>NC_090443.1:725079614-725745864 GCF_031143425.1 Pleurodeles waltl
AATGAAAAATAAAATGGTTATAAATTTGATTTGTTACCACTTTACTTTTCATGATTCCCTTCACTTTCAGAGGTGGGGCGACGCGACGCTCCTCTGCCCTTATGGAGGCACAGCCACTGCAATGTCATTTAAAAACCTACAAGCCTACTTCTGGACTGCTTGTTTGGTATTGAGACATTATGGAGACGTGGTTGACAGATGCGTGTGTGCCTGTATTTCCATATTTAGGAACAAATTCATCATTACTGACGTAACGCTCCATTGCAGTGTTGCATCAGAAATTTTCCCCTATGCCATGGACACGCCTTATTTATGGGATGGCACACCATGGCGCAAGTTCCAGAAATGCTTCACAAATTTTGATGGAAAGGTGTCAAGAATGGCAAAAAGTGACTCAAGGTTGATTTGCGTGTCTTAAAATGTCTTTATGTGATGTAAAGCAGCATTGCGCCATGCAGGAGTGCTTTGCATCACTGGAATGTTTGAAAAAGCAAACAGAGTAATGCAATATACACAGCCAATGATCGTCAATATAGAGAAGCATGGAAGGAGCCTCAGCAAGCCAGGAGAGCAACAACCCAAAACCTGAAGATTTGCCAACATCCCAGAAGAAAAGAAGAGGGAGTCCAACTTTAATTTCGAGAAGAACCAGATACTAATAAGTGATGTGACAAAGAATGAGCACCTATTATTTGTTGCATCAAAATTGCCATTAGCAAAGAAGGATGCAAACTGGCAATCCATAGTGGACAAGATAACCTGCATTGCACAAATAAAAGGACAATCTTGGAGTGTAAGAAGAGGTGACAGGACCAAAGAAAAACTGGTCAGGAACCTAAAGGCAGCCATGAGGACCGGAGGAGGACCTGATATGCAGGAGGAGTTGGACCCATTAGAGGAGCAGATGGCAAACTTCATTCCCTTGGTAGCTGGAGTGAAAGGTCAGGACAGTGCTGGAGAAGAGGATTAGCAAGAACTACAGGAGGGGTGAAAACAAGGGACCGTGTTTTTCAAACTGTCATGGAGCACAGCGCAGCAAGACACTTTGAAACGATGCTTGAAAGGGAAGTGTAGGAGGCTGGCCCTCTATGTAGTGTGCAAAACTAGGCACACTGTGCAGGGGATCCAGGCAACAACACACTGGTTTCCAGAGGTAAAAATTAGACCATCTAATGCTCCAATTTTTGAGTTAGCTGGTCGAGCAGTTAGGCTAATCCAGGAGATGTGCAAAATATTTGCTGTACTCACAAATCCAATCATGCATCAGACACACTCAATGAATAACTCAAGACCAGCATTTATAAAAATACTCCAGACTTTTCTATAAATTTTAAGACCAAGATCTTTAAGATATGTTAAGTACTTTTTGAGATATGACTTTTCAATGTTTTATTAAAGTTAGTCTTTCTGTGCGCAATTACGCACCATAGCAATCAATAGGCAGTCACTTTTAAAAATGCATTTAAAAATCATACAGTTTTGTTACCAGTCTCTTCTTTTGCAGGATGGTTGCAGCAGTCGGTGGGCACCTGGTGCCATCTGGAGAGCCTCGGGTGGGTCCCCCTTCTGGCGGAGCAGCGTTCGAAAGACTCTATGCACAGGCATAGGGCCTCCTGAAGGGGAGCTGGATTGCACATTTAAAGGTGGTGCCTTAGGGTCACCTTGGGCTGTTAAGCTGTTAAGGTCACTGTTTTTGCTGGTGTTGGACATGCACTGACCAGTACCTGGGGTATTGGCACAATTCGACCATGGGAGAGCGATGTGCCACCAAACTTAGCACACTTGCAGGTCTTGTACGGGCTGTTGTTGGTGTGTCATGTGGTCCATCTGTGACTTCTGGTTGTGGAGATATTGTCGATGAAGTGTCCCTCACCAGTTTGCAGGTTCCTTTGATTTCTTGAGTGGTGCCTCCACTCAGAAAGGAGATCTCGGGATATTCGCAAAGCCTGGAAGTCCTCGGGGTCTTTTGAGGTCAGTCCAGTGGTCAGCTCCTCCACAGCGGTGATTGTCGGGACTCTGGTGCAGCAAGCAGGGGTCGTGCAGCAGGTCCTCTGTTGTCATCCTGGCGGGTTCTTTGGTGTTGTCCTCTTTTCTTCTAGATGAATCTAGTTTCTTGGTCTAGGGGAGCCCACTAAATACTGAATTTAGTGGGTATTTTGGGAGGAACCTCGTAGTATCCAATGGGACACTTACCCTTGGGTGGCTACGCCCACTACAGCGACCACTTCCTGTGCGAAGGGTCACTTCCCTAAACCTCATTGGCTAAGCCCCCAGGGATGGTGCATGCTCAGTGAGGCCACTCCTCCTACCCTTTGTTTGGTTTCCCACCTTTGTTCCCGCCAAAAGTAGGGGTTTGCAAAGGGGGATGCAATTTGCTGCTAGCAGCAGGCCTGGAGGATCGAGTTTCAGGGGCAGTAGCCCTTTGAAGCTCACCGTCAGGGTGTTGCACATTCCTGAGGAAGAGTTTGTTAGCTCCTCCACCCAGGAAGGATCAGAGAGCCATGGCTGTCCCCCAGGTTTGTATATTGGCTGTCTAGAAGCGGCAGGCTGAATAGAACCAGACAGCAACTATGCCAGTTATGTTAGCTTTTGCAGGGGGCACATCTAAGGTGACCGCTGTGTATATTTATGGTTAAATCCAATACTGGTACCAGTTTGGATTTAACATTCTGAGTTGTTTGAGACCAAACAACCCAGGGTGCAGAGTGGACATTATGTAGCTGGAGAACTTGTGTTTGACCAGTGTCCAGTACATGCACTTAAAATGGCTGCTCTGTTCACTCACTATGTCCCAGGTTTGGCAAGGACACAGTGGGGGCATACTGCTCATGCAATTATGCCCTCACATATAGTATGGTGCACCATGCTTTAGGGCTGTAAGTCCTACCAGAGGGGTGACTTACCCATATCAATTGCAGTGTAGGGTGGATAGGGCACACAGGGAGTGTGCCATGTCGCGTTTGCCTTTTTAGGTTTGCCCCAGTACAATCAGCCTCACTGGCAGTGCTGGGTGCATCTGGGTGCAGGGCCCTGGACGGTGGCACAATCAGTGCTGCTGACCTCAGATGCCTGCTCATCCTATCCCGTGGCCTGAGTACTGGGGTACCCATTTACTAGGGTCTTACAGTGATAGGTAAGAGTGTATCCAATTGTGCCAAGCATCACAACAGATTTAGGAAAAGAGCTCTGTCCCACGGAACCCGGTTATCAGGGGCCCTGGGCACTACCAACTTCTAGACCACATCAACATCAGGCAAAAGTGGGGGCTAACCATGCAAAAAGAGGCCTCCTCTCACAGACAGGAATGCCCCACATATAACCTCATCCTTCGCATAACTGTCCTTTCCTTGCCTAGTACCACTTTCTGCAGCCCCGTACAGCCCTGTCAAGTTTCCCAGGTCCATGTGTGATGTATTGCCCCAGTGCGAGTTTTTCCTATGAATTCTGGGACTTTTAGTGTAATTTATGTCATTACAGAACAGGACTACAAGTCTCAGAATACAAAGTAAAAAACTTGAACGGGAGCAGCACATCATGCATAGACCTTTAAAATGTGGCAGATATGCCACTGTCAGTGCAGCCCCCCTTGCACCATAATGCAAGTGTGTTTGTGTTGGGACGAGGCAGCCAAAAATGTACCGTAATATAAACTTATGTAATGTGGCTTTGTAGAGCATCAACTTGTCATATGAGAGGGTATACAGGTGCTGAGTAGGAGAATGCCCTGCAGGTTGGATCATTTGAAGAGCCAGTTCTACAGTTTCTTGCACAAATCCATATTTGGCACAGCTCTTCTGATGTGGTGGGAGGGGTTGTTTCATGTGTAGCCCACCATGTATTAAAACAGCCTACCTCCCATCTTGCTCATATGAATATGGGGGGGGGGGGTTGGTTGAGTGCAAGCAATGCAGAGTGGAGGTTCATGATTGGTTGGTGGCAGTGTAAATGGTGGGTGAGCTAGGTGGGACTCTGGTTGTATAGTGCCTTGTATGTGTGGGTAAACATCTTGAGCTAGCAGTGTCTCTGAATGGGGAGGCAATGTATGTTTCTAAGAGGAGGTGTGATGTGTGTGCGATGAGGAAAGTTGAGTACTAGTCTGGCAGTGTTGTTTTGGATGGTTTTCTTCTTGTCTAGCAGGTGTGCCGAGATACTGTAGTAGAGGGCATTGCACTAGTCCTGTCCCTATGTGTTGGGGGCCTGGTTGAGTGTCTTACAGGTATCATTATAGTTATGTGGCAACCATGTGGAGTCCCAGGGTGAGTTAATGTTGCAGAATATCATCACTTCTGTCTTGTCAGGTTGAGTATGAGCTAGTAATCTCACATTGAGGTAGCCATGTTGATCAATAACACATTGTAGAAACTATTGGAGTTGCTGGTGTTTACCAAGAAGTATAGGATGATCTGGGTCTCGTCAGTGTAAGAGATGATGTAGAGTCCCTGGGTCTAAATGATGATTGCTTGCGAAGTCATGTATAAGTTGAAGAGAGTGGGGCTGGGTGAAGATCCTTGTGGGCCTCTGCAGATATATTCCTTGGGTTCTGGGGTCAATGGAGGGAGCTTGACCACTGGTATACTTACGAATATAAAGGAGGCCATGCACTTAAGAGTTGGTCCTTGGATTCTGGTATTGTTGAGTCTGAAGATGACTGTTTGTGTGCTACGAAACTACAGGATTGCCTTGAAAATTGTGAAATATGGCATATATAGATGGGATTCCCCCTACATGTAGTGCTGCAAGGTGGCTTGTTGTGTGCATGATTGTAGAATATGACCCCTAGGGTGCTAAAGTGCGCAAACAGCATTCAAGACAGTACAGCAAGACAGCTTTGTGTGCTGTGCTGCACGATACATAGAGTATAGGAATGTGTGAGGTATAACTGTGAATGGCGCCTAACAACTCCTGGCAAGTGCTGGGGCACAAACTGATGCCTAGAGCAAATGCGGTCCCCATGCTATATGGTGCAAGGGTCCTTGTGGTGGTGCTAGGCAGCACATTTTGCAGCTGTGCAGGCAGAGAGCAGGGGTGCACCATATATATTGAAATGTGGCCCATCCTGCCCTCTCACTTTCAGGCAAGGCAGTGCAGCAAGCTGTCTAGCTACCTTGGGTTGTGTGAAATTAACAAAAATAGGCCCCATAGTGAATAATGAGGTTGTGTAATCAATGTACATATATTGCCATGTGGAAAGCACCAATAGTACAACATGGACATATTCACTTGTAGAAACAAATGTTCCACATACCCCTGTGTACTTGAAAGTGAAGAGAAATATTGTCCAAACGTAACAGAAATCACTTATGTCATATGCAATTCTGGAATCTTTGTTACATATTTCTCTTTCATTCTAGAGGGGGCAAACATCACCTCATGGAGATCAGCCTGTCTGTGATGTACAACCTGTTGGTGATACCTCTCTGTCCCCAATGTATGAAGACACCTTCCAGCAGCTCCTGAACACTTTTGAAGCTTCTCTTCTGGTATTGGCAATGGAAGGCAATGTTGTTTTTCACATAACAGCTGAGGACCCCCAAGTTACGTTTCCATGGCAAGTGTTAGAAATCCAGCAGTAAATTGCTGATGAAGTCTGGTTGGGGATAAAGACCATAGCGGGCACTCTTGCAGGAGTCCATAGGTGTCTTACCCCTGATAAGGGGTTGACAAAGGCAATCAAAGACACCTACTTTTGGCCCCATGGAATTGATGACTCCCTTCCTGACATCGCTGGTGTCATGATGCAGAATGAAAAAGAACAACACCAGCCTTCTTCCTCTGACACCAGTGATGTTGTCAGGCAGCTGGGAGCCATCAACTCAACCATCCAGTCCTTGGAAAGAGGACTTAGAGCATTGCTATATCCTTGTTACATCCTTGTAACACACAGTGCCTGGATGGATTAAAAATAACGGTGCACGGGGGGCCACAGAGGAGGAGATGCATTCAAAAATAAGGCACTGTGTTGGATTTTCTGGCGTGGCAAAGACATTTTTCAGGAGCGTAGCCTTGGTTCATCATTGCGATGCGGGGATATTTTGATGCCTAGGTATGACGCGTTGAAAAACCTTGACACACTGGTAGAAGGAGCTGCATCAATCTGGTAGGTGCAGCAAAATTTCAGCCGCAAGGAAGGCCCTGCATCAACTTCTGCAGGCGTTAAGTTGATTTTCCAATGCACAGGGATTTTCTTCTTTTGGGTGAAGTCTTTGTGGCCCTGAGACTTCAGAACAGGAGGCAAGCTCAATCCATGCCCTTGGAGAGCACTTGTGGGAAGGCAGAGTCCTTCCAGCAGAGTCAGAGGTCAGTAGGCAGCCGGGCAAAAAGCAGGAGAGCAGTCCTTCTCAGCAAAGCAGTCCAGATGAGTCCTTTTGGCCAGCCAGTCAGCCCCTCTGACAGAGTCTAGGTGTAGATCCAGAAGTGTGATTTGGTGGGATCAGAGGCCCAGTTTATATACCCAAAAATGCCTTTGAAGTAGGGGAATTTTTAATAGTGTTTTTTAAGTACATAATGCCCCCTTTCAGCCCAGTCCTCTCTGCCAGGATCCCTGTGGGGGGTTATCAGTCCTTTGTGTAGGGGCAGGCCACTGGCCTTCGAAGGTAAGAGAGTGCCCCTCCACTTTTCCTGCCCAGAGAGACCCATTCAGATGTGTCTTAGTGTCCTGTGTTTATGGCTGTCTGGGTGGAATGCACAAGGGGAGCTGTCAACCAGCACAGACCAGACGTGGATTTTAGACAGGGCTATATGGCACAGATAGCAGTAAGTGCAGAGAAATGCCCACTTTCTAAAAGTGGCATTTCTAAAATAGTAATATTAAATCCGACTTTACCAGTAAGCAGGATTTTCTATTACCATGCTAGCAATACGAAACATGACAGGGCTACTCCTTCCAGGTCAGAATCTACCACCTAAAAGTGTATGCGGGCAGTTCTAATGCTAGTCTATGAGAGGAGCAGGCCTCACAGTAGTGAAAAACAAATTGATGAATGTTTCACTAGCAGGACATTGAAAACACAAATGTATATGTCCTGCCTTTTACTTACATAGCACCATGCCCTATGGGTTACCTAGGGCCTACCTTAGGGGTGACCTATCTGTAGAAATAAGGGGAGTTTAAGGCTTGGCAAGTAGTTTTAAATGCCATTCCAAGTCGAAGTGGCAGTGAAACTGCACACACAGGCCTTGCAATGGCAGGCCTGAGATGTGGTTAAGGGGCTACCTATCAGCACAATTAGCGCTGCAGGCCTAGTGGTAGCATTTAATTTACAGGCCCTGTGCACAGATAGTGCACCTTACTAGGGACCTACAGGTAAATTAAATGTGGCAGTTTGGTAGAAACCAATATTACCAGGTTTAGGGGAGAGAGCACATGCACTTTAGCACTGGTAGGCAGTGATAAAGTGCGCAGAGTCCTAAAGCCAGCAAAAAAAGGATCAGAAAAATGGAGGGAGGTAGGCAAAAAGTTGGGGGATGACCACCCTAAGGCTGTCAGGTCTAACAGCAGCAGTTTGTGTCCCAGTGCGGGAAGGAAGCAGCAGTCTGTAGTACCATGTAAAATCCTACATTTACCTGCCCTCTCACTTTCACACAGGGCGCTACTGTACGGAGTATACCTGTGTTGTGCTGTGTGTCCCTTCAAAAACTGAGCCCCGCTTAGGGCCAAATTTAAGAAGGGCCTAGCGTCAACTATTGCCACACTAGAGTCATTTTTTACGCTAATGTAGTGATAAAGTGGCAAAGAAGCTGCACCATATTAAAAGTGGTTGTAGGAAAGTACCCTCTTTTTGCCATGGTTACCCCCATTTTCTGCCTGATGTCAGTGTGCTTGACTGTGTTCACTGGGATCCTGCTAACCAGGAACCCAGTGATTATGCTCTCTCTCCCCTAAATGTTGTTGCTGCATACTGGTAACCCAGTATTTCACCTAAAATGGGCATACTGGTATCCCTTATAAGTCCCTAGTATGTGGTACCTAGGTACCCAGGGCCTTGGGGTTCCAGGGGATCCATGTGGACTTCAGCATATCCTTTGCCACCCATAGGGAGCCCATGCAAAGTCTTCTACAGGACTGCCATTGAAGCCTGTGTGAAAAGGTGCATGCTCCCTTTCACTGCCATTTACACTGCACCAGGTAACTTATAAGGCATCCCTATAGCAGGCCCTCCAGCCCTGGGGGCAGGGTGCAGAGTACCTGTGTGTAAGGGCACCCCTGCACTAGCAGAGGTGCTCCCAAAACCTCCAGGACCATTTTCCAAGACTTTGTGAGTGTGGGGATGCCATTTAACGCGTGTACTGGACATAAGTCACAACCTATGTCCAGCCACATAATGGTAACTCAGAACATAGGCATGTTTGGTATCATACATGTTGGAATCATACCCCAAGGCTTTTGCAAGCATTGGTTGTATGATTCAGTGCACTGTGGGGGCTCCTTAAAGGACCCCCAGTATTGCTATTCCAGCCTTCTGAGGTTTTCCAGGCAGCCCCAGCTGCTGCCACTTCTCAGACAGGTTTCTGCCCTCCTGTTGCTTGAGCAGCTCAAGCCCTTTGGGAGAAGGGTGTTACACCCTCTCCCTTTGGAAATAGGTGTTATAGGCTTGGGAGGGGTAGCCTTCCCAAGCCACTGGAAATGCTTTGAAGAGCACATTTGATGCCCTCCTTGCATAATCCAGTTTATACCTGTTCAGGGACCCCCAGTCCCTGCTTTGAGGTGATACTGGACAAAGGAAAGGGGAGTGACCACTCCCATGTCCATCACCACCCCAGGGGTGGTACTCAGAGCTCCTCCAGAGGGTCCCTGGATTTTGCCATCTTGCATTCCAAGTTGGCAGGGAACTCTAGGAGCATCTGAGTGGCCAGTGCCAGCAGATGACGTCCGAGCCCTCCCCTGATTGGTGCTTACCTGCTTATGGTCTCTCTGGGGTGGTCCTTCAGATTCGGATTCCTAGACTCCAGCAGGAATCCTTTGCATCCTCCACTTCACCTTCTCATCAAAGAAACTGCATCTGGACCCTCCAGGAACTCTACAAACTGCTACTAAGAAGCAAATATGACTTCTGCAACATTGTATCTTCAGCTCCTGCCAGTAACTGCAACTGTTTCACGGTCGTGCATCCTCAGAAGACAGCCTGTCTTCAGCCTGCACCAGAATAGTGAAGGAATCTCCCTTGGAGTGAAGGAGTCACTCCCATGCTACAGCAGGCACCTCTCTGCAATGGCGACCGGCGGCGTAGGTCCCCTCTCCTGACAAGCTGTGTGGATCCTACTTCACGGGTGGTGAACTGAAGTGGTCCCGACGGTCCTGACATCCTACTGTCCAACTTTGGTGGAGGTAAGAGCTTGCCTCCCCACGTAAGACAGTACCCCTGTGCACGGCATGTTTTGCAGTTGCCAAGGCTTGTTGGCGTCCTTACACAAAGTTCTTAATGCACCGTGCAGCTCCAGCCCCCAGCACTCTATCCTGCGATGCATATCTTCCTAAGTGGTTCTCTGGCAGCATGGGATCCTTTGTTCTAGTGCTGCATGGGCCACCTTTTGCACTTTCTTTGTCCCCCTGCTGTGGGACATCTTTGCATGTTGCCTGGTCTTCTGTGGGCTCTCTGAGTTGCTGAGAGCACCCTCTGACTCCCCCTCCTGGGTAGAGTCCACCAGGTCCCTCCTGGTGAGCGCCATTTTTTGCTAACCGGGAGCTTTGCATGTGACAAGGCTTGTTGGTGGAATTCAGTGATGCAAACCAGACTGCAATCTTCCATCCAGCGTGGGACATCATCTGCACCAATCAAAAACCTGCATCCATCTTCTTGAGTGCAGTACTGACTGTTGTTCTTCACCAGTGGTTCTTCTTTTGCACCTTCATCCAGGTTAGCTGGGGCTCCTGTTCTCCCTGGACTTTTCTGTGCTTCTTGGACTTGGTCCCCTTCTTTCACAGGTCTTCAGGTCCAGGAGTCCACTGTTGGTGTCTTGCAGTCTCTTCTGGTTCTTGCATAATCTTCTTTCTCGTGTGTTCCTAGGAGAGTTACTCTGATTTACTCATGCTTTAATGGGCTCTGTGGTGGGTTCTATTACATACCTTTGGTGTTTTCTAATACTCCCAGCTCCCCTCTACACACTATACTTGCCTAGGTGGGAAACCGACATTCGCATTCCACTTTCTTAGTATATTGTTTTGTGTTCCCACTAGGCCCAATTCTAACTATTGTGATTTTCACCATTTGCACTGTTTTCTAACAGTTTTTACTCCTGATTCTGCATACTATTGTATATAATTTGAGTATTACTTATCTCCTAAGGAAGTATAGTTTCTATGGTATTTTTGGCATTTGTGTCACCAATATAAAGTACCTTAATTTTTGTAACACTGAGTATTTTCTTTCATGTGTGTGGCCACACAGTGGTATTGCATGAGCTTTGCATGTCTCCTAGATGAGCCTTGGCTGCTCAGCTACAGCTCCCCCTAGAGAGCCTGGCTTCTAGACACTGCCTACATTTCACTAATAAGGGATAACTGGACCCGGTATAAGGCGTAAGTACCTTAGGTACCCACTACAATCCAGGCCAGCCTCCTACAGTGGTGCAATGCTTTCACTGCGCCACTTTACAGACCCTTGCTCCACCTTATGCTTGCACCAGGCATAATGCATGCAAAGAGTCATTCACGCTTTAGGGGGCCCGCAATAATGGTGCAGTGGAATCTATGAGATTCCACTATGCCATTTTAGTGGCATTTTTAATGCCTGCACAGAGTAGGCGTTAAAAGGAGGCAAACCATTATTTTTAATGGGCCTCTATGTACTTTGCAGGATTAGCACCAACATTTTTTGCACTAATCCTGCAAAGTACAACAATAACATAAAAAACTATGACACTATTGTCCCTAACCTGTGCCATGGTCTGCGCACACATGGTGTCTTTAGGGGGTGCAATGTACTGCAAGAAAAATGGCACTTCATCACATGAAGCACCACTCTTCTTAAATCCGAGCCTTAGTTTCTACAGTACGGATATGTGTTCATATATTACTCTAATGTGAGGAAGATCTACAGTTGTCCAGAAGAGTGTGACAATGCAACATATTCCCACAATGTACTCAGGACTATTTGAACATCATGTACTCTCCTAATACAGTACTAAGGATTCATTACAAATAAATAATATTCAACAAAATAAAAATGATAAATTTATTGAAACGTAAAACTATTATCTAAAAACACTACCTCACACTAACTACTCTACAGTATAATTAAAACTATCTTAGACTACCTAATCTGACACTTAACTTATGTTAAAAACTATTAATTCATGACAAGTTAAAAATCAATCCCAACCTCACTTAATACACATAGGTCAGTGCAATACAATCATAAGCTACATACTAAATATGTTTACCTCCAAATATAAGCCTAAACAAATATATATATATTAACACATACCCTAAACATCACCTCCTCCCCAACATAATAAAAAAAGAGTGACCCTGAAACTCAACCCGTTAGAAAAATTACTACTATGTCCTAAAACTCGTCCTCCGTCTTTTCCCTTGTTTTTCTCTCTTTTTTGTACCCTTTTTGGTACTTTTTGTTTTCCCAGGCCTCCTCGCCTTTCTCGAGGCCTACCGCCGCTTTTCCCGCTTTTTTCCCACCTACCCGCCCCCCTCCCGCCTCCCAGCTGACCCCGCCTCCCCGGCTACCCCTAAATGGCGGCTGCTGCGAGGCAGTAGTAGCGACCCTTGACCTCAGGGTAGGTCGCTCCCCTGCCCTCACAGCGCCACCAGACCCTCTGTGCCTGCCTTCTCACTGTGTCTGTGGTGTTGCCTGTGCCCCAAGTGTCTGTGCTGTCGCCCGTTTGTGATCGCGCTCCCCTTCACTTTCTGTACCCCTGAGTGTCTGTTTGCCTGTTTGTGATTGCGCTCCCCTTCACTTTCTGTACCCCTGAGTGTCTGTTTGCCCGTTTGTGATCGCGCTCCCCTTCACTTTCTGTACCCCTGATTGTCTGTTTGCCCATTTGTGATCGCGCTCCCCTTTCTCTCCCGTGTATCCCGAGTGCCTGTTGTTATAACTGCCCCCGCCGTCCCCCTCGTCCTCTGCCACTTTTCCCTCGTTTTTCTCTCGTTTTTGTACCCTTTTTGGTACTTTTTGTTTTCCCAGGCCTCCTCGCCTTTCTCGAGGCCTACCGCCGCTTTTCCCGCATTTTTCCCACCTACCCGCCCCCTCCCGCCTCCCAGCTGACCCCGGCTACCCTTAAATGGCGGCCGCTGCGAGGCAGTAGTAGGGACCCTTGACCTCAGGGTAGGTCGCTCCCCTGCCCTCACAGCGCCACCAGACCCTCTGTGCCTGCCTTCTCACTGTGTCTGTGGTGTTGCCTGTGCCCCGAGTGTCTGTGCTGTCGCCCGTTTGTGATCGCGCTCCCCTTCACTTTCTGTACCCCTGAGTGTCTGTTGGCCCGTTTGTGATCGCGCTCCCCTTCACTTTCTGTACCCCTCAGTGTCTGTTTGCCCGTTTGTGATCGCGCTCCCCTTCACTTTCTGTACCCCTGATTGTCTGTTTGCCCGTTTGTGATCACGCTCCCCTTTCTCTCCCGTGTATCCCGAGTGCCTGTTGTTATAACTGCCCCCGCCGTCCCCCTCGTCCTCCGCCGCTTTTCCCTAGTTTTTCTCTTGTTTTTGTACCCTTTTTGGTACTTTTTGTTTTCCCAGGCCTCCTCGCCTTTCTCGAGGCCTACCGCCGCTTTTCCCGCTTTTTTCCCACCTACCCGCCCCCCTCCCGCCTCCCAGCTGACCCCGCCTCCCCGGCTACCCTTAAATGGCGGCCACTGCGAGGCCGCGCCGAAGGCGCGCCTAAGGCAAGCCCGTCTGCTCCCGTCAGCGCCTGGACCGCGCCCAGCGCCCGAACCCCTGGCCCCCGCAACCCCCGCCTGACCTACGACTCCGCCACCCTCGCCATCCTCAACCCCGGCCGCACGCCGGACTGCTACCGCGCCACCCCAAAATGAACCCACGGACCCTTCACCTGCAGCAACTGCCGCTTCACCAGTAAACAGACTCACACCGCTCCTGTCAAAATCGACTCCCCCGGAAGCAATCTCCACTGCATCCTGGTCAACACCCGATCCGTCCACAGGCACGCCATCGAACTGTGGAACCTCATCAACTCAACGAACCCGGACATCGCCTTCCTCACCGAGACCTGGATGAACCCCTACTCGGCACCCAACATTGCCATAGCCATCCCCGACGGCTACAAAATCATCCGGAAAGACCGCACCAACCGCATCGGAGGAGGCATCGCCATCGCACACAAAAGCTCTATCCGTATCTCGACACACACCGACAACTCACTCCCCGACGCCGAACACTCCACTTCGCGATCCACAGCGACCCCAAGACCACCCTCAGAGGCACCCTCATGTACAGACCACCAGGACCACGCACCAAGTTCAGCGAAGACATCGCAGACTTCGTCAACCCTTACGCACTCTCATCCACCGACTACATCCTCCTAGGAGACCTCAACTTTCACCTGGAGAACCACACCGACAACAACACCACCGCCTTACTGGACAACCTCACCAACCTGGGACTGAAACAGCTAGTCAACACCCCCACCCACTACGCCGGACATACGCTCGACCCCATCTTCTCCTCCAGCAAACACACCACCTTCAGCCACACCACCGAACTCACCTGGTCGGAACACAGCTGTGTCCACTTCAGCTTCAAGAAGACCACCGTGCATCACCACACCCAGCAACCACCAAGAAGACACTGGAACCGAATCACCACAGAACAGCTCGCATCAACCCTCTCCCAGAACCAACCCACCAGCACCACCGACCCCAACAAAGCCGCCTACAACCTCACGAGCTGTATCGCCGACTGCGCCAACCTCCTGGCCCCCCTTAAGACTCAAGCTAACACCAACAACCACAAGAAAAACTCCTGGTTCACCCCCGACCTCAAGGACTCCAAGAAAGAATGCCGCACCCGCGAGAAGACGTGGCGCCTCAACCAGACTGAGGAGAACATGTCAGCTCTCAAGGACGCCACCCGCCAACACCACCAACACCTCCGCGCCGCACGAAAAACAGCCTACCAGAACAGACTCGACAACAACGCCCCCAACAGCAAGGAACTATTTGGCATCGTCAAAGAGCTCTCCGACCCGGACGCAGAAAACAACTCCATCCCTCCCTCACAGGACCTCTGCGACTCCCTCGCTGCCTTCTTCCACCACAAGATCACCGACATATACGACAGCTTCACCACCACCAACATGAACCCCCCCTCAGAACCCGCCACCGACATCACCACCATCCTCACCTGGAGCCCAACCACCACTGAGGAAACCACCCGAGTCATGAACTCGATCCACTCTGGATCCCCTTCCGACCCCTGCCCGCACCACATCTACAACAAGGCCAACAACATCATCGCACCCCACCTCCGAGACGTCATCAACGCATCCATCACCTCCGCCACCTTCCCAGAGAGCTGGAAACACGCAGAGCTCAACGCCCTCTTAAAGAAACCCACAGCAGACCCCAACGAACTCAAAAACTACCGACCCATCTCTCTCCTACCGTTCCCCGCCAAAGTGATTGAGAAAATCATCAACGCTCAACTCACCACCGCCCTGGAATCCAACGACTCCCTCGACCCCACACAGTTCGGCTTCAGGACTAACCACAGCACCGAAACCGCCCTCATCGCAGCCACGGACGACATCAGATCCCTGACCGACAAGGGAGAAACCGTGGCCCTCATACTCCTGGACCTCTCTGCAGCCTTCGACACGGTCTGCCACTGTACCCTGATACACCGCCTCAGCAACACCGGCATCAGAGGCAAGGCCCTGGAATGGATCGTCTCGTTTCTCTCCGGAAGAACTCAGAGAGTCCGCCTGCCCCCCTTCAGATCTACAGCCACGGAGATCATCTGCGGCGTACCCCAAGGATCCTCCCTCAGCCCCACTCTCTTCAACGTCTACATGACCCCCCTGGCGAACATCGCACGCAAACACGGACTCGACCTCATATCTTACGCCGACGACACCCAGCTCATCTTATCCCTCACCAACAACCCCACCTCAGCAAGGACCAGACTACACGAAGGCATGAAGGAAGTAGCGAACTGGATGACAGACAGCCGGCTGAAACTGAACACAGATAAAACGGAGGTCCTCATCCTCGGCCCTACTCCCAACGCATGGGACGACTCCTGGTGGCCTCCCGACCTAAGCAGCACTCCCCAACCCACCGACCACGCACGCAACCTCGGCTTCATCCTGGACTCATCCCTCTCCATGGCCAGACAGGTTAACTCGGTGACCTCAGCATGCTTCAACACCCTCCGCATGCTCCGCAAGATCTTCCGCTGGATCCCCACCGACACCAGGAAGACCGTCACTCACGCCCTCGTCACCAGTCGCTTGGACTACGGGAACACTCTGTACGCCGGCATCACCACCAAGCTGCAGAGGAAACTGCAACGGATCCAGAACGCTGCCGCACGACTCATCCTGGACATACCCCGCCACCACCACATCTCCGGACACCTGAGGAAACTTCATTGGCTCCCAGTCAACAAAAGAATCACCTTTAGACTCCTCTCCCACGCACACAAAGCCCTGCACAACCTCGGACCTAAACTCATCAACAACCGCGTCTCCTTCTACACTCCTCCGCGCACTCTACGCTCAACCGGACAAGCCCTGGCAGCCGTACCCCGCATCCGCAAAGCCACCGCCGGAGGAAGATCCTTCTCTTTCCTGGCAGCGAAGACCTGGAACTCTCTACCCAGCCACCTTCGCAGCATACCCGATCACCTCTCCTTCAGAAGGCAGCTCAAGACCTGGCTCTATGAGCACTGACCCCCTCCCCCCCCAGCGCCTTGAGACCCTTTAAGGGTGAGTAGCGCGCTTTATAAATGTGAATGATTGATTGATTGATTGATAAAACTAATCTTCATTACACTAACAAGACAAACCATAACTATCTAAATTCACCCCAACTACATACAAAAAATATATACAATGGGAAGGGATGTGCAGTGTTACAGGAACAATGTCCACCTCAGTGCCTCATCACGTGAGCCCTGATCTCATGGAGCATTTTCATTATCTATTCATTCTGGTGCTCCAGACTGGCTATATGGTATTTTTGGTCGTCTAGTTCTGTGCGCAATTCCTGCACATATGGTGGTTCCACTAGTGTTGGTGCAGCCATTGAACCTATTGGGACACTTGTACTTGCTGCTGATGTTAAAGGTCCTGCCCCTGAAGAAATAGCCTTGCCTGTTGATACAGACCTGCCTGCTGTATGGGTCCTGGAGGTGGAGGGATCCTTGGGTGGACCCACTTGAGGGAAAGCTTTCCATGCCTCTGATGCATGCTCCCTCTCACATATGCCCCCTATTCTCCAGTAGCCCTTTGAGACCTGGCATATGTGGTGGGAGTGTTCTGCACGCTTTTTGAACTGGCACCTCTGGGATGCGGATATGTTAGCAGCTGCAACATGAATGGGACATGTCAGCCAATTGTATATTAGGCAAATGAACAATAAGAAAGCAATGAATGCACCATCTGCAGTTGTCACACTTCGGCCAGCACAAACCACAATGCCAGCCTGAAGGTCGGGGGAACACACTATTGCACACCAACCACCATCTCCACATTGCTCATGTCCAAGGTATCAATGCTAACTATTGTTGCACAATAACATTGAAGTATCTTTGTAAATCTTCAAAGGACCATGCTACGTGTAAGTGACAGCAGAACCATTGGCATGCAACTAACTCATCTGAGCAAGGACTGCAAGTTAAATGTGGTCTTACAACAGTTAGAGCCTCATGTGGCAAGGACAGATGTCAGGACACATTGCTACATGCAAAACCTGATGTGACAGGAATCCTATGTGACATTGAAGGGTGGAGCAGTCACTCATGTCACACAGAGGAGCTTGCCACTACTCTCATATTGACACAGCTCAGTACCTGGTGAGCTGTGCCATGACTTGATGCAAAGTCCCAGAGTAACTTGATTTCTTCAACTATGCTGCTCATTGGCTGTATCTGTGTCCACATTTCTGGTCAGCGTGTTGCACAACAACACTCAGCACCACCATCTCATATGTAGGTGCATGCATACCCTGCACCCCATCTGCATAGGGATCTGAGAACAGCACTGGCTAATGCTGTACATTGTGTGATGGTGTTTGCATCACATCATGGACACTAGCTGGACCACCACAAGCAGATAATATTGTGGTTGATGGCATGTCGTATGTCAGTGTAACATGGACATCCCTCTGGCCCAACACATATGACGAGATCTGTGAGGATGACATGGGTTAGAAATGTTGCAACCTATGACACAGTTAAGGGGGCACCACACCACAATGGTGATCAAAACGTTTGCAAGTGTGATATGTTGGCCACTGTCCTGCTAATCTTAGTGACCTATTCACATGGTAATGAATCGCACCATTACCTGAGTTACTTTGTGTTATGTGAGGCAGACAGATCAGAGACATATTAGTGAACAACATCTTGCCACCCTGCATACATGTGCAGGCCCCTTTAATTCAACCACATGTCCATACTGTCATCACTGTTCTTGCACTTGTTTACTATGTCCAACATTTCCATGGGCCTTCCTACACATGTCGCCATAAATGATATTTTTTCCTGGGATGCACATCCTACACACAACTGCAACCATACAGTCCATATCCATGTTTAGCCTATAATATTTGTAGTAGCACACATGCACTTGGTACATGGCATTGCATACAACATACAACAATACACACACAACAACTGCACTACACACTACACATACAGATTGTGACTCACTGGATGTATCGGGGTCTGCAAAGCTTGCCATCTTTCCAATTGTGCACGGCTGGGGTCCACCTGCAAGAGGGAACATGAGACACAGCACTGTGAATGTTGCACAAATTACACTATGGACAACTATTACACATCAGACATCATTTGCTAATGGACATAGTAAACCTATGTTGGTGAATACTCAATTAGACCATTCTACATGTCTCAGTGACATACATTGGAAGGCCAGGCTGACATGTAAACATATGTGATGAAACCTGACATACATGTCTCTGCTACATTGTTAAATGTTTGCAGATGACTTCCTACTGCAACATTTTTCAAGCATAGCTAATTGTAATGTCACTCTGCACATACATGACTCCCAGGACACACTCAGCCATGACTCCCATTACTCCTGCGTCATTTTGAAAATCAAATGTACATGACTATGCAACATAAAATAGTAGTCATGCTCTTAGTGGGCATGAACACGTGTTCCTGGTAACAATGTACCCTACCATCATGACACAGTTGTGTTGGCATTGGTGTACATCAGAATTTGGTGCCAAAACGGGGGGACAAGGACATAAATATGTCTTTTGTCTCCTAAATGGTGCAGTGCTGCCATTGTCATGGATGCTGTTTTGCGCAAACACACTACTCACAACCCTGCCCTTTGTCTTAACTTGGCAAAGGACGCCCCATGTCCAACAGACATGCACTTGCAATTGTAAAACAGAAGTCAGCCATATAGAATGTGTTCCACCCACAGTTACACCAACTGCAATTTCAAAGGGGTCCAGAAGGTCCTGTTCCCTGCTGATAATGTCTGCCCAGCAATGCTTCAGTTGCAGGGCAGTGCAGTAGATCTTAAAGTTGTGGTTCATTTGTGACAGGAACTTCCCCTAATGCAGATTCCATGCCTGCATCTGGTAGCCCTGTATCACTCTGCCCCCCATGGCCACCATATTGGGAAGGTAATGTGCTACCAACCATAGGAAGCCACCTAGTACCTCTGCACTGAGGTGACTTTCCCCTCCCTGACATTTTCTCAAAATAACCGACAGTACCCTTAACCCAAAAAAACGAACCCTAACTATTCCCAACTAACCCAACTTACAGAGCTACCCAAGAGACAAACACCCGACAGTACAATCACAACACAATACAAATAACAAATATACAGGAAAAAACAGACATCAGGGACACTACTGGGACAGAAGTCAGCACAAAAGACACCTCTAGCACCACTCTCTATCACAGCTCTCAAAGACACCTCCTCTCACCAACACAGACAAAAAGAATGTGAGTGTAAAATAAATTAAAAGTAATTTTGCAATTCCTGGTGTGCAGCATGGCAGATTCATTAAATCACTTCCTGGGATGTGGTGTCATGTTTTTGACAATGCGTCTTATTTTTTTATGCTACGTGCCAGTGCATCATTTCTTCTATTGTATGGCAATGTAATAGTAGGCAGTTCTGACGCTTTGCATGGGATGCGTAATTTTTGGCAGATGCAATGTCTTCAGAAAACATGCATTGCGGCAATACAACAATTTTTTTGATGCAAGGACTTTAATATGTGAATAGATGTCTGGTGTCCTATGGAGATTCTTTTTAAATGTATTCAGTCATGTGTAGTTTTGTGTTGCCTGTGAATATTTCAGTTCAACATACTCCTCTCTTTCCATGTGTCCAAGGTATGTCTTGTATTCCTACATGGGTGATGGAACATGCCTTACTAGGACCAGACAATGTAGAGGCTACATTTCCTATGAGTCATGGTAATGAAAACTTCATAGGGTGGCCTTATGTGGCAACAATGGGGCATACTTACTAGCCCCGTGCTCACCTTAACACCTCTGTTGCATCATTTATTTCTATGCTACGGTGGCACATAACAGGCCTTCACCCTGCACCATATTTACAAAGTGGCGCAGTGCTAGCTTTGCCCCACTTTGGAGACCCATTGCCCCACATCATACCTGTGCCAGGTATGATGTATGCAAGGTGGGTGTTCCCTCACAGGGAGGCCCAAGTACAATTGCACAGGGAAAGTTACAAGATTTCATTGCACCATTTCAATGGCTGCCTGCGTCAGACGTTAGACTGATGGTATTGATCTGTCCTATGGGCCTTCCTGAGCTTTACAGGCCAGGCACAACTGTTTTTGGTGATAGTCCGGCATAGCGCCACAACTGCACCCAAATGTTTAGCACAGTTGTGTTAACGAGCGCCATGGTGCACTGTATTGTAAATACAGCGCAAACATGGTCACAGGGCAGTTCAAGGAAACTGGTGCATCACAGCCAATGCGCTGGTTCCTTTTTAATATCCCCCTACGTGTTGGCACCTCAGTCCATTGATTAGTTAACCCCCAGGGATGCCACGGACTAGCCATGAAATGTGACCCATACACTCACATGTAGGACTGCCCACATGTCAAACATTATGTGCTGCGTCCCAAAGTACAGACAGCAGGCTGTCACGCAAGGGGGGTGGTGTTTAATATGTATGGTGCTGGCAAGTATGGTGATCTTTGCAGGTCGCTAGCACGACAGGAACTTCACTACCAACGCTCCTGTCTTCCCATGTGTGCAATGTGTTTACTGTGAGTGTACAAATTTGAGGGTGCATGCATTATTTGGATCAGACTACAAAGATGACACATTTCCACAGTTTGTTCACTCACACAGCTTAGGATATCTGACCCATGTGCTCTACATGTTCATTCACATGATACCCTTGCTAAGAGTATATCCTGGGATGCTGTTGACTTTCCCTAGATTGTTGCCAGCCTACCTACCTGATGACAGTGCATTTGTGTGACAAACTAATGTGTGTCCAAAGGAGCAGACATCAGGCTGTCATGCAACATGGATAACTTACAGTTCCCCATGCAGGCAAGTGTTGGGATGTGCTGGACAGACGTGGCATGGATGCTTTTGTCATGCCATGCATGTGGTTGGTTTGTGTTCTTCATGCGTGACTTCTTCTACCTAGTACAGTGGCATGTCTGGGATATCAGTGCAACAATCTTCATGATCCTTTCATGGGTCATAGCGCACCTTCAGTACAATATCTTTGCTCATATCAGTGACTAACATGTTACCCTATGTAGATACATCACTACTGTTTGTAAGTGTTAAGAGGTGGTTTACCCAGCCACCATATGCTATGATGCATCTTACCATTTGTCCATGCTCACAATTGTGGGCCACACAGAGCCTGGGACACCTAGGGGGGACCTTAAGGTTGCATTTTGTGACAATGTTTTTTCAAAATGCACTTTGACAGTACAATTTCTCACCGTATAGTTTTGCGCAGACTTCCCTTGCAGCACACAGTGTGCATGGCAGGGCTGCCATCAGACAGGCTACACATCAGTGTACACTCAAGTGCAGGTATCCAAATGAATGACTACACTCCTCTGCCCTATTACCTACTAGGGGCTTACAGGTTGTTGATGTCAGCCTTGCCATATTATGTACTAGAGACTTACAGGTGATTTATGTCTGCCTTGCCCTATTATCTACTAGAGACTTACAGGTTGTTGATGTCAGCCTCGCCCCATTATCTACTAGGGACTTACAGGTTGTTGATGTCAGCCTTGCTCTATTATCTACTAGGGACTGACAGGAGATTTATGTCTGCCTTGCCCTATTATCTACTAGGGACTTACAGATTGTTGATGTCAGCCTTGCCCTATTATCTAGTAGGGACTTACAGGGGATTTATGTCTGCGTTGCCCTATTATCTACTAGAGACTTACAGGGTGTTGATGTCTGCCTTGCCTTATTATCTACTAGGGGCTTACAAGGGATTCATGTATGTCTTGGATTATTATCTACTAGGGACTTACATGTGTCTGTGACTTGGGATGGTATATGTGCCTTTATTGCATTGGCACTCCATTGGTAGATAGTGGGACAGAGACATGTCTGCAGACCCAGGGTACAGATAGTGTCAGTTCCTACATGCATCACTCATACTTGTTTGTGCTGGGTAAGCACAGAAGTGGACTTGCTGACAGTGTGAATGGGATGTTAAGTAGCCTATACAATGTGTATGCTTATGTGTGTGGTCTTGCATATCTACATGTTGTTTTGTGGTGTGATTTATTAAGATTATGTTGACATTCCCACCTGTAAAGCCAGATAGTGTATTGTAGGCCTAAATTGTC
This sequence comes from Pleurodeles waltl, assembly GCF_031143425.1. Lineage (NCBI taxonomy): Eukaryota > Metazoa > Chordata > Amphibia > Caudata > Salamandridae > Pleurodeles > Pleurodeles waltl. The sequence goes on from NC_090443.1 coordinate 725,101,617, forward strand.
ATGCTGCTGGCACTGCCTGAACAATTGATATTTGCTCCTCATCTTCCTAATCCTCACTGTCCAGTCCTTCATGCGTGTCACAGTATTTTGTCCATGTGATATTTGCTAATGAACATAGAATTTTCTACAGGGAGAGCAATGTTGTCATAGCATATCCATTGTATGTAGGATCAGTGACTGACACCCACACATCTCTGGACTCCAGCTGCAGCACTTGTGTTTTCTGTGAGTCACCTCCACAAAGTGGCTGTGCCAGTTCAGTAAAGGAGTGCCTCAGCTGATGGTGGTGCTAGGGTCTTGAACATAGGGGCCTATTTGAGGATGATGTGGATTGGATGTGTGGAGTGATGCATGTTGCATATTTGTTGATCACCAGTCATCCATGAACCACTATCCCTGTGTGTAGAGCGTGGTGTGTGTATTGCCTGTCCCATATGTCTTATTGTTGTATGTGTTAGGTAGTGTCTGCTAGCTTACCTACGAGTAGGCCATTGCCATATTGTCCATCCTGGAAACGTTGGTTGATGATGGAGTGACAGAAGATGTAGGCATCATGCATGCTGCCAAGGTATTTTACCAGCACACGATGGTCCACAATGGCCTGGGCGTTGATGGAGTGTATGCTTCCTGCTGCGATAAAGATGTTCTGTTGCACCTGGAGGTACGAGTTGCAAATGCATGCAATTCATATCACCCAACACATGTGAAAACCAAGCAAAATCCTTCTTTTGTCTACTTCTGTAGTTGCTGGGTGTTGGGGAAGAGGATGTGGCGGGGAGTGAGATGAATGATGGCATCCAGTACAGTTGGCTGGAAGGCACAGAAGTATGGCTGAAATATTCCACACACTCGTGGTGCAGTCTTCTAAAAGGAGCCAGAGTCCAGCATGTGCAGCACAGCCAGGAGCTTTGTCAGGGCTGGTATATTTGTTTCCCTGTCAGATCTTGCCATAATTATGGGTGCAATATGTTGGAGCAGCTGGACAATAGACTACCGCTTCAAACTGTAATATTTGTTTTTCTTCTTTGAGGTCAATGATGGACGTCCATTGGCGATAGATACGTTCTCTTCTCCTGCGCTGCATTTGTGGTTGATGTTGTGGTGATGGAGGGTGATGTGGTGGTGCTGGTGGCGCTTGGGGTCATCATTGTCGTCGTCTCCATGTGCCTAGCTGGAGCAGTAGCAGGTCCTTGTTGTCCTTGTGGGTTGCCAGAGTGTTTTGTGTGTGTTTGCTTTATATACCTGTGTGTCATTTTAAAACCTGGTCTGACCAGGCATTAAAACTTTGATGCTAGTGAGAGCTAGCATAATTTTTCCTTACCATGTGTCTTTTTCGTAAGGCATGTAAACATGACATTAGCAGGCTAGCATAATTTTTTAGGAGGGAATACCTACCCTGCTTATCATTGTCGGTAAACAGCGCAGAATGAGGCGGTACTCCTAAAAAATGTTGCACCCCTAGACAAAGTGACCTCTCTAGTGTAAATATGGCGTTGAGTTAGCTGAACCAAAAAATTGCACAACAGCGGTGCAAACACCTTGTAAATATCCCCTGCAGACTCCAGAAAGAGCCAATAATCCACCAAACTCACATAGAACTCCTGAAAGTTAAAGTAACATTTACAGTTCCTGGTATGCGGCCACATCCATTTCATCATTCAAATAGTGTGACAGCATGTTTCCTTAAATTGCATCGATCTTTCTGATGAATTGCTACACAAATGTACATTGTGTGATGCAGTACTCCCCCCCAAGCAATGCAAGAGCTGACGCAATACCTATAAAACGTACACAGTGGCCTATATAGTGCACCGCAAATAGCCATGCAATGCATGTTTCCTATGGAGTGATGTATATAGTGCAACTCACATAGCCATGCAGTACCACCTATGCAGAAATGCCAAGGGCCACGCTATGGCCTATGTAGTGCACCGCAAATAGCCAGGCAAGACATGTTACTTATGCAGTGGCCTATAAAGCGCAATGCACAGCCATGTGATAGCACCTATGCAGCAACACTAAGTGCCAGGTTTACAAGAAATTGGTGCATCAGTACTAATGCACCACTTTTCTTGCGTCACCCTTGCTCCACCTAATAACACCATGTGTGTGATGTATTTATAATATGGTGCACCATGGCTATCGTTAGAACAACAGCGTCAACATTTTTGACGCTACTGTGGGGCTTTGCTACACAATGCAAGGAGGCCCATTGATTTCAATGGGTGTGTCATTTTAATGCCTACTCTGAGGAGGAATTAAAAATGACGCCAAAAATGGCGCAGTGAAATCTTGTAGATTTTCCTGTGCCGTTTTTGTGGGCCTCCTAACGCCAGAACACCTCCCTTGCATACATTATGCCTGACATAGGCATAATGTCGCGTAAGGGGTCAGATGCATTGTGCCACTTTGTAAATATGGCGCACAAAAATTGCCTCCTTGAGCCACACTAGCGTAAAAAAAATATATGCTAATGTGGCACAAGGAGGCGCTAGGGCCTTGTAAATCTAGCCCTAAGAGCCACACAATGGTCTAAATAGTGCACTGCGAATAGCCACGCAACACAAATGTTACCTATGCAGTGGATTATGTAGCGCAACACACATAGCCATGCAGTGGCGCTTATGCAGCACTACAAAAAGCTATGCCCAACTACAGCAATGCAAAGGGCCACACAGTGGCTCAACTACAGCAACTCAAAGGGCCACATAACTCACATGTTGATGATGTCTGATTTACCTTCACATGGAAGGATCCAATAATATGCATTTATGTTTTTCAGCAATATACTCTACCATCAATGGCAAAATATGTCACATACATGGGTTTTGATTCATATTGCAGATGTACATGTGTGCCTGCACAGTAATGCACACAAAAAGCCATATTTTTGATACATATACACAGTACAACAGAGCAAAGCACCTTGCTAGCCTCCAGTGTGTGAAAGGGAACGGGCTGGAATGCTCCATAATCCTCCTTATATGTAGCATACCTGTCGTTTTTTAGGGCTGATACAGTTTTGGCTACATTGTACCAACACAGAGACACTTCCATAATGCTGCAAGGGTGCCTGTCTTGCAGGCAGTTTTTTTTTGGTGAAACCTCTGAGGCATGTTCCTGTTTGTAAGTGTGTTTCTCAATGCAGAACACTTAGGCCCTCATTCTGACCCTGGCGGTCGGCGGAGAGACGGCGGTCGGACCGCGAACAGACCGGCGGTATTAAAAATGGCATTCTGACCGCGGCGGTCCCCGCCGCGACCGACCGCTACTTCTCCACTCCGACCGCCGCGGCGGTCATGACCGCGGGGCTGGAGTTTGCGCACTCCGGCCCGGCGGTCGTCCCAAGACCGCCAAGGGTATTATGACCCTGCCTACCGCCGCGGTTTCTTGCGAGCGGGAACCGCCGTGCGAACCATGGCGGTAAGCACTATCGGGGCCAGGGAATTCCTTCCCTGGCACTGATAGGGGTCTCCCCCACCCCCCACTACCCACCCGAGTCCTCCCCCCACACCCTCCACCCCCCTGCCACCCCCCAGAGGTGGTACGAACCCCCTCCCCACCCCCACCCCGACATGCACATACATGTACCCCGACATGCACACACCCCCAACATGCACATATACACCCCCCCTACACACACATACACAACGGGGACACATACCCGCACACATACATGCCGACATGCGCACCCGCCGAACAGCACACATTACCCATAGACACAGCAGCACCCCCCGCCCGCATACACGCACTCACACACCCGCTCTACACACTCACACGCACACCCCCATGCACGCCCACATCACACAACACCCCCCCACCCCCTCCCCTCACGGACGATCAACTTACCTTGTGCGTTGGTCCTCCGGGAGGCGACGGGAGCCATAGGGACGTGACCGCCAACAGAAGACCGCCAACAGAAGACCGCCACACAGATATGTGGGTCGTAATTCTGTGGGCGGTGTTCTGCTGGCGTGGCGGTGGAGGTTGACCAGTCTCCACTTTCCCGCCGACCGCCAGTGTGGCTGCTGGCGGTTTTCCGGCGGAACGCTCCCAGCGGTCAGAATGCGCACAGCGGCACACCGCCGCGGTCGGCGGTCTTCACCGCGGCGGTAACTCGGCGGTCTTGCGAAAAGACCGCCAAGGTCAGAATGAGGGCCTTAGTGCAAACAATGCTGAGATAATGCATTATGTTATTCACATGCACCTCTGGTGAGGAGTTGTACAACTAGGACACATTCCATAATCTAGCAATATTAGTCAATCTGGTGATTTGTCTGAATCCATGGATGGATGCATGGTAAAGGTCACACTTCACCTTTGGCACACCTCTCTGCTGCTGAGTAACACAAGTCTGTGTTTTGTGGAGACTTGGGTTCCTCTATTTTCTTCAAGTCAATCAGGGACACACAACTGTGCCTTAGCATGGCTTGACAAACCTGATTTACTTTTGTGATTGCCCTTATGTCCTCTTGCATGGAGAATTCCACCAGATAGAAAATATCTGCAGTCATAACAGCATAGGGTTAACATGGCAGAATGTATAGTGGTCTAAATTACCTACATAAAAGCCATATTTTGACTGTGTGTGTGTATATACAAACACACACACATGCACACACACACACATGGACGTCACTGGATAGTTATAGTTAGGATCATGTTACAATAGGTAATGCACCTTTTGTGTTAATAACTTTGACTCTGTTTGACGAATATCCTCAAAAAGTTTTTAAAAAGTGCTAGTTTTTGACTAGTTTGCACATGGAAAGTTTTAGGGTGAAGTGGGGGCAGAGAAAATGGAGGGAAGAGGGGGTCCTTAAATGCTTTTTCACCATTCTTTTTTCCACAGGAACTTTAGACACAGCTGCAGTCCAAACCGCTGAACTGATTTACACCTCATTTGGGAGAAAGCTAGAGCTTGGTCCAGAAAGACCAATTTTTATAATTTGGTGTAAACTCAGTAGTTTTTTTTTTTTGCAATAAATGCTCAAGAACGTTGCATATCTAGGGATGTGGAGGATCCACAGAGCTAACAGATCTCCTGCTGACTCAGTCCTGAGTCCTAAAAAATGTAAAATAAAAGACATAAGAGGGCATGGTAGAGATACCCTGACCCCATTGGCCTGGTGGTGAGGTCCCAGATGAACCCTGCCTGTGGCCCAAATTGTTTTTCCCCAAAACAATTTGTCACAAATTTGCAGCTAAATTTTATTAAAAAGAAGCGCTGACTTTCATGCTATTTTCTATCCCCCCCAGGGTGGGCCAGGGGCCAAGGGGATGATGGTTTTTACTTTTTGGGATGAGGGGCGCGCATGCCCCCAGACCATTTTGGCCCCTGTGACCCCATCCCCTTGGACCTGACATATTTTTTACGGAGTTGGGGTATGCAGCCTTCCTCTCTGGGCAGCTTTCGATCCTGGGGATCCCATCCCCTGAGGCCTGATGTATTTTGAAGGGGTCAGCCCTGAGGACCCCATACCCTGGGGCACAGTGTATTTTTTATGAGGCTAAACTTTGTAAAAGGGAGGGATGCCAAGCGCCCCCCTCCCCCTTCATGAACATTCTATGGCCCCCAGGGCCCCACACCCAAGGACTGGCTCAATAGCTATGTCCCAAGGAGCAGTGCAAGTTCCTGCTGCATGCAGGCAGCTAGCTGGGGCTGTGGGGGCACAGCACTCCCCCCACAGCCCCCGAGTATATGGTGAGTGCCCTGGGTGGGCACCAGGACTCTCACTTTTAAGTGATGCAGGCCTGGGAGGATTGGATCACTAGGCCGATAACAGTTGGGGAATGAGGCTGTGTGGCCCCTCTCTCCTTTATTTTAACTTGTGGCCCTGAGGGATAGGACCTTCAGGGCCTAATAAGACTCCGGGAGGAGGGACATGCAGCCAAGAGGGATGCCAAATCTTGATCCAGGATGCATGCTTTTTGTGATTTGGTGTAAATCCATTCAGTAGTTTTTGAATTAAGGAAATTAAGGAACAAAAATATTTGGACAGTTGGGCTCGATGGACAATCGTAAAAGTCCCAGGAGCACAACTTCAAAAATAGAGCATTCTGATTGGCTGAGGTAATTTTTGTTTCCTTAGGCCACCTCACTCCCACTAGAGTGAGGGTCCCTTGTGAGCGAGGGCTCTGATTGGCTGGCCACAACATGAAAATGTTTGAAAGAAATATATAAGGGGACAGGTTAGGGATACCCAGCCATCCTAGCCCTTGTGGGGGATCCCAGCGGGACCCCCAGTTTACAAAATTAAAATAAAAACCTATTTTATTTGCTGCAATCCCACAGCACTACAGCAGGATTACCAGCTGATATCAGCATTACTATATGGGGCACACACCAGAAATGTTTTTTAAAAGGCCAGCTCCTGCCAGGAGAAGTGACTTGGGCCTTGCAGGCCTTGGGATTCCCTCATCTCTCAACAGTGGAAGCAGTGTGGGGGTCCCAGGCAGGCACTGGACAGCCACAAGAAATTTTAAAAATAGTCCAGCTCACGCCAAGAGAGCCAGCTGGAGCAGAGGAGGCTCCCACCATGGCCCCAACTGAAATGGAGCTATGCGTGCCCCGGGTAAGCACAGGGGCACCAACTTAATAAAAAGCATGCCATCCGCTACCAACACTCAAGATGGGTGCCAATGGGGGAGCCGTCACGGACTGTGAGGAACTAGGGATTCCCTCCAATTGCTCCCAAACAAAATTAAACATGTGGATGTTCCAGGTGGGCCCTGGTACACCCACAAAAATAATTTTAAAAAAACAAAAAAGTGAATAAAAAATGAGCATCAGCAGGTATTCATTTATTATTCACTTCTCCTTGAAGGAGCACCTCATAATGCCCTGCAAGGGCTATTTTTTGTTTTGAGCTTGGTGATGTCCCTAGAAGGGAGAGGGGCACCACCAAGCATTTTAATAATGTTTTCAGGGGGGGGGCTGCAGGAAGTGCAGCACCCTCCCAGAGAGAGCCTGTGGAGCTGCGAGGGTTCGGGTCTTCCCCAACAGCCCACAACAAGGGACCAGCAGTGGGGTGCCCCGGGTGGGCACTGGGACATCTCACTTTTAAAAAAGAATGGGTTAATTGTGGCACTCTCTGGGTGAGCACAGGGACATGCCACTTAATTTTTTTTTTTAAGAAAATGCTGGTGGGGCTGCAGGGTCTTGGGGCTCCTCTGTGTCTCCCAAAAATAAATAATGCTCTGAGGTGCCCCGGGTGGTCACTGGAACACCTCATTTAAAAAAATAAACAAAAAACTGTACTAGTTGTGGCGTGCTCCTCGTGGGCCATGGTGCATGCCATTTAAAGAAAAACATGCTGGCTCCTGCAGGAACATGGAATTGACAGGGCTGCAGCAGACCCAGGTCTCATCCCGTAACATCTTACAAAAAACGTGGGTGTCTTGGGAGAGACTGTGACACCCCCAAACAACATGTTTTAAAAAAGTGAATAATAAATTAGCAGCCACAAATGCTCATTTATTATTCACTGCTCATTCACAGAACGACCCATAATACCCTGGGAGGGTTATTTAGATATATTTTGTTTTCGGTGATGTCCCCAGAAGGGGCAGGGATATCACCATTTTTAGGTCGAGCGTTAGCGTTCGGCCTGCTGTATACTAAAGTATACAATAGAGTGAGTTCCAGCATTTTGATTTGTTAGTTGCAGTGTCCTGCCTTTTTTCACTTTGAGAGCAGCACAAAGTACAGTGTAATTACGCTATGTCCTGTCTATCTCTTCTGAAGGGGACTTTTTCTTTCAGTATTGGCCTGTTTGCCTTACACTGTGGGTGTGTGTTCAGTCCCTCCTCCCCACCAGCTCCCTCTGTAAACATAAACCAACATCAGAGGGCGCTTTTCCAGGGCCAACTCGCTTTCGCTCTCGCTCGCTTCCACTTGTTATTTTCAGTCTGTGTGGCAATAAAAGTCCAGTCAGTAATTTACAACGCTATGAGCTCTAACTCGAGCAAACATGAGACTATTGCATTCCAAATGCTTGTGTTTTATTGCAGCATTCCATCCCACCCACCTCCTAACTTTTACACTGCTCATTTAAGCTGAAGCTTTTTGCGGTTTTGAGCAATTTCATAAAGTTTTCCTTTTTCGACGTGTCTAAAACTTTTAAGATATATGCAAAACTTCATTGTCAGTCTGCCTCGGTGAAGTGTTTGCGAGTTGAGCCAAACCTGCAGCTGCTCTCTTACCCCAGTGAGGTGCCCACTCCTGAACTCTCCCGTGAGCCCAGAGCACGAGCAGTCCAGACCGTGCTTGTTAGTGTCAATTTGCGCTCACATTCCCTGGCTCTCTGGGCCCACAGGGGTTAACCTTCTGGCAGCCTTCCTGAAGTGTTTAGGAGTCGGTGAGCCCAACAGTCATTATTTTGTAATTTTAAAAATGGATGCTAACTTTAGTCTGAATTAATTCCTGAAAAAGTCAGTTTGTGCTTGCGATTCATTTTATAAATAAATTAATTATTTCGTATTGTGTGCACGTTTGCAAATTATTTTATGTTTCTGCTTTTTATATATATATATACAAATATATATATATATATATATAAATACTGCTTCTGGGAGCTTGGTCTGGCGAGTTTGAACAGCTGTAAGGAGGCTGATCCCTTCAGGAAAACCCTCCCCGGCCACAGTGTCATGAGCTGGGTGATGCATGGCGCCTGAGAAAGCAAATTAACCCCAGCTCTTTCTCCATCTGTAGGGTCTGCTGACGAACTTCGAAGACTCGGCTAATTGGGAGTTCACGTAAAATAGAGTATTTCCATATTGCTTAGAAACTTTACAAAGCTTCACCTGTGTTTTACAAATGTAGCCCTTTTTTGGGGGGGGTTATTTTTTTTTGTTTGTTTGTTAATATCAAACACGTTCACGGAAGGCGTATGCCTAATATTTGGAACTTTCACAATTTCCGTGCGCTGCTCTGGCAATGTGAGTCACGTTTGATCTGCTGACTCTTATATGGTAACGGTTATGTCCTAACTACATATAGCAGCATCAGCCTTAAGTCAGTTGTGTAATACGAGCTGCATTTCCTGAAGGAGAGTGACTTTTTTTGCACGTTGTATATGAAAAAGCCCGACTTGATCCGAGCGCTGTAGTAAACAAGGCTGTAAATCATGTTCTACGGCCGGGGATGGTAATGAATTTGAAGTCCCATTGAGAGACTGCAGTCCATTGATAACAGAAAAGCTGTAAACCTTTGCCCTGGAGGAAGAAGTTGAAAGTCTGCCATAGTCTAATATGTGCTCTCAACACATTTCTTTTTAGCAGTGGCACGGCACCCCGGATAATGTTCTGCAGAAGGTAAATAGAAGTACTTTAGTTACATGCAGGGCCACTGGAATTATGTGGCAGGAAAGGACCAAATTATGAGGCAGGGTTGACCAAAACTTCCAGTTAAGCATTTACAACGCCAATCGCTCTCTCAGCCAAATGTGAGACCTATTGCATTGCAAATGCCTGTTCTTTTTTGATGTTGTGTGAGAGTGTAGGAAGTTCTGCATTTCCCCCAGGAACACTAAGAAAAAAACTGTAAGTCTTCTGGGTCATTGAAACCATGACCAGGAGAACTTGCTAAATTTTTCAAAAGCATTTCCTAAATTGGAGTTTTTGCTCTACAGCTCGGTTTGGAGTGCCACCTAGGGGTTGGTTATATGGTTGTAGCTTATGTGATATATTGTGTCCCATATGTTAAAATGCTTTTATGTGGTTGTTTTTTTATTGCATTTATGGGGTGTAAAATGTTAAAAAGTAGATATAAGAGATATTTTTTGGGAAGAAAAAATGTTTATATATCTTTAGCTCCTTTTTCACATTTTTCATCCCAAAATGTAATAATAAGAACTATGTAAAAAGAAAGAGTCACAGACATGTAGTTTAATAAAACTTGATTAAATATGTTTAAGTAATCAATAATAATGATAATTGTATTGTATGTGTATTGAGCTATACATTTGATTAACATGATTGCTAATATTTGCAGAAAGATGCCAGGTCTGCTTTATATTTGTGGTGTAAGGTGGGGGGAAGGAGGAACTGAACACCGGGCTGGCCTGGCCAACCTCCTGCTGTTCCCCCTGGGTGCACGGTGTACAGCTGGATTTATGTATGGTATTACTTTATGTTAAAAAGAAAAACAGAGAAATTAATTGAAAAAACTAAAGTTAAAGTAATGCTATGGTTAGTTAAAATGTTTAGTAGCAACGTTATGTGTTGAACTTTAAAAACCACTGAAATTCACCAGTTATACTTATAGTTGTAGCACATAACTATAACTCATGCCCAAGGAAACTATAACTTGAGCCCTCGCCATGCCCTAATTACTCATCTTGATGTCTTCTACGGCATTGTGGATAATATCACGGCAACATTTGCGGTGAAATTATTGATGAGGAAGCTGAGCATGGCGGGACTCGAGTTGTAGTTACCTTAGGGCACAATTTACAAGTTGCTTCAGATAAGTATAAATATAACTGGTGAATTTTCAGTAAGCAAAAATGGTGGAAATGGTGCAAAAAGTGGAAGGTTTATTGTAAACTCTAAACAAACATAAACATGTATGGGGTGCAAGGAAAAATAATGCAGAATCATGGCACATATATATACTACCCAGTGGCAGTTGGCACTGGGTAGTTATAGTTAGGCCCACTGACCCCTAGTCCTCGCGACCTGGGGAAAACAACATAATATTTTGACAAACATCATTGGAGGATCTGCATTGAATACAATGGGTCCCTATGTACTCTGCAAGAGTAGTGCCAAAATTGTGGTGCCAATCCTGCAGAGTGCATCAGCAGCATCAGGAATTCTGATGCTATTGTCCTCTACCTTGCGCCATGGTGCGCCGTATTTTAAATATGGCGCACACATGGTGGAGGTAGAGGGGCGCTAAGTGGCGCTGCACCGAGTGCAGCGCCACTTTTCTTGAATCAACCCCTTGTATCTCAAATGGCTCCCAGAAGTGCAGGAACTGCATCTGTGAACAGAAACCTAAATAGGTTTTTAGAGATTAAGAACATTAAAAGCTAAAACACTCTTCCTCGAGTTGTAGATGATGTTGAAATCTCAAGAAATAGCAGGCTCGGAGATGGAAACAAAACATCCAGAGCAGCAAACTGCAGGCAGTAAGGAGCGCTGTTGGCATGTTCTGAAATCATCTTAATGTGTTTCCTTTTTACAGTGCATCTGCCTGGACTGACCAGCAAGTGGAAAGACGTCCTAGTGGATTGAGATATTCAATGGAACAAAAGGAGTGCTTTTAATAAGGCCTGGGAAAACATAAGTGATGTGCTCTATGTTCATATTCGATGGAAAACATGGAACGAAAGGGAGGGGACAGACCTGTCGGGAACACGTTCCCACAAGGAAAAGCTGAGGAATGCAATGTAGCGCTGCCAAGGCTTGAAGGAAAGCCTTATAAAGGGGCATATTTATGAGATTGGCATGCAATGCAGCGCAGCAAGTCAGGGAAAGGTCAGGAATGCACCATATTTAAGTCAATATGGTGGTGCATTCCTGCCTTTTCCCCTGCACTGGCGCCCTTTTAACTGCCTTGTGTCAACACATACAACCTTGCACCATAGTGCAAGGCTCCCTCTGATGCAGGCAGGATTGTTTTTATGCAGGAAGGGACACTTTCCTGCACAAGCACTATTCCCTGAGGTGTAATCCTCTATGTGTGCTATAGAATGCAGCACACAGACAAAGAGGAAGTAACAGGGAAAAATAAAGATATTTCTCCTTGTTACGCCTCTCCTAGAAAGGCGTAGCATTTTGGCACATTCCCAGGCTTACCAATTCTGGTAAATCTAGGAATGCGTTAAAATCCATGGGAATTGCGTGTGAACACGCATGCAATGCCCATGGAGTGCCTTTCCAGGGCAGAGTAAGGCAATGCAGTGATTTGTGCTGCATTCCTTTACTCCAGATTTATGGAGCCACTCAGGGCCACTCAAAGTGGTCTTGTGTGGCTTCATAAATCGCATTTAAGGTTTGCATTGCGCATGTACCACTTTGCGTGGTGCAAACGCGATGTAAACTGCCTCATAAATATGCTCCCAAGTTTCAAGTGTGTAACCAATAGCACAAGGGTGAACAGTCAAGGAAAGGTTATATGCATGCTCAGGGCCCCCATCACCACCACGGGGCCTTGAAACAAGGTAGACTGGTTAGTTAATAAGACAGCCCGCCCAACAGCATATCCTGGTGAGCTGCTGGCTCCCCGAACACCCTTACTCAACCTTGTTTTAACAGCATTGTCTGTACTCAGGAGGCACCGATTTATGGATCATAGCTCCATCCCCCTGGTTTGCCAAAACGAGTGTTAAACATTAAATAACCAGGCCTGGCCACAAAATTCCACGGAACACTGGAGCACAATTGTGGTCCTAGAGTGCAAGAGCAGAAAGAAGCGATCCCCGAGAATGCGTTCAATGCCAACTTTCCCCTCTTATGTGGCCTAGCATAGGGCTCAGCAACTTATGAGCCAGAGGCCCTTCCCTGATGCAATGATAAGAGGCTATGCATAGGCACCAGTTTATCAGAAAGGACAAACGTGTGTGCTTTACCTGACATCACGCTAGTGAAAAGAGGTGAGCTGGTCATGCAAAGTGTCACCAGCCTAAAAAAAGTACGTGACACTCATCTGCTTTAGGCCAGAGCAACAATCAGGTAAGTGACCCACAATTACGGACACAAATACCCTCCTACAAAAGCTTTTTGGACATCACTTCCATCGCATCTCATACTCTTTAAAGGGAGTCGGCGCTTCCCTCACTCTCTTCAAGCAACGACCGCCCTTCTCAACCAAAGTCCTAATTTCTTTCTTTGAACATCCACATCTAAACTCCAACGAAGGGAAATGAAATAGAATTAAAAAGAAGATCCTAAGATGTGTGTTAGGATCAGCTAATTTATTAGATATGTATTATCACATTGTATGGTATGAGTTTTTATTCAGCGCTTATTACACATGATGAGGTGCTAAAGTGTGCACTGCTGACGGTTAGCACACTATTCTCTGGAAACCCAGGGTCATATTTATCTTTGATTTGCGTCGCTCTTGTGCCATGCAACGGGGCACAAGGGCAACGCAACAACTATGTCAGAGTTATCAAGCCACTCAAGGCCACCTTGCGTGGCCCTGCATGGCTTGATAAATCTAGAGTAATGCAGCGCAAATCGTTGCGTTTCATTATTCTGCCACAGGGAGACATTCCATAGTTGGACGTGAGTGTTCCCACACATCCACCCATGGATTTCGACACATTCCAGGATTTACAATTACTGGTAGACCTGGGAATGCATCAAAATGCTAGAACTTCCGAGGTTAGGCGTAACGAGGAGAAATATCTATTTCTCCTTGTTTTTTTTTACTTTTTCTATATGTGCTGCCGAGGAAAATGCCTCTGAGAATTGTTTTTGTGCAGGAAGGTTCTCCTTTCTGCAGAAAAACAACCCTGCCAGTAGCGCAAGCAACTTTTCACCACGGCCCATGGGTGCGTGCGTTGGCTCTTGGCAGCCAAAAGGGCGCCAGCGCAAGGAAAAGACAGGAATGCGCCACATGCTGTTAAATATGCCGCATTCCTACCCTTTCCCTTTCATGCAGAACAACAAGGTGACTTGCTGCACTGTGTGAAGGTTTGATACATCTGCCCCTCAATGTTTGTGATTTAGTCATGTATTAGGATTACAGTTTGTCATACTGTCTTCATTCAAAATCCATCTCATGTAAATATATTATGCAAATTCTTATATATGAAAGTTCTTTGTGTACTTTGGTTTATTTGGAATACTTTACACCATTAGGAACTTTGGCATTTCATTTTACTATATTGCCATTTATATAGCGACTCCCGTTGCTGACGAGGTGCTGAAGCGCTTGACGGACAGGTAGCACGTTACTCCAAGATACAATATTCGAGACATTTTTTTTGCCAATTGAGTTAAAATTTTCCATGCAGTTCATCACACAGTTGTCACGCAGATAGTAAGCAGTTTGCCAATAAACTTGTCATGCGAGTTTATCTGTCAAGCAATCTGTCATTGGGGTGTGTCCTTGAGGAGTTATGGGATGAGTCATGTAGGAACTCATTCAGGTGATTGCACATATGGTCGTGAAGTGATCATGTGAGAGGATATGAAACCAATCACAGAAATGTATAGCTATTATGTGGCAACAGTGATACAGATGAAATATTGCGTACCCCTGAAGCGACAGAATCACAGCCGTTAGTTGTACTACTGAGGCCCCACAAAGTGCAATATGGAGTAAATCCAGGAGTGACTGCATTTGCTTATTATATATAATCCAATTCAATTATTGTGAGGTGCCAGTGTTTGCATTCAGTGCTGATAACTGGCATCGTTCTTTAGACAATGGGCCTGATTCTAACTTTGGAGGACGGTGTTAAACCGTCCCAAAAGTGGCGGATATACCACCTACCGTATTACGAGTCCATTATATCCTATGGAACTCGTAATACGGTAGGTGGTATATCCACCACTTTTGGGACGGTTTAACACCGTCCTCCAAAGTTAGAATCAGGCCCAATGTGTATTACTTGGGTGTTCTTTCTCTCACCTTTAACATTACATAAAACACGTGTTCAAATGCAAATATTTGGGTAACTTTAGACTTTAAAACGTTCCTCGTTTTTATTCCGCTAAGATGCACCATGCATTAGTTCAATGCGTTGCTGTTTTGTTTTTGCAGAGAATTCAAAAGCAGCAGAATCCACTGGAGCTTACAATAACTCAGACAAGTTTGACATCACTGGGAACGTGGACATCCCAGAACCGCTATTCACCTCTGAATCACAGTTACCAGGACGCCTAAACGTGCAAGGAAATACACTTTATGGAGTAATCTATTTGAAGAGAAGCAAAACATTCAAAATGTCACTGGATGGGCTCTTTCACAGGATTTTTAAAATATAATGCAGTCACCAACAGTGCGCTATTTCTTGTTACTATAAAAATATGAGCATCTTTAGAAGGGCACTAGTAGTATTAACATATACATTCTTACAAGACTGTGCACAATCACATCTCTATGCACAAAAGATTTCTAACATAAAAAAACCGACTTTGCCAATGCCTTTGATGTGTTTAAATGCATGTTATCACCTCCCATGTGTCAGCTCATATTGCTGGACTGGGCACTCTAATCACCACCTTTTGCACTGTGACGTTTAGGCCTGGGTGGGTGGGCTGTCTGCTGACCCACCAATTCGGGGGAGGCCATGGCCTTCACTCCCATGGCAGAGCACTGCCTGCCAAATTTGCAGATCCCAGCTGGGAAGGCAGGATATCTGTGGCTTCCGTTGAGCTGCTGATGCAACCATCCTATTGTAGGCACTGAATTTTGGTGTGTGGTGAGCACCAATGGTGTTATCACTTTATACCAGGTCCAGGTATTCCCTATTAGTGAAGTGTAGGCAGTGTCTAGGAAGCCCTGGATCTCTAGAGGTAGCTGTGGATGAGCAGCCAAGACTTACCTGGGAAACATGCAAAGCTTCTGCAATACTACTATAGTCTCACAGCACTATCGCACATGAAAGAACCACACAATGTTACAAAAATCAAGGTACTTTATTAGAGTAACACAAATACTAGAACGCTAATATACAGTCCTCCAATTGGAGGTAAGTAAGCACATTATTATATACCCATTAGCTATAAGTAAAGAGCATAAAAAGCAACAGGCACTGGCAAAAGTAATAGGAAATGGTGAGGGCCCTAGGGGAGGGTGTGGGAAAGTAGCCTCTTTCTAGCTTGGTTACCCCCACATTTGGCCTCTTTGTCAATGTGTTTGACCATGTCTACTGGGATCCTGCTAACTAGGACCCCAGTAGTTATGCTCTCTCTCTTGAATTATGGATGTTGCATACTGGTCACCCAGTATTTCACTCAAAATTGTCACACTGGTGCCCCCTTATAAGTCCCTAGTATATGGCACTTCGGTACCCAGGGCATTGGGGTTCCAGGGGATCCCTATGGGCTGCAGCATATCTTTTGCCACCCCATAGGGAGCCCAAGCAAAGGCTTCTACAAGACTGCCATTGCAGCCTGCGTGAAAAGGTGCATGCACCCTTTCACTGCAATTTACACTGCACCAGGTCAATTAGAAGTCACCCCTATAGCAGGCCCTCCTTCCCTGAGGGCAGGGTGCAGAGTACTTGTATGTGAGGGCACCCCTGCACTAGCAGAGGTGCCCCCACGACCTCCAGGACCATTTTTCCAGACTTTGTGAGTGTGGGATGCCATTTTACGCGTGTACTGGACATAGGTCCCCACGTATGTCCAGCTACATAATGGTAACTCCGAACATAGGCATGTTTGGTATCAAACATGTAGGAATCATACCCCTATGCTTTTGCACGCATTGGTTGAATGATCCCATGCACTCTGGGGGCTCCTTAGAGGACCCCCAGTACTGCCATTAGTCTTTTGAGGTTTTCCAGGCAGTCCTAGCCGCTGCCACCTCTCAGACAGGTTTCTGCTCTCCTGTTGCTTCAGCAGCTCAAGCCCAGGAAGGCAGAACAAAGGATTTCCTTTGGGAGAGGGGTGTTACTCCCTCTCCCTTTGGAAATAGGTGTTATAGACTTGGGAGGGGTAGCCTCCCTTAGCCACTGGAAATGCTTTGAAGGGCACATTTGGTGCCCTCCTTGCATAATCCAGTCTACATTGGTTCAGGGATACCCAGTCCCTGCTGGCGTGTGAAACTGGACAAAGGAAAGGAGAGTGACCACTCCCCTGTCCATTACCATCCCAGGGGCTGTGCTCAGAGCTCCTCCAGAGGGTCCCTGGGTTTTGCCATCTTGGATTCCAAGTTGGCAGGGAACTCTGGGAGCATCTGAGTGGCCACTGCGAACAGGTGACGTCAGAGCCCTCCCCTAATAGGTACTCACCTGTTAAGGTGACCAATCTCCCTTTCAGGGCTATTTATGGTCTCTCTCTTGGGTGGTTCTTCAGATTCGGATTGCAAGACTCCAGCAGGAATCCTCTGCATCCTCTACTTCACCTTCTCACCAAAGAAACTGCATCTGGACCCTCCAGGAACTCTACAAACTGCAACTAAGAAGCAAACACAACTTCTGCAACATTGTATCTTCAGCTCCTGCCAGCAACTGCAACTGTTTCCCAGTCGTGCATCCTCAGAGAACAGCCTGTCTTCAGCCTGCACCAGAAGAGCGAAGGAATCTCCCTTGGAGTGAAGGAGTCACTCCCCAGCTTCAGCAGGCACCTCTCTGCAATGACGACTGGCTGCGTGGATCCCCTCTCCTGATGAGTTGCATGGATCCTGCATCAGAGGTGGTGGACTGAAGTGGTTCCGATGGTTCTGACGCCCTACTATCCAACTTTGGTGGAGGTAAGAGCTTGCCTCCCCAAGCAAGACAGTACCACTGTGCACTGCATGTTTTGTAGTTGCTAAGGCTTTTTGGCATTCTTTCAGAAAGTTCTTCATGCAGCTCCGGCCCCCAGCACTCTATCCTGCGATGCACAGTTTCCTGAGTCGTACTCTGGCGGCATGGGATCCTTTGTTGTTGTGCTGCATGGGCCTCCTTTTGCACTTCCTTTGTCCCTGTGCTGTGGAACTCCTGTGCACACTGCCTGGTCTTCTGTGGGCTCTCCGAAATGCTGAGAGCCCCCTCTGGCATCCTCTCCTGGGTAGAGGTCACCAGGTCCCTCATGGTCCCGGGCAGTGGCATTTTCTGCTAACCATGAGCTTTGCGTGTGCCAAGGCTTGTTGGCGGAATCCAGTGACGCAAACCAGACTGCAATCTTCCATCCGGCGAGGGACATCATCTGCACCAACCAGGAAACAGCATCCGTCTTCTTGGGTGCAGTACTGACTGTTGTTCTTCACCGGTGGTTCTTCTTTTGCACCTTCATGTGGGTTAGCAGGGACACCTACTCTCCCTGGAATCTTCTGTGCTTCTTGGACTTGGTCCTCTTCTTCCACCGATCTTCAGGTCCAGGAATCCACTGTTGGTGTTTTGCAGTCTCTTCTGGTTCGTGAATAATCTTCTTTCTCTTGTTCTTGTGTGTACTAGGAGAATTGCTGTGATTTACCCCTGCTTTTCCTGGAATCTGGGGTGGGTTCTGTTACTTACCTGTGGTGTTTTCTAATACTCCCAGCGACCCTCTACACACTACATTTGCCTAGGTGGGAAACAGACTTTCACATTCCACTTTCTTAGTATATGGTTTGTGTTTCCCCATGCCCATTTCTAACTATTGTGATTTTCACTATTTGCACTGTTTTCTAACTGTTGTTAAGCACATTTCTGCACACTAGTGTAAATAATTTGAGTATTACTTACCTCCTAAGGGAGTATAGTCTCTATGTTATTTTTGGCATTTGTGTCACCAAAATAAAGTACCTTTATTTTTTTAACTGAGTATTTTCTTTCATGTGTGTGAGTACTGTGTGACTACAGTGGTATTGCATGAGCTTTTCATGTCTCCTAGATCAGCTACAGCTACCTCTAGAAAGCCTGGCTTCTAGACACTGCCTACATTTCACTAATAAAAGATAACTGGACCTGGTATAAGGTGTAAGTACCTTAGGTACCCACTACAAACCAGGACAGCCTCCTACAGAGGGCCAAACCATATACTAAGAAAGTGGAATACGTAATACAGTCCCCCACCTAAGGATGTGGAATCGTTAGAGGGGAGCTGGAGGAACTAGGAACCCCAAGAGTTGAGTACCAGAGTGACCCCCAGCGACCAGGAGAGCAGAGGTAAGTACCTAATTTTCCTCAAAAACAACAGGAGGAGTTAGAATAAGAATTGTGCAAGACCCCAACAAGATTGGAAGGACCCAAAGGTGGATTCTAGCAGAAGAGTTCCTGCAAAGGGAGGGGACCAAGTCTAGTTTGTGATGGAGTGTCTGGTCGTGGCAGGAGCCACTACTCACCCTTCTGTGGATGCAGAATAAGGTCAACGGTGGACGAAGAATACCAGCTGTGCAGCCCAGGACATGAAGAGAAGTTCCTGAAGTGATGCAGATGGTGTCCCACATTGTCTGTCGGGTTGCAGTTGGTCAGTGGTACTGGAGAACCATCAACAAGCCTTGGCAAATGCAAAAGAAGAAGAAGATGAGTTGCAAGGCTGAAGAGGACCAGTAAGGCCCAGGGGACTCGACCGAAGGAGGCAAGTCCGGGGTGACCCTCAGCAGTTGAGAGAGTCACAAGAAGAGGATGCAGCTCCCACAGGCAACCCACTGGCAGCAGGCATAGCAGTCATGGTGAGGCCCACTCAGCACACATGTAGAGGAGTCCCACGTTGCTGGAGCAGCAGACTTCAACATACAAATGACAGATGAATTCAGCAAAGACTGCATACATTTCTTGGATATGGAAATTTCCACTATGGGTAATACAGTCCAAACCAAAATTTATCGGAAACCTACTGCATGCAATGCTTTATTACATGCATCCAGCAATCACCCTAAGGCCCAAATATCGGACATTCCTTTTGGTGAGATGATTGGGATGAAAAGGAGTTGCAGCCAAACAGAATCAGTAAAGATGGAGGTGAATCTTTTGGAAAATAAATTTCTTCAAAGAGGTTATTCAAAGTGATTGTTAATGGCTGCCAGGAAAAAGATCAACAAATTCCAGAGAGCATCACTTATGAAAGCACACAGTAAATCAAAGGCCAATTCATTGCAAAAATCTATATCTTTTTGCACACTGTATAGTCAAAATAGCTATGATATTTACAACATTATATGTAAACATTGGAATATTTTACATACTGATCACATTTTATCAAATGCATTACCAAGCCAAGAACGATCCATAAGAGGGGTAAAACTATTAGAGATTTGGTTTGTAATAGCTGTTTACCTCTGATGAAGGAGAAAACAGAAACTTGGCTCCCTAATAATACTTGTGGGTTCTACAAATGTGGACACTGTAATATGTGCAACATAGCTTTACACAAAACTTTTGTTTTCAGCTTCAATAGGAGTAACAGATATAAAGTGGAGATGTTTATAAACTGCAATCCTAAATTTGTCGTTTACATATTGTTATCTTAATGTGGTGAAATCTATGTGGGCAGTACCATCAGGCCCCCTCAAAGGAAGGATTCAGGAACATTTGCACTTCTTACGTAATAATGATTTAACATCGCCTTTAGTACGTCACATGGGTCAGAAACATGTGATATCAGAGACACCAATAATAAAATATATGGGTATCAGCCATACTCCAGTACACCCTAGAGGTGGAGGCGGAATGATGGACCTCAGAAAGAATGAGGCTAGGTGGATCATCAGACTTAAATCTGTAGAACTAGGCATTAATATAGATGACGAAATGCACCAATTTTCATGAACATCATGTATAAGAGGCCATATGAACATTGGTGTTAAGAAAATGAGGTCACTGTTACCAATGAATGGATACATATAATGGTTATGTACAATTCTATATCATGTATATAACAATTTAAAACATTTCTTGATGTTTTCAGTTTAAAATTGGAAGGTACATGATCTATCAAATACTTGTAATATGTTTGAACACCAGAGTTATGCAACTATAGATATTTGTACAGTAGCATTCCTACATATATTTATTGAATATCACCATAAATATAATTCTCTTATCACCCTATAGATACACCTGGATGCTATTAATCTCCATCTTTCTTTCACTTACTACATTCTCAAAAACAACCTACTCACAGAAATAACTTTCTTTTGAATTAGGTATTACATGTTTAAAGGTGAAATGTAGGTTGTATAAGATAGTGAATGGAGCATATATAGTGTGATTATTGCGTGGTTATTGTTCTCAATGGTTTAAGAATGGAAGTCATAGGCATATAACATAATATATGTTTTTCTAAAAATTGAGAGAGATGTATAATGCTTGCTTTGGAAGGTAGAGCTTTAAATGTACACACTACTAGAACAGTTACCTGAAAATATAATGCTTTAATGAGCAACATTAATAGAGGAAAGTCTTACTTAAGATGGTGGCTGTTTTATGGTTGGAACTTCTGCAATAGCCTGCATGATTACTTAGACTACTTAGTCCATTTAGTTGATATTCAGATAATTTACTCATGACGTTATGTAATCCTAAATTAGATCAATTGATACAGCCATACAATTTTACCTTGAATGAAGAATGGGGAGTAAAAATATAAGAACTCTTCTGGTACTTTGTGTAAGTCTTTTGTGTCATAAATATATTTGTACATGACAATTTGCCTCTTACAAAATGGGCAACGTATTATTGAATATAATGGTTGGTTTTGTACATACTGGTCAACATATATAATCATATGCAAATTGGTCGGTGGACTTTTAAAGTGGTTTCTCATTTGATTGAGGTTTTGGCATACATACGGAGCATTGAATTTGCATATAATTACGATTTGAATAAAAGCATTCCTTTATTATTTCATCTAAGCGTTCGAGTTATAGAACATGAGAAGTTTGCCCCTTACAAAATGGTCGTCGCGTTAATGAAAATATTCGTTGGGTTGCGTTCTCACGTGATAACGCACACATTATGGCCCTCATTCTGACCTTGGCGGTCTTTTCGCAAGACCGCCGAGTTACCGCCGCGGTGAAGACCGCCGACCGCGGCGGTGTGCCGCTGTGCGCATTCTGACCGCTGGGAGCGTTCCGCCGGAAAACCGCCAGCAGCCACACTGGCGGTCGGCGGGAAAGTGGAGACTGGTCAACCTCCACCGCCACGCCAGCAGAACACCGCCCACAGAATTACGACCCACATATCTGTGTGGCGGTCTTCTGTTGGCGGTCTTCTGTTGGCGGTCACGTCCCTATGGCTCCCGTCGCCTCCCGGAGGACCAACGCACAAGGTAAGTTGATCGTCCGTGAGGGGAGGGGGTGGGGGGGTGTTGTGTGATGTGGGCGTGCATGGGGGTGTGCGTGTGAGTGTGTAGAGGGGGTGTGTGAGTGCGTGTATGTGGGCGGGGGTGCTGCTGTGTCTATGGGTAATGTGTGCTGTTCGGCGGGTGCGCATGTCGGCATGTATGTGTGCGGGTATGTGTCCCCGTTGTGTATGTGTGTGTAGGGGGGGTGTATATGTGCATGTTGGGGGTGTGTGCATGTCGGGGTACATGTATGTGCATGTCGGGGTGGGGGTGGGGAGGGGGTTCGTACCACCTCTGGGGGGTGGCAGGGGGGTGGAGGGTGTGGGGGGAGGACTCGGGTGGGTAGTGGGGGGTGGGGGAGACCCCTATCAGTGCCAGGGAAGGAATTCCCTGGCCCCGATAGTGCTTACCGCCATGGTTCGCACGGCGGTTCCCGCTCGCAAGAAACCGCGGCGGTAGGCAGGGTCATAATACCCTTGGCGGTCTTGGGACGACCGCCGGGCCGGAGTGCGCAAACTCCAGCCCCGCGGTCATGACCGCCGCGGCGGTCGGAGTGGAGAAGTAGCGGTCGGTCGCGGCGGGGACCGCCGCGGTCAGAATGCCATTTTTAATACCGCCGGTCTGTTCGCGGTCCGACCGCCGTCTCTCCGCCGACCGCCAGGGTCAGAATGAGGGCCTATGTGTGGATTGGTCAGTGGATCTTTTAAAGTCCTTCCATTGCAACGACTTGGGATTGATTGCAAATGCAGCACGTCGCCGATGAGGCTCGGACAAGTTGGTAGCTAGAGGTAAGAACAACTGAAACAATAATGTGAATGTATAGCCAGGAAGTGGTGTTCATTCTTTTGTGTAACATTTTCGGTTTTACTTAGTCTACGTAATTATGTGACATACAAGACGAACTACCATTTACTTGTTGCTTCGGTTACTATTATCAAGCAATTATGCTTCTATTCTGAATAAGTCAATCAATAGCAATAATTGTGGTCAACGGTGAGTTTAAAAACATTACGTGTAGATTGGGTAGCAGATCTTTAAAGTTCTTCTTTCCCATACATTTGGGATTTGATTATACACATAGTACGTCGTCGATGAGATTTCCGAAAAGTTGCCAGTAAAAACAACTGAAATAACAATATGGATGTACTGTTAGGAAGCAGAATAGATTTTCAGATTGGATTAGTCTACGTAAATATGAGATAAATATGACAAACCATTGCCCACTCGTTGTCCCCGAGCAATTATACTTTTTCTCTGACTTGCTAGTTGATAGAAACATTTGAAGTTAACAGTGTGTTTTAAGGATATAATATGGAAGGTGAAATATAGACTCTGGTATGTAAATTTGGCAAGAGTTTTACTACGTGCTGTAAAGTGACATAATAGGTTAAAAAAAAATCAAATTAAGATTTAAATCAGATATTGATATACGGGTGATGGCATGGCCTTTTATTTTTAGATCTTTCAAAATAAAACTTATTTTAGTGGATAAAATGAATCAACATGGGTATGGTTTAATTGATTACTATTTGGCTAAAACGTGGAAGTAATCAATAACACATTTGGATTCTGTATTTCTATTTTGTGGTTTTCTGTTACAATATTTGACTAAACTATTTTTTTTTTGTTTATTTCATTTAGACATAAATAAGATAAGGCATGTATAACTTAAACCACTATATATAATTTGGAAACCTTGACTAGGGAGTGAATATATGGATATCAACATGTCCAATCAGGACATCATTGAGAAGTGACAAATTAACAAATAACAAGGCTGGTGTAAGTGCCATAAGTGGATACATATTTTGAACTCTAGTTAATATAAAATAATGTGAGACATTTTACAAATTTTGGACATTTTTTTACAGAGTTGGATTCCATAGAATTGGAAATTTGGAGTTCATTAGGAATTAAACATAAGGTACACTTAGAAACTTTACAGTATGGGACTTTATGGGTACCTCTCAACTTGATGTTCTACTTTTACATATTAACACAAACAATGCATGTCCTATACATTAAGGGATCACCATGGGTCTCTTTGTTCTCATAATTGCTCTTTGAATCATTGGGTGTTGGACTGTGCTTTCATCTATGGAAATCATTGTCACATGTCTTTGGCACTGTGATTTTGAACAAAACAAATATGACAGGACACTGAACTAATAGGTAATTTAAATAGTTGACAGTCTATCTAATACTAATCAGGTGTTGTAAGCATCTGTGAGCCAATTGACGTGCAATATGTGATGGAATAGTTTCTTCTTTTTTGACATTAATATCTCATCAGCCTTGACAAAGTCCCAGAATGGGACGAAACACGTGTTGGCTAAAATATTGTATGGGCTGAAACCTACCTCGAGTGGTTGAGGATTTACAAAGATTGGAGATCTGGGCCCAACTGCCAAATGGACTTTCGGCTAAAACATCATATGGGCTGAAGCTTGCCTTGAATGGTTGAGGAGTTCTTAAGATTGAACCGTTCGCTTAATTATTAAGCAGATTTTCATGTTAATGGATATTAATGTTGTTCGCAGTATCAAAAGAAAATACATTTTGTTATTGCTTTTTATGTGATTTTATAATATCATGGATATGATGTGTCATACATTGTATTCCTAATATATAGTCAATGTATTATTAAAGTTGTCAATGATTTAGAGAACGTCAACTTCCATTTGGTTCTGTTTTCTAATTGTGCATGCAGTTTTTCTCTTTTATATTTTGATCCAACTCCTCTTCCCAGGTGGTCTCATTGATTATTATATTAATGACCTACAGTGATTTTGAGTGCTCAACTATTATTTCTTATTTTAGATATTAACTTTTTTTTTATTCAAGCTTACACATGGTGGCAACAGATGTGTTATAGTGTTATTGAGCACCACGTGTTGATATTTAAATATTTTTTAGAGATGTGCGGCTAATCCAAAGTCATTGTTGCCATGTTGTTAGCAGCAGAGAGGAGACCGCACTTGGCAGCAAGAAGTGCTGGGGGCTGGGGCTACAGGAAGCCTGAAGATCCCATGGAACAGGAGCAAACAAGTCTTGGTAGCTGCAAGTGCTGCAATGCACAGGGGACCTGTTCTGCAAGAAGAGGCAAGGGCTTACCATCTTCCAAGTTGGACAGCTGGCAGAGAGGACCAAATGGGCCACTCCAGACCATCTTCTGTGATGCAGGATCCACACAGTTCTGGAGAAGAGCCATGCAGCATTTTGTTGTTGTAGTTGGTGCCTGCAGATGCAGGGGAGTGACTCCTTCGCCGCAAGGGAGATTCCTTTTTCCTTCTTGGTGCAGGCTGGAATTTCGTTGACCTCAGAGGATGCACAGCTGGGGAAATGTTGCAGTTACTGGAAGGAGCCAGAGAAACAATGTTGCAAAGTGGAGTCATCGCTGGAGTTGCAGATTGTTAGCTCCTGTAAAGTCCAATTGCGGTTCTTGTGGCCAGAAGATGAAGTGAACAATGCAGAGGAGTCCTGCTGGAATATTGCATGTCGAATATGAGGACCCACTCAAGAGGGAGACCGTAAAAAGCCTGGGAAGGGGGATTGGCCACCTGGCAGGATGGGAGTGTGATGTCACCTACCTGATCTGGCCCCTCAGACTTCTGCACATCTTGAATTCAAGATGGCAAGGTCAAGTGGCCACCTGGAGGAGCTCTGGGCACCACCTCTGGGGTGGTGATGGACAGGG
This sequence comes from Pleurodeles waltl, assembly GCF_031143425.1. NCBI lineage: Eukaryota > Metazoa > Chordata > Amphibia > Caudata > Salamandridae > Pleurodeles > Pleurodeles waltl. The sequence continues at coordinate 725,127,193 of NC_090443.1, forward strand.
GAGTGGTCACGCCCCTTTCCTTTGTGCAGCTTCATGCCCGAGCAGGGGCTTGGGGTCCCTGGACTGGTGCAAACTGGTTTATACAAGGAGGGCACCACAAGAGCCCTTCAAAGTATACCAGTGGCTTAGGGAGGCTACCCCTCCCAAGCCATGCCACACCGATTTCGAAGGGGAGAGGGTGTTGCCTCTCTCTCCCATTGGAAATCCCTTGTTCTTCCTTCCCCTGCCTGAGCTGGTCAAGCAGCAGGAGGGCAGAAACCTGTCTGAGGGGTAGCAGCAACGCAGGCTTCTCAGAAAAGCCCAGAAGACTGGTAGGAGCAATCTGAGGATCCTCAAAGGAGCTCCCAAAGTGCATGGGATCATACAACCAATACTGGCAACAGTATTGGAGTATGATTCCAACATGTTGATATCAAACATCCCCAGGTTTGGAATTACCATTATGTAGCTGGACCTGTTCAGTACACAGGTAGAAGGACTTTCCCGCACTTACGAAGTCCAGTGCAATGGAACTGGAGTTCATAGGGGCACCTCTGCTCAGGCAGGGGTGCCCTCACACACAGGTACCTGCACCCTGCCCTCTGGGCTAGGAGGGCCTACCACAGGGGTGTCTTTCAGTGACCTGTAGTGAAAGGGTGCATGCACCTTTTCACACAGGCTGCAATGGCAGGCCTGCAGAAACATTTTGCATGGGCTCACATGGGTGCCATAATACATGCTTCAGCCTATGGGGAACCCCTTGTGCCCCAATGCCCCAGGTACCTAAGTACCATATACTAGGGACTTATATGGGGGGCACCAGTATGCCAATTGTGAGGTGTGCAAAGCCCTAAGCAACTAAATTTAGAGGGAAAGAGCACAATCACTGGAGTCCTGGTTAGCAGGATCCCAGTGAAAACAGTCCAAGCATTCTGACAGCAGGCAAAAAGTGGGTGTAACCATGCCAAAAAAATAGGGTACTTTCTTACAGTGGTAAAATGGCACAAAAATGTTTACAGTTGTACCACTGCACCCATATTGAAAGTATGGTTTATGTGTCATTATTTATCCTGTTTACTGCTGACAGAATTGAAAACATTTCCAGCTTCCATATATTTTTTACTTTCCTTGTTTGTTCTTACATTGGGCTTAAAATCCTTCTTCTGTCCTCTGTTTTGTTTTGGACTTTTCTAGTCAAATAACCCACCTCTAAATCGTAAATGACTGTAAAGGTTATGGCAAACTTATTAAATGAATGTTATGAATTTAATACATAAATGCATTAGTTCATGCAAAGAGCATCGACTCTGGGAATTAAACATAATCCCACTATTTGACCGGGTCAAGCAAAAGATAAAGGAAAGGGGGTGACTGCCTCTTTTTGTGGTGAGCAGAGGGGTCCTATTTAAAATGCTATCCGACTAAAACCTCCTGTGGTCTAGTGTCACAATGGTGTCCTTGCCTGATAAAGGTGTATCTTGGATACACCACACATTAGTGAATAACACATTGGATCTTCTCCTACAATTAAGAGACAGATAGTTCCAGGATGTAGTGATCTGGATAATGTGGACTAGATGGAGGCCAAGATGGCTTCCAGGGTTCTTTGATATCTATGCACTTGTGGCTTATTCAAATGAAGGGGCTTATTTAAAGCCACTTGTGCGGCCTACTGTATGCATCACCATGGTCGGTGCTAGGCAGCCCATTGTGCACCACAGCAGGGGGAGACGACAGAAATGTGCCATATCCTGTAGATACAGTGCATTTCTTCCCTTTCCTTATGGTGTGTAGCAGCGCAGCAAGGTCACTTGCTACACTGCCCTGCACCATAGGACTTGTAAATAAGCCTCCTAGAATGGGCCTGTGATGCTTGAGGAGTGTCGAGGTCGGGGTGCCTCTTATAACATAATCTGAAAATGCTGAGTTATTTAGAGATACTTGTCACACATACACAACACAATGGCACTCATTATGACCCTGGCAGTCACCAGACCGCCAGGGTCACGGTCGCAGTCGGACCACCGCCAAAGTTGTAGTCCAACCGCGACATTATTACTGTGGTGAAAGTGCCACGGTCAGGCTGTCTGCACCGCCAGGTTGCCACCAGTCGACAGCCTGGCAGTCTTGGCGGTTGTAATCCACCAGGGCAGCACTGCTTGCGGTGCCGCCCTGGGGATTACGAGTCCCCTTTCCGCCAGCCTTTGCATGGGGGGCCATGCAGGGGCCCCCATGGACAGCACCCGTCGCACTTTCACCCTCCCAAATTACGGGTAGTGGAAAGTGCGATGAGTGGTTTTGCACCTGCCACACCACCACATTGGTGCTGGCTCGATTACGAGCTGTGTTAAGGTGCAGGAATATACGTCTAGCTCACAGGGTGTAGGAAAGTACCATCTTGCCTGGCATGTTACCCCCATATTTCACTGTATATATGTTGTTTTAGTTGTATGTGTCACTGGGACCCTGCCAGCCAGGGCCCCAATGCTCATAAGTGTGCCCTGTATGTGTTACCTGTGTTATGACTAACTGTCTCACTGAGGCTCTGCTATCCAGAACCTCAGTGGTTATGCTCTCTCATCTCTTTCCAAATTGTCACTAACAGGCTAGTGACCAATTTCACCAATTTACATTGGCATACTGGAACACCCTTATAATTCCCTAGTATATGGTACTGATGTACCCAGGGTATTGGGGTTCCAGGAGATCCCTATGGGCTGCAGCATTTCTTTTGCCACCCATATGGAGCTCTGACAATTCTTACACAGGCCTGCCATTGCAGCCTGAGTAAAATAACGTCCACGTTATTTCACAGCCATTTACCACTACACTTAAGTAACTTATAAGTCACCTATATGTCTAACCTTTACCTGGTAAAGGTTGGGTGCTAAGTTACTTAGTGTGTGGGCACCCTGGCACTAGCCAAGGTGCTCCCACATTGTTCAGGGCAAATTCCCCGGACTTTGTGAGTGCGGGGACACCATTACACGTGTGCACTATACATATGTCACGACATATGTTGTAGTGAATCCTAGTTTGTTTTACCGGGATAACAGGAGTTAGCTTAGCCATAGGCTTGTAAACTCGTGCCCCCGTCACCCAGTGACTTTTAGCATACTTAGCTTGCTCTGTCTTAGTCCATTTAATTATTTATTTCTGTTAAGATGGCGGCCTTGTTTATAGTTAGGCCACTTGTTATGGGTTCTATTATCAGTGTCACTGCGCCAAGGCGTCAAGATCAAGCACGAAAGACAAACATACAGTAGGCATTCACACTTAGGGATTTTCCCTCTCTATACTTTCGAGGGATTGTTGATATTAATTGCCGTCCCAAGAATGCCTGTTATCTATTGTTATGAATAACACTTATGTCAAGGGACCTTGTAGACCTGTATAAATACAACACACTTTTAGACAGATAATCAGAGGGATTCCGACCAGAGGGTATCGCCACCATCGCTGATACCGATGCTGCAGTCATCTTGACGCTGACCCAGTCTTCGTGTCCCTGCGGAGTCTGAGATAGAGACCTCATTCCAAGGTAACGAGGGTTGGGGGCTCCTCTCATGGACACAGCTTTGGCAGATTAGGCTTAACGAACCCAGCTCTCCTTTTTTAGGTAGGAGGTTAGACTTACTCTATTCAGGGTATTAGGGCTTATTCCATTTTCTACATATATATATATATATATATATATTCCTTTCACACATTGCATAATGGTGGGGGTCTTTATAACTATGACTCTCTTCTTCACAATACTGTTGCTTGGTATATTCATTATCCTAATCATTGCAGTTCATGCAACTTATCGCAAATTGTAGTTATGTTGAATAAAAACTATTTTAACTTCACTGCATCTGTGTTTTTGCCTTTGTTTGTATGAGACATAATAAATCTGTGAGAAAAGGGTAATTTCCGTTTAACCACGACAACCCTGAGAGATCTTACTTTGAGTCCATGCATAAGTGACTGCTACAAATCACCTTTTACTATTATGTTTCTGGTGAGGTACTGCTAGTAAGCCGGTAAGGTTTGGACCACAGTTACAACTAGTTGTAGGAAGAGACTTAGGGGGTTATTCTAACTTTGGAGGAGTGTTAATCCGTCCCAAAAGTGACGGTAAAGTGACGGATATACCACCAGCCGTATTACGAGTTCCATAGGTGTAGGAAAGTACCATCTTGCCTGGCATGTTACCCCCATTTTTCACTGTATATATGTTGTTTTAGTTGTATGTGTCACTGGGACCCTGGTAACCCAGGGCCCCAGTGCTCATAAGTGTGCCTGAATGTGTTACCTGTGTAGTGACTAACTGTCTCACTGAGGCTCTGCTAATCAGAACCTCAGTGGTTATACTCTCTCATTTCATTCAAAATTGTCACTGACAGGCTAGTGACCATTTTTACCAATTTACATTGGCTTACTGGAACACCCTTATAATTCCCTAGTATATGGTACTGAGGTACCCAGGGTATTGGGGTTCCAGGAGATCCCTATGGGCTGCAGCATTTCTTTTGCCACCCATAGGGAGCTCTGACAATTCTTACACAGGCCTGCCACTGCAGCCTGAGTGAAATAACGTCCACGTTATTTCACAGCCATTTTACACTGCACTTAAGTAACTTATAAGTCACCTATATGTCTAACCTTTACCTGGTAAAGGTTAGGTGCAAAGTTACTTAGTGTGAGGGCACCCTGGCACTAGCCAAGGTGCCCCCACATTGTTCAGAGCCAATTCACTGAACTTTGTGAGTGCGGGGACACCATTACACGCGTGCACTACATATAGGTCACTACCTATATGTAGCTTCACCATGGTAACTCCGAATATGGCCATGTAACATGTCTATGATCATGGAATTGCCCCCTCTATGCCATCCTGGCATTGTTGGTACAATTCCATGATCCCAGTGGTCTGTAGCACAGACCCTGGTACTGCCAGACTGCCCTTCCTGGGGTTTCACTGCAGCTGCTGCTGCTGCCAACCCCTCAGACAGGCAGCTGCCCTCCTGGGGTCCAGCCAGGCCTGGCCCAGGATGGCAGAACAAAGAACTTCCTCTGAGAGAGGGTGTGACACCCTCTCCCTTTGGAAAATGGTGTGAAGGCAGGGGAGGAGTAGCCTCCCCCAGCCTCTGGAAATGCTTTGTTGGGCACAGATGTGCCCAATTCTGCATAAGCCAGTCTACACCGGTTCAGGGACCCCTTAGCCCCTGCTCTGGCACGAAACTGGACAAAGGAAAGGGGAGTGACCACTCCCCTGACCTGCACCTCCCCTGGGAGGTGTCCAGAGCTCCTCCAGTGTGCTCCAGACCTCTGCCATCTTGGAAACAGAGGTGCTGCTGGCACACTGGACTGCTCTGAGTGGCCAGTGCCACCAGGTGACGTCAGAGACTCCTGCTGATAGGCTCCTTCAGGTGTTAGTAGCCTTTCCTCTCTCCTAGGTAGCCAATCCCTCTTTTCTGGCTATTTAGGGTCTCTGTCTCTGGGGAAACTTTAGATAACGAATGCATGAGCTCAGCTGAGTTCCTCTGCATCTCTCTCTTCACCTTCTGATAAGGAATCGACCGCTGACCGCGCTGGAAGCCTGCAAACCTGCAACATAGTAGCAAAGACGACTACTGCAACTCTGTAACGCTGATCCTGCCACCTTCTCGACTGTTTTCCTGCTTGTGCATGCTGTGGGGGTAGTCTGCCTCCTCTCTGCACCAGAAGCTCCGAAGAAATCTCCCGTGGGTCGACGGAATCTTCCCCCTGCAACCGCAGGCACCAAAAAGCTGCATTACCGGTCCCTTGGGTCTCCTCTCAGCACGACGAGCGAGGTCCCTCGAATCCAGCGACGCTGTCCAAGTGACCCCCACAGTCCAGTGACTCTTCAGCCCAAGTTTGGTGGAGGTAAGTCCTTGCCTCACCTCGCTGGGCTGCATTGCTGGGAACCGCGACTTTGCAGCTGCTCCGGCCCCTGTGCACTTCCGGCGGAAATCCTTTGTGCACAGCCAAGCCTGGGTCCACGGCACTCTAACCTGCATTGCACGACTTTCTAAGTTGGTCTCCGGCGACGTGGGACTCCTTTGTGCAACTTCGGCGAGCACCGTTTCACGCATCCTCGTAGTGCCTGTTTTTGGCACTTCTCCGGGTGCTACCTGCTTCAGTGAGGGCTCTTTGTCTTGCTCGACGTCCCCTCTCTTTGCAGGTCCAATTTGCGACCTCCTGGTCCCTCCTGGGCCCCAGCAGCGTCCAAAAACGCCAAACGCACGATTTGCATGTAGCAAGGCTTGTTGGCGTCCTTCCGGCGGGAAAACACTTCTGCACGACTCGCCAAGGCGAGCGGGATCCGTCCACCAAAGGGGAAGTCTCTAGCCCTTTTCGTTCCTGCAGAAACCTCAGCTTCTTCTGTCCAGTTGAAGCTTCTTTGCACCCGCAGCTGGCATTTCCTGGGCATCTGCCCATCTCCGACTTGCTTGTGACTTTTGGACTTGGTCCCCTTGTTCCACAGGTACCCTAGATTGGAAATCCACAGTTGTTGCATTGTTGGTTTGTGTCTTTCCTGCATTATTCCTCTAACACGACTCTTTTGTCCTTAGGGGAACTTTGGTGCACTTTGCACTCACTTTTCAGGGTCTTGGGGAGGGTTATTTTGCTAACTCTCACTATTGTCTAATAGTCCCAGCGACCCTCTACAAGGTCACATAGGTTTGGGGTCCATTCGTGGTTCGCATTCCACTTTTGGAGTATATGGTTTGTGTTGCCCCTATCCCTATGTTTCCCCATTGCATCCTATTGTAACTATACATTGTTTGCACTGTTTTCTAAGACTATACTGCATATTTTTGCTATTGTGTATATATATCTTGTGTATATTTCCTATCCTCTCACTGAGGGTACACTCTAAGATACTTTGGCATATTGTCATAAAAATAAAGCACCTTTATTTTTAGTACAACTGTGTATTGTGTTTTCTTATGATATTGTGCATATGACACTAAGTGGTACTGTAGTAGCTTCACACGTCTCCTAGTTCAGCCTAAGCTGCTCTGCTAAGCTACCATTATCTATCAGCCTAAGCTGCTAGACACCCTATACACTAATAAGGGATAACTGGGCCTGGTGCAAGGTGCAAGTACCCCTTGGTACTCACTACAAGCCAGTCCAGCCTACTACAATAGGATATAATGGACTCGTAATACGGCTGGTGGTAAATCCGTCACTTTTCCGTCACTTTTGGGACGGATTAACACCTCCTCCAAAGTTAGAATAACCCCCTTTGTCACCTACATACGAAAGTACTGTCATCCTGAGACCAGCAGTCTTGCTCAGAGCAAGAGTCCAAACTACGACATGGCGCCACCAACGATGGTGTTTAGGCACTAATTTACGGATACCCTGACTATCACTGTCTCACAGACAATAGGTACCCTCAGTACCATTATACGGAGACGTCCGTGGTCTTTGGGAGAATCCTCCTCAGCTGAACAGGTGACCCCTAATTAGGCTGTAGGTTGTTCGAGCTCGAACTCACAAAAGGAAAAACTTCCCCTATTTTGGTGTTCCGTTTTCTCTGACCAAACTATGGCTAATACCTTAGACATTCCTGCAAATGCTAGACATGCACTTACACAACATTTATTAGCGCATGGCCTTACGGAAGAGGGCGGGGATGTTACTCTGATTATAGAAGCAAGTGAAGCATACCAAACGGAAGCATTTTACTGTTGGGTTGCCTTTCCTGAGGCTGACCAACGGACGCACACATTTAACACATATGACATTGCGGACGTACCAGTAAGATACGAAGCATACCAGTATCATGAAATATCGCTCACATATCCAGAGCATCAGAACTGGTTTGAAGGCGCCCTACCACATGTACTACGACGGGTGAGGCTAGGTCCTTTAAGTAATGAAGGGCCTACATGGCCCATGTTTGCCACATATACCCCTCACCCAGGCGTACAGACTATGCCGGTTGTAGATTTAAGGATATTATATAATGAATTGGTGGCATTATATAGACGATTGGTTCAGTTCGTAATGCGGACATTGAACACTACACCAGCGCGTCCAGCGCCACCAGTTGCTGGTGGATATCAATTGGCTACTGGGATTAATCCACAAACAGTGCATACTATAATGGGTAAAGTGCCCACGGAACGAGAAAAGATACCGTTCTGGATTGCTCAGAAAACTAATCAGCTGGAGGCTGTGTTCCCCCATACGGGGCCACAGGAGAAACATAGATTGCTCACTATGGCCCTCATTCTGACCTTGGCGGTCTTTTCGCAAGACCGCCGAGTTACCGCCGCGGTGAAGACCGCCGACCGCGGCGGTATGCCGCTGTGCGCATTCTGACCGCTGGGAGCGTACCGCCGGAAAACCGCCAGCAGCCACACTGGCGGTCGGCGGGAAAGTGGAGACTGGTCAACCTCCACCGCCACGCCAGCAGAACACCGCCCACAGAATTACGACCCACATTTCTGTGTGGCGGTCTTCTGTTGGCGGTCTTCTGTTGGCGGTCACCTCCCCATGGCTCCTGTCACCTCCCGGAGGACCAACGCACAAGGTAAGTTGATCGTCCGTGAGGGGAGGGGGTGGGGGGGTGTTGTGTGATGTGTGCGTGCATGGGGGTGTGCGTGGGAGTGTGTAGAGGGGGTGTTTGAGTGCGTGCATGCGGGCGGGGAGTGCTGCTGTGCCTATGGGCAATGTGTGTAGTTCGGCGGGTGCGCATGTCGGCATGTATGTGTGCGGTATGTGTCCCCGTTGTGTATGTGTGTGTGTAGGGGGTGTGTATATGTGCATGTTGGGGGTGTGTGCATGTCGGGGTGCGTGTATGTGCATGTCGGGGTGGGGGTGAGGAGGGGGTTCGTACCACCTCTGGGGGGTGGCAGGGGGGTGGAGGGTGTGGGGGGAGGACTCGGGGGGGCAGTGGGGGGTGGAGGAGACCCCTATCAGTGCCAGGGAAGGAAGTCCCTGGCCCCGATAGTGCCTACCGCCATGGTTCGCATGGCGGTTCCCGACTGCCAGAAACCGCGGCGGTAAGCAGGGTCATGATACCGTTGGCGGTCTTGGGTCGACCGCCGGACCGGAGTGCGCAGACTCCAGCCCGTCGGTCATGACCGCCGTGGCTGTCAGAGTGGGGAAGTGGCGGTCGGTCGCGGCGGTGACCGCCGCGGTCAGAATGCCATTTTTAATACCGCCGGTCTGTTCGCGGTCCGACCGCCGTCTCTCCGCCGACCGCCAAGGTCAGAATGAGGGCCTATGTGTTTGCCATTCGGGATGGTTCCCTCGGTGGATGAATGTGCCACTTGGGGTACAGTCTTCGCTGCCGTATATACTACCACACATGGTACCCCTACACTTGCCAATTTACCGGAAGTGTTAAAACAAATACAAAATGAGCATGGGGCTGCACCGGCCCTAGATCTGGGGATGAAATTGATGCGTAACTTTGACGCCGTCTCCTCGATAATACTAAGTAATATTAAAGGGGAAGCGGTGGCACTGGCAATACGCCAGCGTCTCCGGGAAACTCCACATGTGGAACAGGAGAGACAGCTACCGAAAATAATATCAGATACCTATACTAGTATAGGACGGGATGGGCTAGGAGCCAAACCTAAAAAATTGGACGTACCAAGTACCACCCATAAGGAAGGTACAAAGCAAGCACAAGAGGGCTCTAAAAAGCGCTGGGACAAACAAAAAGATTTCAAAGATAGGAGAAATAAAAGAGCTGATTCTCCGCATCCGGAGTACTCCGAAAGGAGGTATAATCTCAGGAATAGGGATAACATTAGAACTCCGGACAGATATACTGATTCACGTCCTTCTCGTTCCTTTCAGGACGCACTGGATAGACGTAGCGAGAGAGGGGGCCGTCAAGATCGACGTCCGGAATACGTGAAAGAAAGACTTGCCGCAGTCTACCATTAAAAAAGAAGAAAAGACTCCTCAGCAAAAGCCACAATTTAAAAAGAAGAAAGTGGCAGCACTGACCATTAAAAATGCCAGTAGTATTGAGAACGCTGTTGAGGAACAAGAGGTGGGCAATGACTCTGTTGGACTGCGCGGCAGAGGTCACCATATGTCACCAGAGTCTGAAAGATCATCTGGTTGTGACAGCAACTAGCGATTACATCGCAGTTGAAGCGGCGAATGGCCGCGTTCTCCCACCCGATTGGGTTCATGATTTAACAATTCAGATAGAGGGAGACGTGGAACGCATTATTAGTGTAATTTTCTGGGATGAACTTACTAGTGATATCCTGTTGGCCGAGAGAGATTGGCCACCTGAACATGTCCGCAAGCTCCCGCATGGGGAAGATGTCATTTTGCCTTCTTTCTCCAATCTTGTTCCAGAGGCAGACAAACAAGCCTATGCTGCTGAATGGGCTTTAGCGCAGGCACCTGCATTATATCGTAATCATGTAGGTTGGGACAAGGACTCTCCTTGTCATGTAATTCCCGTTCTACACCGCACCCGCAGCCGCAATACCCTGTTAAACATGAAGCGAAAACTCCAGTGACGGAGATCCTGTCACAACTTGAATACCAGGGAGTAATTGAGCCCTGTACATCGGCAATGAATAATCCGCTATTTCCCGTTGCGAAACCTGATCATTCATATAGAATAGTGGTTGATTATAGACACTTGAATAGTCATACACGCACATATGCTATACAAAATTCACACAGCACAGTGCTGGTCAATAATATAGTGCGTAAAAAATATAAAACTACATTGGATATATCTAATGGGTTTTTCTGCCAGAATTTAGCACATGAAAGTAGGGACCTAAGTGCATTTTCCTTTGGCTCTCAGAAACGCTTTTGTCGATTACCACAAGGCTATAAGAACAGCCCAGGACTGTTTTCGGCCCGTGTAACCTCAATCTTGCACGGGCTTGATTCCGATGCGTTATCCTATGTGGATGACATCTATCTCACTGATGACACCCTTGACATTCATCTTGCAAGGGTCGATCGGATCATTCTGGGATTTGCTGCCTTCGGATATAAATTTTATTTTAAGAAAAGCAAGATAGCTTATCTTAGTGTATTGTTCCTGGGATATGAGCTATCAAACGAGGGGAAGAGCCTGGCCCCGCACTTCCTGGAAAAATGTGCTCAGTCACAGCCTCCGAACACGCTTAAGAAATTACAGTTGTTACTGGGTTTCTTTAATTTTGGCAGAACATACATTCCAGATTATGCAGAACGAATCAAACCACTATATGACTTAATACAGCCCAATTTTTCTAGCAGCCGATGGACAATTGAACACACACACATCCTTAGGGGTATACAACGAGACATGCTGGAAGCTAGACACTTGTACACATGTGACAATAAAACGAACTTGGTCATCAGAATAATTGCTGGTGCCCTTGGGTTTACATATGTCACCTTTAATGAGGGTGACACAGTGCCCATAGCATACAAATCACATTTGTACTCCAATGCAGAGAAATGTTTTGCTCCTACTGAATAAATTCTGACAGCAGTTCAGATGGCCGTCATAAAGGAGAGACCACTTGCCCAGGGGAAGCGCATAATTGTTGTCTCCCCGGTGCCGGCCTTAGAGGCTGTCACTAAAGGGAGCGTTTCAAACGCTAAGGCGTTACATCCATGCTGGATTCAATGGGCAATGTCTCTGACCACCACTGATGTCGATTATGTGTTTGACCCAAGACTTCAGACGCAGGAATTTCTCCAGTATGAACAGGAGTACCCCGCTCCTTTACACATATTGCCAATAGACAGTTATGATTCCATCATTTATACTGACGGATCGGCACAACCGGCGGTGGGTACTAAACATCAATACTCGGCAGCTTGCGCAGCCGTGTGCGGGGTGATGGAAGATGGAGTTTTCCATCCTCATAATACCTACACGCAGACCTTAGGGGACTGCACAGCCCAGTTGGCCAAGCTTAAAGCTCTTCTTCTAGCGCTCGAACATTCAGAGCTAGGGACGCAGACGTTGATAGTTTGTGATTCATATTACTGTGTCCAGTCATACAATGAATACCTCGATCATTGGAAGCTGAACGGGTTTAGAGATTCTAAAGGGAACACCATTAAACATAAGATATTGTGGGGAAGGGTGGCTGATCCTAAGGTGAAGCTACCATGTGTCCATGTAGTTCATACATTAGGGCACCAGCGTGTAGGAATACATGTTGCCGGTAATACGTTGGCTGATGAAGCAGCCAAAGCATCAGTAGCTACGGCTTCTGTGGCTGCAGTGACTCGTTCTCGGACGAGGTTGGATAATGAAATACTGATTGGCGTTAAAGCTTCGGCTGCAGGCAAGACCCTTCCGAAAGGATACCCTACGAACTATACCTATCACATCAGTGCACAGAATGTTGCTTTTGCAACAATTCCTGATGTTGGTGATCGAGTGATCCCAAATGAAGACCAAAGATTGGAGCTGATTAGAGCTGCACATTGTAGGAGGCTGGACTGGCTTGTAGTGAGTACCAAGGGGTACTTGCACCTTGCACCAGGCCCAGTTATCCCTTATTAGTGTATAGGGTGTCTAGCAGCTTAGGCTGATAGATAATGGTAGCTTAGCAGAGCAGCTTAGGCTGAACTAGGAGACGTGTGAAGCTACTACAGTACCACTTAGTGTCATATGCACAATATCATAAGAAAACACAATACACAGTTATACTAAAAATAAAGGTACTTTATTTTTATGACAATATGCCAAAGTATCTTAGAGTGTACCCTCAGTGAGAGGATAGGAAATATACACAAGATATATATACACAATAGCAAAAATATGCAGTATAGTCTTAGAAAACAGTGCAAACAATGTATAGTTACAATAGGATGCAATGGGGAGACATAGGGATAGGGGCAACACAAACCATATACTCCAAAAGTGGAATGCGAACCACGAATGGACCCCAAACCTATGTGACCTTGTAGAGGGTCGCTGGGACTATTAGAAAATAGTGAGAGTTAGAAAAATAACCCTCCCCAAGACCCTGAAAAGTGAGTGCAAAGTGCACTAAAGTTCCCCTAAGGACAAAATAGTTGTGTTAGAGGAATAATGCAGGAAAGACACAAACCAGCAATGCAACAACTGTGGATTTCCAATCTAGGGTACCTGTGGAACAAGGGGACCAAGTCCAAAAGTCACAAGCAAGTCGGAGATGGGCAGATGCTCAGGAAATGCCAGCTGCGGGTGCAAAGAAGCTTCGACTGGACAGAAGAAGCTGAGGTTTCTGCAAGAACGAAAAGGGCTAGAGACTTCCCCTTTGGTGGACGGATCCCTCTCGCCTTGGAGAGTCGTGCAGAAGTGTTTTGCCGCCGGAAGGACGCCAACAAGCCTTGCTAGGCGCAAATCATGCGTTTGGCGTTTTTGGACGCTGCTGGGGCCCAGGAGGGACCAGGAGGTCGCAAATTGGACCTGAAGAGAGAGGGGACGTCGTGCAAGACAAAGAGCCCTCACTAAAGCAGGTAGCACCCGGAGAAGTGCCAGAAACAGGCACTACGAGGATGCGTGAAACGGTGCTCGCCGAAGTTGCACAAAGGAGTCCCACGTCGCCGGAGACCAACTTAGAAAGTCGTGCAATGCAGGTTAGAGTGCCGTGGACCCAGGCTTGGCTGTGCACAAAGGATTTCCGCCCGAAGTGCACAGGGGCCGGAGTAGCTGCAAAGTCGCGGTTCCCAGCAATGCAGCCCAGCGAGGTGAGGCAAGGACTTACCTCCACCAAACTTGGACTGAAGAGTCACTGGACTGTGGGGGTCACTTGGACAGAGTTGCTGGATTCGAGGGACCTCGCTCGTCGTGCTGAGAGGAGACCCAAGCGACAGGTAATGTAGCTTTTTGGTGCCTGCGGTTGCAGGGGGAAGATTCCGTCGACCCACGGGAGATTTCTTCGGAGCTTCTGGTGCAGAGAGGAGGCAGGCTACCCCCACAGCATGCACAAGCAGGAAAACAGTCGAGAAGGCGGCAGGATCAGCGTTACAGAGTTGCAGTAGTCGTCTTTGCTACTATGTTGCAGGTTTGCAGGCTTCCAGCGCGGTCAGCAGTCGATTCCTTATCAGAAGGTGAAGAGAGAGATGCAGAGGAACTCGGCTGAGCTCATGCATTCGTTATCTAAAGTTTCCCCAGAGACAGAGACCCTAAATAGCCAGAAAAGAGGGTTTGGCTACCTAGGAGAGAGGATAGGCTACTAACACCTGAAGGAGCCTATCAGCAGGAGTCTCTGACGTCACCTGGTGGCACTGGCCACTCAGAGCAGTCCAGTGTGCCAGCAGCACCTCTGTTTCCAAGATGGCAGAGGTCTGGAGCACACTGGAGGAGCTCTGGACACCTCCCAGGGGAGGTGCAGGTCAGGGGAGTGGTCACTCCCCTTTCCTTTGTCCAGTTTCGCGCCAGAGCAGGGGCTAAGGGGTCCCTGAACCGGTGTAGACTGGCTTATGCAGAATTGGGCACATCTGTGCTCAAGAAAGCATTTCCAGAGGCTGGGGGAGGCTACTCCTCCCCTGCCTTCACACCATTTTCCAAAGGGAGAGGGTGTCACACCCTCTCTCAGAGGAAGTTCTTTGTTCTGCCATCCTGGGCCATGCCTGGCTGGACCCCAGGAGGGCAGATGCCTGTCTGAGGGGTTGGCAGCAGCAGCAGCTGCAGTGAAACCCCAGGAAAGGCAGTTTGGCAGTACCAGGGTCTGTGCTACAGACCACTGGGATCATGGAATTGTACCAACAATGCCAGGATGGCATAGAGGGGGCAATTCCATGATCATAGACATGTTACATGGCCATATTCGGAGTTACCATTGTGAAGCTACATATAGGTAGTGACCTATATGTAGTGCACGTGTGTAATGGTGTCCCCGCACTCACAAAGTTCAGGGAATTGGCTCTGAACAATGTGGGGGCACCTTGGCTAGTGCCAGGGTGCCCTCACACTAAGTAACTTTGCACCTAACCTTTACCAGGTAAAGGTTAGACATATAGGTGACTTATAAGTTACTTAAGTGCAGTGTAAAATGGCTGTGAAATAACGTGGACGTTATTTCACTCAGGCTGCAGTCGCAGGCCTGTGTAAGAATTGTCAGAGCTCCCTATGGGTGGCAAAAGAAATGCTGCAGCCCATAGGGATCTCCTGGAACCCCAATACCCTGGGTACCTCAGTACCATATACTAGGGAATTATAAGGGTGTTCCAGTAAGCCAATGTAAATTGGTAAAATTGGTCACTAGCCTGTTAGTGACAATTTGAAGTAATGAGAGAGCATAACCACTGAGGTTCTGGTTAGCAGAGCCTCAGTGAGACAGTTAGGCACCACACAGGGAACATATACATGCACACCTATGAGCACTGGGGCCCTGTGTGACAGGGTCCCAGTGACACATACATATAGGCCACAAACCTATGAGCACTGGGGTCCTGACCAGCAGGATCCCAGTGACACATAACAAACATACTGAAAACATAGGCCCTCATTCTGACCTTGGCGGTCGGCGGAGAGACGGCGGTCGGACCGCGAACAGACCGGCGGTATTAAAAATGGCATTCTGACCGCGGCGGTCCCCGCCGCGACCGACCGCCACTTCCCCACTCCGACAGCCACGGCGGTCATGACCGACGGGCTGGAGTCTGCGCACTCCGGTCCGGCGGTCGACCCAAGACCGCCAACGGTATCATGACCCTGCTTACCGCCGCGGTTTCTGGCAGTCGGGAACCGCCATGCGAACCATGCGGTAGGCACTATCGGGGCCAGGGAATTCCTTCCCTGGCACTGATAGGGGTCTCCCCCACCCCCCACTGCCCCCCCGAGTCCTCCCCCCACACCCTCCACCCCCCTGCCACCCCCCAGAGGTGGTACGAACCCCCTCCCCACCCCCACCCCGACATGCACATACACGCACCCCGACATGCACACACCCCCTACATGCACATATACACACCCCCTACACACACACATACACAACGGGGACACATACCCGCACACATACATGCCGACATGCGCACCCGCCGAACTACACACATTGCCCATAGGCACAGCAGCACTCCCCGCCCGCATGCACGCACTCACACACCCCCTCTACACACTCCCACGCACACCCCCATGCACGCACACATCACACAACACCCCCCCACCCCCTCCCCTCACGGACGATCAACTTACCTTGTGCGTTGGTCCTCCGGGAGGTGACAGGAGCCATGGGGAGGTGACCGCCAACAGAAGACCGCCAACAGAAGACCGCCACACAGAAATGTGGGTCGTAATTCTGTGGGCGGTGTTCTGCTGGCGTGGCGGTGGAGGTTGACCAGTCTCCACTTTCCCGCCGACCGCCAGTGTGGCTGCTGGCGGTTTTCCGGCGGTACGCTCCCAGCGGTCAGAATGCGCACAGCGGCATACCGCCGCGGTCGTCGGTCTTCACCGCGGCGGTAACTCGGCGGTCTTGCGAAAAGACCGCCAAGGTCAGAATGAGGGCCATAGTGTTTTCACTATGAGCACTGAGGCCTGGCTATCAGGATCCCAGTGAGACAGTGAAAACAGTGACAAACACCCTGACATACACTCACAAACAGGCCAAAAGTGGGGGTAACAAGGCTAGAAAGAGGCTACCTTCTCACACAACCCCCCCCCAAACGAAGGACAATAAGGCTAACCTTGGCCAGTTGAGACTTTATTGTCTAAGTGGTGATAAGTAGAGAGTAGCTCTGCAATAGACTGGTTACTCCCTTTATCATCCACTATATGGTTACTTCCCTGTGGGGATGTAAACCACCCTGTTTGAAGTTTTTTAGCTAAGCAACAATGTGAAGATGTATTTTCAGATTTTCTATCAGTAAGTTTTAGTTTAGAGCAGTGGGAATTGTCCACTGAACCTATTTGTAGTGATGGAAATGCCAGACAGGGATGCTGTCTCAGAAAAGCCATAGCTGGGCAAAAACTTTGTCCATCTGGCTGGAAGAGAGAACAGGGATGCTGTTTCTCTTGAGTTGGAGCAGGGCAGGGATGCTGTCCTATGAGCTCCACACTAGGGCAGGGATGCTGTCCTAAGTGTTGTGAGGTAGTGCAGGGTTTCTGCACTAAAGTTTCTCTGGGAGGGTTGGAGGGATGCTCCATGTTAACTAAAATGGTGCTGTTTTTCTCACCAATGTTAGTTATCCCACAGAGAGGTACTTCCACCTCAGGGAGTCCAGCTTTTTCAGCTGATGATTCCCTTGGAACAGGTGCCACCCCAGGAGAGGTTTCTCCCACCACAGGAATAGTATCCTGAATGGTAGGGTGGTTAGGGGATACTGTGATACCCTTTTTACCTGTTGATGGAGAGGGATCCTGAGTTTTCAGGCCTTCTCTCCTTTGCTTTTTCATTTCACTTGAAATGAGAGGGAACAATTCCTCAGGGATGCCCAGCATGGCTGCATGGGCATAAAACTCTACATCAGCCCAACCTGAGGCCTCTAGGTCATTACCTAAGAGACAGTCTACAGGTAAGCTAGGTGATACCACCACCTGCTTAGGGCCAGTAACTCCACCCCAACTAAACTGAATTATAGCTAAGGGAAGAAACTTAGTGGAGTTATGGACATCAATAATCTTATACTGTTGTCCAATGATGTGTTGATCAGGGTGCACTAGGTTTTCAGTCACCAAAGTGAAACTGGCACCTGTGTCCCTGTAGGCCAAGGCCTCAACACCATTTATTGAAACTGTCTGCTTGTACTTATCCATTGTAAGGGGACAAGCAGCCAGTGTGGCAAGGCCAGTGCCACTAGGTGTGACAGAAACTGTCTTGGGACTGATTACATCAGTTTCCACTATGGACCCATAAGTGAACCCAACTACACCCTTTGCTTGACTGTTGCCAGCAGTCCCACCACTAGTACCACTACTGCTAGGGGCACTAGAGCTTGATGTATTAGTGGTGGTAGGCTCAGGGGGTTTACCTGGACAGGACTTATCCCCTGGCCTATGGCCTCTGTTTTTACACACAAAGCACCAAGGCTTTTTAATGTGTGCAGGTTGGGAAGAAGAGGAAGAATTTGTTTTATCCCCACCCTCTGAAGAGTGTTTAAGATTTGAAGTGGGATCTTTGGTTTTACCCTTATCCCCATGCTTATCTTGAGATTTTTCACCATCTTTCTTCTTATTGCCATCTTTGTCACCCCCTGTATGAACTTTTCTGTTCACCCTTGTTCTGACCCATTTGTCTGCCTTCTTTCCCAATTCTTGGGGAGAGGTCAGATCAGAGTCTACCAGGTACTGGTGCAACAAATCAGACACACAATTATTAAGTATATGCTCTCTCAGGATTGTGTTATACAGGCTTTCATAATCAGTAACTTTACTGCCATGTAACCACCCCTCCAAGGCCTTCACTGAATGGTCAATGAAATCAACCCAGTCTTGTGAAGACTCCTTTTTGGTCTCTCTGAACTTTATCCTGTACTGTTCAGTGGTTAAGCCATAACCATCCAGGAGTGCATTCTTAAGAACTGTAAAGTTATTGGCATCATTTTCTTTCACAGTAAGGAGCCTATCCCTACCGTTTCCACTAAATGATAGCCATAGGATAGCAGCCCACTGCCTTTGAGGGACATCCTGTACAACACAGGCCCTCTCAAGTGCAGCAAACCACTTGTTAATGTCATCCCCCTCCTTATAAGGGGGAACTATCTTGTGCAGATTCCTGGAATCATGCTCTTTTGCAGGATGACTATGGGGAATACTGCTGCTGCCACCATGGGTATCTAAACCCAACTTCTGTCTTTCCTTCTCTAATTCAAAAGACTGTCTATCCAAATCCAGCTGTTGCTTTTTAAGCTTCAGTCTGGTTTGTTCCACCCTCAACTTATTGAGTTCCCTCTCTAACATTCTGTCATCAGGGTTGGTGGGAGGGACATTTCTAGAAACAGAGCTATGATGGGAATGAACAGAAGGAGACCTGTCCCTTACAGAAGCCAACTTAACAGCTTGGTTTACAGAAACATTACTACCAGTATGGTGAGAATAAATGCTTTTGCTATGATGTGAGACAACACTATTTATTTGGTGTGGTTCATCATCATTACCATCTATGCTAGATTGTCTAGTAATGGGCAGGCTAGGAAGTTTCTTTCCTGAATCTTTTCCTGGGGAGTCCCTGAATCAGATTGGGAACTATTAGGTACTTTTTCAACAGATGGGGCACCTATGGCCTTATCCTGTTCTCTAAGCATGTTAAGTAACAGTTCCAAGGAAGGATTCTTCCCTACACTCAAACCTCTCTCTATACAGAGACTCCTTGCTCTTTTCCAGCTAAGGTTGTCATATGCAAGTTTGGACAGATCAACACTTTGGCCTGTGCCAGACATTTTTTAGAGAGAGTTAAAGTGATAGAAAAAGAGAAAAAGTTTTCAGAACTTTTTGGAAAGACAGAATTTTTTTTTTTAACTTTTAAGAACTTTTTGAAAGTTTAGAAGTACTTTTCAGCACTTAGAAAAGAGTGAAAAGAGGAAATGCAAAACTTTTTGGCTATGTGTATATACACTGACCTTGTTTTGTATATTTTTCTCTTATGAAAAGTACAATGACAAGAGTGGTAAGTAGTCTCAAGCACTTATCCCACCACTGCACAACCAATGTAGGAGGCTGGACTGGCTTGTAGTGAGTACCAAGGGGTACTTGCACCTTGCACCAGGCCCAGTTATCCCTTATTAGTGTATAGGGTGTCTAGCAGCTTAGGCTGATAGATAATGGTAGCTTAGCAGAGCAGCTTAGGCTGAACTAGGAGACGTGTGAAGCTACTACAGTACCACTTAGTGTCATATGCACAATATCATAAGAAAACACAATACACAGTTATACTAAAAATAAAGGTACTTTATTTTTATGACAATATGCCAAAGTATCTTAGAGTGTACCCTCAGTGAGAGGATAGGAAATATACACAAGATATATATACACAATAGCAAAAATATGCAGTATAGTCTTAGAAAACAGTGCAAACAATGTATAGTTACAATAGGATGCAATGGGGAAACATAGGGATAGGGGCAACACAAACCATATACTCCAAAAGTGGAATGCGAACCACGAATGGACCCCAAACCTATGTGACCTTGTAGAGGGTCGCTGGGACTATTAGAAAATAGTGAGAGTTAGAAAAATAACCCTCCCCAAGACCCTGAAACGTGAGTGCAAAGTGCACTAAAGTTCCCCTAAGGACAAAATAGTTGTGTTAGAGGAATAATGCAGGAAAGACACAAACCAGCAATGCAACAACTGTGGATTTCCAATCTAGGGTACCTGTGGAACAAGGGGACCAAGTCCAAAAGTCACAAGCAAGTCGGAGATGGGCAGATGCCCAGGAAATGCCAGCTGCGGGTGCAAAGAAGCTTCGACTGGACAGAAGAAGCTGAGGTTTCTGCAGGAACGAAAAGGGCTAGAGACTTCCCCTTTGGTGGACGGATCCCTCTCGCCTTGGAGAGTCGTGCAGAAGTGTTTTCCCGCCGGAAGGACGCCAACAAGCCTTGCTAGGCTCAAATCGTGCGTTTGGCGTTTTTGGACGCTGCTGGGGCCCAGGAGGGACCAGGAGGTCGCAAATTGGACCTGAAGAGAGAGGGGACGTCGAGCAAGACAAAAAGCCCTCACTGAAGCAGGTAGCACCCGGAGAAGTGCCAGAAACAGGCACTACGAGGATGCGTGAAACGGTGCTCGCCGAAGTTGCACAAAGGAGTCCCACGTCGCCGGAGACCAACTTAGAAAGTCGTGCAATGCAGGTTAGAGTGCCGTGGACCCAGGCTTGGCTGTGCACAAAGGATTTCCGCCTGAAGTGCACAGGGGCTGGAGTAGCTGCAAAGTCGCGGTTCCCAGCAATGCAGCCCAGCGAGGTGAGGCAAGGACTTACCTCCACCAAACTTGGACTGAAGAGTCACTGGACTGTGGGGGTCACTTGGACAGAGTTGCTGGATTCGAGGGACCTCGCTCGTCGTGCTGAGAGGAGACCCAAGGGACCGGTAATGCAGCTTTTTGGGGCCTGCGGTTGCAGGGGGAAGATTCCGTCGACCCACGGGAGATTTCTTCGGAGCTTCTGGTGCAGAGAGGAGGCAGGCTACCCCCACAGCATGCACAAGCAGGAAAACAGTCGAGAAGGCGGCAGGATCAGCGTTACAGAGTTGCAGTAGTCGTCTTTGCTACTATGTTGCAGGTTTGCAGGCTTCCAGCGCGGTCAGCAGTCGATTCCTTATCAGAAGGTGAAGAGAGAGATGCAGAGGAACTCGGCTGAGCTCATGCATTCGTTATCTAAAGTTTCCCCAGAGACAGAGACCCTAAATAGCCAGAAAAGAGGGTTTGGCTACCTAGGAGAGAGGATAGGCTACTAACACCTGAAGGAGCCTATCAGCAGGAGTCTCTGACGTCACCTGGTGGCACTGGCCACTCAGAGCAGTCCAGTGTGCCAGCAGCACCTCTGTTTCCAAGATGGCAGAGGTCTGGAGCACACTGGAGGAGCTCTGGACACCTCCCAGGGGAGGTGCAGGTCAGGGGAGTGGTCACTCCCCTTTCCTTTGTCCAGTTTCGCGCCAGAGCAGGGGCTAAGGGGTCCCTGAACCGGTGTAGACTGGCTTATGCAGAATTGGCCACATCTGTGCTCAAGAAAGCATTTCCAGAGGCTGGGGGAGGCTACTCCTCCCCTGCCTTCACACCATTTTCCAAAGGGAGAGGGTGTCACACCCTCTCTCAGAGGAAGTTCTTTGTTCTGCCATCCTGGGCCATGCCTGGCTGGACCCCAGGAGGGCAGATGCCTGTCTGAGGGGTTGGCAGCAGCAGCAGCTGCAGTGAAACCCCAGGAAGGGCAGTTTGGCAGTACCAGGGTCTGTGCTACAGACCACTGGGATCATGGAATTGTGCCAACAATGCCAGGATGGCATAGAGGGGGCAATTCCATGATCATAGACATGTTACATGGCCATATTCGGAGTTACCATTGTGAAGCTACATATAGGTAGTGACCTATATGTAGTGCACGTGTGTAATGGTGTCCCCGCACTCACAAAGTTCAGGGAATTGGCTCTGAACAATGTGGGGGCACCTTGGCTAGTGCCAGGGTGCCCTCACACTAAGTAACTTTGCACCTAACCTTTACCAGGTAAAGGTTAGACATATAGGTGACTTATAAGTTACTTAAGTGCAGTGTAAAATGGCTGTGAAATAACGTGGACGTTATTTCACTCAGGCTGCAGTCGCAGGCCTGTGTAAGAATTGTCAGAGCTCCCTATGGGTGGCAAAAGAAATGCTGCAGCCCATAGGGATCTCCTGGAACCCCAATACCCTGGGTACCTCAGTACCATATACTAGGGAATTATAAGGGTGTTCCAGTAAGCCAATGTAAATTGGTAAAATTGGTCACTAGCCTGTTAGTGACAATTTGAAGTAATGAGAGAGCATAACCACTGAGGTTCTGGTTAGCAGAGCCTCAGTGAGACAGTTAGGCACCACACAGGGAACATATACATGCACACCTATGAGCACTGGGGCCCTGTGTGACAGGGTCCCAGTGACACATACATATAGGCCACAAACCTATGAGCACTGGGGTCCTGACCAGCAGGATCCCAGTGACACATAACAAACATACTGAAAACATAGTGTTTTCACTATGAGCACTGAGGCCTGGCTATCAGGATCCCAGTGAGACAGTGAAAACAGTGACAAACACCCTGACATACACTCACAAACAGGCCAAAAGTGGGGGTAACAAGGCTAGAAAGAGGCTACCTTCTCACACACATGAGGGTGTCGCTTCTGCACATGCTGGTATACAGGCCACTATCACCATTTTACAACAACGATACTGGTGGCCTGGTCTATGCAGACGGACTAAACAATATGTCCTTTGCTGTGACATTTGTCAGCAGATTAAGGGCTCCAATATCAAACGCCCTCCACAGACATCTCTCTTAGTGTCAGACAAGCCACTCCATTGTGTGTACCTGGACCATTGTGGTCCCTTACAACCTGATGGTGCATACAAATACATTTTAGTGGCTGTAGATTCCTGTTCTAGATTCCTGTGGGTATGGCCACAGCGGTCGGCTGACGCCCGAACTGTTATAAAAGATTTGCTGATCTTTATCGGTACATATGCGGTTGCAGCATTCCATTCGGACCAGGGCCCTGCATTTGCCTCTAAGGCGTTCAGGGATACCATGAGGACGATGGGTTTTGAACTCCATTACTCCTCACCATACCATCCAGAGGGAAATTCGGTCGTGGAGAGGCGGAATCGTGATCTAAAGCAATCCTTACCAGCTCGAGTATTAGGTTCAGGCCGCAGTTGGTTGCATCACCTATATTGGGTCCAGAGAGCACTGAATAATCTGCCAAGACGGTCCTTGGGGGGTAAGTCTCCATATGAGGTTCTCTTTGGGACACCTATGTATGTCCCCGATCTTGATGCCCGTGGTGTGGTGGCATCAGATACACCATTTGACATAAAAGAACGTCTCGCTGTTTTACAGGAGCTTCAACAATTCCATGATGATAAATCATCTTCAAGTGCTGCCACCTTGGGAATAAGGGACTTGGCGAAAACTTCGATTGGCTGGATTCCTAAAGTTGGGGATCTAGTTTGTGAGAAGATCGCTGTGAAAAAAGAATTTGGTCCATCATACAGAGCACCTGTACCGGTCTTGGGGATAAAAGGCACCAGGACTGTCATCCTTCCACCGTTGTCTGGTTCAAAATCGAACAGATTTATCTCAATTGATGACATCAAATTACACCATGTGGCCAATTCTTCACAGTAGACCAGGAGGTCCCTTTGGTAGTTGCCGATCCCCTCTCACTACCCAACAGGACATCCATCTACAAAGTAGGATGAATTTCACTACTACTGACTATGCAACTATGTCGACTGCTGTTCCGGACACTTCCTCGACCATGGGGAGGGCGGAAAACAAACTTTTGTTGGTTCCAGTAACAACTTCGGAGAACCACCCGCTTCAGGATTTGGCAGTATTTTACACGAACACTTCCACAACTAATAACGTTGACTATCAAGAACCTCCACGACCAGTGGATGAGCATTCGATGTGTCCTGTGTTTGCAGAGACTTCCTCTGGCTATTTTGAAGACATTGATGATTTTTCTTCAGATTCCTCCTCAACTGAGATTGACAAACTTTCGAGAGGTAGCAAATTCTATTGATGGCTTATGAAGAACTATTTAATATATCCATATAATTATCTCTGGTTCTGTTTGGCAATTATTGCGTTATTTTTATGGATTGGTTTTGTGACTGTTTTCTTTTTACTAATTAATAGTCACTATATCGCTGATCGCTCATCTGTAGAGCTTGTTGATGTAATGTTAACACCACATCATTCATCACACAAGGTCCGACGGGATTTGTCCCCTGTCAATATTACAGCTATTCCAATTCCTGATGGGATTGTGTGGGACAACGTTCCGTTCGATATATACGGGCCTACAGAGATAATTCAAATACCATACGTGTTCAAAATTTCAATGTCTGATGTTATTACACCTAATGTTGTCTCTGATGATTGGGATGTCCAAACGGTTGATTCAATGCTAACTGAAATGAAGGACTATTCCGCTTTTGGAAGTGATGATGTATATGATTATACAATGAATTATGGGGAAATGTTCTGCTATAACAATTGGGGACATCACTACCTGCACCGTGCAACTAGATATAGGCCTCTCTTTAACTACACACAATGGGAACATTGTTCAACACCACAGGTGGGGAGTCCAAAGTATTACAGTGACAAATTCACATGCTTTTCTGGGCATGATACACAGAAAGCTGAATCATATTATTTTAAATTACCTGCAGCACAATTTAGAAAACTTTTGCTAACAGATACAAAACTGATTTATTCTGATCCTTTTGTTTCCCGACTATCGATTGAGGGTTATGAATATTGGAAGAACACTATCGATTTGAAAAGTGTATGGGGAACACAAGATTGGCAAATACAGGGTAGGGAGGCTTTGTTTCGAGCTTGCTTGATTCCTGTGCAAATGATTTTTTTGAATGACACTGTTGAGCAGACATCATGTCTGGGGTTAGCAAAAATTAAAGATCTAAACACGCCCAATATCCCTACACCAACAAAGTTTAGAGCTTGGCAACAATTTCTTAATGTTTCAGAGGACAGGCTAGATGCAATGGTTAAGGCTGGTGCTTATAATTCTTCACTTTCCCGTCCCGGGGGATGGTTGGTATGGCCCACCGACACTAATGAGTGTCAGAGGCGTTTTTTGAACTCTTCAGGGGTTTTTTCCATTCATAGGCCAGACCCTCGCTTTCTATCAGGTCAACATACTGGTATAATTACAACATACAGTGTGGGTAAGCTGTGCCAGCAATGGGTGCAGACAAACATTTTAACAGCAGTTAAACAACACCTGAACACTCTTTCTGACAGTATAGATTTACAGGATTTCCTATTGGGTCCTAGGAAACAACGCTCGAAGCGGTTTTTATATGCTATGTATAATGAAATTTGGAAGCTTTCTCAAATTGAGGCTGCTGCACGTTTAAGGCAACTTGATAAGGAAAAAACACTGGCTGTTGTCAACAATGGCATGAACACGCTATCCAACAGGATTTATTCACTGTCGAATATAGTGTCATCTGCTATTGATATCACTCAGACTGTTTTGTCCCGGTTATATCATGGCCAAACACAGCTACGTTCCATCATGCAGCTGGGTTGGGCATTGCAGACACTGAGAAGTGGCCACATTCCTTGGAAATACATTAATGGGAGTGAATTATTTGCTGCTTTTAATTTTTCCAGGGAACAAGAGGCAATGACTAAAAGGGAGGCTAGTTTCACCTTGCTTCAAGTGGAAAAATTAGATAAGTTACCCTTCACGGTAGCAGAAAGTCCTTCGACTATTTGGCTCTTACACGACATAATTAATTTACCGTTTTCGACCTTTCGTTTCTCGAACTGCCTGAAACATCTTGCAGTGGGACGATATGAGCGGCTGGGAGATAGCTTTATTAAGAAAGAGTGGGAGTTGCCCTTTGAGTATCGATGTCTGAACGGCGAACAGGAGGTCTTTCTTAGCGGAAGTGAATGTGAGACTGCTGTTCGTCATTCCATGATATGCAAACAGGTGTCTCTTCACGGTCTTTGCAATGCAGGGGTCGCGAATTTGGCCTGTTTTCTGAAGGGTACTCCCGTCCCTTTGATACGTTCAGTGTTTCATGTACTTTCTAATGGAAGTTATGTTCTATTGAGCGATGACAGCTGTTGCGGCTTGCGACCTGGAATTGCCTACGCGATCTCAGTCACGAAGGTCGTTACGTGTTGTGGCCATGTTTTGTTTCCCCCCACACGAGAGATACAAGTATCTGAAATGTGGCCCCACATTGATACTATTAATGTGAACTATGACAAGTTGAGCAGACTGAAGGCGCTATTGTTTCAAAAACAGGTCGCCTTGACATCCGCAAAAGAGACGTATGCTCTTCCAGATTGCGAGATCATCAGCCGAGATACAATCCCTTTTAAATACCGATTTCCCCAAACACTTTGGAGAATTGGTGTCCAGAATATTCAATGCTTCAAGCACTACTGGGATTGTTCATTTCTTTAAGGCTGTCGGGTCTGGTTTTGTGTCCATCTTCCAGACTGTCTTCGGAGTCATCCCATCAGCCATCCATTCTCTCTTTTCCAGTGTGTTTGGTGGCTTTCCAATTATTTTGGCTTTAATTGGCGGACTACTACTGCTATTTTTTCTGATTCGCTGTGGTTGTTTTTTTCCAGCGACACAGAGCAATGGAGCCACTCCGTCAACACCGCTGTGCCGTGAACGCATGGTTCGGATCTTCGGTACACCTTTGCAGGTGGACCTGGAATTTGACTGGTCATTGTCATTCCGGCCTCTGCTATGGTGTGTACAACCGGTATTCCGCTGCATATGGTGTCTCTTTGAACATCTGCCTATGGTCTGTCTTGCTGTTGCACCGACATCTCCTGTGGACCACGAACTGCTGATGTCCCCGATGAGGGTTCACACGGTCATGCCCCTTGAGACTGAGGTTGCTCCACGAGGCCACCTATGAGCCTTCTGTTATAAGATCTAACATGGATGACGATGCTGCAGCGAGTGTCGATACACTGATGGATGTGGCTCACTTCTGCTCTGTGGATCCGTTTGTCCGTCCAGCTCTCGGTTTCACTTCAGACGATTTTAAGATCCTTGAATGGTGACTTCGATGACATTCTTCAAGATCCAGCATATAGCACATCATTTGATGAATTTGATTGCCATTTCCCGGTTCTAAAAATTAAACGATTATACTAAAAGTTTGCTATGCTTGTCATGATTGATAATAACATATCTGTCTGTTTTTAAAAGAATTGTAACGCACAGCGTTTCTTAAGTTCATTTTTTTTAATTCAGCTTGGATTTTCGTTTTGTTTTTTGGCTTTTTAGTTCAGTAGCAGCTTTTTAGCGATTAGGTTTCATCATACCTGTTACGGCAATGGGGAGGGTGTAGTGAATCCTAGTTTGTTTTACCGGGATAACAGGAGTTAGCTTAGCCATAGGCTTGTAAACTCGTGCCCCCGTCACCCAGTGACTTTTAGCCTACTTAGCTTGCTCTGTCTTAGTCCATTTAATTATTTATTTCCATTAAGATGGCGGTCTTGTTTATAGTTAGGCCACTTGTTATGGGTTCTATTATCAGTGTCACTGCGTCAAGGCATCAAGATCAAGCACGAAAGACAAACATACAGTAGGCATTCACACTTAGGGATTTTCCCTCTCTATACTTTCGAGGGATTGTGGATATTAATTGCCGTCCCAAGCATGCCTGTTATCTATTGTTATGAATAACACCTATGTCAAGGGACCTTGTAGACCTGTATAAATACAACACACTTTTAGACAGATAATCAGAGGGATTCCGACCAGAGGGCATCGCCACCATCGCTGATACCGATGCTGCAGTCATCTTGACGCTGACCCAGTCTTCGTGTCCCTGCGGAGTCTGAGATAGAGACCTCATTCCAAGGTAACGAGGGTTGGGGGCTCCTCTCATGGACACAGCTTTGGCAGATTAGGTTTAACGAACCCAGCTCTCCTTTTTTAGGTAGGAGGTTAGACTTACTCTATTCAGGGTATTAGGGCTTATTCCATTTTCTACATATATATATATATATTCCTTTCACACATTGCATAATGGTGGGGGTCTTTATAACTATGACTCTCCTCTTCACAATACTGTTGCTTGGTATATTCATTATCCTAATCATTGCAGTTCATGCAACTTATCGCAAATTGCAGTTATGTTGAATAAAAAACTATTTTAACTTCACTGCATCTGTGTTTTTGCCTTTGTTTGTATGAGACATAATAAATCTGTGAGAAAAGGGTAATTTCCGTTTAACCACGACAACCCTGAGAGATTTTACTTTGAGTCCATGCGTATGCGATTGCTACAAATCACCTTTTACTATTATGTTTCTGGTGAGGTACTGCTAGTAAGCCGGTAAGGTTTGGACCACAGTTACAACTAGTTGTAGGAAGAGACTTAGGCCCTCATTCTGACCCTGGCGGATTGAATCCGCCAGGGCCGAGGGCAGCGAATGCACCGCCAACAGGCTGGCGGTGCATTCATGGGCATTCTGACCGCGGCGGTAACGCCGCGGTCAGAAACGGGAAACCAGCGGTCTCCCGCCGGTTTCCCGCTGCCCATGGGAATCCCAAGCTGCGCCGCCATGGGGATTCCGACCCCCTTCCCGCCAGCCTGGTTCTGGCGGTTTACACCGCTAGAACCTGGCTGGTGGGAACGGGTGTCGTGGGGCCCCTGGGGGCCCCTGCAGTGCCCATGCCAATGGCATGGGCACTGCAGGGGCCCCCTAACAGGGCCCCACATTGCTTTTCAGTGTCTGCTTAGCAGACACTGAAAAGCGCGACGGGTGCCACAGCACCCGTCGCACACCTTCCACTCCGCCGGCTCCATTCGGAGCCGGCATCCTCGTGGAAGGCGCTTTCCCGCTGGGCCGGCGGGCGATCTTTTGCAGATCGCCCGCCGGCCCAGCGGGAAAGTTGAAATGCCCCCCGCGGTCTTCTGACCGCGGGCGGTGTTTGGGCGGTTTCCGCCCGGCGGGCGGCGTCCGCCGCCCGTCCGGGTCGGAATGAGGCCCTTAGTCACCTACATACGAAAGTACTGTCATCCTGAGACCAGCAGTCTTGCTCAGAGCAAGAGTCCAAACTACGACAATGTATAGCGTCACAATGGTAACTCCGAACATGGCCATGTAACATGTCTAAGATCATGGAATTGTCTCCCCAATGCCATTTTGGCATTGGAGAGACAATTCCATGATCCCCCGAGTCTCTAGCACAGACCCGGGTACTGCCAAACTACCTTTCCCGGGGTTTCACTGCAGCTGCTGCTGCCAACCCCTCAGACAGGTTTCTGCCCTCCTGGGGTCCAGCCAGGCTTGGCCCAGAAAGGCAGAACAAAGGACTTCCTCAGAGAGAGGGTGTTACACCCTCTCCCTATGGAAAAAGGTGTCAGGGCTGGGGAGGAGTAGCCTCCCCCAGCCTCTGGAAATGCTTTGATGGGCACAGATGGTGCCCATCTCTGCATAAGCCAGTCTACACCAGTTCAGGGATCCCCCAGCCCTGCTCTGGTGCGAAACTGGACAAAGGAAAGGGGAGTGACCACTCCCCTGACCTGCACCTCCCGTGGGAGGTGCCCAGAGCTCCTCCAGTGTGCTCCAGACCTCTGCCATCTTGGAAACAGAGGTGCTGCTGGCACACTGGACTGCTCTGAGTGGCCAGTGCCAGCAGGTGACGTCAGAGACTCCTTCTGATAGGCTCCTCCAGGTGTTGCTAGCCTATCCCCTCTCCTAAGTAGCCAAACCTCCTTTTCTGGCTATTTAGGGTCTCTGCTTTCACCGGTCCTCTGGGTCCCCTCTCAGCCAGACAAGCGTGGTCCCTGGAACTCAGCAACTCTGTCCAAGTGACACCCACAGTCCAGTGACTCTTCAGTCCAAGTTTGGTGGAGGTAAGTCCTTGCCTCCCCACTCTAGACTGCATTGCTGGGTACTGTGTGATTTGCAGCTGCTCCGGCTCCTGTGCACTCTTCCAGGATTCCCTTTGTGCACAGCCAAGCCTGGGTCCCGACACTCTAACCTGCAGTGCACGACCTCCTGAGTTGTCCTCCGGCGTCGTGGGACCTTCTTTTGTGACTTCGGGTGAGCTCCGGTTCACTCCACTTTGTAGTGCCTGTTCCGGCACTTCTGCGGGTGCTGTTTGCTTCTGAGTGGGCTCTTTGTCTTGCTGGATGCCCCCTCTGTCTCCTCACGCAATTGGCGACATCCTGGTCCCTCCTGGCCCACAGCAGCATCCAAAAACCCTAACCCCGACCCTTGCAGCTAGCAAGGCTTGTTTGCTGTATTTCTGCACGGAAACACCTCTGCAAGCTTCTTCACGACGTGGGACATCCATCCTCCAAAGGGGAAGTTTCTAGCCCTCTTCCTTCTTGCAGAATCCACAGCTTCTACCATCCGGTGGCAGCTTCTTTGCACCAACAGCTGGCATTTCCTGGGCATCTGCCCACTCCCGACTTGATCGTGACTCTTGGACTTGGTCCCCTTGTTCCACAGGTACTCTCGTCTGGAAATCCATCATTGTTGCATTGCTGGTGTTTGTCTTCCTGGCAGAAATCCCCTATCACGACTTCTGTGCTCTCTGGGGAACTTAGGTGCACTTTGCTTCCACTTTTCAGGGTTTTGGGGTGGGCTATTTTTCTAACCCTCACTGTTTTCTTACAGTCCCAGCAACACTCTACAAGCTCACATAGGTTTGGGGTCAATTCGTGGTTCACATTCCACTTCTAGAGTATATGGTTTGTGTTGCCCCTATACCTATGTGCTCCCATTGCATTCTATTGTGACTATACATTGCTTGCACTGTTTTCTATTGCTATTACTGCATATTTTGGTATTGTGTACATAAATCTTGTGTATATTTGCTATCCTCATACTGAGGGTACTCACTGAGATACTTCGGCATATTGTCATAAAAATAAAGTACCTTTATTTTTAGTATATCTGTGTATTGTGTTTTCTTATGATATTGTGCATATGACACCAGTGGTATAGTAGGAGCTTCACACGTCTCCAAGTTCAGCCTAAGCTGCTCTGATAAGCTACCTTTTCTATCAGAGTAGCTGCTAGACACCTCTTCTACAATAATAAGTGATAACTGGACCTGGTGCAGAGTGTAAGTACCCCTTGGTACCCACTACAAACCAGGCCAGCCTCCTACATTGGTTTTGCAGCGGTGGGATAAGTACTTGCAACTACTTACCACTTTGTCATTTTGTACTTTTCATAAGAGAAAAATATACAAAACAAGTTCAGTGTATGTACACCTAACCAAAAAGTTTTGCTTTTCTTCTCTTACTCCTTTGCTAAGTGCTGAAAAGTACATCTAAACCTTTCAAAAAGTTCTTAAAAAGTTTTAAACGTTTTTTTTCTGTTCCTTAAAAAGTACTGAAACTTTTTCTTTCTTTCTCTGTCCCTTAAACCTTTTCTATTATGTCTGGTACAGATCAAACTCTGGATATGTCCAGAATTGCTTATGACCACCTTAGCTGGAAAGGAGCAAGGAGTCTCTGCGTTGAAAGATGTTTAGGGGTAGGGAAGAATCCCTCAAGAGAACTGTTAGTTAATATGCTCATTGAACAGGATAAGACCTTAGTTGGCACATCTGGTGAGAGATTAGCTGATGGTTCACACTCTGATTCTGGGGCACCCCCAGTAAAAGGGTTAGAAGGGAACCTTCCCAACCTGCCCCTTAGCAGGCCAACTAGCAGGGTTGGTACTGATGTGAGTTCTCATCATAGTATAGAGGTTACTCCTTTAGGCCAGGTTGTTAGAGTGCCATCTGTTAGGGACAGGTCTCCCTCTGTCCAGTCACACCATTCTTCTGTGTCAAAGCATGCCCAACCCACCCTCCCTGAAGACAGAATGTTAGAAAGGGAACTCAATAGATTGAGAGTGGAAGAGTCCAGGCTGAAGCTGAAAAAGCAACAGCTGGATCTAGACAGGGAAGCATTTGACTTAGAAAAAGAAAGACAGAGGTTGGGGTTTGGACCCCATGGTGGTAGCAGCAGTATTACAGATAGTAATCCTGTAAAAGAGCATGATTCTAGGAATCTGCACAAGATAGTTCCCCCTTACAAGGAGGGGGATGACATTAACAAGTGGTTTGCTGCACTTGAGAGGGCCTGTGTTGTACAGGGGGTCCCTCAAAGGCAGTGGGCTGCTATCCTTTGGCTATCTTTCAGTGGAAAGGGTAGGGATAGGCTCCTTACTGTGAAGGAAAGTGATGCCAATAATTTTACAGTTCTTAAGAATGCACTCCTAGATGGTTATGGCTTAACCACTGAACAGTACAGGATGAAGTTCAGAGAAACCAAAAAGGAGTCTTCACAAGACTGGGTAGACTTTGTTGACCATTCAGTGAAGGCCTTGGAGGGGTGGTTATATGGCAGTAACGTTTCTGACTATGAAAGCCTGTACAACTTAATCCTGAGAGAGCATGTTCTTAATAATTGTGTGTCTGATTTGTTGCACCAGTACCTGGTGGACTCTGATCTGACCTCTCCCCAAGAATTGGGAAAGAAGGCAGACAGATGGGTCAGAACAAGGGTGAACAGAAAAGTTCATACAGGGGGTGACAAGGATGGCAAGAAGAAGGATGGTAAGTCTTCAGACAAGGGTGGGGACAAATCTAAAAATGAGTCTTCATCAGGCCCACAAAAACACTCTGGTGGGGGTGGTGGGCCCAAATCCTCTTCAAATCAAGTTAAGAAACCATGGTGCTATTTGTGTAAAGTAAAAGGCCATTGGACAACTGATCCCAGTTGTCCAAAGAAAAGCACCAAGCCTCCTACCACTACAACCCCTGCTGCTACACCTAGTGCCCCTAGTAATAGCAGTGGTGGTGGGAGCAAACCTACTAATAGCCAAACCAAGGGAGTAGCTGGGCTCACTTTTGGTAATTTAGTTGGGGTTGGTCTTGTTAGGGAGACCACAGAGGCTGTGTTAGTCTCTGAAGGTGCCATTGATTTGGCCACCTTGGTTGCTTGTCCCCTTAATATGGATAAGTACAAGCAACTTCCCCTAATAAATGGTGTTGAGGTTCAGGCCTACAGGGACACAGGTGCCAGTGTTACCATGGTAATAGAGAAACTGGTCCACCCTGAACAACGCCTACTTGGTCACCAGTACCAAGTGACTGATGCTCATAACAACACTCTTAGCCACCCCATGGCTGTTGTGAATCTCAACTGGGGGGGGTTACTGGTCCAAAGAAAGTTGTGGTTGCCTCAGATTTACCTGTAGACAGTCTACTAGGGAACGATTTAGAGACATCAGCTTGGGCAGAAGTGGAGTTGGAGGCTCATGCAGCAATGCTGGGCATTCCTGGGCATATTTTTGCTTTGACCAGGGCTCAGGCCAAAAAGCAAAAAGGACAGGGTGGCTTGGATCCTGGAACAATGGACCAAGTGCTCCCTAAAGCTAGGGTTAGTAAAGGTAAAACACTACCTACTATCCCTCCTTCTACAGTGGATTCAACTTCTGAGGAAGAAGAATTTCCACCCTGTGCAGAACCACCTACACCAGAGGAGCTGGAAGCAGACACTGCTGAGCTTTTGGGTGGAGGGGTGTAGAAAAGTACCATCTTGCCTGGCATGTTACCCCCATTTTTCACTGTAGATATGTTGTTTTAGCTGTATGTGTCACTGGGACCCTGCCAGACAGGGCCCCAGTGCTCATAAGTGTGCCTGAATGTGTTACCTGTGTAGTGACTAACTGTCTCACTGAGGCTCTGCTATCCAGAACCTCAGTGGTTATGCTCTCTCATTTCTTTCAAATTGTCACTAACAGGCTAGTGACCAATTTTACCAATTTACATTGGCTTACTGGAACACCCTTATAATTCCCTAGTATATGGTACTGAGGTACCCAGGGTATTGAGGTTCCAGGAGATCCCTATGGGCTGCAGCATTTCTTTTGCCACCCATAGGGAGCTCTGACAATTCTTACACAGGCCTGCCACTGCAGCCTGAGTGAAATAACGTCCACGTTATTTCACAGCCATTTACCACTGCACTCAAGTAACTTATAAGTCACCTATATATCTAACCTTTACCTGGTAAAGGTTAGGTGCAAAGTTACTTAGTGTGAGGGCACCCTGGCACTAGCCAAGGTGCCCCCACATTGTTCAGGGCAAATTCCCCGGACTTTGTGAGTGCGGGGACACCATTACACGCGTGCACTACATATAGGTCACTACCTATATGTAGCTTCACAACGGTAACTCCGAATATGGCCATGTAACATGTCTATGATCATGGAATTGCCCCCTCTATACCATCCTGGCATAGTTGGCACAATCCCATGATCCCAGTGGTCTGTAGCACATACCCTGGTACTGCCAAACTGCCTTTTCAGGGGTTTCACTGCAGCTGCTGCGGCTGCCAACCCCTCAGACAGGTTTCTGCCCTCCTGGGGTCCAGCCAGGCTTGTCCCAGGATGGCAGAACAAAGGACTTCCTCTGAGGGAGGGTGTTACACCCTCTCCCCTTGGAAAATGGTGTGAAGGCAGGGGAGGAGTAGCCTCCCCCAGCCTCTGGAAATGCTTTCATGGGCACATTTGGTGCCCATTTCTGCATAAGCCAGTCTACACCGGTTCAGGGACCCCTTAGCCCTGCTCTGGCGCGAAACTGGACAAAGGAAAGTGGAGTGACCACTCCCCTGACCTGCACCTCCCCTGGGAGGTGTCCAGAGCTCCTCCAGTGTGCTCCAGACCTCTACCATCTTGGAAACAGAGGTGCTGCTGGCACACAGGACTGCTCTGAGTGGCCAGTGCCACCAGGTGACGTCAGAGACTCCTCCTGATAGGCTCCTTCAGGTGTTGCTAGCCTATCCTCTCTCCTAAGTAGCCAAACCCTCTTTTCTGGCTATTTAGGGTCTCTGCTTTGGGGATTTCCTTAGATAACGAATGCATGAGCTCAGCAGAGTTCCTCTGCATCTCTCTCTTCACCTCCTGCCAAGGAATCGACTGCTGACCGCGCTGGAAGCCGGCAAAACTGCAACAAAGTAGCAAAGACGACTACTGCAACTCTGTAACGCTGATCCTGCCGCCTTCTCGACTGTTTTCCTGGTGGTGCATGCTGTGGGGGTAGTCTGCCTCCTCTCTGCTCTAGAAGCTCCGAAGAAATCTCCTGTGGGTCGACGGAATCTTCCCCCTGCTACCACAGGCACCAAAGAACTGCATCACAGGTCCCCTGGGTCTCCTCTCAGTACGACGAG
Source organism: Pleurodeles waltl (assembly GCF_031143425.1). Taxonomy (NCBI): domain Eukaryota; kingdom Metazoa; phylum Chordata; class Amphibia; order Caudata; family Salamandridae; genus Pleurodeles; species Pleurodeles waltl. The sequence goes on from NC_090443.1 coordinate 725,162,514, forward strand.
CGAGGTCCCTTGAATCCAGCAACTGTGTCCAAGTGACTCCCACAGTCCAGTGACTCTTCAGTCCAAGTTTGGTGGAGGTAAGTCCTTGCCTCCCCACGCCAGACTGCATTGCTGGGAACCGCGACTTTTGCAGCTACTGCGGCCTCTGTGCACTTCCGGCGGAAATCCTTTGTGCACAGCCAAGCCTGGGTCCACGGCACTCTAACCTGCATTGCACGACTTTCTAAGTTGGTCTCCGGCGACGTGGGACTCCTTTGTGCAACTTCGGGTTAGCACCGTTTCACTCCTCTTCGTAGTGCCTGTTCCGGCACTTCTGCGGGTGCTGCCTGCTTCTGAGAGGGCTCCTGGTCTTGCTCGACGCCCCCTCTGTCCCCAGACGCAATTGGCGACACCCTGGTACCTCCTGGGCCACAGCAGCATCCAAAAACGCTAACCGCACGACTTGCAGCTAGCAAGGCTTGTCGCGATCTTTCGGCAAGAAAACACTTCTGCACGACTCTCCACGGCGTGGGGGATGCATCCTCCAAAGGGGAAGTTTCTAGCCCTTGTCGTTCCTGCAGAATCCTCAGCTTCTACTGTCCAGTAGCAGCTTCTTTGCACCCACAGCTGGCATTTCCTGGGCATCTGCCCATCTCCGACTTGCTTGTGACTTTTGGACTTGGTCCCCTTGTTCAACAGGTACCCTCGACTGGAAATCCATTGTTGTTGCATTGCTGGTTTGTGTCTTTCCTGCAGAATTCCCCTATCACGACTTCTATGTCCTTTGGGGAACTTTAGTGCACTTTGCACTCACTTTTCAGGGTCTTGGGGTGGGCTATTTTTCTAACCCTCACTATTTTCTAATAGTCACAGCGACCCTCTACAAGGTCACATAGGTTTGGGGGTCCATTCGTGGTTCGCATTCCACTTTTGGAGTATATGGTTTGTGTTGCCCCTATCCCTATGTGTCCCCATTGCATCCTATTGTAACTATACATTGTTTGCACTGTTTTCTAAGACTATACTGCATATTTTTGGTATTGTGTACATATATCTTGTGTATATTTGCTATCCTCATACTGAGGGTACACTCTGAGATACTTTGGCATATTGTCATAAAGATAAAGTACCTTTATTTTTAGTATATCTGTGTATTGTGTTTTCTTATGATATTGTGCAAGTGACACTAGTGGTACTGTAGGAGCTTCACTCGTCTCCTAGTTAAGCCTAAGCTGCTCTGCTAAGCTACCATTATCTATCAGCCTATGCTGCTAGACACCCTATACACCAATAAGGGATAACTGGGCCTGGTGCAAGGTGCAAGTACCCCTTGGTACTCACTACAAGCCAGTCCAACCTCCTACATGGGGGGCCTGCCAGGGAGGAGCTGAGTGTGGCACAGCAGACCTGTCCCACACTAGACGGTCTAAGACAGCAAGCTGTCAAACAGCAAAATGGGGATGTCAGTGACTCTCACAGAGTTTACTGGGAGGAAAACCTCTTGTATACTGAAGCAAGGGATCCAAAACCTGGAGCTGCCAAGAGATTGGTGATTCCTCAGCAATACAGAGAGTTCCTCCTAACTCTAGCCCACGACATTCCCTTGGCTGGACATTTAGGGCAAATGAAAACTTCGGACAGGCTTGTCCCCTTGTTTCATTGGCCTAGAATGTCAGAGGACACAAAGGAATTTTGTAAGTCCTGTGAAACCTGTCAAGCCAGTGGCAAAACAGGTGGCACCCCAAAGGCACCCCTTATTCCACTACCTGTGGTTGGGGTTCCCTTTGAAAGGGTAGGGGTTGACATAGTTGCCCCCCTTGACCCTCCTACTGCTTCAGGCAATAGGTTTATCTTGGTGGTAGTGGACCATGCCACCAGATATCCTGAAGCAATTCCTGTAAGGACCACTACAGCTCCTGCAGTGGCAAAGGCCCTCCTGGGAATCTTTTCCAGGGTGGGCTTCCCAAAAGAGGTGGTATCAGACAGGGGAAGCAATTTCATGTCTGCTTACTTAAAGGCCATGTGGAAGGAATGTGGTGTTACATACAAGTTCACCACACCCTATCATCCACAAACAAATGGACTGGTTGAGAGGTTTAATAAAACTCTCAAAGGAATGATAATGGGACTCCCTGAAAAACTCCGGAGGAGATGGGATGTCCTGTTACCTTGCCTCCTTTTTGCTTACAGGGAGGTACCCCAGAAAGTAGTGGGCTTCAGCCCCTTTGAACTCCTATTTGGACTCCATGTAAGAGTTCCTCTAACACTTGTGAAGGAGGGTTGGGAACAACCTTTAAAAGCTCCTAAGCAAGACATAGTGGACTATATACTTGGCCTAAGATCTAGGATGGCTGAGTACATGAAAAAGGCCAGTAAAAACCTTCAGGCCAGCCAAGAGCTCCAAAAGCAATGGCATGACCAGAAGGCTGTTCTGATTCAGTACCAACAAGGGCAGAAAGTGTGGGTCTTGGAGCCTGTGGCCCCAAGAGCACTCCATGACAAATGGAGTGGTCCCCACATTATTGTTGAGAAAAAGGGAGAAGTCACCTACTTAGTTGACTTGGGCACTGCCAGGAGTCCCCTTAGGGTGCTCCATGTCAATCGCCTGAAACCCTACTATGACAGGGCTGACCTCACCCTGCTCATGGCAACAGATGAAGGACAGGAAGAATAGAGTGACCCTCTTCCTGATCTCTTCTCTTCCACAGAACAAGATGCTCTAGTGGAAGTTGTAGTACTGGCAGATTTTCTTACTGCTGAGCAAAAAGACCACTGCATAAATCTCCTAGGTCAGTTTTCTGAACTCTTTTCTACTGTGCCAGGCACCACTTCTTGGTGTGAGCACACTATAGATACTGGAGACAGCTTGCCTGTCAAAAGTAAGATCTATAGGCAGCCTGACCATGTCAGAGACTGCATAAAACAAGAGGTTCAGAAAATGCTTGAACTGGGAGTTGTTGAGCACTCTGAAAGTCCATGGGCCTCTCCTGTGGTACTTGTACCAAAGCCTCATTCCAAAGATGGGAAAAGGGAAATGAGATTTTGTGTTGACTACAGAGGTCTCAACCAGGTAACTAAAACTGATGCTCACCCTATACCCATGGCAGATGAGCTAATAGATACACTGGCATCTGCCAAGTATCTAAGCACCTTTGATTTGACTGCAGGGTATTGGCAGATCAAGTTATCAGGGGATGCTAAAGCAAAAACTGCATTTTCTACCATTGGAGGGCACTACCAATTCACAGTAATGCCCTTTGGTTTGAAAAACGCACCTGACACTTTTTAGAGGTTGGTGAATACAGTCCTGCAAGGGCTGGAGGCTTTTAGTGCAGCATATCTAGATGATATAGCTGTCTTTAGCTCCAGCTGGGATGATCACCTGGTCCACCTATGGAAAGTTTTGGAGGCCCTGCAAAAGGCAGGCCTCACTATCAAGGCTTCAAAGTGCCAGATAGGGCAGGGGAAAGTGGTTTATCTGGGACACCTGGTAGGTGGAGAACAGATTGCACCACTTCAGGGGAAAATCCAAACTATCATAGATTGGGTTCCCCCTACAACTCAGACTCAGGTGAGAGCCTTTTTAGGCCTCACTGGGTATTACAGGAGGTTCATAAAGAACTATGGCTCCATAGCAGCCCCTCTTAATGACCTCACTTCAAAGAAAATGCCTAAAAAGGTATTATGGACAGCAAACTGTCAGAAAGCTTTTGAGGAGCTGAAGCAGGCCATGTGCTCTGCACCTGTCCTGAAAAGCCCCTGTTACTCCAAAAAATTAATTGTCCAAACTGATGCATCTGAATTAGGGGTAGGGGCAGTCTTATCACAACTTAATTCTGAGGGCCAGGATCAACCTGTTGCTTTTATCAGCAGGAGGTTGACCCCTAGAGAAAAGTGTTGGTCTGCCATAGAGAGGGAGGCCTTTGCTGTGGTCTGGGCACTGAAGAAGTTGAGGCCATACCAGTTTGGCACTCACTTCATTGTTCAGACAGACCACAAACCTCTACTTTGGCTAAAACAAATGAAAGGTGAAAACCCTAAATTGTTGAGGTCGTCCATATCCCTACAGGGAATGGACTATACAGTGGAACATAGACCTGGGAGTACCAACACTCTAACCTGCAGTGCACGACCTCCTGAGTTGTCCTCCGGCGTCGTGGGACCTTCTTTGTGACTTCGGGTGAGCTCCGGTTCACTCCACTTCGTAGTGCCTGTTCCGGCACTTCTGCGGGTGCTGCTTGCTTCTGAGTGGGCTCTTTGTCTTGCTGGTTGCCCCCTCTGTCTCCTCACGCAATTGGCGACATCCTGGTCCCTCCTGGGCCACAGCAGCATCCAAAAATCCTAACCGCGACCCTTGCAGCTAGCAAGGCTTGTTTGCTGTATTTCTGCATGGAAACACCTCTGCAAGCTTCTTCACGACGTGGGACATCCATCTTCCAAAGGGGAAGTTTCTAGCCCTCTTCGTTCTTGCAGAATCCACAGCTTCTACCATCCGGTGGCAGCTTCTTTGCACCAACAGCTGGCATTTCCTGGGCATCTGCCCACTCCCGACTTGATCGTGACTCTTGGACTTGGTCCCCTTGTTCCACAGGTACTCTCGTCTGGAAATCCATCGTTGTTGCATTGCTGGTGTTTGTCTTCCTGGCAGAATTCCCCTATCACGACTTCTGTGCTCTCTGGGGAACTTAGGTGCACTTTGCACCCACTTTTCAGGGTCTTGGGGTGGGCCATTTTTCTAACCCTCACTGTTTTCTTACAGTCCCAGCGACCCGCTACAAGCTCACATAGGTTTGGGGTCCATTCGTGGTTCGCATTCCACTTCTAGAGTATATGGTTTGTGTTGCCCCTATACCTATGTGCTCCCATTGCATTCTAATGTGACTATACATTGCTTGCACTGTTTTCTATTGCTATTACTGCATATTTTGGTATTGTGTACATATATCTTGTGTATATTTGCTATCGTCATACTGAGGGTACTCACTGAGATACTTTGGCATATTGTCATAAAAATAAAGTACATTTATTTTTAGTGTATCTGTGTATTGTGTTTTCTTATGATATTGTGCATATGACACCAGTGGTATAGTAGGAGCTTCACACGTCTCCTAGTTCAGCCTAAGCTGCTCTGCTAAGCTACCTTTTCTATCAGCCTAGCTGCTAGACACCTCTTCTACACTAACAAGGGATAACTGGAACTGGTGCAGAGTGTAAGTACCCCTTGGTACCCACTACAAACCAGGCCAGCCTCCTACACGGGGTCTGAATGAAAAATGTCATAAAATATGGGATATGTGGTGGAATACCCAAAAGAGAATTTGTATATATGTATACAGATTGTAATAAATAATTTAATTAATGTTATCATTGTTTAGGACTAGATGGGGATTATGGGGGTGATTCTGATTCTGGCGGGCGGCGGAGGCCGCCCGCCAGAATTCCGCCCTCCATTATACCGCTCCACGGTCAGAAGACCGCGGAGGGTATTATGAGTTTTTCCCTGGGCTGGCGGGCGGTCTCCAAAAGACCGCCCGCCAGCCCAGGGAAAAACTCCCTTCCCACGAGGATGCCGGCTCGTAATCGAGCCGGCGGAGTGGGAAGGTGCTACGGGTGCAGTGGCACCCGTCGCGTATTTCAGTGTCTGCAAGGCAGACACTGAAATACTTTGCGGGGCCCTCTTACGGGGGCCCCTGCCGTGCCCATGCCATTGGCATGGGCACGGCAGGGGCCCCCAGGGGCCCCGCGACCCCCCCTACCGCCATCCTGTTCATGGCGGCTTTCCCGCCATGAACAGGATGGCCGTAGGGGGGGTCAGAATCCCCTCGGCGGCGCAGCGAGCTGCGCCGCCTTGGAGGATTCGAAGGGGCAGTGGAAAACCGGCGGGAGACCGCCGGTTTTCCCGTTCTGACCGCGGCCAAAGCGCCGCGGTCAGAATGACCAAGGGAGCACCGCCGGCCTGTCGGCGGTGCTCCCGCCCCCGTTGGCCCTGGCGGTAGAGAACCGCCAGGGTCAGAATGAGGGCCTATGTGTTGCACGTAGTGTATCTTTTCACATGAAACCAATAAATACAGTTGTAAAAAATACATTAGCTCACAGACTAATTACATGAATTAGAATTGATGGTTGGAATCAGGAGACAACATGTTTATTTGATAGTGCCGCAGGATTTTGGATTATGCAGCCTATTGTTTAAGGACTATCATTAACTTTTTTGTAGTGCTGTCATAAAATGCATGTATTGTATTTTCCACTATTCTGAGGGGTTTACCATGCTTGAGTTCTGAACTAGCTGAAGTCCAGTATATTAGTGGTTTATGGAATAACCCTCGCCAGCTGGGAGGAAGCTGGCACCTGTATTGAAGATTCATAGGCTCTAGACCCTATTAAAATGGCCAGCTATGTTGTGTCTAAGACAGCACATCTTCTCTATTGCAGCCTCTGTTTGAGACCTTAAGTGCTTGTCTTTTACTTTTTATCGGGTAAATTTTGCTGTATATGTAATCAATACAAGACCACTATTACTCAGTCCACTGCCTTGAAAGAGAGTTAGGTGCTTACCATTCCAGTGGCACAGGAGAAGACGAAAGTGATAAATGGAATGTTTGAATTAATCTCAGCAACTGGTAATAAATGTGGGTTGCATTCCAGTTCATATTTTTAGTTCGCCTGTGCTATTACAGACAGGGACCAGGTACATGCAAATCAGTCATGGCCCTGCCCACACCAAGCTCTCTGGATAGGTCCCCTGTGGAAGGGAGCACTAGGAACACCAGACTTAGGTCCTCTTTTACAACAAACTGGTGCATCGATCAAGATGCACCAGTTTGCTTGTGCTGCCCTGTGCCCCCTAACGATACCACCATGGTAGTGCGGTATTTACAATACAGCTCACCATGGCGCTCGTTAGCACAGCTGGTCAAAATTTCTGTTGCAGTTGTGGCGCTTTGCTGCACTAGCTTCAAAAATGTAATGTTGATGCTGGTCCAGGAAATCTCCCGGTAAGGCCCATTAAAACAGTTTGGCCCATATTTATACTTTTTTTGCGCCGCATTTGCGCCGCTTTTTGATGCAAAAATGGCGCAAACGTACAAAATACAATTGTATTTTGCAAGTTTGCTCCGCTTTTGCATCAAAAAATGATGCAAATGTGGCGCTAAAAAAATATAAATATGGGCCTTTGTGTCACTTTAACGCCAGTGCTTTAGCAGGCATTCAAAAATGACAATAGAATGAGGCAGTGAAATCTTGTAAATTTCACTGCACCATTGCGGAACTCCTATCGGGGGAACACCACTCTGGCATACATTATACCTGGCGCGGGTATACTGTGGCTCAAGGGTTTATAAACTGGCTCAATGGCTTGTGAATATGGCGCGGGGTTGCGAGACTGTTCTGCGCCGCTGTAACGTCAAAAAACTATGCTATGACGGTTCAAGGGATTTGTAAATGAGTCCCTTCGTTCAGCTTTTGGGCCTCATGTATGAGGTGAGGCTTGAGTGATATCATACAGCCAGATTTGAACTCCATCTTAGCACACCATTCATACTTAAGGAAACTCAGAGCAAATAAAAGTGATAGAAAGAATGCTTGAATTAATCTAAGGACAAGGGAGAGCAACATCTGATGGACAATGTTTAGGCACTAGAATATTGCTTTTTTAAGTAACATTTGACACCTGTTATTTGTTTATGTTCTTTTACAGCTTTCAACTTTAATTAAAATAAATATACAATGTGTGACATCACTAGTGCGATACACAAGGCATCACTGGATCTCCGAAATGACAGTACACATAATCCAGCACAGTTGATGCAGTTTAGCTAAACTGGAAGATGTGAGCTCCGATTTTGGACTGGGCTCCTTTCAACTGTATCTCTAACTGGCATAGCACTTTTGTGTTTGCGCTGTTTACATACACGGTTTGCAGGCCTGCTATTAGTTAGACATCAAAGAATGTAGCTTTTCTGCACAGGGTGGCCAACTTCCCATCATCACTTCCCAGGACACTTTTTGCACTCGGATACACTTGAAGACATCCGTCTGGCATGCAGGACTGTCTGAGTCACAGGGCACGTATTTTTGATTTCATCCAATAACCACTTCATCTAAACCAGGCCATTTATAAAGATACTTTAGCCAGATACCAGTATTATCTAGTGAGGGTACTGTGTCGTACTGCATTTGAGTTCCAATCCTTGTACCACCTCCTGGAGTAAGCCTTATACGCTCGCTTTTGTCCTCTTTAGTGAGATACATTCACAAAATGAATAACTATATATGCAAACGGAATGATATATTCTGAAAATACAAAAGTAAACAACAGCATGCACCATGGATACTGCCCATTAATTTCCTACTGTATCAGGACCCAAAAGTCTCACAATCTACTTCTGCCTTTTTTCCCATTATAGGAAACTGTCCGAGAAACTTAGAAATAGGCTCAATGCAGGTAGTTAGAGCTATAAAAACAGCTTGACAGGAAACCTACCAAGACGGGCAATTTGCTGCCTGGGGGCAGGGACCACCACAACATGTGGTCCAGTGGGTTTGTTTTAGCCATGGAATTAGTAGCCGTGACATCCAATCCCAGTTTAACAACTTAATATAAATATGCTGGAAATAGACATTTTATAACTCTGGGCAGGACCCACAGCACAGTGACATTGCCTTGGCAAGGTTAGACTTTCGGCCTTAATCTTTGCTATACAGCAGGCAGGTTCGTAGCAGTGGAGTGTCGCCCCTAGCCAGCAGCAGAAGCTGCAAACCTTTTACAACGAAAGGATAATAAACTATGAGGCATATTTATAGGACGCTAGAGCCACCTTGTGCCACATGAACATAAATTATTTTGGCATTAATGTGGCCCAACGAGGCCCAAATCCCCGTGCCCTATTTACATAGTGCTGCAATGCATGCATTGTGCCACTCTGTAACCCTTGCCGCTACGTTATGCCTGCGCCAGGCATAATATATGCAAAGGGGGTGTACTCCCCGTTAGAAGAGCCGGTAAAATGGTGCAAGGAAATCTATGGGATTTCCTTGTACCGTTTATTACGGCACTTTTAATGCCTGCTTAAGAGTAGACGTTAAAAAGTGGCTTCCATTCTTTAGAATGGGCCCCTATGTACTCTGCAGGAGTAGCACCAATATTTTGGCACTACTCCTGCAGAGTACATTAATAGCGTCATAAAAAATACACTTTTGCCCCCTACCCTGCACCCGGTGCACCGTATTTTAAATAAGGCACGCACATGGTGGCGGTAGGTGGGGTGCTAAGGGGCACAGGGAAAATGGCGCTGCACTTTCCATAAATCTGCCCTAATGTTATTTATCCTTTATTTGTGAAAGGGCCGGGGCAATGGGAGTGACAAGTGGTTAAGGGGAGTGTGCAGAGCACTGCCCTCAGTGTGAATGTGTGTTTGGCCGTTCGTCTCAGGCCGGCCAAACACATATGCGCACTGTGCTCTCTCCAGTTTCGTGGCTGGAGAGAGTAGCACAGGCTCATAGTCTGCCTGGGAGCACCAAGGCTAGGTGCTCCCAGGCAATCCTAACACTGCTCTGAGCAGTATCAGGATTGGCTGCAGGGCAGGCTGGGAGCCTGTTCCTGCATGCTGAGAAGACAGAGGAGGGCGGCGCGGAGCGGAGGTAAGTTTTAAAAAATATATATATATTTTTATTCATTAATATTCCCCTCCCCACATCTCCCCCAACGCCCTGCCCTCCCCCTGCAACTCTTGCGAGCTGCGACTGGTTCATAGTCTAATTGCCAAAATTGACCAAAATTTTACTTTGTTAAAGTTATGTCCTTTCCAGCAAGCCTTACTATGTTGCAGACTCTGGTCTCTTACTTTACCACAATGCATCATCTTGGGGAAATCATATTCTTTCTGTACATCTGTACCATAATCTGAAAATATATGAGCATTCTGAGTCAGGCTGAATGGAAGAAATAAACACCAAGGGCATATTTTGAGGACAGCCCCCCTAGCATGACTTTCATTTACACATTCAGCACGGTTTAACTGGAGGTGCCCACATTTTCTATTATCACCTCTAAAGACGAATGGGTTCCTGAAGCTGCTAAAAGAAGAAAAAGCAAACCCCCTGACATGCAGGTTGTCATGTCCCGCCTGCAAGCTCAAATCCAGATGGTGGGTCTTTGACTTGCTTGTTCTTAAAGCAGTGAAAACATTTAGGGGTACATTTACTAAAGTGTCACCTAACGCAGCTCCACAGCCAAAAATGCTATGCTGCGTTTCATGATGGGAGGGAGCAGGAGAGCGGCATAAATACAGAGATATGGCTCTCTTCTCCCCTCTCCCCAGCACACACCTTTGGGACATAGTACAAGGGAGTGTGTGAGAGTCTAGCATAGGTTTTGTACTGGAAAGTTCCCTTCTACGGCAAAATGCTGTGCCTAGACAACTTTTACAACTTTTCCTACTTTGTATGTGTGCTGTACAGTTCAGCACACGTGCAATTTAAGAAAAGAAAGGAGAAATGAAAACATTTCTCTTTTTAACGCCTGGTTTCAAAAGGCATTATATTTTTTATGCAAAACCCTGTCTCGCATGTTTGTTAAATAGGGTTTTGTGTCAAAAAGGGTGGGTGGTTGCATGGGAACACGCATGTAACACCCGCCTTAACGCTAAGTAAAGCAATGCAGCGCTTTGTGCTACTTTGCGTTACTTTTAGTCAATTTCCAGCACAAAACAAATTTTGTGCTGGAAAGTGAATAATAAAAAACATCCTGTGCTGGTTTGCATCACTCTTGAGAAACAAACCCAGTGCAAAATGTTAGTGAATCGCCTATTTGGTGTCCTACACCAGCTCACTGCAAGCAATGAAACAAACTAACCAAATGTAGGATAAACCTGAAGAAAATGGGGTGGTTGGCTACAGTATTACAACAGCTGTGTGTCTCTGGTGCCATAATGCCACCTACCAAACACCTTTAGCACTAAGCATCTAACGTGCAATGCTTGGCATGATTGTAACTGATCAACAATGTCTGTTCTCGAAATTTGATGCTTACAGTATCATGGGAAACAAATCATGTTCTGGGCAAATGGTTCTTTTGGGATGTTTCTGAAAGTTCTAGAGAACAAAATAACTCTCTATTCAAGCAAAGGAGAAACACAACCAAGACTGAGAAGTTACACCGCGATTATTACAATGCAAATTAGCTAACCCAAAACTGTTTGACTGTTTTTCAGCTTGCTGCAGCGACTGCTCAAATTCTTTTCTACAAAAGACTTGTCGGCATTCTTTTTAATTAGAACTCACACCTTCATTTTAAGTAAGGTTTGCTTTAGCTTATCAAAGCAAAGAAAAAGCAGGTCTTAAGCTGCTGTGCTAACATGATCTTCACCCAGTGCAGCGCCACTTTTCTTGCTCCCCTTAGCGCATCCCTAATGCCACCATGTGTGGGCCATCTCTAAGATATGGTGCACCATGGTGGTAGTTAAGGAACTAGCATCAAAGTTTTTGATGCTAGTTCGGAGCTCTGCAGGATTAGCGTCAGAAATGTTGATGCTAATGCAGCAAAGCCCATTTAGCCCCTTGAGGCCCATTATAAACAACAGGACAAGATTCACAGAAAAGTGGGGTGCAGGTGCTGTAACAAGTGAGTTGGAAGTGTTTTATGTCCCTGAGACTTCAGAAAACAGGAGACCAGTTAGCTGGCCCTTGGATTCATTCTGAGTGTTGGGTTCAAGTGATTAGGGTCCAGTCCTTCTCACCCAGGACTCTTGGCACAATTCTTGAGAAGATAAAACTTCAGCGGGACTTGTTTAGAACTGTATCCGACCTGTGCTCCATCGCGGTCAGCCTGAACTTTTGAATGACCCCAGGTCTAGCATGACCAGATAGCCCCGTTTGGCGCTTTAGGCTTTTAGGCACTACAACTAAGTTTACTCACTAAAAAATTCATATCTCAGGGGCGTGGCCTGGCTGTTCTGCAAGATGGCTGCGGGGCAGGGACATAAATCCTTTGGAGATCCGCACGGATCATCCGCCCGAGGTGCAGGATTTAGCATACTTTGGGTGCAGAGCGACTGCGGAGGTGTGGGCCGGCTTGATGGTAGTGTCACAATTGCCATGGCCCAATCACAATCGCCCTGGTGCAGCTGAGGCCCGGTGGGCTGCTTGGGATGTGCGGGGTGAGCGGAGTCCCGCACGTCGAGGGGGCGGAGCTGGGGCTGCTGCATGCCCCACCCTTGCACAAAGACGCGGGCTGGCTGGCCGGGGCTGCGGTGCCACTGGATCCCCGGTGCTGGTCAGGTGGCTGGAACCTGCGAGGCTGGGCTGACGGCATGGGCTGGATCATGGTCCTGGCAGGTGGGTGTGCAGCAGTGGCTGGATAGTTTGAGGTGGAGGCTGGGGCGGAAGGCTGGCTGTCGGGCCCCTGTCGCCCTGTCACTGGATGCTTCAACTGGCGGCTTGGGTGAGACCCCCCGCTTGCGTCTTTCAGTGTGCCCGGTTCTGACTTACGGGGCCTATCAGGCTGACCCCCAGGACACGTGGCCTTGTCTGGAGCAGCTGTGGGGAGAGGGCCTAGAAGGCGAACAACCTTCTCCCCTTGCTGAGAGCTGCCTACAAAAGTAAACGGAGAGCTGTGATCCCCTGGCCTTAGTGAGGGACTGTGAAGCTGTGGCATCTGAGCCACGCTGTGTGCAGATGTGAAGAGCGGGCTGCTTGCCTGGCGTGTTGCTGGTGGCCTTCAGTGTGGGGGGGAAGACTGGCCAAGCTGCATGGCAATGACTGGCGGTGCCTGGGGCTGGCCTGGGCACTGGGATATCGACTCTGGATGAAGACACACCCTCCTCCTCCCCTCCCAGGGGTGTAGCCCGGCCACCATGGGGAAGGCGGACCACAAACAGTCGAAGCTGACATTTGAGGGCAAATAAAGAGCATGCAAGCTGGCAGATCGATGGCCGAATTACCTCAAGAGGAAGAATACCAGTTGCCCTCAGTCAAGTCCATGTTTCTGGACGTCAAGCACAGCCTGGTGGTCATAGATACTAAGCTAGATCATCTGACTGATCGCATGGATCGGCTTAAAGATAGGGTGGATGACCAGGATAGCCGCCTTGAGCAAACAGAACCCCACATTTCAGACATAGAAGGTGGTTGGCGCGGGGAGAACAAACTATTTCTCCAAATGGAGCAAGTGTTTGAAGTCATCAGGAATAAAAACGAAGACCTGGAAGCCCACTCCAGACGCAACAAATTCTGCATCTTAGGTCTTCCGGAATCGACAGTCATGGCAGGGGTGGAGGACTATGTGGAGGCAATGCTTTCTGCGCTCTTCCGAGGTGAGCTCTCTCCAGTGATGGTGGAGGAGCGAGCGCACAGATCGCTGGGTCCACGGCCGTCGCGTGGGACTCCGCAGTGTCCTGTCATTGTGTGCCTCCTCAACTACAGGGATAGAAACACGATCCTCTGCTTTGCCCCTGACCGCCGCCCCATTTTATATAACAACAAAAAACTCAGCATCTTCCCTGCCTATACCCCTGGTGTGCATGCTGCCCGCAGGGCGTTTCTTCCAGTTAAGCGCACTCTGTGCCACATGGACACTAAATATTCCCTTATTTTCCTGGCTAAGTTGCGCGTTCAACATAAAGGCAAATGACATTTTTTCTCTGATCCAAAACAGGCAGCAAAATCCGCAAAAGGCATTCCCAAAAAAATGGAGGATGGAAATCATCTAAGTGACATGACTGAGAACAGAAGCACATGAGGGGCATCTATATAACTGGACTGTGCCCCATGGCCTCTCGGGCCCGTAAGCATTCTGTGCTTGAGAATAGGTGGTCCCGTGGAGCTTTGGACTTCTTGGTGGCTCCTGTCCACCCACTCATACTGGGTGGGAAGTCTGATGGCCACGCCAGCACCCCGTTGGATGAGTCCCAATCAGTTGGCAGTAGTTTTGAGATGAGTCATGTTTTTGGGTGGGGGTGGGATGGGTGGACGGGCCCAATTGGGGGGCCTGAGTGGGTAGGGGGCGGCAGATATATTGCTAGCTACTAGGTTTGATGTTCTGCCTCTGTTCTTTCCTACCCGTACCTTCCCGTCCCAGCAGCTGATTAAATACAAGTATGGATGGGAGAGGTTGAGGCACGGTTGTGATGTTCACCCTGATGGCTCCTAAAACTGCGACTCCTGTGAGATGTTTGACATGGAATGTTCGGGGGTTGAATGATGGCCGTAAGATGAGATTAGTATCAGCTTATATGCAGTGCCATGTGATAGATATTTGCATGCTTCAAGAAACTCACTTGACTAATACCACAAAATTTAGGGTGAGAGCTGGCTGGATTGGGGAGAGACATGTAATGGTATATTTGAGCTATGCAAGAGGGGTAGCCATCCTGCTTAGAAAGGGACTGCAGTGGCGTGTTGAGAAAGCCATTACGGACCCAAACGGCTGCTATGTTATGTTGAAGGGTGCATTGCAAGACAGGCCGTTTTGTCTGTTATCAGTTTACAGCCCCAACATTGACGACCCAGAATTCTTCAGGGAGGTATGGCGCCTGGTAAACTCCCTGGGCTCCGGGTCCCTCTTATGAGGATTAGATTTTAATGTGGTATTGAACTTTGAGGCAGATCGAGAAAGTCGGGCCTCGCTGCAACATGTGCAGCTTCTAAGGCCTCATCCCTCTTTATGGCTGAGGGTGTTGTGGTGGATTTATGGAGGATAAAGCATGGTGGGGATAGAGAAGGAATATGCATTAATACCGTCCATGATAGCTGGTCCCGCAATGATAGATGGCTCAGAACTAGAGAGGTAGTGCTCTGGACGGAATCTATTGATTATATGCCCACACTCTGTCAGACCATTCTCCGGTTGTATTAGAATTGATGATCCCGGGGGGCCCTTGCCGCGAATTCGCGTGGTGACTGCCCCGTGGTGTGTTAAGAGATCAAGCCTTTAGGGAGGAGGTCCGAGCCGCTATTGCGGAATACTTTGCGGTTAACCAGGGGTCGGTGTCCTTGGCGGGCACCCTATGGGAGGCATTCAAGGTAGTGATCCGGGGGATAAGCCTTGCCAAGCAGCATGGTGTGCTTAGAACGATCTGTCACAAATTGGCAGACCTAGAGGCCCAGCTCCCTAGTCTGGAGAAACGTATGTATGTTGATATGCCTAGTGCCCTTTTGGCTGAAATAAGAGCAAAGCTGACATAATATGAGGAAGTAGCACTTTGTGAGGTTTGCTTCCTGCATAAGGAAGCCAAGGAGAGGCGATATGGAGAGGGCGAGAGGCCTGGTAAAATGCTGGCTGCAATACTTCTACGACCATTGGTGGGGAACTATGTTGTGAAGTTGCTTGACTCAGCCAGAGTACGACATGATGGCACTGAGGGGGTCAGACGGGTCTTGACTGATTTCTACTGTTCCCTATATTCTGACACGCTGGGGCCGCAGGGGGCGGCGTACACAGAATACTTTGACGACATTAGCCTGTTCTGGCTTGAGAACACACACAGGCAGTACTTAGACACTCCATTCATGGTTGAGGATGTCATTCAGGTTATACGTAGTTTGCAGGAGACAAGGCTCTGAGCTGGATGGGCTCACATCGGCCTTCTTTAAGGAATATGTGGATCTTTTGGCGCCACACCTGCTAGAGGTTAATGTGGAGGCACTCAAGACCATGCGGCAGCCATGTTCCTGGATGCCACCAAGGCGTTTGACTCCCTTGCATGGCCGTATATGTTCGGCCTATTGGCCAGGGTGGGTCTGAGTCCTAAATTCATCCAATTAATCTGCTTACTATACTCTGCTCCAACTGCTAGACTATGAATTAATAGGAACATTTCAGAACCTTTCCCGATAACTGGAGGTGCTTGGCAGGGATGCCCTCTCTCGCCGCTGCTATCGGCAGTGGCGATGGAGCCACTGGCAGCACGATTGAGACAACATCATAACCATAGGGGATTGGCATTTAGACAACAGCGAATACTATTCTCCATGGATGATGGATGTTATTGGGCTGTATATACGGGACCCACAGCTACATCTTGATATATTGGTAGATGAGATAATACGCTTTGGCCAGATCTCTGGGATTGCGATCAACCGGTCTCAGTCAGTCGTTCTCCTCTTGTCGGCTGCAACAGTGCAGTACCGTTCCAAACATCCCTTGGACTGGGCTGATGGCCTTTGCGTTACCTGGGCATACGGCTTAGCAGGGAGGTGGACGATCGGCCAACTATGGTAAGGTCATCATGTGGCTGGAGGATAAAGTGGCACTTTGGCGCTTCCTTCTGCTCTCATTGACTGGCCGCTTAGCCATAGCCAAGATGGTAATTTTGCCAAGATTTCTCTACCAGTTTGTTAGCATTCCCCTCGTCCTTACGTCCACCTTCTTGAAATGGCTTAGATCTTCATTCATAGCTCTGGCCTGGGCAGGGGGGCAGAATCAGAATCTCATGGGAAATACTGATGCTTCCGTTTGAGCTAGGCAGATTGGCGGCCCTGGATCTGGAACTTTATTATAATGGGCACAAGCCGATTTCGTGCATTTTTCGCTGCACCCCATAAAATATTTACCACATCTGGCTCGGGAACACGATTCAATCTGGCCTGATAGGCTCCCGAGAGTGAGTTATGGACAACTCAGGGCCAGCTCAAGAGCAGTTGACACTTGTGTGCACAGCGCAGGCTTGGGGGACACTCCTGAAGTGTGCGGGGGTTGGGGAGGCCTTTGCGCCCTTGACGCCGATGTGCGACATCATGAACCCGCAGGTACCGGAGGAAAGACAATTATACGAACACCTACGTGGTCTGAATATGGTAACCTTGGGGTCTTGGTTTCAGGAGGGTTTGTTCATATCCCCAGAAGCCGTGCTTGTTGAGATACTCAATACTGTGCTATATCGCTTAACTTACCTAAGAATCAAGGCGCTTTTGCGGGCCAGATACCACTGCTTCCAGGGGGCACCCCTGGTGTGCCATGCGCTGGATCTGGTGTACAAATCACCGTCTTCACGTAGACTCATCACAGGTCTATATGTCTGTCTGCAAACGACTGTAGCCCTGGCCATGCCCAAGGCCAGAGCACATTGGGAAGTGGACTTGAACGAGGCCATTCCGGAGGATGAGTGGAGATACTGCTGCGCGTATACTCAAGAGCTCTCCCCTAATTACAGATTGCACCTAATGCATTTTAAATTCCTGCACCGCTTGTACTAAATGACAAAACGCTTCAAGAGGATGGGCGACTGGGTGGATGATAGAAGTGAGAAATGCTCTGCGCCGTAGGTGGATTTTCTGCACCTGGCGTGGAGCTGCGGGGCACTGCAGGGATACTGGCTGGAGGTGCTAGATGCGCTTGAGCAAATGGTCGGGCTCGCACTGCCACGGTCTCCCAAGCTTGCCCTCATGGAGCATGTCAGGGAAGTTCCCCCCAACCACAGGAATCTAGTGGGGCTGCTGTTGGTGCTGGCCAAGCATAGAGTGGCGATGTGCTGGGGGAACAAACAGAAACCCCGCTGTAAGGAGTGGTTAAGAGATGCTGCGTACTATCAGGAACAACTAACAACTTACTGGGAAATGATGCCGTCTAACTCCCAGCCACGTGACATATGGACTCCCTTGCGATCCTTCCTCATGTCACAGCCGTAGGGGTGTAAGTAGCCGCTGATGCAAGGTTTCAGACATAACCTAGACAATACCCCTCCTTGAGGTGAAAGGCTCACATCATTCCCTTCAAGGGGTGATGTTAATGCTGTGTTGTAGTAAATTACCATCTTGTCTGGCATGTTACCCCCAATTTTTACTTATATGTATGTTTGTTTTTACCTGTGCCACTGGTATCCTGCTAGGCAGGACCCCCGTGCTCATAAAGTGAGCCCTGTATGTGTTCCCTGTGTGGTGCCTAACTGTATCACTGAGGCTCTGTGTAGGAAAGTACCATCTTGCCTGGCATGTTACCCCCATTTTTCACTGTATATATGTTGTTTTAGTTGTATGTGTCACTGGGACCCTGGTAACCCAGGGCCCCAGTGCTCATAAGTGTGCCTGAATGTGTTACCTGTGTAGTGACTAACTGTCTCACTGAGGCTTTGCTAATCAGAACCTCAGTGGTTATGCTCTCTCATTTCTTTCCAAATTGTCACTAACAGGCTAGTGACCATTTTTACCAATTTACATTGGCTTACTGGAACACCCTTATAATTCCCTAGTATATGGTACTGAGGTACCCAGGGTATTGGGGTTCCAGGAGATCCCTATGGGCTGCAGCATTTCTTTTGCCACCCATAGGGAGCTCTGACAATTCTTACACAGGCCTGCCACTGCAGCCTGAGTGAAATAACGTCCACGTTATTTCACAGCCATTTTACACTGCACTTAAGTAACTTATAAGTCACCTATATGTCTAACCTTTACCTGGTAAAGGTTAGGTGCAAAGTTACTTAGTGTGAGGGCACCCTGGCACTAGCCAAGGTGCCCCCACATTTTTCAGAGCCAATTCCCTGAACTTTGTGAGTGCGGGGACACCATTACACGCGTGCACTACATATAGGTCACTACCTATATGTAGCTTCACAATGGTAACTCCGAATATGGCCATGTAACATGTCTATGATCATGGAATTGCCCCCTCTATGCCATCCTGGCATAGTTGGCACAATCCCATGATCCCAGTGGTCTGTAGCACAGACCCTGGTACTGCCAAACTGCCCTTCCTGGGGTTTCACTGCAGCTGCTGCTGCTGCCAACCCCTCAGACAGGCATCTGCCCTCCTGGGGTCCAGCCAGGCCTGGCCCAGGATGGCAGAACAAAGAACTTCCTCTGAGAGAGGGTGTGACACCCTCTCCCTTTGGAAAATGGTGTGAAGGCAGGGGAGGAGTAGCCTCCCCCAGCCTCTGGAAATGCTTTGTTGGGCACAGATGTGCCCAATTCTGCATAAGCCAGTCTACACCGGTTCAGGGGACCCCTTAGCCCTGCTCTGGCGCGAAACTGGACAATGGAAAGGGGAGTGACGACTCCCCTGACCTGCACCTCCCCTGGGAGGTGTCCAGAGCTCCTCCAGTGTGCTCCAGACCTCTGCCATCTTGGAAACAGAGGTGCTGCTGGCACACTGGACTGCTCTGAGTGGCCAGTGCCACCAGGTGATGTCAGAGACTCCTTCTGATAGGCTCCTTCAGGTGTTAGTAGCCTATCCTCTCTCCTAGGTAGCCAAACCCTCTTTTCTGGCTATTTAGGGTCTCTGTCTCTGGGGAAACTTTAGATAACGAATGCAAGAGCTCATCCGAGTTCCTCTGCATCTCTCTCTTCACCTTCTGATAAGGAATCGACTGCTGACCGCGCTGGAAGCCTGCAAACCTGCAACATAGTAGCAAAGACGACTACTGCAACTCTGTAATGCTGATCCTGCCGCCTTCTCGACTGTTTTCCTGCTTGTGCATGCTGTGGGGGTAGTCTGCCTCCTCTCTGCACCAGAAGCTCCGAAGAAATCTCCCGTGGGTCGACGGAATCTTCCCCCTGCAACCGCAGGCACCAAAAAGCTGCATTACCGGTCCCTTGGGTCTCCTCTCAGCACGACGAGCGAGGTCCCTCGAATCCAGCGACTCTGTCCAAGTGACCCCCTCAGTCCAGTGACTCTTCAGTCCAAGTTTGGTGGAGGTAAGTCCTTGCCTCACCTCGCTGGGCTGCATTGCTGGGAACCGCGACTTTTGCAGCTACTCCGGCCCCTGTGCACTTCCGGCGGAAATCCTTTGTGCACAGCCAAGCCTGGGTCCACGGCACTCTAACCTGCATTGCACGACTTTCTAAGTTGGTCTCCGGCGACGTGGGACTCCTTTGTGCAACTTCGGCGAGCACCATTTCACGCATCCTCGTAGTGCCTGTTTCTGGCACTTCTCCGGGTGCTACCTGCTTCAGAGAGGGCTCCTTGTCTTGCTCGACGTCCCCTCTCTCTGCTGGTCCAATTTGCGACCTCCTGGTCCCTCCTGGGCCTCAGCAGCATCCAAAAACGCTAACCACACGATTTGCAGCTAGCAAGGCTTGGTGGCGTTCTTTCGTCGGGAAAACACTTCTGCACGACTCTCCTCGGCGAGAGGGATCCGTCCACCAAAGGGGAAGTCTCTAGCCCTTTTCGTTCCTGCAGAAACCTCAGCTTCTTCTGTCCAGTAGAAGCTTCTTTGCACCCGCAGCTGGCATTTCCTGGGCATCTGCCCATCTCCGACTTGCTTGTGACTTTTGGACTTGGTCCCCTTGTTCCACAGGTACCCTAGATTGGAAATCCACAGTTGTTGCATTGTTGGTTTGTGTCTTTCCTGCATTATTCCTCTAACACGACTTCTTTGTCCTTAGGGGAACTTTAGTGCACTTTGCACTCACTTTGCAGGGTCTTGGGGAGGGTTATTTTTCTAACTCTCACTATTTTCTAATAGTCCCAGCGACCCTCTACCAGGTCACATAGGTTTGGGGTCCATTCGTGGTTCGCATTCCACTTTTGGAGTATATGGTTTGTGTTGCCCCTATCCCTATGTTTCCCCATTGCATCCTATTGTAACTATACATTGTTTGCACTGTTTTCTAAGACTATACTGCATATTTTTGCTATTGTGTATATATATCTTGTGTATATTTCCTATCCTCTCACTGAGGGTACACTCTAAGATACTTTGGCATATTGTCATAAAAATAAAGTACCTTTATTTTTAGTATAACTGTGTATTGTGTTTTCTTATGATATTGTGCATATGACACTAAGTGGTACTGTAGTAGCTTCACACGTCTCCTAGTTCAGCCTAAGCTGCTCTGCTAAGCTACCATTATCTATCAGCCTAAGCTGCTAGACACCCTATACACTAATAAGGGATAACTGGGCCTGGTGCAAGGTGCAAGTACCCCTTGGTACTCACTACAAGCCAGTCCAGCCTCCTACATTGGTTGTGCAGCGGTGGGATAAGTGCTTTGAGACTACTTACCACTCTTGTCATTGTACTTTTCATAAGAGAAAAATATTCAAAACAAGGTCAGTGTATATACACATAGCCAAAAAGTTTTGCATTTTCTCTTTTCACTCTTTTCTAAGTGCTGAAAAGTACTTCTAACTTTCTAAAAAGTTCTAAAAAGTTTAAAAAGTTTTTTTCTCTGTCTTTCTAAAAGCTCTGACAAACTTTTTATCTTTTACTATCACTTTAACTCTCTCTAAAAATGTCTGGCACAGGCCAAAATGTTGATCTGTCCAAACTTGCATATGATCACCTTAGCTGGAAAGGAGCAAGGAATCTCTGCATAGAGAGAGGTTTGAGTGTAGGGAAGAATCCTTCCTTAGAACTGTTAATTAACATGCTTAGAGTACAGGATAAGGCCATAAGTGCCCAATCTGTAGAAAAAGTAGCTAATGGTTCTCAATCAGATCCAGGGACTCCCCCAGGAAAAGATTCAGGAAAGAAACTTCCTAGCCTGCCCATTACTAGACAGTCTAGCATAGTTGGTAATGATGATGAGCCACACCATATAAATAGTGTTGTCTCACATCATAGCAAAAGCATTTATTCTCACCATACTGGTAGTGATGTTTCTGTTAGCCAAGCTGTTAGGGTGGCTTCTGTAAGGGACAGGTCTCCTTCTGTCCATTCTCACCATACTTCTGTTTCAAGGCATGTCCCTCCCACCCACCCTGATGACAGATTGTTAGAAAGGGAACTCAATAGATTGAGAGTGGAACAAACCAGACTGAAGCTCAAGAAGCAACAGCTGGATTTGGATTTGGATAGACAGACTTTAGAAGTAGAGAAGGAGAGACAGAAACTGGGTTTAGAAACCCATGGTGGCAGCAGCAGTATTCCCCATAGTCATCCTGCAAAAGAGCATGATTCCAGGAATCTGCACAAGATAGTTCCCCCTTATAAGGAGGGGGATGACATTAACAAGTGGTTTGCTGCACTTGAGAGGGCCTGTGTTGTACAGGATGTCCCTCAAAGGCAGTGGGCTGCTATCCTATGGCTATCATTTAGTGGAAAAGGTAGCGATAGGCTCCTTACTGTGAAAGAAAATGATGCTAATAATTTCCAAGTTCTTAAGAATGCACTCCTGGATGGTTATGGCTTAACCACTGAACAGTACAGGATAAAGTTCAGAGAGACCAAAAAGAAGTCTTCACAAGACTGGGTTGATTTCATTGACCATTCAGTGAAGGCCTTGGAGGGGTGGTTACATGGCAGTAAGGTTACTGATTATGACAGCCTGTATAACTTGATCCTGAGAGAGCATATTCTTAATAATTGTGTGTCTGATTTGTTGCACCAGTACTTGGTGGACTCTGATCTGACCTCTCCCCAAGAATTGGGAAAGAAGGCAGACAAATGGGTCAGAACAAGGGTGAACAGAAAAGTTCATACAGGGGGTGACAAAGATGGCAACAAAAAGAAGGATGGTAAGTCTTCTGACAAGGGTGGGGACAAATCTAAAAATGAGTCTTCATCAGGCCCACAAAAACACTCTGGTGGGGGTGGTGGGCCCAAATCCTCTTTTAATCAGAACAAGGAAAAGAAACCATGGTGCTATTTATGTAAAATAAAAGGCCATTGGACAACAGATCCCAGTTGTCCAAAGAAAGGCACCAAGCCTCCTACCACTACAACCCCTACTGCTACACCTAGTGGACCTACTAATAGCAGTGGTGGTGGGAGCAAACCTACTAATAGCCAATCCAAGGGAGTAGCTGGGCTCACTATTGGTAACTTAGTTGGGGTTGGCCTTGTTAGGGAGGCCACAGAGGCTGTGTTAGTCTCTGAGGGGGCTATTGATTTAGCCACCTTAGTTGCTTGTCCCCTTAATCTGGATAAGTACAAGCAGCTACCCCTAATAAATGGTGTTGAGGTTCAGGCCTACAGGGACACTGGAGCCAGTGTGACTATGGTCATAGAGAAACTGGTCCACCCTGAACAACACCTACTTGGTCACCAGTACCAAGTAACCGATGCTCACAACAACACACTTAGCCACCCCATGGCTGTTGTTAATCTCAACTGGGGGGGGTTACTGGTCCAAAGAAAGTTGTGGTAGCTTCAGATTTACCTGTAGACTGTCTATTAGGGAACGATTTGGAGACATCAGCTTGGTCAGATGTGGAGTTGGAGGCCCATGCAGCAATGCTGGGCATCCCAGGGCATATTTTTGCTTTGACAAGGGCTCAGGCCAAAAAGCAAAAAGGACAGGGAAGCTTGGATCCTGGAACAATGGACCAAGTGCTCCCTAAAGCTAGGGCTAGTAGAAGCAAACCACTTCCTACTATCCCTCCCTCTACAGTGGATTCTACTTCTGAGGAAGAAGAATTCCCTCCCTGTGCAGAACCTACACCAGAGGAGCTGGAAGCAGACACTGCTGAGCTTTTGGGTGAAGGGGGGCCTGCCAGAGAGGAGCTGAGTGTGGCACAGCAAACCTGTCCCACATTAGAGGGTCTCAGACAGCAAGCTGTCAAACAGGCTAATGGGGATGTCAGTGACTCTCACAGAGTTTACTGGGAGGACAACCTCTTGTACACTGAGCATAGGGATCCTAAACCTGGAGCTGCCAGGAGATTAGTGATTCCTCAGGAGTACAGAAAGTTCCTCCTAACTCTGGCACATGACATTCCCCTAGCTGGGCACCTGGGTCAAATGAAAACTTGGGACAGACTGGTTCCATTGTTTCATTGGCCTAGGATGTCTGAGGACACAAAGGAATTTTGTAAGTCCTGTGAAACCTGTCAAGCCAGTGGCAAGACAGGTGGCACCCCAAAGGCACCCCTTATTCCACTGCCTGCGGTTGGGGTTCCCTTTGAAAGGGTAGGGGTTGACATAGTTGGCCCCCTTGACCCTCCTACTGCTTCAGGCAATAGATTTATCTTGGTGGTAGTGGACCATGCCACAAGATATCCTGAAGCTATTCCTTTAAGGACCACTACAGCACCTGCAGTGGCAAAGGCCCTCCTGGGAATATTTTCCACGGTGGGCTTCCCAAAGGAAGTAGTATCAGACAGGGGAAGCAATTTCATGTCTGCATACTTAAAGGCCATGTGGAAGGAGTGTGGTGTAACGTACAAGTTCACAACACCCTATCATCCACAAACAAATGGACTGGTGGAGAGATTTAATAAAACTCTCAAAGGCATGATTATGGGTCTCCCTGAAAAACTCCGCAGGAGATGGGATATCCTTCTACCATGCCTCCTTTTTGCCTACAGGGAGGTACCCCAGAAAGGAGTGGGCTTCAGCCCCTTTGAACTTCTTTTTGGACACCCTGTTAGGGGTCCACTCACACTTGTAAAGGAGGGTTGGGAACAACCTTTAAAAGCTCCTAAGCAGGATATTGTGGATTATGTACTTGGCCTGCCAGGAGTCCCCTTAGGGTGCTCCATGTCAACCGCCTGAAACCCTACTATGACAGGGCTGATCTCACCCTGCTCATGGCAACTGATGAGGGACAGGAAGAAGACAGTGATCCTCTACCAGATCTCTTCTCTTCCACAGAACAAGATGCTCTTGTGGAAGGTGTAGTTTTGGCTGATTGTCTTACTGCTGACCAGAAAGACAATTGCATAAATCTCCTAGATCAATTCTCTGAACTCTTCTCTACTGTGCCAGGTACCACTTCTTGGTGTGAGCACACTATAGATACTGGAGACAGTTTACCTGTCAAAAGTAAGATCTATAGGCAGCCTGACCATGTCAGGGACTGCATAAAGCAAGAGGTCCAGAAAATGTTAGAACTAGGAGTAGTTGAGCACTCTGACAGTCCATGGGCTTCTCCTGTGGTACTGGTACCAAAACCCCATTCCAAAGATGGAAAGAAGGAAATGCGGTTTTGTGTAGACTATAGAGGTCTCAACTTGGTAACCAAAACTGATGCTCACCCTATACCCAGGGCAGATGAGCTCATAGATACACTGGCATCTGCCAAGTATCTAAGCACTTTTGATTTGACTGCAGGGTATTGGCAGATCAAATTATCAGAAGATGCTAAACCTAAGACTGCATTTTCTACCATTGGAGGACATTACCAGTTTACTGTAATGCCTTTTGGTTTGAAAAATGCACCTGCCACTTTTCAGAGGTTGGTGAACACAGTCCTGCAAGGGCTGGAAGCTTTCAGTGCAGCATATTTGGACGATATAGCTGTCTTTAGCTCCAGCTGGTCCACCTATGGAAAGTTTTGGAGGCCCTGCAAAAGGCAGGCCTCACTATCAAGGCTTCAAAGTGCCAGATAGGGCAGGGTAAGGTGGTTTATCTGGGACACCTTGTTGGTGGGGAACAGATTGCACCACTTCAGGGGAAAATCCAAACAATTATTGATTGGGTTCCCCCTACCACTCAGACTCAGGTGAGAGCCTTCCTAGGCCTCACTGGGTATTACAGGAGGTTCATTAAGAACTATGGCTCCATTGCAGCCCCTCTTAATGACCTCACATCCAAGAAAATGCCTAAAAAGGTATTATGGTCAGCAAACTGTCAGAAAGCTTTTGAGGAGCTGAAGCAGGCCATGTGCTCTGCACCTGTTCTGAAAAGCCCTTGTTACTCTAAAAAATTCTATGTCCAAACTGATGCATCTGAATTAGGAGTAGGGGCAGTCCTATCACAACTTAATTCTGAGGGCCAGGATCAACCTATTGCTTTTATTAGTAGAAGGTTGACCCCTAGAGAAAAGCGTTGGTCTGCCATTGAGAGGGAGGCCTTTGCTGTGGTCTGGGCTCTGAAGAAGTTGAGGCCATACCTGTTTGGCACTCACTTCATTGTTCAGACAGACCACAAACCTCTACTTTGGCTAAAACAAATGAAAGGTGAAAATCCTAAATTGTTGAGGTGGTCCATATCCCTACAGGGAATGGACTATACAGTGGAACATAGACCTGGGAGTAGCCACTCCAATGCAGATGGACTCTCCAGATATTTCCACTTAGACAATGAAGACTCATCAGGTCATGGCTAGTCTTATTGTCCTTCGTTTGGGGGGGGGGGTTGTGTAGGAAAGTACCATCTTGCCTGGCATGTTACCCCCATTTTTCACTGTATATATGTTGTTTTAGTTGTATGTGTCACTGGGACCCTGGTAACCCAGGGCCCCAGTGCTCATCAGTGTGCCTGAATGTGTTACCTGTGTAGTGACTAACTGTCTCACTGAGGCTCTGCTAATCAGAACCTCAGTGGTTATGCTCTCTCATTTCTTTCCAAATTGTCACTAACAGGCTAGTGACCATTTTTACCAATTTACATTGGCTTACTGGAACACCCTTATAATTCCATAGTATATGGTACTGAGGTACCCAGGGTATTGGGGTTCCAGGAGATCCCTATGGGCTGCAGCATTTCTTTTGCCACCCATAGGGAGCTCTGACAATTCTTACACAGGCCTGCCACTGCAGCCTGAGTGAAATAACGTCCACGTTATTTCACAGCCATTTTACACTGCACTTAAGTAACTTATAAGTCACCTATATGTCTAACCTTTACCTGGTAAAGGTTAGGTGCAAAGTTACTTAGTGTGAGGGCACCCTGGCACTAGCCAAGGTGCCCCCACATTGTTCAGAGCCAATTCCCTGAACTTTGTGAGTGCGGGGACACCATTACACGCGTGCACTACATATAGGTCACTACCTATATGTAGCTTCACAATGGTAACTCCGAATATGGCCATGTAACATGTCTATGATCATGGAATTGCCCCCTCTATGCCATCCTGGCATAGTTGGCACAATCCCATGATCCCAGTGGTCTGTAGCACAGACCCTGGTACTGCCAAACTGCCCTTCCTGGGGTTTCACTGCAGCTGCTGCTGCTGCCAACCCCTCAGACAGGCATCTGCCCTCCTGGGGTCCAGCCAGGCCTGGCCCAGGATGGCAGAACAAAGAACTTCCTCTGAGAGAGGGTGTGACACCCTCTCCCTTTGGAAAATGGTGTGAAGGCAGGGGAGGAGTAGCCTCCCCCAGCCTCTGGAAATGCTTTGTTGGGCACAGATGTGCCCAATTCTGCATAAGCCAGTCTACACCGGTTCAGGGGACCCCTTAGCCCTGCTCTGGCGCGAAACTGGACAAAGGAAAGGGGAGTGACCACTCCCCTGACCTGCACCTCCCCTGGGAGGTGTCCAGAGCTCCTCCAGTGTGCTCCAGACCTCTGCCATCTTGGAAACAGAGGTGCTGCTGGCACACTGGACTGCTCTGAGTGGCCAGTGCCACCAGGTGACGTCAGAGACTCCTTCTGATAGGCTCCTTCAGGTGTTAGTAGCCTATCCTCTCTCCTAGGTAGCCAAACCTTCTTTTCTGGCTCTTTAGGGTCTCTGTCTCTGGGGAAACTTTAGATAACGAATGCAAGAGCTCATCCGAGTTCCTCTGCATCTCTCTCTTCACCTTCTGATAAGGAATCGACTGCTGACCGCGCTGGAAGCCTGCAAACCTGCAACATAGTAGCAAAGACGACTACTGCAACTCTGTAACGCTGATCCTGCCGCCTTCTCGACTGTTTTCCTGCTTGTGCATGCTGTGGGGGTAGTCTGCCTCCTCTCTGCACCAGAAGCTCCGAAGAAATCTCCCGTGGGTCAACGGAATCTTCCCCCTGCAACCGCAGGCACCAAAAAGCTGCATTACCGGTCCCTTCGGTCTCCTCTCAGCACGACGAGCGAGGTCCCTTGAATCCAGCGACTCTGTCCAAGTGACCCCCACAGTCCAGTGACTCTTCAGTCCAAGTTTGGTGGAGGTAAGTCCTTGCCTCACCTCGCTGGGCTGCATTGCTGGGAACCGCGACTTTTGCAGCTACTCCGGCCCCTGTGCACTTCCGGTGGAAATCCTTTGTGCACAGCCAAGCCTGGGTCCACGGCACTCTAACCTGCATTGCACGACTTTCTTAGTTGGTCTCCGGCGACGTGGGACTCCTTTGTGCAACTTCAGCGAGCACCATTTCACGCATCCTCGTAGTGCCTGTTTCTGGCACTTCTCCGGGTGCTACCTGCTTCAGAGAGGGCTCCTTGTCTTGCTCCACGTCCTCTCTCTCTGCTGGTCCAATTTGCGACCTCCTGGTCCCTCCTGGGCCTCAGAAGCGTCCAAAAACGCTAACCGCACGATTTGCAGCTAGCAAGGCTTGTTGGCATTCTTTCGTCGGAAAAACACTTCTGCACGACTCTCCACGGCGAGAGGGATCCGTCCACCAAAGGGGAAGTCTCTAGCCCTTTTCGTTCCTGCAGAAACCTCAGCTTCTTCTGTCCAGTAGAAGCTTCTTTGCACCCGCAGCTGGCATTTCCTGGGCATCTGCCCATCTCCGACTTGCTTGTGACTTTTGGACTTGGTCCCCTTGTTCCACAGGTACCCTAGATTGGAAATCCACAGTTGTTGCATTGTTGGTTTGTGTCTTTCCTGCATTATTCCTCTAACACGACTTCTTTGTCCTTAGGGGAACTTTAGTGCACTTTGCACTCACTTTGCAGGGTCTTGGGGAGGGTTATTTTTCTAACTCTCACTATTTTCTAATAGTCCCAGCGACCCTCAACAAGGTCACATAGGTTTGGGGTCCATTCGTGGTTCGCATTCCACTTTTGGAGTATATGGTTTGTGTTGCCCCTATCCCTATGTTTCCCCATTGCATCCTATTGTAACTATACATTGTTTGCACTGTTTTCTAAGACTATACTGCATATTTTTGCTATTGTGTATATATATCTTGTGTATATTTCCTATCCTCTCACTGAGGGTACACTCTAAGATACTTTGGCATATTGTCATAAAAATAAAGTACCTTTATTTTTAGTATAACTGTGTATTGTGTTTTCTTATGATATTGTGCATATGACACTAAGTGGTACTGTAGTAGCTTCACACGTCTCCTAGTTCAGCCTAAGCTGCTCTGCTAAGCTACCATTATCTATCAGCCTAAGCTGCTAGACACCCTATACACTAATAAGGGATAACTGGGCCTGGTGCAAGGTGCAAGTACCCCTTGGTACTCACTACAAGCCAGTCCAGCCTCCTACACTCTGCCAACCAGACCCTCAGTGTTTCTGCTGTCTCTGCTTTTAAAATTGTCACTGCAGGCTAGTGACTAATTTTACCAATTCTGATTGGCACACTGGAACACCCTTATAATTCCCTAGTATATGGTACCTAGGTACCCAGGGTATTGGGGTTCCAGGAGATCCCTATGGGCTGCAGCATTTCTTTTGCCACCCATAGGGAGCTCAGACAATTCTTACACAGGACTGCCACTGCAGCCTGAGTGAAATAACATCCATGTTATTTCACAGCCATTTTACACTGCACTTAAGTAACTTATAAGTCACCTATATGTCTAACCCTCATAGTGAAGGTTACGTGCAAAGTTACTAAGTGTGAGGGCACCCTGGCACTAGCCAAGGTCCCCCCACATTGTTCAGGGCAATTTCCCCGGACTTTGTGAGTGCGGGGACACCATTACACGCGTGAACTACATATAGGTCAATACCTATGTGTAGCTTCACAATGGTAACTCCGAACATGGCCATGTAACATGCCTAGGATCATGGAAATGTCACCCCAATACCATTCTGCATCCCCGGGGCTCCAGCTTGGACCCCGGGTACTGCCAAACTAGCTCTCTGGGGTTTTCTCTGCAGCTACCGCTGCTGCCAACCCTCAGACAGGTTTCTGCCCTCCTGGGGTCTGGGCAGCCCAGTCCCAGGAAGGCAGAACAAAGGATTTCCTCTGAGAGAGGGTGTTACACCCTCTCCCTTTGGAAATAGGTGTTAAGGGCTGGGGAGGAGTAGCCTCCCCAAGCCTCTGGAAATGCTTTGAATGTCATAGATGGTGCCCTCCTTGCATAAGCCAGTCTACACCGGTTCAGGGAGCCCCCAGACCCTGCTCTGGCGCGAAACTGGACAAAGAAAATGGGAGTGACCATTCCCCTGTCCATCACCACCCCATTGGTAGTGCCAAGAGCTCCTCCAGTGTGTCCCAGACCTCTGCCATCTTGAATGCAGAGGTGTGAGGGCACAATGGAGACCTCTTAGTGGCCAGTGCCAGCAGCTGACATCAGAGACCCCTCCTGATAGGCTCTTACCTGGTTAGCTAGTCAATCCTCCTTTGAGGGCTATTTAGGGTCTCTTCTGTGGGTTTCTCACCAGGTAACGAATACAAGAGCTCACCAGAGTTCCTCTGCACTTCCCTCTTCGACTTCTGCCAAGGATCGACTGCTGACTGCTCCCGGACGCCTGCAAAACCACAACAAAGTAGCAAGAAGACTACCAGCAACATTGTAGCACCTAATTCTGCCGGCTTTCTCGACTGTTTCCTGGTGGTGCATGCTCTGAGGGCTGTCTGCCTTAACCCTGCACTGGAAGCCAATAAGAAAACTCCCATGGGTCGATGGAATCTTCCCCCTGCCGACGCAGGCACCAAATTTCGCCATCACCGGTCCTCTGGGTCCCCTTTCATCTTGACAAGCTGGATCCAAGTGCACCCAACAGTCCAGCGACCCTCCTGCCCAAATTTGGTGGAGGTAAGTCCTTGCCTCCCCATGCCAGACAGTAATCCTGTGTACTGCGTGAACTGCAGCTGCTGGGGCTTCTGTGCACTTTTGCAAGACTTCTTTCCTGCACAGCACAGCCCAGGTCTCCAGCACTCCGTCCTGCATTGCCCAACTTGCTGAGTTGACCTCCGACTTTGTGGGACACTCTTTTGTTGTGCTGAGATGACTGCCGTGCTCAGATCTTCTGAACGCCTGTTCAGGTGCTTCTGTGGGTGCTGCCTGCTTCTGCGTGGGCTCTCTGTGTTGCTGAGTGCCCCCTCTGTCTCCTCCTCTAAGGGGTCCTTCCTTGGCCCTGGCAGCACCCAAAACCTTTAACTGCGACTCTTACAGCTAGCAAAGCTTGTTTGCGGTCTTTCTGCGTGGAAACAGCTCTGCATCCTTAAGCACACACTGGGACATCTTCTGACCAAAGGAGAAGTTCCTGCCAAGTTCTGTTGTTGCAGAATCTTTGGCTTCTTCCACCTGGATTCAGCCCTTTTGCACCTTCATGCTGGGTTTAGTGGGCTCCTGCCCCCCCCCGGACACTTGTGTCACTCTTGGACTTGGTCCCCTTCCTTTGCAGGTCCTCAGGTCCAGGAATCCGTCTTCAGTGCTTTGCAGTCAGTTGTTGTCTTTGCAGAATCCCCTCTCTCGACTTTACTGTCTTTCTGGGGTAGTAGGGTAACTTCACTCCTTCTTTTCAGGGTCTTCGGGTGGGGTATCTTGAACACCCTTAGTGTTTTCTTACACTCCCAGCGACCCTCTACACACTACACTAGGCCTTGGGTCCATTCGTGGTTCGCATTCCACTTTTGGAGTATATGGTTTGTGTTGCCCCTAGGCCTATTTTCTCCTATTGCATTCTATTGTGTTCTACAGTGTTTGCACTACTTTTCTAAGTGTTTTACTTACCTGATTTTGGTTTGTGTGTATATTTTGTGTTTTTTAATTACCTCCTAAGGGAGTATATCCTCTGAGATACTTTTGGCATATTGTCACTAAAATAAAGTACCTTTATTTTTAGTAACTCTGAGTATTGTGTTTCTTGTGATATAGTGCTATATGATATAAGTGGTATAGTAGGAGCTTCGCATGTCTTCTAGTTCAGCCTAAGCTGCTCTGCTATAGCTACCTCTATCAGACTAAGCTGCTAGAACACTACTAATCTACTAATAAGGGATAACTGGACCTGGCACAAGGTGTAAGTACCATCAGGTACCCACTATAAGCCAGGCCAGCCTCCTACATACGTGGACCCCTCTTCCTCTTTCCCCTCCTTTCCTTTCTATTTCAGTTTTTTCTATTCTCTTTTGTGGTTTACCATTAGTGACGTTGAATAATACGACTGAGCTGTATATCCCCGCTGTTTTACGTTTTGACTCAATGACACTATGCTGCAGGGTAGGCAGCCTGTAAATGAATCTGGGGGATTTTTGGTCCAATGTTGTTTGTAATGTATAGCATGTGGCTCGTTTATTGCACTTTTGGCTAATTGTACCTTTCGACTGCTGTGATGGTAACTGTATTGATTTATTGTACCCTTTAATAAATGCAAATAAAAAAATAAAAAAATAATACCTTGACTTCTACCTAAAGGATATTTGTCGTTTTGATCATATTCATTAAGTTAAGCTCTATTTTTCCAACTGGGGGGGGGGTATCTTTCTGTATATTGTCTTTTCACTGTTTCAATGTTTGAAGTATTGCACAAATTCTTTACACATTGCCTCTACAGGTAAGTCTGCCTGCTTTGTGGCAAGCAACCAAGGGGTGAGCACAGGCTAATTTAGGGTGTGTTTGTGACTTATCCTGACTAGGACTATGGTTCCTGCATGGAGTTGCCAACCGGAAATCCAATTTCTAACGGTAGCATTGAAATTACAGGCCCTGGGCACATGTAGTGCACTTTACTAGGGACTTATTAGTAAATTGAATATGCAATTAGATATATAGCAATCAAACCATGTTTTAGGGAGAGAGCACAAGCACTTTAGCACTGGTTAGGCCAACAAAAACTTATTCAGCAAAACTGGAGGCAAGCAGGCAAAAAGTTTGTTGAAAGATCATCTTAAGGCTGTGAGGTCTAACAGGCCTGCTTCTGGGGTGACATATATATTACAGTGATTTAAATGACAATGTTAAGCTAGCAAGTTTAGAACTGCTCTGCCAGCCAACAATGGCAGGCTAGGAGTCTTGTCTTTGCCTTCTCTCACTTCTGATGGCACAAAAAGTGTTTCATTCCACAGGAAACACTTTAATTTACAGGTCCTAAGTACTCCAGGTACCATATACTAGGGGCTTACAAGTAGGTTAACGTATGCCATTTGGGTATAAGCCAATAAAGCATACACTTTTCAAGGGTCAGACCACAGGGCTCAGGGCATTGTAGGGTAATTGCACCAGTGCCTAGTAGTCAACGTGGCTCAAAAAGTTGGGGCAAACCTGCAAAAAAGCCTGTTTCCTCACATTGTTACATCAATTATTGCTTCTGCTAGTCATCAGTGTCAAAAATATGCTGATGATAAAAAATGTATATCAGACTAGAAAGTGGGCTCCTTTAGTCAACCTTCATTTTTGTACTGTACGCACTCATTGACAACTGAATGAAGGTTTTTGCAACTTGCTTGTAACAAAATGGAGGTTGTCATTTTTGAGTTTTCCACCAAGCATACTTTTTAAATGTCTGGTTAGCATCCACTTACCTATTGTTCTGTAAGCAGCTGAGATGGCAAAGGAGCTGGAAATCATTGGCTATCGGATAACCTGCTAATAGTTCATCCTTCTATCTCGCAAATAAAACCATTTTCTAAAACGGTTTTCAAGAAATTAAGAACTTCAAATGGACACTTGATTGTAATACTGGAATGATGCCTAACTGGTTTTCCCACAGTATCAATTTGTTCGCCAGCAGCAGTTCCAGCATTTACCATTTAGACTTGTTACTAATGCACATGAACAAGTTATTTACCGTCAGTAATGCCTTATCTGGTAGAGACACTAGCTAGCCGGAGATTACATACCTTAGAATATTCCCCAGGAGTCAGACTGGATCTGAAAAATCTTGAGCAGTAACTATGCGCACCTGTAGGTGGTGTCAATTGGCTCCCCATCAGTGTTGTCCATGTCAAAAGTGGCATGCACGGTGCGTATATATGTGCCACTTCAGCACAGTGACATCAGTTTCTTTAGGTGATACTTCCATGGCAGAAGCATGGAGGGAGCCATGTTAAAAAGCTGATCGACCAGTGTGCAGACACAAAGGGCCAGATTTAAAAGGCCCTATTGCCTCCAGAGCGTCACTTTTAGTGACGCTTTGGTGGCGCTATGCACTGCGCTGTATTTAAAATGTGGCATTAAGCCAATTTTTGTGGCCTGACGCCACCTTGTAAATACAGCCCCCTCACATGCAGCACTTTTTGTGGAAAGGGCGTGCAATGGGTGTTGTTGTGGGTGTGTCACAGTAGCACCCTTTGCATTTTGACGCTGCCCCAGATTTACAAGTTTTTGTAAACCTGAGGCAGCGCCAAAATCTAATGCCACCCCAGGGGTGGCATTAGCATGGCGCAACAAGGAGAAATACCTTTTATTTCTCCACGTTGTTTGCTCTTTCTATGTGTGCTGCATCCTGCAGCACACATAGAAAGAGCAAATTGTGATTTAAGATTGTTTTTGGGTAGGATGGTGTCCCTTCCTGCACAAAAACAACCGCCCCTCAATGCAACAATCCTTGCACCATGGAGCAAGGGTGGCTGCGTTGACATTCAGCAGCAAATCTAGCGCAGGCGCAGGGAGCGACACAAGGGTGCGCAGTGTTCTATTAAATATGACGCATCCCTGCATTGTTTAAATGATGGAGCGCGATGCTGCCAATTTTGGTACAGTGTCGCACTCCATCATTTTCTTTTAAATCTGTGCCTACAGGGACCTTCTAGGTTGTAAAACTATTCAAAGGGCAGGACAGCTAGATGGTGCATCTATCAGATAAGATGTTATCAAAGGTAAGTAGCTTGTTCATCTGGTAGAGAGGTCTAGCTGCAGATTCCTTTTCTTAGAATAGATGCCTAAA
This sequence comes from Pleurodeles waltl, assembly GCF_031143425.1. Taxonomy (NCBI): domain Eukaryota; kingdom Metazoa; phylum Chordata; class Amphibia; order Caudata; family Salamandridae; genus Pleurodeles; species Pleurodeles waltl. The sequence goes on from NC_090443.1 coordinate 725,197,023, forward strand.
AAGAGCTTTGGGCCAGAAGATCTTGGAATACCGAATGGGTAAAGTGCCGGTTTGCAACTGATCTGGCTGTCAAGGTGGTACTGTTTAGTAAACATGCATAGAAGACCCCGTAGCAGCCTGACAGATGTCCAGGACGGGGACTCTGAAAGCCAACACAGTGGTCGCAGCCTCTGCTTTGGTGGAATGAGCCTGCAAGCCCTATGGTGGTTGGTTCTTGGCCAATTCAGATTTTAATGTAGAGTACAAACCATCTAGATAGTCAGTTTCTACTCAGCCTTCCCTTTCTTTGCTCCGGTGAACACAACAAGGAGTTAATCGTCCACCCAATGTTCTTTGGTAGGATCAATGTAGAATGACAATGATATTTTTGTGTCCAGGTGATGGAGTCTCTTCTCTTCTCTGGAAGGGTGGGACAGAGTTAAGAAAGTAGACAGTGTGATAATCTGGCTGATGTGGAAAGGCGGCCCCATGTGGAGAATCAGTTTGTTTGGAAAGAAGGTTGTGGAGGGTGCACTGAGACCACCTGAAGCTAGCTAAATCTCCTGGCCAATGTTATGGCCACCAGCAAAGCTGTTTTGATGGTCAAGATACCCCGAGGGCAAACATGCATAGATTTGAATGGCAATCACATCAAAAACTCTAAAACCAATTTGAGGTTCTATTGGGGTATATTGAAGGGTTTTGACGGAAACATATTCTGAAGTCCTTTTGGGAAACGAGTCACAATCGGTGATTTAAAGAGAGAGGGTTCATCTTGCAACCGTAAGAAAGGTGATATGGCTTAAAAATACACTTGGAACAGGCAGCAGGCAACAGCAGACAGGGCAACAACCCCAACAACCCCAGCACCAGCCAGGATATCCAGACAGACCACCAGGGGAAGAGAAAGAGGAAGAATAATTTTAGTGAGGAAGAGAAGCAAATACTCATAAGAGAGGTGACAAAGCATGAACATCAACTCTTTATCACTCCTATCACCTCAAAATTGCCATTAGGGAAGAAAATGTCCATATGGAAGCCCATAGTGGATAAAATTAATAATTAAGGGCAAGGCAAAAAGGACAGTGACAGACTGCAAGAAGTGCTGGCATGATTACAAGTGCAGGACCAAAGAGAAACTGGCCAACAACCTGAAGGCAGCCATACGGACCGGAGGAGGAGAACCTAAGGTCCTGGAGGAGATGACGTTCTTGGAGGAGCAGGTGACAGCAATCATTCCAGCTGAGTTGTTAGCAGAAGTGGAAAGACCCAACAGTGTAGCTTATGAGGTCCAACAAGACCTACAGGGTGAAAGGGTATCAAGGGACAATATCACCAAGTATGTAATTCTGTCATGCTCTGCAGCGCAGTATGCTAAGTTCTAGCTCTGCACTGCATTGAATGTAAGGTAAAGGGATGGACTTGCTCACATGTCCATCCATACACCCTATAAATGTAAGTCAAAATAACCAGTCACATGTTGCATAGCACAGTCCAGCTCTGTCTTGTGTGCTCAGTTCATGTGTGATGTCCAGCACCAATGCTGCTTCACCTTTGTACATTTTGCCTTGTTGGGCAATGTATAACTTTAGTGACCATGTCTACAAGGCTCACAATACCAAGCAAAACATCTGTGGGCATATGTACAAAAAAGTGAAGGCCATTCCAGCAAGTGACTGTAGGAGGCTGGACTGGCTTGTAGTGGGTACCAAGGGGTACTTGCACCTTGCACCAGGCCCAGTTATCCCTTATTAGTGTATAGGGTGTCTAGCAGCATAGGCTGATAGATAATGGTAGCTTGGCAGAGCAGCTTAGGCTGAACTAGGAGACGTGTGAAGCTACTACAGTACCACCAGTGTCACTTGCACAATACCATAAGAAAACACAATACACAGTTATATTAAACATAAAGGTACCTTATTTTTAGGACAATATGCTAAAGTATCTTAGAGTGTACCCTCAGTGAGAGGATAGGAAATATACACAAGATATATGTACACAGTACTAAAAATATGCAGTATAGTCTTAGAAAACAGTGCACACAATGTATAGTTACAATAGAATGCAATGGGGACACATAGGGATAGGGGCAACACAAACCATTTACTCCAAAAGTGGAATGCGAACCACGAATGGACCCCAAACCTATGTGACCTTGTAGAGGGTCGCTGGGACTATTAGAAAATAGTGAGAGCTAGAAAAATAACCCTCCCCAAGACCCTGAAAAGAGAGTGCAAAGTGCACTAAAGTTCCCCCAAGGACATAGAAGTCGTGATAGAGGAATAATGCAGGAAAGACACAAACCAACAATGCAACAACAATGGATTTCCAATCTAGGGTACCTGTGGAACAAGGGGACCAAGTCCAAAAGTCACAAGCAAGTCGGAGATGGGCAGATGCCCAGGAAATGCCAGCTGTGGGTGCAAAGAAGCTTCTACTGGACAGAAGAAGCTGAGGTTTCTGCAGGAACGAAAAGGGCTAGAGACTTCCCCTTTGGTGGACGGATCCCTCTCGCCGTGGAGAGTCGTGCAGAAGTATTTTCCTGCCGAAAGAACGCCAACAAGCCTTGCTAGCTGCAAATCGTGAGGTTAGCGTTTTTGGATGCTGCTGTGGCCCAGGAGGGACCAGGAGGTCGCAAATTGGACCAGGAGGTAGAGGGGACGTCGAGCAAGACAGGGAGCCCTCTTAGCAGCAGGTAACACCCGGAGAAGTGCCAGAAACAAGCACTACAAGGATGTGTGAAACAGTGCTCACCCAAAGTTACACAAAGGAGTCCCACGTCGCCGGAGACCAACTTAGAAAGTCGTGCAATGCAGGTTAGAGTGCCGTGGACCCAGGCTTGGATGTGCAGAAAGGATTTCCACCGGAAGTGCACAGAGGCCGGAGTAGCTGCAAAAGTCGCGGTTCCCAGCAATGCAGTCTGGCGTGGGGAGGCAAGGATTTACCTCCACCAAACTTGGACTGAAGAGCCACTGGACTGTGGGGGTCACTTGGACACAGTTGCTGGATTCGAGGGACCTCGCTCGTCGTGCTGAGAGGAGACCCAAGGGACCGGTAATGCAGCTTTTTGGTGCCTGCGGTTGCAGGGGGAAGATTCCGTTGACCCACAGGAGATTTCTTCGGAGCTTCTAGTGCAGAGAGGAGGCAGACTACCCCCACAGCATGCACCACCAGGAAAACAGTCGAGAAGGCGGCAGGATCAGCGTTACAGAGTTGCAGTAGTCGTCTTTGCTACTATGTTGCAGTTTTGCAGGCTTCCAGCGCGGTCAGCAGTCGATTCCTTGGTAGAAGGTGAAGAGAGAGATGCAGAGGAACTCGGATGAGCTCTTGCATTCGTTATCTAAAGTTTCCCAAGAGACAGAGACCCTAAATAGCCAGAAAAGAGGGTTTGGCTACCTAGGAGAGAGGATAGGCTACTAACACCTGAAGGAGCCTATCAGAAGGAGTCTCTGACGTCACCTGGTGGCACTGGCCACTCGGAGCAGTCCAGTGTGCCAGCAGCACCTCTGTTTCCAAGATGGCAGAGGTCTGGAGCACACTGGAGGAGCTCTGGACACCTCCCAGGGGAGGTGCAGGTCAGGGGAGTGGTCACTCCCCTTTCCTTTGTCCAGTTTCGCGCCAGAGCAGGGCTAAGGGGTCCCCTGAACCGGTGTAGACTGGTTTATGCAGAATTGGGCACATCTGTGCCCAAGAAAGCATTTCCAGAGGCTGGGGGAGGCTACTCCTCCCCTGCCTTCACACCATTTTCCAAAGGGAGAGGGTGTAACATCCTCTCTCAGAGGAAGTCCTTTGTTCTGCCATCCTGGGAAAAGCCTGGCTTGACCCCAGGAGGGCAGAAACCTGTCTGAGGGGTTGGCAGCAGCAGCAGCTGCAGTGAAACCCCAGGAAAGGCAGTTTGGCAGTACCAGGGTCTGTGCTACAGACCACTGGGATCATGGGATTGTGCCAACTATGCCAGGATGGCATAGAGGGGGCAATTCCATGATCATAGACATGTTACATGGCCATATTCGGAGTTACCATTGTGAAGCTACATATAGGTAGTGACCTATATGTAGTGCACGCGTGTAATGGTGTCCCCGCACTCACAAAGTCCGGGGAATTGGCCCTGAACAATGTGGGGGCACCTTGGCTAGTGCCAGGGTGCCCTCACACTAAGTAACTTTGCACCTAACCTTTACCAGGTAAAGGTTAGACATATAGGTGACTTATAAGTTACTTAAGTGCAGTGTAAAATGGCTGTGAAATAACGTGGACGTTATTTCACTCAGGCTGCAGTGGCAGGCCTGTGTAAGAATTGTCAGAGCTCCCTATGGGTGGCAAAAGAAATGCTGCAGCCCATAGGGATCTCCTGGAACCCCAATACCCTGGGTACCTCAGTACCATATACTAGGGAATTATAAGGGTGTTCCAGTAAGCCAATGTAAATTGGTAAAATTGGTCACTAGCCTGTTAGTGACAATTTGAAAGAAATGAGAGAGCATAACCACTGAGGTTCTGATTAGCAGAGCCTCAGTGAGACAGTTAGTCACTACACAGGTAACACATTCAGGCATACTTATGAGCACTGGGGCCCTGGAGAACAGGGTCCCAGTGACACATACAACTAAAACAACATATATACAGTGAAAAATGGGGGTAACATGCCAGGCAAGATGGTACTTTCCTACAGTGACTTTGCTGCACTGCCCTATGTCACAGGGAAAGGGCAGGAATGCAATGCCTTTACAAAATACAGTGAATTTTTGACTCTTCCCCCTACGCTGGTGCACAATTGGCTGCCTAGCGCCAATGCAGGATTATGAGTGTGCAGGAATGGGCACCTTCCTGCAAAAAAACAATCCATGGAGGTGTGTTTCTCTGTGTGTGTGTATGTGTGTAAAAACGAGGAGACATGAAAATATGCCTCCTCATTATGTGTCCCATGAGGAAGCATATGGTTTTATGCCTTCCCAGTTTTACACGTCACTGGAAACCTGGAAATGCATCAAAACCAATTGGTGTTGCTTGGAAAAACCTACAACATCACCCATGGAATGCCCCCCTGATGAAGATCAAGGCAACGCAGTGACTTGTGCTGTCTTGCCTTACTCCATATATACGAGGCCATGAAGAGCCATGCAAAGTGGCTTTGCGTGGCCTCGGACATATGGTTATGCACTCTGTGCTGCTGGAGCATCAAAAAATCTGACATACTGGCTGCACATCGGTCCTGAAGATATTCTCCCTGGACTGCAACACCACAACATGGCAAGACACTGGAACCCTGAGCATCCTGAGCTGGATTGAACATGCCCCCTTCCACGATGAGGCTAGTGTGTTTGTGCATATGTGTAGGAGGCTGGCCTGGCTTGTAGTGGGTACCAGAGGTACTTACACCTTGTGCCAGGTCCAGTTATCCCTTATTATTGTAGAAGAGGTGTTTCTAGCAGCTGAGGCTGATAGAAGGTAGCTATGGCAAAGCAGCTTAGGCTGAACTAGGAGACATGTAAAGCCCCTACTATACCACTGGTGTCATATGCACAATATCATAGGAAAACACAATACACAGAAGTATTAAAAATAAAGGTACTTTATTTTTATGACAATATGCCAGAAGTATCTCAGTGAGTACCCTCAGTATGAGGATAAGTTATATACACAAGATATATGCACACAAACCAAAATTATGCATATAATAGCAAAAGAAAGTAATGCAAGCAATGTAAAGTTAGAGTAGATTGCAATAGGTGCACATAGGTATAGGGGCAACACAAACCATATACTTTAAAAGTGGAATGCGAACCACGAATGGACCCCAAACCTATGTGAGCTTGTAGAGGGTCGCTGGGACTGTAAGAAAACAGTGAGGGTTAGAAAAATAGCCAACCCCAAGACCCTGAAAGGTAGGTGTAAAGTGCACCTACTACCCCCAGAAAGCACAGAAGTCGTGATAGGGGGATTCTGCAGGAAGAATGAACACCAGCAATACAACAACAGTGGATTTCCGGACCTGAGTACCTGTAAGACAAGGGGACCAAGTCCAATAGTCGCAACAGTGTCGAGAGTGGTCAGGAGCCCAGGAAATGCCAGCTGAGGGTGCAAGGAAGCTGCCACCGGTTGGAAGAAGCTTAGAGTTCTGCAAGAAAAAAGAGGACTAGGAACTTCCCCTTTGGAGGGTGGATGTCCCACGTCGTGAAGAAGCTTGCAGAGGTGTTCCCACGCAGAAAGACCTCAAACAAGCCTTGCTAGCTGCAAGGGTTGCGGTTAGGGTTTTTGGGTGCTGCTGTGGCCCAGGAGGGACCAGGATGTCGCTACTTGGATGAGGAGACAGAGGGGGTGCCCAGCAACGTAGGGAGCCCTCACAGAAGCAGGCAGCACCTGCAGAAGTACCTGAACAGGCACTTAGAAGAAAAGTGAACCGAAGTCCACCCGAAGTCACAAAAGGGAGTCCCACGATGCCAGAGGACAACTCAGAAGGTTGTGTACTGCAGGTTAGAGTGTTGGGGACCCAGGCTTGGCAGTGCACAAAGGAAATCCTGGAAGAGTGCACAGGAGCTGAGGCAGCTGCAAATCACGCGGTACTCAGCAATGCAGTCTAGCATGGGGAGGCAAGGACTTACCTCCACCAAACTTGGACTGAAGAGTCACTGGACTGTGGGAGTCACTTGGACAGAGTTGCTGAGTTCCAGAGACCACGCTCGTCGTGCTGAGAGGGGACCCTGAGGACCGGTGATGCAGTCTTTTGTTGCCTGCGGTTGCAGGGGGAAGATTCCGTCGACCCACTGGAGATTTCTTCAGAGCTCCTGGTGCAGAGAGGAGGCAGGCTACCCCCAGAGCCTGCACCACCTGGAAACAGTCGAGAAAGCCGGCAGGATGAAGCAATACAAGGTTGCTAGTAGTTGTCTTGCTACTTTGTTGCGGTTTTGCAGGCGTCTTGAGCAGTCAGCGGTCGATCCTTTGGCAGAAGGTGAAGAGGGAGATGCAGAGGAACTCTGGTGAGCTCTTGCATTCGTTATCTAGTGAGATCCCCAAAGCAGAGACCCTAAATAGCCAGAAAAGGAGGTTTGGCTACCTAGGAAGGAGGATTGAATACCAAGAGAGGTTAGAGCCTATCAGAAGGAGCTGCTGATGTCACCTGCTGGCACTGGCCACTCAGAGCAGTCCAGTGTACCACAAACACTGCTGTTTCCAAGATGGCAGAGGTCTGGGACACACTGGAGGAGCTCTGGGCACCTCCCCTGGGAGGTGCAGGTCAAGGGAGTGGTCACTCCCCTTTCCTTTGTTCAGTTTCGCGCCAGAGCAGGGCTGGGGGATCCCTGAACCAGTGTAGACTGGCTTATGCAGAGATGGGCACCATCTGTGCCCATCAAAGCATTTCCAGAGGCTGGATGAGGCTACTCCTCCCCAGCCCTCACACCTATTTCCAAAGGGAGAGGGTGTTACACCCTCTCTCAGAGGAAGTCCTTTGTTCTGCCTTCCTGGGCCAGGGCTGCCTGGACCCCAGGAGGGCAGAAACCTGTCTGAGGGGTTGGCAGCAGCAGCAGCTGCAGTGGAGACCCTGGAAAGGCAGTTTGGCAGTACCCGGGTTCTGTGCTAGAGACCCGGGGGATCATGGAATTGTCCCCCCAAAGCCAGAATGGCATTGGGGTGACAATTCCATGATCCTAGACATGTTACATGGCCATGTTCAGAGTTACCATTATGATGCTGTACATAGGTAATGACCTATGTACAGTGCACACGTGTAATGGTGTCCCCGCACTCATAAAGTCCGGGGAATTTGCCCTGAACGATGTGGGGCACCTTGGCTAGTGCCCGGGTGCCCACACACTAAGTAATTTTGCACCCAACCTTCACCAGGTGAAGGTTAGACATATAGGTGACTTATAAGTTACTTAAGTGCAGTGGTAAATGGCTCTGAAATAACATGGACGTTATTTCACTCAGGCTGCACTGGCAGGCCTGTGTAAGAATTGTCAGAGCTCCCTATGGGTGGAAAAAGAAATGCTGCAGCCCATAGGGATCTCCTGGAACCCCAATACCCTTGGTACCTCAGTACCATATACTAGGGAATTATATGGGTGTACCAGTATGCCAATGTGAATTGGTAAATTTGTTCACTAGCCTGTTAGTGACAAATTTGGAAAGCAGAGAGAGCATAACCACTGAGGTTCTGGTTAGCAGAGCCTCAGTGAGACAGTTAGGCATCACACAGGGAACATTTACAGGGCACATACAGTGACAGGCAGGGTCCCAGTGACACATAGACTAAAGCAACATATATACAGTGAAATATGGGGGTAACATGCCAGGCAAGATGGTACATTCCTACAATATGCAGCAAGATCTGGACTGCAAATCAATGCAATGGTCAGAGGATAAACCCCTCACCTGAGAGGGGAGTCATGTGTTGGGCATGTGAAATACCACCACACAGGAGCATGGTAAGAGCCACGTCCATAGTCACTAGCATGAAACTACATTGCACACAGCTGCCCTAACATGTGGGGTTTGAGCATACAGCTGTACCTTGCCATGGTAGCCAGCACCCTAAATGTGTATGAAATCTTAGGTGGGGGATGCAGTTGATGCATAAAATAGGAACTTGTGTGTTTGTCAAAATAATAGATGGTGTGTGAGAATGGTGGGCCTCTGGTAGTGCTGTTCAATGTAGGTGTGGCTCAGCATGTTGAACTGTCACTGTGTTTGAATCGGAGCACATTGCATAGCAAGGGCATGTGAACTACAAGGTACCCTGAGCACACACATACACTGCTGTGTCTGATAGTGTCACACTTCTGTTGTAGCTGAGAAGGGATGACATATAAGAATGCATAGATGTACTACATCCTTTGTGTTATGTGGACAAGGGGGAAGATGTAGCATGAGGGAGATGGAGGAACATCTTGTACAGGCTACATATATAAAAGCATTAGGATGTCAAATAGGGAATTTTGAAGTAAGTGGATGAGCCAGGTTGCCACGACTATGTGCATGAATCTGTGATTTTTGGAGGCTGAGAAGTATGGGTCTAGTTGTGTGGCTAACCGGGGTAGGTACATGTAACTCATCATGAAAACTACTAGAATGTGTGGGTATAGCTTAACACATAGCCTTCTAATTCAGGTAGCCATGTTGAGCAATTGGAAGTGATGAATCTTATTGTAGGGTTTGGTGTTACATTAGAGAAAATGTATGGTCAGGCTCCAAACTGTGTCTGACGGTAAGTGGAGTACCTAATCCTGAATGAGGATCTCCAGAGGAGACATGTACATGTACAAGCGAGTGGGCAGAGTCAAACAATGTGTGATAAGCTGCAGAAAACCAGATCTGGCAATGAAGAAATGGGTTGAGCGTCAGTGCCAGCAACCTAGCTAGTTTGACTGGGCCAGTCCCCTCAGAGTTAGCACACACTGACCACCATTTTCACAAATAGCACAACCATGGAAGGACATGCACTTACACATCCCTGCAGTGTAGAAAGCTTGCTAGCTGTGTAGAGTGCTGTGGATGCATGACCGATATGACCAATATGATCTTTGCCCACATGAATGCACAATGTGCATGAAAGTCAGCAGAACAAGGCATACTGATGTGGTGTAATGTGTGTAAGGCTGGCAGCAGAATCCAATTAAATACATCACTAAACTCAGTTAACCTTCACAGGAGCTGTGGCCTGAGTAGTGACCAGATTAAATGCATTGCACCCAGGTGACTTGGTGCAATGTGCACAGTAGTGCTGTCAACACATGAAAACACATTACGTATAGACATCATGAAAAAGAATGCTAATATCGAAGGCAGATGTTGATCTTACCTCAACTTACCTGCACTGACAGGGTAGCACGCTGTGCAACTGTGTTACAATGTGTAGTATAACACAAGCAATCACCCTTGTCACACAGTGGTGTGTGAACAATGCACAGATACTGTCTTCTGAAACACAACTACAGTGCCAATTGGCTTGAATACATACATGTCACATAGGTACTATACATCGATGTTGAAATTAAAGTGAGTGAGGATAAACGCTGTATGTCAGCCTGATTACTTATGTCAACATCTAGCAAAGACCACCATTTATATATCTCCATTTCATTGCAGAGGGAGAAAAACTACTCCTCCTGACCAGCTGCCTGTCCTGTTTGACAGACCTGCTGCCAATGACACCCTGCCCCCCCATGGATGAGGACACATTTCGGCAAATCCTGGACTACTTTGTTTCGCCTTCTCCAGTTGTGGGAGGGGCTGACAACATCAGTGGCTCGCCAAAGGAACCACCTACAAGGGGACCTACCCCATCTGCAAGTCCCAGGCCAGATTGAACTTCAAGGACCTCCAGGTAGTCTTTCAGTACCAAGCAGTAGGAGTCCAGTGGCAGATGGCAGATAAGATGCGGGCGGGGATGGAGAACATTGTGGGCACCCAAGAGGGAGTCCAAAGGTACCTTAGTCCCAATAAGAACACCTTTGGGGCTGTCAAAGGCACCTACCCTTCGCTCCATAGAATAGAACAGTGCCTGGCTGACATAGCTGGTGTCATGACGCAGAGGCAACACCAATAAGGTTGCAACACAAGTGGGGGCCATCAGCAACATCCTCTGATCTATGGAGGGCAAGCAGGACTCCTATATTGCAAACATGGATGCCTTCCACAGTGACCTTGTTGGCATGTTAGCATGCCATCAGGCCCCTGCCATTGCTTTGCTACTTTCCTTGCTGGCACAGACAAATGCTGCCAGGAACAGGGAAGAAACATCCTCTGCCCCTGATGTGTTTGTGCCTCAGATGCCTCCTGCACAAACACCACCACCTTCAGAGGAGGAAGATGTGGACTCTCACTCTTTGTGGTGGAGAACTAGCTAATAACAGTTTTCTTTGCCCCTTGGCAAGCTTCCCGTTGGACCCGTGTAGACTAAATGTAGAATAACATGCCATCACCCTTGTCATCTGGTACTGTCTCCTTTGTGTTTGCCCACCTGTTAGTCTTATCCATTCTTGGATTGTTGATGGGGCCTATATTCCCTAATGTCAATTTGGGCATACTCTTCACTGGAATACCCTTCTCTCCCACATGTTACATGACATGTATCCCATGTGGTCTCTGTTTCCAGCAAGGTGGGGGCCTCTTCCATGGATATTAGCCAGCAAACAACAATGATATGACAGTAAAATGGTGCAAGGGTGAGTGTGTAAGTGGCTTGCACCAGAGTGTGAACCAACACATCCTTGATTTGTGACTATGGATTGATGTAATCATCCATACAATACATGTAGCAGAACTTACACACACAGTGCAACAGTAGGTGACTACCTATTTTGGGCTGTGCGTCCATTCACAGCAAGAGGGCCACTTACAGTTCACAATCATGTTTAAAGATCCCTTAAGTGACTCAATTGCAAACTTGACAGAATCTTGTCCATAGGTGTCTCAAAAAGCTATACATATATACAAACACAACATGGAAATCCTACAGCCTGTGCTTAAAACAACCTAAGCATGGATGACAAATCCTATGCAGTGAATCATTAAGCAGTCGTGAAAGTGGAAAACAATGTTAATTAATAGTATTATAAGACTATTACAATCTAAAACTATCTTCCATGCGCTGATGTATGCCATGTAAACTATGACTAAAGTAACCTACACTACCTTAACTTTATCTTAACCTACCTAACCTTAACCTTAACCTACACTACTCTACACATATAGCTTAAAAGAGATGTTAAGCATCAACCCTCTTCCCTCCTTAAAACACATATGGGCAGATTTAAGAAAAGTGGTGCTGCATCCAATGCAGCACACTTTTGTTGCTCCTCTTAGCACCCCAAAACGCCACCATGTGCATGCCGTATTTAAGATACGGCGCACCCCATGGTGGTAGTTAGGGAACTAGCGTCAACATTTCTGATGATAGTTTGGTGCTGTGCAGGATTAGGGGACAGCACAGACACCTCCGCAGGACCAAAATTTGCAATCAAGTACAAGAGCACACACCAAGACCCTCCACGATCCAGCATCAGCAAAAAGACTGTGGGGCAGATTGAAGGAAAGTGGCACTGCACGCAGTGCAAAGCTACTTTTCTCGCACCCCTTAGCGCCCTCCACTACCGCCACCATGTGTGTATCATATGTCAAATGCGGTGCACCATGGTGCAAGGAAGAGGGCAATAGCTATATTACAGTTTGTATAATGTGTGGCTGAACGTAGGAAGCTGTGTAGTAGGCCTTTTTTCTTTCACAGATATTGCACTCCTATCCAAAATAAAAACACATTGTCATACTTGATAATGCACAAAGTTAAAAATCATACTATCTGTCTGCATTCCTACCATATGATGTGTTACGGACACAATACACACACAGGGAGTGACATACACTGGCTGCTTCATCCAGTCTACAGTGTATGTGCCATCCAGCTCACAGGCTAACATTGCAGATATGAAAGGTGTGTGTCTTGGCCAATATGACACCTATTATTGTGTGGCAGACATCATTTACCAGACTAAAATACCCAACAACAACCATATAATGTTCTGGTACACACTTATCTGCTGCCTGGGCTTGGTGTCTGACACAATATGGGGCAGATTTATGAAAATTCGCTCTACACCTAGTGAAGTGCCACTTTTCTAGCGCCGCTTAGTGCCCCCTAATACCACCATGGTGGTAGTTAGGATGACTAGCATCATCATTTTTTACGCTAGTCCAGCACTGTGCAGGATTAGTGTAAAAAATTATGACTCTAATCCTGCCAAGCAGCCAGACGTCCATTGTAATCAATGGGAGCCTTTTTTGTTTTAACACCTGCACTTAGCAGGCGTTAGAAAATGCAGATAAAAATGGTGCAAAAGAATCTCATAGATTCCTTTGCACCATTTTTATGGCCCCCCTAGTGCCAGAATGCCCCCCTTGTATACATTCTGCCTGGCGCAGGCATATATGGGGGAAGGAGTTACAAAGTGTCACAATACAAGCATTGCACCACTTTGTAAACATGGCGCTGCATTTTCCCCTTCCAGGGCCACATTGGCGTCCCAAAAATGACGCTAATGTGGCGTTGGAACGGCGCAAGGCCAGCACAAAGCTGGCCGTATTTGTGACACATGCACAATACACCTGCGGAAAAGTGTGTGCAAAAATGTTAGCCTGTAGTTTGATTATCATGAGGCCAACTTGAGTATGTCAAACAAGATTGATGACCTCTAAGTAGGAATGTTTACCATTTTCATGCATCACATTATTCTGCAACAGAGAGGGGTTATGTGAACTTAGAATACTGTAGGATGCTGGCCTGGCTTATAGTGGGTACCTGATGGTACTTACACCTTGTGCCAGGTCCAGTTATCCAGTATTAGTAGATCAATAGTGTTCTAGCAGCTTAGGCTGATAGAGGTAGCTATAGCAGAGCAGCTTAGGCTGAACTAGGAGACATACAAAGCTCCTACTATACCACTTATATCATATAGCACTATATCATAAGAATCGCAACACTCAGAGTTACTAAAAAGAAAGGTACTTATTTTAGTGACAATGTGCCAAAAATATCTCAGAGGATATGCCCCCTTCGGAGTTAAGTAAAATACACAAAATATACACACAAACAAAAATCAGGTAAGTAAACAGTTAGAAAAGTAGTGCAAACACTGTGGAATACAATATGATGCAATAGGCCTAGGGGCAACACAAACCATATACTAAGAAAGTGGAATGCGAACAACTTAGGGACCCCAGGCCTAGTGTAGTGTGTAGAGGCTCGCTGGGAGTGTAAGAAAACACTAAGGGTGTCCAGGATACCCCACCCCAAAACCCTGAAAAGTAGGAGTAAAGTTACCCTACTTCCCCAGAAACACACTAAAGTCATGATAGGAGATTCTGCAAAGACAACAACTGACTGCAAAGCACTGAAGATGGATTCCTGGACCTGAGGACCTGTAAAGGAAGGGGACGAAGTCCAAGAGTCACAAAAGTGTCCACGGGGGCAGGAGCCCACTAAACCCCGGATAAAGGGGCAACATGGCTGCCTCCGGGTGGAAGAAGCTGAAGATTCTGCAACAACGGAGGATGCCAGGAACTTCTCCTTTGCACAGAAGATGTCCCATGGTGTGCTGGAGGATGCAGAGTTGTTTCCACGCAGGAAGACCGCAAACAAGCCTTGCTAGCTGCAAAGGTCGCAGTTGAAGAAAATGGGGGGCTGCCCGGGCCCAGGAAGGACCATGAGGTTGCCCCTTGGAAGAAGAGACAGAGGTGGCGCTCAGCAGCACAGAGAGCCCACAAAGAAGCAGGCAGCACCCACAGAAGCACTTGAACAGAAGTTCAAGAAACCTGAGCATAGTGGTCGTCTCAACACTACAAAGGAGGGTCCCACGAAGCCGGTGGTCAACTTAGCGAGTTGAGCAATGCAGAACAGAGTGCTGGGTACCTGGGCTGTGCTGTGCACAAAGGATTTCTTGCAAAAGTGCACAGAAGCCCTAGCAGCTGCAAATCACGCAGGACACAGGATTACTGCCTGGCGTAGGGAGGCAAGGACTTACCTCCACTAAATTTGGACATTTGGACCACTGGACTGTTGGGGTCACTTGGATCCAGCTCCTGTGTCCAGGGACCACGCTCGTCAAAATGAGAGGGGACCAAGAGAACTGGTGATGCAGAAGTTTGGTGCCTGCTGAAGCAGGGGGAAGATTCCTTCGACCCACTGGAGATTTCTTCTTGGCTTCCAGTGTAGGGTGAAGGCAGACAGCCCTAAGAGCATGCACCACAAGGAAAAAGTCGAGAAAGCCGGCAGGATTAGGCGCTACAATGTCGCTGGTAGTCGTCTTGCTACTTTGTTGCGGTCATGCAGGCGTCCTGGAGCAGTCAGCGGTCGATCCTTGGCAGAGGTCGAAGAGGGAAATGCAGAGGAACTCTGATGAGCTCTTGCATTTGTTATCTGACGAGAAACCCACAGGAGAGACCCTAAATAGCCCTCAGAGCAGGATTGGCCACCTAGCCAGGTAAGCACCTATCAGGAAGGGTCTCTGACGTCACCTGCTGGCACTGGCCACTCAGAGGCCTCCATTGTGCCCTCACACCTCTACATTCGAGATGACAGAGGTCTGGGACACACTGGAGGAGCTCTGGGCACCACCCCTTGGGTGGTGATGGACAGGGGAGTGCACACTCCCCTTTCCTTTGTCCAGTTTTCGCCAGAGCAGGGCCTGGGGGATCCCTGAACCGGTGTAGACTGGCTTATGCAAGGAGGGCACCATCTGTGCCCTTCAAAGCATTTCTAGAGTAGGCCAGATTTGGCATGGGGGGACAATTCCATGATCTTAGGCATGTTACATGGCCATATACGGAGTTCCCATTGTGAAGCTACATATAGGTATTGACCTATATGTAGTGCACGCGTTTAGTGGTGTCCCCGCACTCACAAAGTCTGGGGAAATTGCCGTGAACTATGTGGGGGCACCTTGACTAGTGCCAGGGTGCCCTCACACTTAGTAACTTTGCACCTAGCCTTCACTAAGTGAGGGGTAGACATATAGGTGACTTATAAATTACTTAAGGGCAGTGTAAAATGGCTGTGAAATAACATGGACGTTATTTCACTCAAGCTGCAGTGGCAATTCTGTGTAAGAATTGTCTGAGCTCCCTATGGATGGCAAAAGAAATGCTGCAGCCCATTGGGATCTCCTGGAACCCCAATACCCTGGGTACCTAGGCACCATATACTAGGGAATTATAAGGGTGTTCCAGTGTGCCAATGAGAATTGGTAAAAATGGTCACTAACCTGCAGTGACAATTTTAAAAGCAGAGAGAGCATAAGCTCTGAGGTTCTGGTTAGCAGAGCCTCAGTGACACAGTTAGGCACCACACAGGGAACACATATAGGCCACAAACTATGAGCACTGAGGTCCTGGCTAGCAGGATCCCACTGAAACAGGCACAAACAAACTGACACACAAGAAATAAATGGGGGTAACATGCCAGGCAAGATGGTGCTTTCCTACAGGGATGGCCCCTCAATGAGGGAGGGGTGCCTGTCAGAACCTGACTCCTTTGGTGGCCCACATACTGGCAGTGGCGTACCCAGAGCTGGATGGGCACTTGAGGGCATCACAGAAGCCAGAAGGGGGTGAGTACAGTGTGTTTGTCAACCACCTCTATTGTCTGGCATGGGATTTGGGTGCAGGGTACTAGTCAGTGGATGCCCCATACAGGGAGCAAATTTAGGCCACAAACTATGAGCACTGGGGTCCTGGCTAGCAGGATCCCAGTGAGACAGGCAAAAACAAACTGACACACAAGTAAAAATGGGGGTAACTTGCCAGGCAAGATGGTACTTTCCTACACAACCCCCCCAAATGAGGGACAATAAGGCTAACCTTGCCCAGATGATTCTTCATTGTCTAAGTGGAAATATCTGGAGAGTCCATCTGCATTGGAGTGGCTACTCCCAGGTCTATGTTCCACTGTATAGTCCATTCCCTGTAGGGATATGGACCACCTCAACAATTTAGGGTTTTCACCTTTCATTTGCTTAAGCCATAATAGAGGTTTGTGATCTGTCTGAACAATAAAGTGAGTACCAAACAGGTATGGTCTCAACTTTTTCAGTGCCCAGACCACAGCAAAGGCCTCCCTCTCTATGGCAGACCAGTGTTTTTCTCTAGGTTGTCAACCTCCTGCTGATAAAAGCAACAGGTTCATCCTGTCTCCCAGTGTTAAGCTGTGATAGCACTGCCCCAACCCCTAAGTCAGAAGCATCAGTCTGGACTGTGAACTTCTTGGAGTAGCAAGGGTGTTTTAGGACAGGTGCAGAGCACATGGCCTGTTTGAGCTCATCAAAAGCCTTTTGACAGCTAGCTGTCCACAATACCTTTTTAGGCATTTTCTTACTAGTGAGGTCATTAAGAGGAGCTGCAATGGAGCCATATTTTGTAATGAACCTCCTATAGTACCCTGTGAGGCCTAGGAAGGCTCTCACTTGGGTTTGAGTTGTAGGGGGAGCCCATTCCTGAATGGTCTGGATCTTCCCCTGCAGTGGTGCAATCTGTTCCCCACCTACCAGGTGGCCCAGATAAACCACTTTCCCCTACCCTATCTGGCACTTTGAAGCCTTGATAGTGAGGCCTGCCTTTTGCGGGGCCTCCAAAACTTTCCATAGGTGGACCAGGTGTTCATCCCATGTAGAGCTAAAGATAGCTATATCATCTAGATATGCTGCACTAAAAGCTTCCAAACCTTGCAGGACTGTGTTCACCAACCTCTGAAAAGTGGCAGGTGCATCCTTCAAACCAAAGGGCATGACAGGGAACTGATAGTGCTCTCCAATGGTGGAAAATGCTGTTTTAGGTTTAGCATCTTCCGAGAATTTAATCTGCCAATACCCTGCAGTTAAATCAAATGCCAATACCTTGCAGTTAAATCAAAAGTGCTTAGATACTTGGCAGACACCAGTGTATCTATTAGCTCATCTGCCCTGTGTTTAGGGTGAGCATCAGTTTTGGTTACTTGATTGAGACCTCTGTAGTCAACACAAAACCTAATTTCTCTATTACCATCTTTACTAAGAGGTTTTGGGACAAGCACCACTGGGCTAGCCCATGGGCTTTCTGAAGACTCAATCACTCCTAAGTCCAGCATTTTCTGTACCTCTTGTTTTATGCAATCTCTGACATGGTCAGGCTGCCGATAAATCTTGCTTTTGACAGGTAAACTGTCTCCAGTGTTGATTGTGTGCTCACACCAAGTAGTGGTACCTAGTATCAGTGAGAAGAAGTCAGAAAATTGGCCTAGGAGATTTACACGGTTGTCCTTCTGCTCAGCAGTAAGGCAATCTGCAAGCACCACTCCCCCCACTAAGCTATCAGCTTCAGTGGCGAAGAAGAGATCAGGGAGAGGGTCAGTCTCTTCTTCCTGTCCTTCATCAGTTGCCATGAGCAGGGTTAAGTCAGCCCTGTCACAGTACGCTTTTAGGCGATTGACATGGAGTACCCTAAGGGGACTCATGGCAGTGCCCAGGTCTACCAAGTAGGTAACCTCACCCTTTTTCTCAACAATGAGATGGGGTCCACTCCATTTGTCTTGGAGTGCTCTTGGGGCCACAGGCTCCAAAATCCACACCTTCTGTCTTGGGTGGTACTGGCTCAGGACAGCCTTCTGGTCATGCCATTGCTTTTGGAGCTCCTGGCTAGTCTGAAGGTTTTTACTGGCCTTTTTCATGTACTCAGCCATTCTGGATCTTAACCCAAGTACATAGTCCACAATGTCTTGCTTAGGAGCTTTTAAAGGTTGTTCCCAACCCTCCTTCACAAGTGCAAGGGGACCTCTCACAGGGTGCCCAAAGAGGAGTGCAAAGGGACTGAAGCCCACTCCTTTTTGGGGTACCACCATGTAAGCAAAAAGGAGGAATGGCAACAGGACATCCCATCTCCTTCTGAATTTTTCAGGGAGTCCCATAATCATAACTTTGAGAGTTTTATTAAACCTCTCAACCAGACCATTTGTTTGTGGATGATAAGGAGTAGTGAACTTGTAAGTTACACCACACTCCTTCCACATAGCTTTGAGGTATGTAGACATGAAGTTACTACCTCTGTCTGACACCACTTCCTTTGGGAAGCCCACCCTGGAAAAGATTCCCAGGAGGGCCTTTGCCACTGCAGGAGCTGTAGTGGTCCTTAAGGGAATTGCTTCAGGATACCTAGTGGCATAGTCCACTACCACAAGGATGAATCTATTGCCTGAAGCTAATGGAGAGTCAAGGGGGGCAACTATGACAACCCCTACCCTTTCAAAGGGCACCCCAACCACAGGAAGTGGAATTAAGGGGGCCATAGGTGTGCCACCAGTCTTGCCACTGGCTTGGCAGGTCACACGAGAGCGACAAAACACTTTAGTGTCCTCTGACATATGAGGCCAGTGAAACAATGGAACAAGCCTGTCCCAAGTTTTACTCTGGCCCAAATGGCGAGCCAAAGGAATGTCATGTGCCAAGGTTAGAAGAAACTCCCTATACTGCAAAGGAATGACCAATCTCCTGGCAGCTCCAGGTTTAGGGTCCCTTGACTCAGTATACAGAAGGATGTCTTCCAAATACACCTTATGGCTATCAGTGACATCATGTAAGGAAATGCCTCTTTGGCATGGTTACCCCTGACTTTTTGCCTTTGCTGATGCCAAGTTATGATTTGAAAGTGTGCTGGGACCCAGCTAACCAGGCCCCAGCACCAGTGTTCTTTCCCTAAACTGTACCTTTGTCTCCACAATTGGCACAACCCTGGCACTCGGGTAAGTCCCTTGTAACTGGTACCCCTGGTACCAAGGGCCCTGATGCCAGGGAAGGTCTCTAAGGGCTGCAGCATGTCTTATGCCACCCTAGGGACCCCTCAATCAGCACATGCACACTGCTTCACAGCTTGTGTGTGCTAGTGGGGAGAAAATGACTAAGTCGACATGGCACTCCCCTCAGAGTGCCATGCCAACCTCACACTGCCTGTGGCATAGGTAGGTCACCCCTCTAGCAGGCCTTACAGCCCTAAGGCAGGGTGCACTATACCACAGGTGAGGGCAGAAGTGCCTGAGCACTATGCCCCTACAGTGTCTAAGTAAAACCTTAGACATTGTAAGTGTAGGGTAGCCATAGGAGTATATGGTCTGGGAGTTTGTCAAACGTGAACTCCATAGCACCATAATGGCTACACTGAAAACTGGGAACTTTGGTATCAATGATGCCAGTGTGCAATTTATTGTAAAATACACCCAGAGGGCATCTTAGAGATGCCCCCTGAAAACATACCCGACTTGCAGTCTGGGCTGACTAGTTTTTGCCAGCCTGCCACACACCGGACATGTTGCTGGCCACCTGGGGAGAGTGCCTTTGTCACTCTGTGGCCAAGAACAAAGCCTGTACTGGGTGGAGGTGCTTCTCACCTCCCCTGCAGGAACTGTAACACCTGGTGGTGAGCCTCAAAGGCTCACCCCCTTTGTTACAGCACCAAAGGGCATCACAGCTAGTGGAGATGCCCGCCCCTCCGGCCACTACTCCCACTTATGGCGGCAAGGCTGGAGGAGATAATGAGGAAAACAAGGAGGAGTCACCCCCCACTCTGGACAGCCCCTAAGGTGTCCTGAGCTGAGGTGACCCTTACTTTTAGAAATCCCCCATGTTGTGGATGGAGGATTCCCCCAAGAAGGTTAGGGATGTGCCCCCTCCCCACAGGGAGGAGGCACAAAGAGGGTGTAGCCACCCTCAAGGACAGTAGCCATTGACTACTGCCCTGCCAGACCTAAACACACCCCTAGGTTCAGTATTTAGGGGCTCCCAGAACAGAGGAAGATAGATTCCTGCAACCTAAAAAAGAAGAAGGACTGCTGACCTGAAGCCCTGCAGTGAAGACGGAGACGACAACTGATATTGGCCCCAGCCCCACTGGCCTGTCTCCCTACTTCGACGAAAACTACAACATTGACACATCCAACAGGGACCAGCGACCTCTGAAGCCTCAGAGGACTGCCCTCCACCCAAAGGACCAAGAAGCTCCTGTGAACAGTGGCTCTGTTCAACCATCTGCAACTTTCTGCAACAAAGAAGCAACTTTAAAGACTCCACGTTTCCCGACGGAAGCATGAGACTTTCTACTCTGCACCCGACGCCCCCGGCTCGACCTGTGGAAATCAAACACCTCAGGGAGGACTCCCCGGCGACTGCGAGCCCATGAGTAACCAGTGACGACCCCCTGAGCCCCCACAGCGACGCCTGCAGAGGCAATCCAGAGCCCCCCCCTGACCGCAACTGCCTGTAACATGGGACCCGACGCCTGGAACCAACACTGCACCCACAGTCCCCAGGACCTAAAGGAACCGAGCTCCAATGCAGCAGCGACCCCCAGGCGACCCTCTGCTTATCCCAGGTGGTGGCTGCCCCGAGGAGCCCCCCCCTGTGCCTGCCTGCATCGTTGAAGACACCCCAGGGTCTCCTCATTGCTTCCAATACAAAACCCGACGCCTGTTTGCACTCTGCACCCGGCTGCCCCTGTGCCGCTGAGGGTGTACTTTCTGTGCCTGCTTGTGTCCCCCCGGTGCACTACAAAACCACCCTGGTCTGCCCTCCGAGGACGAGAGGGTACTTACCTGCTGGCAGACTGGAACCGGGGCAGCCCTGTTTCCATTGAAGCCTATGTGTTTTGGGTACCTCTTTGACCTCTGCACCTAAACGACCCTGAGTTGCTGGTGTGATAACTTTGGGGTTGCCTTAAACCCCCAATGGTGGGCTACCTTGGACCCAACTTTGAACCCTGTGTTTTACTTACCTGTGAACTTAACATTTACTTACCTCCACCAGGAACTGTTGATTTTTGCACTGTGTCCACTTTTAAAATAGCTTATTGCCATTTTTGTCAAAACTGTACATGCTATTGTGATTATTCAAAGTTCCTAGAATACCTGAGTGAAATACCTTTCATTTGAAGTATTACTTGTAAATCTTGAACCTGTGGTTCTTAAAATAAACTAAGAAAATATATTTTTCAATATAAAAACCTATTGGCCTGGAGTAAGTCTTTGAGTGTGTGTTCCTCATTTATTGCCTGTGTGTGTACAACAAATGCTTAACACTACCCTCTGATAAGCCTACTGCTCGACCACACTACCACAAAATAGAGCTTTAGAATTATCTCTTTTAGCCACTATCTTACCTCTAAGGGGAACCCATGCACTCTGTGCACACTATTTCTTACTTTGAAATAGTATATACAGAGCCAACTTCCTACACATTCCCATTCTGCTGTTTGACAGCTTGCTGTCTCAAACCCTCTAGTGTGGGACAGGTCTGCTGTGCCACACTTAGCTCTTCCCTAGCAGGCCCCCCTACACTCAAAAGCTCAGCAGTGTCTGCTGCTAGCTCATCTAGTGTAGGTTCTGCACAGGGAGAGGATTCCTCTTCCTCAAAAGGGGAATCTTCTGGTGAGGGAGGGATAATGGGCAAAGATTTACCCTTTCTGCCCCTAGCTTTTGGGTGCACTTGGTCCATTGTTCCAGGATCCAGGTTTCCCTGTCCTCTTTGCTTCTTGGCCTGAACAGCCCTTGTCAAAGCAAAGATATGCCCAGGAATGCCCAGCATTGCTGCATGAGCCTCCAACTCCACTTCATCCCAAGCTGATGTCTCCAAATCATTGCCTAGTAAGCAATCTATAGATAATTCAGTGGCTACCACAACTTTCTTTGGACCAGTAACCCCCCGCCCCTCCCCAGTTGAGATTCACAACAGCCATGGGGTGGCTAAGTGTTGTTTTTATGAGCATCAGTCACTTGGTACCACTGACCAAGTAGGTGTTGATCAGGGTGAACCAGTTTCTCTATAACCATAGTTACACTGGCTCCCGTGTCCCTGTAGGCCTCAACCTCAATGCCGTTAAGTAGGGGTAGTTGCTTGTACTTACCCATATTAAGGGGACAAGCAACCAAGGTGGCAAAGTCAATGCCACCATCAGAGACTAAAACAGCCTCTGTGGTCTCCCTAACAAGACCAACCCCAACTACACTGCCAATAGTGAGCCCAACTATACCCTTGGATTGGCTATTTGTAGTAGACTTCCCACCACCACTGCTATTACTAGGGGCACTAGAGGTTGCAGTTGGGGTTGTGGTGGTGGGGGTTTAGTGTTTTTCTTTGGACAAGTAGAATCACTTGCCCAATGGCCTTTTACTTTATATAAATAACACCAAGGCTTTTTCTGATTGTGAGAAGAGGATTTGGACCCACCACCCCCAGAGGATCTTGCCTGGCATGTTACCCCCGTTTTTACTGTATGTATGTTTGTTTTTGCCTGTGTCACTGGGATCCTGCTAGCCAGGACCCCAGTGCTCATAAAGTATGCCCTGTATGTGTTCCCTGTGTGGTGCCTAACTGTATCACCGAGGCTCTGCTAACCAGAACCTCAGTGTTTATGCTCTCTCTGCTTTTAAAATTGTCACTGCAGGCTAATGACTAATTGTACCAATTCTGATTGGCACACTGGAACACCTTTATAATTCCCTAGTATATGGTACCTTGGTACCCAGGGTTTTGGGGTTCCAGGAGATCCCTATGGACTGCAGCATTTCTTTTGTCACCCATAGGAAGCTGAGACAATTCTTACACAGGACTGCCACTGATGCCTGAGTGAAATAACGTCCATGTTATTTCACAGCTATTTTACACTGCACTTAACTAACTTGTAAGTGACCTATATGTCTAACCCTCACTTAGTGAAGGTTAGGTACAAAGTTACTTAGTGTGTGGGCACCCTGGCACTAGCCAAGGTGCCCCCACATTGTTCCGGGCAAATTCCCTGGACTTTGTGAGTGCGGGGACACCATTACACACGTGCACTACATATAGGTCAATACCTATATGTAGCGTCACAATGGTAACTCCGAACATGGCCATGTAACATGTCTAGGATCATGGAATTGTCCCCCCAATACCATTCTGGTATTGGGGGGACAATTCCATGCATCCCCGGGTCTCCAGCATAGAGCCCGGGTACTACCAAACTAACTTTCTGGGGTTTTCTCTGCAGCTACCGCTGCTGCCAACCCTCAGACAGGTTTCTGCCCCCTGGGGCCTGGGCATCCCAGTCCCAGGAAGGCAGAACAAAGGATTTCCTCTGAGAGAGGAGGTGTTACACCCTCTCCCTTTGGAAATAGGTGTGAAGGGCCTGAGAGGAATAGCCTCTCTTGGCCTCTGGAAATGCTTTGAAGGGCACAGATGGTGCCCTCCTTGCATAAGCCAGTCTGCACCAGTTCAGGGATCACCCAGCCCTGCTCTGGCGCAAACCTGGACAAAGGAAAGGGGAGTGATCACTCCCCTGACAAGCACCTCCCAAGGGGAGGTGCCCAGAGCTCCTCCAGTGTGTCCCAGACCTCTGCCATCTTGGATGCAGAGGTGTGAGGGCACAATGGAGACCTCTGAGTGGCCAGTGCCAGCAAGTGACGTCAGAGACCCCTCCTGATAGGTGTTTACCTTTCTCAGTAGCAAATCCTCCTCTGAGGGCTATTTAGGGTCTCTCCTGTGGGTATCTCATCAGATAACGAATGCAAGAGCTCACCGGAGTTCCTCTGCACTTCCCCCTTCAACTTCTGCCAAGGATCGACCGCTGACTGCTCCAGGATGCCTGCAAAACCGCAACAAAGTAGCAAGAAGACTACCAGCAACATTGTAGCGCCTCATTCTGATTACGATCTATGTTAATTATTGTTGAGTTCTATATTTGGCAATATTGTTTTAGTGTTTGTGACTTGCACATTGCTGCATTCATATTGTTTTCCTTTGGGAAAAATACCCCCAGAACAGGTGTATCAACACATTGTTTGCATCTGTTGATATGACTGTGTGGCTGAGTGTACGTGTGTATGTGGACTGTCAGTATGACTGAGAGATATGTTGTATTTGTACTGTGGAAGTCACTTTGTGAACCTGTATAGACATTTACCCATGTCAGGGCCCTACCCTGACACCGGATGGCATACATAGCCTTTCAGTTATTTTCCCTGACACTTTAATATATATACACATATACTGTGTGACATACTTACTAATTTACAAAACACTTTTTCTCAATAGCCTAAAAATGATGAGTCTTGACTGATATGGGGAGTAGGAACACCATTGAGGAGATACTTATCTCACACTTCTCTATTGTGTTGGCTTGGGACTCATAATGGCTTTTCTGGCCTACCATATGTTTTATTGTTAATTTCCTTACCTGTTGGGGAGTATGTGGTCCCATTCATTCACACAGATTGAAATGTGACATCAGTAGTCACTGATGTTCTGTAGCTTCTGCCATTGATAGATTAGTGAGTGCATGTCAATGTGGAACATTATTGTCTACACATAGCAGTGAGTTGGGACAGGACACAAGGGCCCAGATATTTAGAAAGGTGGCATTGTACAGTGCAGCATGTAACTTATCAGCACTTTACTGCCTCACTAAGAAAGGGCTGTGTGGGACATATTTTAGGCCATACAGCAGTCTTGAGTTGTCAGGCTACACTGGCACACAATAGACGCATTGCCTTCCTTGAAAAGCTTATAGGGACCTCGTTAACTGGGTTGCAATGGAAATTGGTCACTAGACCCCTGATGAAGGCTCCTCTGACCCAAAATGCACTGGGCATAAAAAGTGGTGGTATAATGGAGAGTTTCATTTGCTGACTATGATGTCATATTGAGCACATGGATTTTATTTGTTGAAGGAAATCATGCCATTGAACAATCTTAAACATTAAGCAGGAATCAATAAAAGAGGATTCATATAATAATCTGCTTGATGAGCATTCTTTCCAACCATTGGTGGAACATTATAAATGAAGCTTTGGGTCACAGTAAAGTGCATCTGGGGCTCGCAAGGGGGTCCTCTACCGGCTCATTCAGGAAATAGGTGTTCTGTTCATTGCCATATTTTTCTCATAATAATGCTATCCTTGCTCTCTTGCTTGTATCTGGTTTACGGCCAGAATATGCACAAGATGAATGAATGAAAGAATGAATGAAATGTTTTTAAAGCACACAGCTGCTCAGAGGAGTGTCCTGGTGCTTTTCCCACTTTGCAGATAGAATTATCATAGAAGCTCTTGATGACGATAATTATCTTCTGCTGTATGTCATAGGCTCTCAGTATATGCCAGAGGCTGTCATGGTGGATATGGTCAAAGAATTTGCAAAATCAATTATAGCTTACTCTGCCACTTCCTGCACTGTTCTATGATGTTGTGTAGGGTAAGGATCTGATCAGCACACCCTCTTCCCTTGAAGTAACCCAGTGTCTCCTTTTCTTAATTGCTTCTCCACAGCATCAAAAGTGTGCTGTATAATGATTTTCACCAAGATTTTATTCTGGATTGACAGAAGGGTAATTTCATGCTAGTTGCCACACTTTATTAATGTTCCCTTCTTTGGAATCTTGACAATGATGCAGTGGTTCCAATCATGTGGTCCTTTATTTCCCTCACCCTCGAAACTGATGTGAACAGTGGTTGGAGGATCTTAGCTGATGTTTCAGAGTTTACCTTGAACATTTCTGCATTCAGGTTTTCATGGCCAGGCACTTTTCTGTTCTTGACAGATAGGAAGGCAGTGATGATTTTTTGCATCTGCGGTGGGGGGGTGTTCACTTCCAAGTCTGCCTCTGCTTCTTTAATATCTGCTTTGCTTGTTCGTAATGATCTGTTTAAGACTTCTTTGATGTGCTTAACCCAGCGTGCTTCTTACTCTTTCTCTGTTGTGAGTATTCTGCCTTGTTTGTCCATGAAGGAGGTGTTGTACATTGCATAGCATTTATCACTGACTCTTGCCCCATTTGCCTCTGTTAGATGTCTGTACATCTAGGCTGGCAAGGGCAACCATCTACTTTGTTTTCTACTTTTGTCATTTTTTCATCTGCTCTCTTTGCTGCCAAGTACTGTTGCTTGTGATCCTACTGTATCTCTCAGTTTTGGCCTCCATGAGTTTCTTTTACTGCCCCCCCTATATTCAGTAGCTTGCTATCTAGGCATCTTGTTTTATCCATTATTTAATTTTCTTTGTTTTGGTTCTCAGGCATGGTTCACTGCTCTTCACATATACCAAAGATACCTGTTCCCATTTCTTGTTGACTCCAGGTGGCTCAGACTGATCTTTCATGTCTGTCAATAGTTGACACCTGTTTTCCATTTGTAAGACAAGTGCCTTCTCAGTCTTGAAGTCCCGCATTTTTGCCACATCGAATGCTGTTGTCCTGATGTTTTAAGTTCTATTTTTCTGAGCTTCACAGGAGGTGATTACTGCTGATGTCTACTCCTATCCTCACTCTGACATCTTGTAGAGAGAATATTCTGGTGCCTCTCATCCTCAGGTTCCCAGTATGGTTTCTGTCTCTGCCATTGGAAGGGGCCTCAAGTTAGTTTGTGACTATCGCAGGGGGTGGCAGTCTCTCCTTTTCCATAGCTCTGTCATGGTTTGCATTGTCATTTCCCACTTTAGCATTCAAGTCTCCCAACACAATCTTCAGATCATGGTTCGGCTCAGCTTGCATTTGTTGGTAGAATATGGCTTTGACTGTTTTCTTTGCATCATTTGCTGGAGCACAGCACTGGATAATGGTGGTATTGATGTGTCAGCCTTTTAACCTGGCTGTCATGAGTTTGCTGATAAGTGCTTCCGCTAGTTAGGCATTTCTTTGTCCCCTTGCTTTGGATGATGGCTGCTCCTTCGTGATTTTGGTCATAGTCCATTCCCAAGTACAGTAACATCTCCCCTGTGGTAGTTTTCATACTGCCAGAACCGGTCCACCCACGTTCGCTGAACCCCAACCCATGAATGTTGCAGTGTCTCATGTGAGATGTTACTTGAGCCAGCTAATGGGCATCATGAATATTCCGTGTATTCCAGAATTCAATTATAGTGTTGTACTTGACACTCAGAAATTCTGTCACCCTGGCAGTAGTTCCCTTGCGATTTTGACTCGGGAATTCCCTTGTTCCTGAACCATGTAGTGGTTTTTGCTGCTGTTTCCATAACCAATGCTTTTTATTAGACAAAGTTATTAGCCTTGTGCCCGATCCCCAACCTGAAGGACCAGTGGATTATGCTTTGTCTGGTCTCTAGCCATTGACTTGTCTGGCTTGGGAAACACAGCCAGGAGACTAAGTTCCCATCAACATAGCTCTCCAGGTCATTGAGACATGCAGGCCCTTGACAACTTTAAGGTAGCTATCGTACAAGGATTACTGACATGTTACCCCCAAATTAATGGGGCCTCATCCAGCAGATTTCCTAAGCCCCAAGAGAAAACTGAAAACTCTTTTGGTTCAAAATAAAACTGGCAAGTGTCTCTCACATCTTCCCTTCTATGTTATACTCATGTAGACAAGTGTTAGAAGACAGTTTGAAACCTGTCAGGAAATCTCTCATGCCTCTGAACCACAAAACCTGCACACACATAAACACACACACAGTTTGGTATTTTACACCACATGATTATTTAGGGCCTGATTCACAAAGATAACTTACACTTTTGACTAATTTATATGTTTGAGTAAGTTTCCTAGTTTTTGGCTGTTCCCAAAATTCAAGTGCAACCTTACTCAAAAAGTATAACTTACATGTCTCCACCAAGCTGATGGGTCTGGGGGCTATTCACAAACTGCAGGGGCTTTTCACAAAGGTAACTTACATTTTTGAGTAATTGGAAAGTGTAATTTACTCTCGCACTTTTGAGTAAGTTTGCTACTTTTGTCTAGTCACAAAATCACAAAAATATAAAGTTACTCAAAATTGTAGTCAGGTCTGGAGAACTCATGGTGCCAACTGATGGCACTTCTTGACATGTTAGGAGCCTCAAAGGATAATTAATAAAGAAAGGAATATTTGGAAAGTTTATGTATCCACAAGTGTTACAAATGAGGTCTCTAGTTGGCAATGGTTTGTACCCTGTTCAAGTAGGGACCCTCACTTTAGTCAGGGTCTCACACATAGCTAAGATTACACCTTCTCACCCTCTTGGTAGCTTGGCATGAGCAGTCAGGCTTATCTCAGAGGCAATGTGTAAAGTATTTGTACACACACACACACACATACACACACAAACACTAACACAGTGAAAACACCACACCAGTTTAAAGAAATAGCCAATATTTATCTGAGTAAAACGAGACCAAAATGACAAAATTCCAACACACACAAGCAAAGATATGAATTTTCAAAGATTAAGGCCCTCATTAAGACATTGACGATCAGCTGACCGCCACACCAGCGACGGCGGTAGTACTGTCGCCAGGCAGGTGGTGAAGACTGCCTAATTATGAGCATGGCGGTGATCCCTTCCATAGACAGCCAATGTACCACCCGAACCACCAGTGCGGGGTACCCACTGACCACGGCAGTAGCCATCTTCAGGCTGGTGGAAAACAACGACTCGCTCACCATATAATGGCACAGCAGATCGCCAGGATTTCTGGAGCGGGACCACTGCAACCAAAAGCCTGGCAGAAACACATCATATAAAAGGAGACACTCACCTCTAGGGACACAGAGAAGTCCGCGGGCGCCATGGAACCTGAACTCGAAGTCCTGTTGATGCTGTACCATGCAATGGCAGTCCAGGAGCAGCACGATGATGAAGATGATGACGATGAGTACAGCCACCAAGCACACAAGGGAAGGAGGGGAGAGTGACACACCCACATGCACAACACACACCATTCACACATACACACGAGAACCATCTGCAGATTTAATCAACATCAACATAACCCAGGAGCAAAGAAAGGCAGGACACTTACCTCTGGTCCAACCACTGTAATTATGTGGTAACAGCGACCCCAATTTAAATAATATATACATGTATATATACACATATAAACAGAAAGGGCCATTGGCCAGTCCATTGTTAATGAATAGCCACAGGGCAACTTCCAAGGCCCAACTTGACTCCTGACAGCCCAAGTCTCTCCACTGGGCAGGGGCATCATGATGATGGCAGGCAGGCAGGCACCTCAGGGGGTGAGGGGAATTTCTTGGGAAGGGGGTCCTTGGACTTGAGTTTGGGAGGGGGCAGGTCCTTACTGTTTTGTTTAGGGAGCAGAGGAGTGGGCTTGGAGCAGGGGCAGAGTAGTAGTCTTGTGTCCCTTACTGCTAGGTTTTGCTGCAGGGGGGGACATGAGAGGACTGGGACCTGGAGGTACTGGGCTGGGGGAGAAGTATCTTTCTCTTACGGGCAGGACGGTGGAAGAAGGGAAGAGGTCAAGTTGGGAAAGGAAACGTTTTTTAGGTCTCATGGGGTGGGTTGTGGGAGGAGGATTGAGAGTGGAGGTAGAGGGAGTAGTTGCAGGAGGAGTAGGTGTGCTGGACTTGGGTGCAGGTGCATGGATAGTGTGCGTGTGTGAGGCGAATGGCTGTTGTGTGTCTGAGTGAGACCATTTATGTGTGATTGGGGGGGCAGACATTGTGGGAGATGACAAACAGGACGTGTGTATTTATGTTGTTGTGGTGTCTACAAGTGAGGTGGGTGTGCTGCATGGGGTTGTGATGGTGGTGGTGGTGACTGCACCTGTGGTGTATGGGGTGCTAGTCTGCGTGTCTGCTGTTGTGGTGACTGTGTCTTAAAAAGAACTTAAATGTTAAAGATGGCCGCCATGGGTTTAGTTATAATGAGTGAATTGAAGTGTGCCACATTCTTTTTTTACATTTTGGCTAGCAACAGAATCGGTGCAGGTAGGGTTTATTGCACACCCGAGGGGAAATTTTGCCCCGTTGATATGCAAAAACGATTATTTTTTAGCCGATACCGGTCATACTCTCAAGATGGCCACCGCTATCATTTTTATTTAAGCATGTCCAAGCAAGTCTCTGTTTTCCTTTCTCCTCCCCTTTTTATCCTTTTTTACCTTTTTTACAGTTATATAGGAATAGAATAAGTGCAGGTTGGAATTTGTTTTACATATGTTAAATAAACGTTCATTCTCAGGCCGACATTGAAAATACTTTCATGATGGCCGCCGCTTACTGTTTATAAGCGTCAATCTCGGGAGTAGCCGGTTTTTCAGGCACTCCGATCCACGGGGGATCATTTTCACCTGGACTCACCTGTTCAGCCTGTATTGTTTGCTGCAAATACATGAACATTCAGGACAATGCCCTTGGGACCAGTGAGTAGTAGAACTTTGTTGAGATTAAGGGGGTCATTCTGACCCGTGGCGGTGCTCCACAGGGTATTCTGACCGCGGCGGTTCAGCCGCGGCCAGAAAGGGAAAACCGGCGGTCTCCCGCCGGTTTTCCGCTGCCCTGTAGAATCCTCCATATGGCGTGTCGTGAGGCCCCTGGGGGCCCCTGCAGTGCCCATGCCAATGGCATGGGCACTGCAGTGGCCCCCGTAAGAGGGCCCCACAAAGAATTTCAGTGTCTGCTATGCAGACACTGAAATTCGCGACGGGTGCAACTGCACCCGTCGCACCTTCCCACTCCGCCGGAGCCGGCGTCCTCGTGGGAAGGTTGTTTTCCACTGGGCTGGGGGCGGCCTTTTGGCGGTCGCCCGCCAGCCCAGTGGAAAAAACAGAATAACCGCAGCGGTCTCACGACCGCGGTGCGGTATTCTGGAGGGGGGAACTCTGGCGGGAATCACCCCCTAAGTGTGTATGGTCTCATAGGATATTCTTTCCTTGTGTTTTACAATTGAATGAGGATCTCATGGGTTTGTATTACTTCCAGCTCATTTACGTGATGTAGGAATCCAGTCACACCAATCAACAAATAACCCCATGGCAGGGCAAGTTTAGTTTGTAACTCAACAGGTTTTGGTCATTTTGTAGCCCTAAACACAGAGTTCAAAACAATTCTTAAGGTTAAAAATACTGGCATGTGACACAAGGATCTTCCATATAGACCTGTGGAGCACATTTATATAAACAATATGGGTACTGCATGAACAGCATGCTCTAATATAAAACACATGCTTATGGATAGTTCTGACTATTCCGTTGGTTTTTGTTTTGTTGCACTTGTATGTAAGATTTACACATGCGATGCTGTTTTGGTGGTAGTAGGTTGTATTTCAGTGAGTTATAGTTATGTAGCTTACACTTATGTTTATACTTATTAGGTGTGGTTCTCTCCATTAGTCCTGAGGAGGCCCAGAGTTGTAGGGGCCGAAACGCGTCAATTGCATATTCTTGGGGGGTTGTAACCAATGCTGAATTTGGTCTTTAAAGAATTTTTCTACGACAGGCCTTCTCATCTTTCCCTCTGAAAATGAGGATGTTGTAGGCCTGGGATTTATTTTGCAACCATCTCTTACATGTGGATCTTCAACATAATCTCTATGGACACCACATGGCTCCTTGAATAAGTAGAGGACTGTTGGACTAATCATTGTTGTCTTTTGTTTATTGTTGAGCTGTAGATTTTAAGCGATCTCTGGATGTGAGGCACTAACCAGAAGGTTTTGAAATGTTTACTTTGGTCGATGTATATAAAAATGACTGCTGCTCCTAGTTGGTGGGATGGGTAAGATGCTTCGATTAAAAAGCAATTAAATTGCATGCTCAATGATTGATTGATCGCATCATTGATGGAATTCATATGTGTATTTTTTCCTACAATTTGACCACTTCTTTTTAAGACACTATTGTTCATTACCCAGGTCTTGTGGGGTTAAGTGGGTAAACCCTTATTCTTACAGTTGTGGTGACTGTGGGCATGGCTGTACAGGTGGCAGGACCTGGGACTGATGATGCAGTGCATGCAGGTGTGAGTGTTGATGTGACTGTGAGGGAGGAGGAGGGGGAGGCAGTGGAGGCAGTGGCTGTTGTTGTATGTGCATCTGTGTATTGGCTGTGTTTGTGCTTGTGGAGTGAAGAGTGCTGCCTGTGTTTGTCTGTGTGAGTCCTGTCTGTTGTTTTTGGTGCATGCTTGTCAGATTGTGTGCGTGGGTTGAATGGTCCCAGAGGAGTCCATCACCACCAGGGAGCATCCATCGGAGGAGGAATCTGAGTCAGATGTTGTTGCTCTGATCTCCCCTGTGGTGTTCCCCTCACCCTCCAACCCACTGGCCCCCTTGGCGTCGGTGGACTCTGCCTCCCCCACTCGCCGGTCCCCCTGCTCCTTCACCAGATGATGCTAATGTATACAAAGACAGGATGAGAAAAGGAGAGAGGGTGGAGGAGAAAGAAAGAAAACACAGGGTAAATCACAGCAACAACTGCACATATGGCATACACATCACAATCACTTACTGAGACTAACACTGTGCAGTATGGGTCACATTACCAAACCATTACCTGGGTACAACAGCAGTAACGGACCCAAACACTACCATCTGCACACCCACTGGGACTCACTTAGCCATGTCAGTCACAGTATGCTAGCTACTTACCAATATCAAATATACATACCTCCCTACATTGCTGAGCAGGACCACACAAGAATAGCTAAACCGGCATATTGAGGCATCCACTGACTAGAACCTTGCACCCAAACCCCATGGCAGGCAACAAAAACAAAATCCCACACATTCTGGACTCACCCCCTTGTGGCTGCTGTGCTGCCCTCAAGCGCCCATCCAACTCAGGATTGGCCACCTCCAATATGTGGGCCATTGGGGAGGGTCAAAGTCCGACGGGCACCCCCCCTTGTAGGGAGGCTGTCCACAGCTGGGCCTCTGTCGTCTTCTGGGCCAAACGTCTCAGGTCCTCACACCATTTCCTGCAGTAGGTGCTCCACCGACTATGGACCCCCAGGGTCCACAAGTCCTTGTCGATGGCACACCACAACCCTTTCTTCTATTGGGTGCTGACCTGCAGAAAAGACACAGACAGAAGAACACCATGAAATCAACACTCCTTTCTGAAACAGAAATGGCTTACATACTGCATAGAACCCACCTTAAGCATACACATGACCGGTACCCCTGCATACACATTGCATTCAGCCAAACCCCCCAAATGACACACTGCCAGCACACACATACATCTTCATGCAGCCATGTTACATCTAGCATACCCATGATGTATTCACCTGTTAGTCTGTAGGCCCATGCAACTGCCCATACAGGGGTTGGACCTCATTCACAAGCCTATCCAACTCCTCAGATGTGAAGGCTGGGGCCCTTTCTCCTGTAGAACGGGCCATCACAGGTTCCAGACACAGGATACAGCAGCACGTGCAGTGGAGATGTTGAACCGTAGAGAGTCAGGAATCAAGTGAAGTGGTACAGAGAAAATGGCGGTCATGTCCGCGGCGGTGAACACCGTCACTGCCGGCGTTGATCATCATTGTTTCCTGTACTCCATAGAGCTCCATGTTAGCCAAGGAGGAGTTGTAGGGCGGTGCAGACAGCCGTCCGCCATGACGCCAAAAGCCAGCAGAGTGAGGTCACTTATACCTGTCCCTCCCACTGTGAATTCTGGATTCTATGCCATAGGACACATACCACATGTGATTGAGGCCATTAACAGGACCCATATAGCCTTGGTCCCTCCCAGGGCAAATGAGCAGGTCTACAGGAATATGAAGAGTTACCACTCTCTAAATGTCCAGATGGTGTGCCTTGCTGATCAATACGTCTCCCACGTTACTGCCAAGTTTCCAGGATATGTGCATGATACCTATGTATTCAGGAATAGCAGTGGCCCACAGGTGATGGCATGACTACAGAGGCACAGAGTGTGGCTCATAGGTGAGCTTGAGTCTTCATACAGTGTATGACAGTGTATGCCAACTGGAGTTATACTCCATGCCATTGTACATGAGTGATGTGTGTCCCTCACTACTTTCAGGTGACTCCGGCTACCCAGACCTGTCCTGGTTGTTGACTCCAGTGAGGAATCCGGGAACAGAGGCAGAAAAGCGGTGCAATGAAGCACATGGCCGTACCAGGAGGGTTGTTGAACGCACATTTGGTCTACTGAAAGCCAGGTTCCAGTGCCTCCATTTAACAGGTGCTACACCCCTAAGAAGGTCAGCCAGATGGTGGTGGCTTGCTGCATGCTGCACAATTTGGCCCTTAGATGCCATGTGCCCTACCTACAAGAGAAGGGGGGGAGACAATACACCTGTGGCAACAGAGGACACTAAAGGCAGTGATGAGGAGGAGGAGGATGTGGAACACAGGGCACATATCTTACAGCAGTACTTCCAATTACACTCATGTAAGACTGTAAATCTGTAATTCTGTTCATATCTCCATTACAGGTAAGTGCTGTGTGCCAGCTGTATTGTGCCAATCACTACCTTTACATTTCAATTGACTGTCACTTATGTCTTCCCTTTTTGCAGATGTTGGTGTGGTCACAACTGTGTACTGATGTGATGACTACAGACTGCTTAAACACATTTGTTGGATGGGTTCACACGTTACAGGAGATTTGCACAGATAATACAGTTCAATTCATTGCAAATGTCTGTATGATAAAGCACAAATACTCCAGTTGTGTTCAAGGGTGTTTATTTACGTGACAAGAAGGAAGGGATAGTGCAATAGAGTGGGGTGATGGTGGACGAAAACGTTAGTGTAGGGGCCCAGTTGGTTTGTAGCACAGGTCCAGTGTCCATGGGGCCATAGGAAAAGGAGCAATGGTGGTCCAAAGTGAACAAGGTGACTGAGTGGCACACAAGGAGGACATTCTGGAAGGGCTGATTTCCTGGCGGTGGTCTTGGTCTTGGCAACAGTCTGTGGTGTCTGTCTGGGTCGCAGGGAACGTTTGCAGGGTGGTTCACCTTCTGCATGGGTGCTGTTGGCCTGTGGGTGGTATTGCAGGTCCTCCTGTCTCCTAGCTGCAGCAGATGTTGATGGCTGCTGAGTGGACTGGCTAGTGGAAGTGGGCAGCTGGTGTGCTCTGTTGTTCTCCCGCATAGTGTTGACCGTGTCACCCAGCATCCCTGCAATGGAGGCCATGTTGGCATTTAGGCCCTGCAACTGCTGAATGACCTAATGGTGGTGTACCACCTGCAGCCACTGGTTCTCTTGCATGATGATGATCACCTGGCCCATCCTGTCCTGGGATGTTTGTTATGCCCCAGGACATGTGTGAGGGCCTCCTGGGCAGTAGGTTCCCTCGGCCTGGCTTCCCCTTGCTGCACAGCTGACCTCCCACTGTCCCTGGCCCCCTGTGCCTCTGTCCCCTGAACGGTGTGCCCACTCCCACTTACACCAGGACCTTCACCGTCTTGCCTGTGTGGTGTCGACTTCGGTACCTGTACAGGTGGGCACACTATTGTTCAATGTGTCCTGGGACAGGGGTTTAGGGATGTTGGCTGGCTGCTGTGGTGTTGGTGTCAGAGGTGGGAGCACTGATGGACTGGCTGTGGGATATGAAAGCTGACTGACCAGTGGTCCCAGATGGGCCAGGGAGTTCATCCAGCTCTGGACATCCAGAGTTGCTATCATCACTGAGGGCATCTTCTGGTGGAGGACTGGATTGCCGTGGCACCTGCTCGCTGCTGACATTGGCTGGGGCACCTGGGGACATGTAAGTGATTTGTAACAGTCATTGGGTTGTATGTCACATATTCTGCATTTCTGGCTTTCCCTATGGGTTTGGTGTTGTCCTCCCACCTTTGGTTAGTGTATGGTGATGGATTGTGGGATTGGTAGTGCTACTTACTGGCCATGCATTGCTGTTGTGTGCATGCAGAGCTAGGAGGGGTGTGCTTGCAGTGGGTAGGGCAAGCAGGGGTACACAATTGAGGGTGAGTATTAGGGTGGTAGACTGTATGGGATGGAGTGGGGTGTAGGGAGTCAGGGTGAGGGGGTGACATGCCAAGCAGATATCAGTGGACATAGGTTAGTAATGGTGACTTACCAGTGTCCAGCTCTCCATTGACTCCAGTGAGGCCATCGTGACACAGGATTGCCAAGACTTGCTCCTCCCATGCTGTGAACTGGGGGGGAGGAGGTGGGGGTCCACTGCCAGTTCTCATGATGGCCACCTGGTGCCTTGATGCAATGGAACTCACCTTCCCCCATAGGTTGTTCCACCTCTTTCGAATGTCGTCCCTTGTGCGTGGATATTGTCCCATGGAGTTCACTCTGTCCACGATCCTCTGCCATAGCTCCATATTCCTGGCAATGGAGATCTGCTGGACCTGTGCACCAAACAGCTGTTGGGTGCCTGCCGTTGATTGTCCGCTGTGGTGATTCGTGGGTCATAATTTGGAGGGCGGTGTATTGCTGGCGTAGCGGGGAGGGTGGTTGTGGCTGGTTTTTGTTGATTTTGTATTTGTGTGTCATTATATCGCAGGTGGATTACTGCATCCGCGGTGGTCTGTTGGTTGCCATTACCACGATGGTCTTCAGAAGAGACCGCCAATGTCATAATGACCACCTAAATCTTAGTATAGCACTTAAAACACAATAGCTCTAACTGGGGCTATCACGACATATTGACGGAGCCGATCCCAACAGTCCAATGCCACTCGCAAGGGAGTACGGACCTGTCACGGAGTTGCACAGACCCCAGGTACAGTACCTTTGGAAAGCTAAAAAACAAAGGCATTGCACGGAGTCCGGGAGGCAAAGTGTCGCTGGAGATGATGCGATGTTGGTTCCTTACTACTTCCGGGGAGGTGAGACGGTGTCGGTGGTGAGGCGTCAGTTCTTTACGAACAGGTGAGGGTCGATAAATCCAGCAGGTTAATACACAAGGAGTTGACTTCTCAGTGTTGGGATCACACCAAGGGGCCAAAGATGAAGAAGTGGGTTGGAGTCGGTGTCACAGATGTCGGTGACACAGCACTCGGAACTCACGCTGTGGACGGACTTTGGAGGAACTGCAGCGGGGTGAGGCCTGCAGCATCAGTCACAGTTGTTGCACTCAGCTGGGACCATGGCTCCAGGGAAGGCAGCAGCGCAGAGTCGGACAGCAGCGCCAGTTCAGAAGTCGCTCTGAAGTTGATGTACTTGGTTTCTTCTTGGTTACACAGAAGTCCTTCAAAAAGGGATGCATTTAAAAAGAGGTTTTCATAATACAACTGAAGAGAGAGATGGAACAGACATCAGGCAACAGCAGACAGGGCAACAACTCCACCAACCCCAGCACCAGCCAGGATGTCCGGACAGACCAACAGGGGTAGAGAAAGCGGAAGAATAATTTTAGTGAGGTGGAGAAACAAATACTCACAATGGAGGTGGCAATGCATGAATGTTGAAGTGAGTGGATGAGCATGAATCTGTGATTAATGGAGGCTGAGAAGTATGGGTCCAGTTGGGTGGCTAACCAGGGTAGGTACATGTAACTCAGCATGAAACCTACTAGCATGTGTGAGTATAGCTTGATACATAGCTTTCTAATACAGGCAGCCACGATGGGCAATTTGAAGTGGTGAATCTTAATGTAGGTCTTGGGTTACATGAGAGTCAATTTATGGCCAGGCTCCCAACTACGTCTGACTTTTGGAGTCCCTAATCCTAAATGAGGATCACCAGAGGAGATATGTACATGAACAAGTAAGTGGGACAGAGCCATACAAAGTGTGATACTCTGCAGAAAACCAAATCTGGCAATGAAGAAATGGGTTGAGCATCAGTGCCAGCAATCTAGCTAGTTTGACTGGGCCAATCCCCTCTAAGTTAGCACACACTGGCCATTGTTTTCACAGATGCACAACCATGGTAGGACATGCACTTACGCATTCATGTAGTGCAGCAACTTGCTACCAATGTAGAGTACTGTGGATGCATGCCCAATATGATCCTTGACCACATGAATGCACAATGTGCATGCAAGAGAGCACAACAAGGCATACTGATGGGGTGTAATGTGTGTAAGGCTGACAGCAGAGTCCAATTAAATACATCATCAAACTCAGTTAACCTTCACATGAGCTATGGACTGAGTAGCGGCCAGAGGGAATTCATGGCACCCTGGTGACCCTGGTGCATAGTAGTGCTGTCAACACATGAAAACACATTTAGCCATCATGAAAAGGAATGCTAAAATCCAAGGCAGGTGTTGATCTTACCTCAACTCACCTGCACTGGCAGGGTAGCAAGCTGTGTAACTGTGTTGCAATGTGGGGTATAACACAAGCAGTCACCCTTGTCACACAGCGGTGTGTGCACAATGCACAGAGAGTGCCATCTGAAAGGCAACCACAGTGCCAATTGGCCTGAATACATACATGTCACATATGTAATATACATCAATGTTGAAATGAAAGTGAATGAGGATACATACTGTATGTCAGCCTGATGACATGTCTAGCAAAGATCACCATTTACATATCTCCATTTCATTGCAGAGGAAGAAACTACTCCTCCTGACCAACTGCCTGCCCTGGATGACTAACCTGCTGCTAATGACACCCTGCTCCTCCTAGACTAGGACACATTTCAGCAAATCCTGAACTACTTTGTTTCACCTTCTCCAGTTGTGGGACGGGCTTACAACATCAATGGCTCTCCAGAGGAACCACCTACAAGGGGACCTACCCCATCTGCAAGTCCCAGGCCAACTTTGTTCTCCGAGGACCCCCAGGTAGTCTTTCAAAACCAAGCAGTAGGAGTCCAGTGGCAGATGAGGTGCAGGGGATGGAGACCATTGTGGGCACCCTAGAGGGAGTCCAAAGGTGCCTCAGTCGCAATGAGAACACATCTGAGGCTATCACAGGCAACCACCCTTCACTCCATAGAATGGAACAGTCCTTGGCTGACATGGCTGACATGGCTGGCGTCATGACGCAGAGGCAACAACAACAGCCATGCCAATGAAACACCAGTGAGGTTGCAACTCAGCTGGGGGCCATCAGGAAAATCCTTTGATCTATGGAGGGCAGGCAGGACTCCACCATGGGTGCCTTCCACAGTGACCTTGTTGGCTTATTGGCATGCTATCAGGCCCTTGTGAGTGCTGTGCTACCTCGCTTGTCGGCACAGACAAATGCAACCAGGGACAGGGAAGCCATATCCTCTGCCCCTGATGTGTTTGTGCCTCAGATGCCCCGCACACAAGCACTACCACCCTTAGGGGAGGCACAACACACATCAGAGGAGGAAGATGTAGACACACTTTCTTGTGGAGAACTAGCTAATAACATTTGTCTTTGCCCCTTGGCAAGGTTGCATTGGACCTGTCTGGTCTGCATGGAGCCTAAC
Source organism: Pleurodeles waltl (assembly GCF_031143425.1). NCBI lineage: Eukaryota > Metazoa > Chordata > Amphibia > Caudata > Salamandridae > Pleurodeles > Pleurodeles waltl. Next base: position 725,236,578 of record NC_090443.1, read on the forward strand.
ATACCATCACCCTTGTCATCTGGTACTGTCTCCTTTGTGTTTGCCCACCTATTAGTCTTATCGACTCTGGAAAGTTGGTGAGGCCTATATTCCCTCATGGCAATTTGGAACTTCTCCTCACAGGAATACTCCTCTCCCCCGCATGTTACATGACATGTATTCCCCAAGGTCTCTGTCTGGAATGAAGTTTCCAGCCAGGTGGGGGCCACTTCCATGGATACTAGCCAGAAAGCAACAATGATACCAGCCAGCAAACAACAATGATGTGACAGTAAAATGGTGCAAGGGTGAGTGTGTAAGTGGCTGGCACCAGTGTGTGAACCAACACATTCTTGATTTGTGACTATGGGTTGAAATAATCATTTATACAATACATGTAGCATAACTTATACACACAGTGCAACAGTAGGTGACTACCTATTTTGGCCTGTATGTCCTTTCTAGACAAGAGAGACACTTACAGAGCACAATCATGTTTGAAGATCCCTTAAGTGATTCAATTGCAAACTTGACAGAATATTGTTCATAGGCTTCACAAAATGCTGCACATATAAACACTACATAGAAATGCAACAGCCTGTGCTTAAAACAACCTAAGCATGTATGACAACTCCTATGAAGTAAATCATTAAGCAGTCGTGAAATTGGAAAACTGTTGATTATTAGTATTATAAAACTATTAAAATCTAAAACTATCTACACTACACTAATGTATCATATGTAAACTATGACTAAAGTAACCTATGCTAACTAACCTACACTACTTTAACTTAACTCTATCTTAACCTACCAAACCTTAACTTACACTATTCTACACACATACCACAACAGAGATGTTAAACATCAACCCTCTACCTCCCTTAGAACGCATAGGGGCAGATTTAAGAAAAGTGGCGGTGCATCCAATGCAGCGCCACTTTTCTTGCATCCCTTACATCTCCTAATGCCACCCTGTGTGTACCATATTTAAGATACAGCGCACCATGGTGATAGTTAGGGAACTAACGTCAAAAGTTTTGACACTAGTATGGTACTTTGTAGGATTAGCGTCAAGAACGTTGTTGCTAATCCTGCAAAGCACATTGAGGGCCATTAATTATAATGGTGTGCCTCCTTTTAACGCCTGCTATGTGCAGGCGTTGAAAATGCTGCAAAGAATGGTGCAAGGAAATGTTTTAGATTTATTTGCGCCATTTCTTCTGCCCCCTCTAATGGGGGAATGGTCCCTAGTATACATTATGCTTGGTGCAGGCATAATGTGGCGCAAGGGTTTACAAAGTGGCACAATGCATCTGATGTTGCTATTTTGACCTCGTTGAGCAACATTAGCGTAAAAAAACATTATGCTAATGTGGCGCAAGGAGGCGCTAGGCTCTCTTAAACTTGGGCCGTAGTCGCACAATACAATGGTATTTTTCATTCATTTATTTTCTTTATAAACATATTTTAAACTTCAACCTCCACTCACTAAACAAAACTACTCACCCATATCCCCACCTAACAACTCACTGCCAAACATCAAACTTACTAATACGATATTGGACACGTGATGCTACAATCTATCCTGACCTATGCTAAAATACTAATCTACAAAACCAATTTATAAAAAACAGGGGAAACGCTAAAAGCCTGAGGGAGGGCTTTATCTGTGCTCTAATCCAGTCAGCAGGCAGCTGCACTGTCTACATTATCTGTCACATATTTGCCAGTTCGGACTCAATTCCAGCCATCCCTTGTTTAAGGTTCACAAGGTCTTTCAGGGCTTGGGTTTCAAAATCAGATGGTACTCCCGGGGTCTCGGACAAGAGCTCAGGGACTTGATCCGGTTGAGCTATTGATGTGTCTGGAACTGCCAATGCTCTTCCTCCATGTTTTACTTCCACATCCTGGCTAATGCTTCCCTTGGCTGGTCCTTGTTGCCCTTGAGTTCTGGACTTCCAGGTCCCCACTTCCACGTCTAACCTTCCCTTTTGCCTGTAGGCCCTGGCAACATGCCTAATGTGGTGGTATCACTAAAATCTGATAGTAAGTGCCTTCTCCTGTTTGGTAGTCATTTTGTCTGGTGGAGAGGAAGGAAATATGTATCAGACAAATCTGAACTTATACTTGTTGTCATAAATAATATGTTTATTTTTTAAAAGCATCACATGGCAAAGCTTCCGGACAAAATAACATTTAGTGAATAATAATTGACCAATCTTCACATGAAACATACACTTTTCCTAATATAATAATGCAAACGTATTTGGGTGCTGGCATTGTAGGTATGTGAAATGGCAGTGCCCGCACAAATAAATGTATAACCATAATAATACTGAGACTGATTAGTAATTATGATGTGGTGTACACATGGAATGGTTCACATGGTCACCTAGGCACTCCCTGGGGTTTGTTATACAGCATGCAACAGGGTATATTCTAAGGTCAATATCCTTTATGAAATGAGTAATGTATAGCAAGTACAGGTATTGTGCCACAGTATTGGTTAACTGAGATGGCAAATACACATGGTCACTCACTTTTCAGAATAGACTGACTCTGTGCCAGGTAGTTAAAACATAGATGGAAGGTGGCTAGCTACCTCACATTAAACAGACCTGTGGCGGGAAGCGCATCGCTGGTGCCGGGGGCAGGAGCCACACACCTCAGGGCAGGAGCCCTTTAAAAAACTCATTGCACTCCCGCCGTCGCAGGAAGCGCATCGCTGGTGCCGGGGGCAGAGCCACACACCTCAGGGCAGGAGCCCTTTGAAAAACTCATCACGCTCCCGCCGTTGCGGGAGGCGCATCGCTGGTTCCGGGGGCGGAGCCACACACCTCAGGGCAGGAGCCCTTTAAAAAACTCATCGCGCTCCCGCCGTCGCGGGAAGCGCATCGCTGGTGCCGGGGGCGGAGCCACACACCTCAGGGCAGGAGCCCTTTAAAAAACTCATCGCGCTAGTCGCATCGCTGGTGCCGGGGCCAGAGCTACACACTTCAGGGTAGGAGCCCTTTAAAAAACTCATCGCGCTCCTGCCGTCACGGGAAACACATCACTGGTGCCGGGGGCGGAGCCACACACCTCAGGGCAGGAGCCCTTTAAAAAACTCATTGCGCTCCCGCCGTCACGGGACGCGCGTGGGCGAAGCCCGGGCCAAGGGCGGGCCCGTCCTTCGCCCATCAGCGCCCGGAAGAGGCTGGGCTGGGCCATACACCTTAATTTTTCGGTTTTTGTGCTGCGTTGACCAGCGGGGACCTGCGGTGCTGAGTAAGTTTCCTTCTTTTATCTCTTCCCCATTCTCTATTCAGCATGGGAAAACGCAAGGTTCGCTCTAGTCCTGGCCTGGCTACAGCCAAATCAAAAAGCTCTAAATCTAACAGAGCAACGCAATTCCACTCCAATTGCGTTTCTAGAGAAATTGATAACTTAATTGAGGAAGTGGAATCCATCCTCAAAGAAAAAGAGGGCAACGCCTGTAAGAAACTGAAATCAGGATCCTTACTTCCATTTCTAACGACTAGCTCCATTAAACCTACTGACATTCAGCCAAAGATAACTTTATCCCAGGTTGTTGTCCCTCCAAGCTCGTCTGGTCTGGCTAATTCCTCGCTTTCGCCTGGCACTAGTCCTAATTTGGACATAAACCGTTCTGTTCCCATTGTTAATGGGATTCCATGCACAAATCGGTTTACGGTCTTGGACCAATCAGAATTAGCAAGTGCCATACAGCCTTCGCTCCCTGTGCCTGTGCCTTTTAAACCCACTTCTGATCTTCCTAGTGATGATGTCTTAGCTCTGCTATCTAGTCTAAAGCGTGAAGTCGGGGAATTGAAGAGTCTCTTATTTGAGGTCCTTAAATTACTCAAAAAACCTGACATAACTCCTTCGTTTATCCCGAACTCAGCCACTGTACAAGCTTCTCGGCCACTGGCTCCTGTTGCTCTGCCAGTTGACTCCCCATTGCCACGGGAAATGGACAAGGGTTATAGTCGTCATCATGGAAATCACGCGACTTCTGCTCAAGCGAATGTGCCATTCTTTCCTCTTAATCCGGGCCAATTTGTGGCCCATTCTACTCATGCGCCCAACCGAAACTGCATCGACATGTGTAACGTCCCTCGACTTCCACCTCATACGAGGGAAGACACTTCCTCTCTTATTAACAAGGTGTTGTATTGGATTCGGCACACTAGGGGCTGTGGCTCTATCATCCACGCGGACATTGCCTTTGTGTCTCGTGTGCGAGGCCCTGGTGGGCGTGACACTATCAAACTTCATCTTGTCAGCCCCGCTTTAGTTAAAGGGATCTTGCAGATGGAAGCTCGTAATTTATCAAGATCTGTCTCTGATATTTTTTTTAGAGAAAGTTTGCCTGCTATGGGTCACAAGATCTCTTCCTTGCGTCCACCCGGAGCCATCCCAATTCCCCGAATTATCTCTGTTTCAACTGTCTCCCCTGACTTGTTGCCTTTTCCAGGCAACGGGGCTGCTATGGTCTGCAACAATAAAGGTACCTTCATACAAGACCCCGTCACCACAGGGGATACATCGGATGTGGATTGACTATGTCATTCTAATTCTTGCAAACAGAATGTTCCACATGTCTGGGCAACGACACTTACAAGATCTCCACTCGTTCTGGGTGACAATACTATAAGGGCTTTACCCTGAACCATTAATGGGACTTCCAACTCTGCTCTTGGTGCCGACTCCTGTATGTCAGCTTGTGGTATTACAAAAAGGAAAATATTGTCTTGGAATGTGGCTGGCATCAAGAGCAAATTATCTGATCCGGACTGGGGGGCTTATGTCGAATCTTTTTCCATTTGTATGTTTCAGGAAACTTGGGCTATGGATTATGCGTATAGGCCAGGCTATTGTTGTTTCACTAAAAAGGCGACTCCGTCCACCAGGGGAAGGGCGATTGGGGGTCTATGTACATGGGTCAAGTTGACTGAAGTGGGCAGGATAAAGGAAATCACTATTGACTCCTGTGACATCCTTGCAATAGCAATATGGCCTATCACAGGCACTCCGGTGTTATGTATTAACATTTATAATAGGCCAGGTCCAGCTAACCGCCAGTCTGGAACTATTCATCTGTTGCACAAATTCTTAACCAAACTTTATTCTAAATATTGTGTTATTATTGCAGGTGACCTCAATGCCCAAATTGAATTCGATTCAGCTTTTGTCGAGTCTATCCAGGCCGAAGATGAAGTATGGAATCTTCCCCCGCTTTCAATCCAACCAGTGTCATGTACTCCTCCCCTTAGGGTCATGCAGATAATAGACCTTGTAGTAACTCATGGCCTGCGTTTTGGAAATGGCCGTTTTTTAAATGACAACTCTAGACCCACCTTCTGCAGAGGCCACTACAGCATCACTCTGGATTACGTTATTTTTGATCTACGAGTTTGGCACTTTATAATCAATGTTGAGGTTGGTTCTCGGTACACTAGCGACCATGCCCCCTTACAAATTGAATATAATGCAACCCTTTTTTCAGGGCTCACTCCACCTTATGTTCTGGATGCTCCCAATGATTGGCTGGAATTATCCAGCAATAGGCGTGTGGTGAGATGGTCTTCGTGTTTGAATTCTAACCTGCTTAATGACAAGCTTTATGACCTAGTCTCTTGCCACCAGCTTTTTGATGACTCTATTGTTTTATCTCCTTCAGAAGTTATGTCCTCTCATGCGACTCTTTTTATGGATCTCAAGGAGCTTTTTACTAAACCCCCCTCAACCCAAAACAACTCCTCCTTGCCCATTTGTAAGTGGTTTGATAAGGAGTGTCGGGAGGCTAAGAGCCTTTTGTCCAAAGCTCTAAAGCTAAAGAGCCGGGATGCTATCATATACGCAAGAAGGAACTATGCTTCCATTTGTAAGTCATCTAAACTTAAATACAAAGATAAATTGTGGGAGCGTCTGCTGGAGGCAGCTAGTGCCTGTGACCTTAAACTTTTTTGGACCCTGGTCTCACGTAGAGACCCCGCCCTTCCATCTATTCCTGAATGTCATATTGATGCAGAATCCTGGCTCTCCCATTTTCGGGAACTATATGGGTCTTCCCCCAATCCGAACAACTCTCCTATTGATTCTTCACTGTGCTTTTCCCCTATGCCACCCTTTACCCTAAAAGAAACTGAGCTGGCAATCCGTGCTCAACGAACAGGGAAGGCTCCTTGCTCAGACAGTGCCCCTTCGGACCTGTATAAATCAGATTTATCTATTTGGACCCGGTACATTAATAGGCTATCGAATACTGTTTTGGTAACTCGTTCTTACCCAGATACGTGGAAGGTGGCTATTATCGTCCCTATACATAAAAAAGGAGATAAAAGCTCCCCTGGGAACTACAGACCGATTAGTCTATTAGATAACCTGCAAAAAATATTCTCTTTCCAGTTGTTGTCCAGATTAAAACACTGGATAACAAAAAATCAGGTTTTAAGCCATCTCCAGGCTGGTTTCTGGGACAAGGTCAGTACCATCGATCAGATCTTCCGATTTACTACCATCAAGTGGAAGACCGTAGATGCAGACAAAGGCCATTTGTTTGTGGCCTTTGTCGATTTAAAATCTGCATTTGACCTTGTCCCGCGTGCCAAGCTCTGGGAGGTCTTGAGCAACATTGGAGTTCCGGGTTCTTTGATTAATGTTATCCAAGATCTTTACTCTGGCAATTATGCCAGAGTGCGCTGGGGTCTGGCTGGTGAGTTGACCCCAGCTTTTTCTACAATCCGAGGTGTGAGGCAGGGGTGCGTTCTCGCGCCCACCCTATTCCTATTGTTTATTAACGCTTGCATCCCATACCTCTTAGATTGCTATGGTGATGCCCCGAATTTGGGTGGCCAGAAGTTCCCCTGTCTACTGTTCGCAGACGACACCCTGTTACTCTCGCGAACTGCCATGGGCCTTTCCAGATTGCTATCACGATTTTTGTAAAGACCATGGGTTGGAAATCAACTCAGCAAAAAACAAAGTATATGGTCTTTGGGGACAGTAGGTGTAAAATGAAGAGACCAGTATACCTAGATGGTGCTCCCTTGGAAAGAGTGGGCACCTTTGACTACTTAGGTATCAAACTGGAAGACTCACACCTTTGGCATGCACACCGCCAGAAATCTCTATTGTGCTTGAAGCAAAGGGCGGGTGGCATTGTAAGATTCGCTTCTAGATCTCCCAAGTTTGCAATGTCTCCCGCCCTTGAAATATATAAATCCCAAGCCTGTGGGGGGGCCTTATATGGTGCTGAACTTTGGGGCCATTGTAACCTGGTGGATTTGGAAAGGGCGGAAAATCAATTTCTGAAATCATTGTTAAAAGTTCCTTCTAGCACTCCATCTCTGCCCATCCGTATGGATCTAAATCTTTTTTCTATTTCGCAGATTGCTGCTTTAAGGCCCTTGTTGTATTGGATCCGGCTCTGGATAACAGATGCCTTGTCTCCATTTCGTTGTGGGCTTCTCAAACTGGTGGGCAGTAACACTATCAGTAAAACGAAATGGTGTACTTATGTCAAAGATTCCTTATTCCATCTAGGTTTTGGATCCTATTGGTCAGACCCTCCTTCTATTCCTAAAAATGCTGTGCAGCTATTGAAGGATGCTTTTCGGCTCAACGCTCAGACTGTGCAATTTACTGAGATTGTTCCATTGTCAAGGTGTGATAATTACTTATCACTCAAATGCCACTATGAATTTGAGCCTTATATGGATATAGCATTATCTCCATTTGCGCGAGCTCTTTTTGTTAGATTCAGAATAGGGTCCCTCCCCTTGTGTTCCCTAACGTACAATTGGTATTGTCCCACTAATAGTTCCAAGCTCTGCCCGATGGGCTGCCAACGTGAAGAGTCTATTTCCCATCTTCTCTTTTATTGTCATGCATATCGCAAACAAAGAGCTTGCTGGATTATCCCGCTCTGCAAATTTATAGGCGCCAGGTCTCATTTGTATGATGAGAGAATTTTTAAATCTGATCCATCTCCCGAGGTAGTTTTACCAGTGGCAAAATTCCTCGAATCAATCTGGCGCCTTAGACTAGCAACTTTAAAGAATATGACTGGAGAGCTAACTTTAAGATCGATGTATGCATCTTAATTGACCTTCTGATGTCTGATTTTAGTATTTAATTTTTAATATTAAGATACTGTTTTATTGCCTTATTGAATTCCCATGGGCATGGGGAATAGGGTCCTTGTTGTGCGGTACACTTTAAATTTGGGAGATATATATTGTGCTCATTTTGTTTGAATTTTAACTTTCTATTATCTCTTTTACATTTTTACTGTGTTTATATTTTTAAGTATTTTATCAATTTCCAAAATTAACAATTTATGATGCTTGTATTGTACTTTTATGGTATGTTTTTTACTTACCGAAATAAAGTTAAATGAATGAATGAAACAGACCTGTTGGACGTTTCTCCAATATTGACTCATGGAAATACCAGGAACCCTATTACATAGCTCATGTAATAAAATTCGAGCAAAACCATGGGGACATTTACATATCCTAGTGTCTGTCCATACATGTCAGCAAGGATTCTTTCCTTGGTGCACATCACCTAAACCCATATCCATATAATGAGTGTCTGCATGCATGCTGTAGATCTCTTATTTATAAGTACCTTGAGACATATTTATAAGCCCCTAGCGCCACTGAAGCGTCATTTTTCGTGACGCTCTGGTGGCGCTATGCCCTGCGCCGTATTTACACTTTTTTGTGGCTTAACGCCACCTTGTAAATACGACCCCTTCACATGCAACCCTTTGCGTGGAAGGGGTGTGCAATGGGTGTTGCTGTGGGCATGCCACAGCAACACGTAGTGCATTTTGACGTTAACTCAGATTTACCAGCTTTCATAAACCTGAGGCAGCGCCAAAATCTAACGTCATCTTAGGGGTGGTGTTAGCAAGGCGCAACAAGGAAGAATACTTTTACTCCTCCTCGTTTTTTACTTTTTCTATGTGCTCTGCATTCTGAGCAAAATGCCAGACATGATTGTTTATGTGTGGGTGGTGTCCCTTCCTGCACATAAACAATCATTTGAAAATTACGTTTTGGCACTTCTGTGTGTGCTGCATTCTGCAGCACACACAAAAGTGCCAAATCGCCATTAGTGATTGTTTATATGCCGGAAGGGACACCTTCTGCAGATAAACAATTACACCCCTCAACGCAAACCATCGTGCAAGGATGCCTGCGCTGGTGCTGGCAGCTTAATTTAGTGCCAGTGCGGGGGACAACACAGGAGTGCGCCATATTCAGTTAAATATGGCGCGTCCCTGCGCTGTGAAAATGAAGGAGCGCAGCACTGCCAATTTTGGGGCAACGTTGCGCCCTGTCGTTTTCCTGTAAATATGGGCCCTTGTGCTGTATTTTGGAGGTATCCTTTAACTATGAATCAAGGGTGACAGATATAGTGAGAACCAAAAGGAGTAATGCCACCAGTCGGTGAACTGTGTAATGGGCTGCATGCTAACAACACAGTGCATACATGCATGTGCTCCTTTACAAATTGAGGCTGTAGGAGGCTGGCCTGGTTTGTAGTGGGTACCTATGGTACTTACAACTTATACTAGGTCCCGTTATCCCTTATTAGAAGCCAGGCTGTCTAGGAGTAGCTGTAGCTGAGCAGCCACAGCTTATCTAGGAGACATGCAAAGCTCATGCAATACCACTGTAGTCACAAAATACTTACACACATGAAAGAAAATACTTGGTGTTACAAAAATAAAGGTACTTTATTTTGGTGACACAAATATGAAAAATACCATAGAGACTGTACTCCCTTAGGAGGTAAGTAATATAAAAATTATATACACTAGTATGCAGAAATAGGCATAAAAACAGTTAGAAAACAGTGGAATTACTGAAAATCACGATAGTTAGAAATGGGCCTGGGGGGCACAAACCATATACTAAGAAAGTGGAATGCGAAAGTCGATCTCCCACCTAGGCAAGTGTAGTGTGTAGATGGGAGCTGGGAGTACTAGAAAACTCCATAGGTAAGTACTAGAAACCACCCCAATGACCAGGAAAGCAGGGGTAAAACACAGTAACTTTCTCAGAACACACACAGAAACGAGAAGAAGAATTATGCAAAACCAGAAGAGACTGCAAGACACGCACAGTGGATTCCTGGACAAGAAGACCTGTGGAAGAAGGGGCCCAAGAAACACAGAAGAGTCCAGGAAGAGCAGGAGCCCCTACTAACCCGGATGAAGGTGCAAAAGAAGAACCACCGGTGAAGAAGAACAGTCAATATTGCAACCAAGAAGACAAAGTCAGGTTCCTGGTTGGTGCAAGTGATGTCCCACACTGGATGGGGGATTGCAGTCTGATTTGTGTCGCTGGAGTCCGTCCACAAGCCTTGGTACACACAAAGCTTACAAAGCTTCAGGTTAGCGGGAAATGGCACTGCCGGGACCAGGAAGGACCAGGTGGACTCCACCCAAGAATGGGAGTCAGAGGGGGCTCTCAGCAACTCAGAGAGCCCACATAAAACTAGACAGCACACCCAGGAGTCCCACAGCACGGGGACAAGGAAGATGCAAAAGAGACCCACGCAGCACTACGACAAAGGCTCCCACGTCACTGGAGAACCACTCAGGAAGCTGTGCGTCACAGGATAGAGTGCTGGGGACCAGAGCTACAAGTTGAACAAAGAACTTGGGGGAATGATGACAGCAAGTCTTGGCAGCTGCAAAACACAGGGTACATTGGGGTACTGTCTTGCGTGGGAAGGCAAGCTCTTACCTCCACCAAAGTTGGACAGTTTGATGTGAGGACCGTCGGGACCACTTCAGTCCACCATCCGTGATGCAGGTTCCACACAGCTCAGCAGGAGAGGGGATCCATGCAGCCAATTGTCTTTGCAGTTGGTGCCTGCAGAAGCAAGGGAGATTCCTTCACTCTTCTGGTGCAGGCTGAAGAAGAGCTTCATGACTGGGAAACAGTTGCAGTTGCTGTCAGGAGCCGGAGATACAATGTTGCAAAAGGCGTTTTGCTTATTTGTTGCTGCTTGTAGAGTTCCTGGAGAGTCCAGATGCAGTTTCTTCAGTTAGAAGTCGAAGTGGAGGATGCAGACGATTCCTGCTGGAGTCCTGCAATCCGAATCTGAGGAACCACCCAAAGGAGAGACCCTAAATAGCCCTGAAAGGGGGATTGGTTGCCTAACCAGGTAAGCACCTATCAGGGGAGGTCTCTGATGTCACCTGGTGTCACTGGCCACTCAGATGCTCCCAGAGTTCCCTGCCAACCTTGAATCCATGATGGCAAATCCCAGAGACCTTCTGGAGGAGCTCTGAGCACCACCCCTGGGGTGGTGATGGACAGGGGAGTGGTCACTCCCCTTTCCTTTGTGAAGTTTCGCACCAGAGCAGGGACTGGGGGTCCCTGAACCAGTGTAAACTGGTTTATGCAAGGAGGGCACCAAATGTGCCCTTGAAAGCATTTCCAGTGGCAGTGGCTTTGGGAGGCAACCATATATCACCTTTTTCCAAAGGGAGAGGGTGTAACACCCCTCTCCCAAAGGAAATTCTTTGTTCTGCCTTCCTGGGCTCAAACCTTTCAAGCAACAGGAGGGTAGAAACCTGTCTGTGAGATGGCAACAGCTGGGGCTGCCTGGAAAACCTCAGAAGGCTGAAATGGCAATACTGGGGGTCCTCTAAGGATCCCCCAGAGTGCATGGAATCATACAATCAATGCTTGAAAAAGTCTTGGGGTATGATTCCAACATGTTTGATACCAAACATGTCTATGTTCAGAGTTACCATTATGTAGCTGGACATAGGTGGTGACCTTTGTCTAGTACACACGTAAAATGGCGTCCCCACACTCACAAAGTCTGGGAAAATGGTCCTGGAGGTTGTGGGGGCACCTCCGCTAGTGCAGGGGTGCCCTCACACACAGGTACCTTGCACCCTGCCCTCAGGGCTGGAGGACCCTTAAGGGTGACTTATAAGTGACCTGGTGCAGTATAAATGGCAGTGAAAGGGTGCTTGCACCTTTTCACACAGGGTGCAATGGCAGTCCTGCAGAAGCATTTTTATGGGCTCCCTATGGGTGACAAAATATATGCCTCAGCCCATGGAGCTCCAGTGCCCTCTTGGTACCTTGGTACCACATACTAGGGATTTATAAGGGGACACCACTATGCCAATTGTGGGTGAAATACTGTGTTAAAAGTAACCAACAACCAAATTTAAGGGAGAGAGCATAACTACTGGAGTCCTGGTTAGCAGGATCCCAGTAAACACAGTCAAACACACAGACAAACAGGCCAAAAGTGGGGGTAACCAAGCTAGAAAGAGGCTACTTTCCTACAGACGCAAGCCCTCATTACCAGCCAACTGGATTATGGCAACTCACTCTACGCAGGCACCACCACCGAAGTGCTGCAAAGACTCTAGACGATTCAGAACACAGCTGCCTGACTGATTCTCAACCTGCCAAAGAGAACCCACATCACCCAGCACCTGAAGGACCTCCATTAGCTCCAAAGCCACTTCATGCTTCTGAGCCCTGCCTACAAAGCCCTCCATAACTAAGGACCTGCCTACCTGAACCACAGCCTTCACCTCTACCAATCAACCTTGAACCTCCGCTCTGCACACATCCCTCTTGCAAGGATACTACGCATACCCCACTGCTACGCTTCTTCTCTCACCTCACTGCCAAAGTCTGGATTGCTATTTCCCTCTACCTCCGCACCACACCCTAGCTGACCCACTTCAGAAAGGGACTGAAAACCTGGCTTCTCGAATAAACACCTGCACAACGCCTTTATACCCACTCGGGTGACAAGCTGTGCTATACAACTAACACCTAATTGATTGATGAATTGAAAACCATGCTTTAATAGAGTTTCTCTCCTACATCCTTAAGAACCACCATGACATTTTGGAAAATGTTCCTCTGTCACCCCATCTCACATGTCAGTGATATGCAGTACTCTGAGGGATGCTCAAGTACCCAAGAGGCTGGATAACAGTTGCCATACATCATAATAAATGTGGCCTAAATGGTGAACCAACTTGAATGATTACTATGGACAATGTACTTAAACACTCACAGCAACACACAGGGATATGCCATTTGAGCTCTGAGATTGCTCTGATAAATTATACATTTTAACTTTGCCCCCTCACAAATACATATGCAGAATCTATCCTAGGAAGGAATATTGTTTTGTGATCCCTAGCCTGCTCACATAAGTTTAGATGATTCCTAAATTTGTCTAGAAACCTAGATTCTGGTACAGGTATGGATCTCAAAACATTTTGGCCTAAATGTAAGAAATGTGGTGCTGCATTATATCAGCGCAACTTTTCTTGTGCCCATCAGTGCCCCCCTAATGCCAGCATGTGTGCGCCATATTAAACATACGGTGCACCATGGTGCAAGTTAGGAACACATAGGCCCTCATTACGACCCTGGCGGTCGGTGATAAAGTGAAGGTAATACTGCCAACAGGCTGGCGGTAACTACGGCCAAATTATGACCATGTCAGAAAGATCTCCAAAAGACAGCCAATGTACCACACCGACCGCCAGGGCAGAAACAACAGCCACCACGGCAGTAGCCACCTACAGCCAGGCGGAAGTCAATGTTCCGCCCATCATATTATGACCAGACATTCCACCACCATTTCTGGGGCGGTACCAATGACATCAAAAGCCTGGCGGAAACATAGCTCAGAAGGAAAAGCACTCACCATTGGAGGCACAGGGAACAACCACACCACCATGGAACCTGAACTGCATGTCTTCCAGATGATCTTTTACGTTCTGCACCACCACGAACACCAATGCCGGCGAAGACAAAGATGGTGAGTACAGCCACCTAGCACACAAGGGAGGGGGGGAGGAAAAAGAGAGTGACACACACATGCACAACACACACCCACCACAAACACACCATACACACAACCAGATACATTATAAAAACAAATTGACTCCGTCATTCGCCTGAATAATGCAAGGACAAAATGATTTTGCAAAAGTAAATTTAATGAGATCAACATAGTATGAAAAATAAGTTATGCTAAATGATAGATATATACAGGTGTACAGAAAAAGGGACACAGCCCAGTCCACAATGTTTGTAGGCCACAGGCCAAAGTCCAAGGCCACAGATGTCACCTGCTTCAACACAGAAAGAACACTGCAGGGGCATCAGTTGGTAAATAGGCAGGCACCTCAGGGGGACAGAGGCTGGGGGGCACCTGAGCCGGGAGATGTTACAAGACCACTGGTTCTGGAGGGGGCAACATGCCCTGTGCTTGATCCTGGGGAGTTATGGCCATATTGGTGTCTTACCCACTGGTTCTGGAGGGGGCAACATGCCCTGTGCTTGATCCTGGGGAGTGATGGACCACAGTCTCTCAGGTGGGTGTCTTCCCTACTGGTTCTGGAGGGGGCAACATGCCCTGTGCTTGATCCTGGGGAGTGCAAGGCCACAGTCTCTCAGGTGGGTGTCATACCCACTGGCTTTGGAAGGGGCAGGCCGCACAGCAGCCCATGGAGGAAGGATTACATACCGTCCGCCGGCGGTGATGGCTGCACAGTGGTGGTGCTGCTGGTGGGGGGTGGCTCCTGCCCAACTCCTGCAACCTCAGACGGCTGCACAGTGGTGGTGGTGCTGCTGGTGGGGGGAGGCTCCTGCCCATCCTCTGCAACCTCGGATGGCTGCACAGTGGTGGTGCTGGTGGGGGGAGGCTCCTGCTCATCCCCTGCATCCTCGGACGGCTGCACAACCATGGTTGGTGGTGGGTTTTCCATCACAGTTCCTGCTCCAGGCTCCTTGGTCTTCCTGCCTGCTGTTGCAGGCTCCTTGGTCTTCCTGGTTGCTGGGGCAGGCTCCTTTCCCTTCTTGCCTGCTGGTGCAGGCCCCATGGTCTTCCTGGCAGCTGGGGCAGGCTTCTTTCCCTTCTTGCCTGCTGGTGCAGGCTCCTTGGTCTTCCTGGCAGCTGGTGCAGGTTCCTTCACCTTCAAGACATGTGGTCTGGATCCCTTTCTACGACGAGTGAGTGTGGTGACGACTGGGCCCGTGGACTGTGTGGCTGAGGTGCTTGGCTGGGTTCTTTCTACCCTGCCCATACGTGCAGGACGGGGGGAGGTGTAGGGAAGATGTCATTGGTGGATAGGAACAGTTTTTTATGGAAATTGGGGCGGCAAGAGGGAGAAGGAATGGAACTGGAGGATGAGGGAGTGGTTGTTGGAGGTGTATGTCTGCTGCTTTTGAGTGCAGGTGCATGGGCTGTATTCTGTTGTGAGGTGGATGGCTATTGGATGTCTGAGTGCTTGTGGTTGTGTACTTTAGGAGGGGGACACAGACATAGGGGGAGAGGACACAGGGGACGTGTGCATGGATGTTGTGGAGGTGTCTGCCAGTGAGGTGTGTGTTCTGCTTGGTGTGGTGATGATGCTGTTAGTGGATAATGATGTAGTGCATGCAGGTGTGAGTGTGGATGGAACTGGGTGGGAGGTGGTGGAGGAGGAGGAGGGGGAGACAGTGGAAATAGTGGATGTTGTTGTGTCTGCAACTGGATTTTGTTTGTGTGAGTGTCTGTGGAATGAAGTGTGGTGCTTTTGTTTGCCTGTGACACTCTTGGGTGTTGTCTTGTGTGCATGCTCGTCTGCCTGAGTGCTTGGGATGGATGGGGTTGAGAAGAATGGGACTGGGCAGTAGAAGTTGGATGGGGGAGGGTAGAAACAGGGACACTGGCTTCCATCAGAGAGGAGGCCAGAGCCTGAATCGATCTTTGTTGGGCCGCCAATCCAGTGTGAATGCCCTCCAGGAATGCATTTGATTGTTGCATCTGGGATGCCAGCCCCTAGATGGCATTCACAATGGTTGACTGCCTACAGAGATGGATCTCAGGAGGTCAATAGCTTCCTCACTCAGGGTAGCAGGGCTAACTGGGGCAGGGCCTGAGGTTCCTGGGGTGAAGGAAATGCCCACCCTTCTGGGTGAGCGGGCACGGGCAACTCGATGAGGGGCTGCGGGAAGGGCAGTGCTGGTAGAGTGGGTGGCAGCTGTACCTGTAGCTGGGGTGGTCACAGAAGTGTCCGCCACCACCAGGGAGCTTCCATCAGAGGAGGTATCTGTGTCAGAACTGTCCCCTCCAGTCTCCGCCGTAGTGCTCCTCTTGCCCTCCATCCCACTGTTGACCCCACCGTCTCTGGACTCTGCCTCCTGGGTCCTCTGGGATGCAGCTCCCTCTGTCGCCAGTGCCTCTGTTCCTCTGCCAGATGATGCTAATGCACACAAGGACAGGATGACAAAATAAAAACGGGGGGGAAGAGACAAAGGATACACTTGGTCAATGGCTGCATCAACACCACCGTTGTCGTACCTAGCACCCTAACACACAGAGAATAAGGCCTATGCAATATGCCATAGCAATACCAGAGAAATAGTTAGTGGCCAAAGCATGGGGAGGGGCACACACTGTCAAATGCTGCACACCTGGGACCCACGCAGCCCTGACCAGTAGTGGATGCCTACGAGCTAGGTAACAAGATTTTTGCTTCTGAACCCTAGCCACCAGGGGACCTACACTGCAATGTCAGGCCAGGCCTAGAGGCACCCACTGACACACATCCCCCACCCGGATACCACCCTACCATGCGTAAGTTGTAATGATGGGCACTGCACTCATCCCCTTGTGGCTGCTGTGAGGCCCTCAAGCGCCCATCCTGCTCTGGATAGGCCACCACCAGTATGCGGGCCATCAAGGGGGTCAGAGTTCGACGGGCACCCCTTCCTCGTTGGGAGGCCATCCCCAGCTAGGCCTCCGCCATCTTCCGTGCCCAGCGTCTCAGGTCCTCCCACTGACAGTGAGTGCTCTGCTTGCCATAGACCCCCAGGTCCGCACCTCCTTGGTGATGGCACGTCATATATACCCTTCTTTTGATGGGCGCTGACCTGCAGAGGCAATACACACATGAAAATAGATTTCGACAAACAGTCCTGCCTGTTAAACATATGACCCACCATACCTGTTTCCATCGCCATTTACACACACATGGCCCAGCACACAAACTATACACTGCCCAGAGGACATCCACCCACCCCACTTAAAAGAGGCCTTCACACACACCACTCTATGCATTCATGCCACATGCATCGTGCCCACAGTGTACTCAACTATTGGTCTCGAGGTCCATACAGCAGTATGTACTGGGGTAGGACCCCATCCACCAGTCTCTCCAACTCCTCTGATGTGAAGGCTGGAGCCCTTTCCCCGGTCACAGGGGCCATGGTAGGTTCCAGAAACAGGTCCCAGCAGCACATGCAGTGTAGGTCCTCTCCTGTGGAAGGTCTGGTAGCAAGTGAGGAATCAGATAGAAAATGGCAGTCATGTCTGTTGCGGTGGCGGCGTAGATCACCATTGGCCACTGTAACTTATAGGGCCCAATTATAACCAATGAGGAGTTGTACAGCGGTTCCCGACCATCTCCCGCAACAGCACACAACTTCAGAAGAATTACCTCACTTCCACCTGTCCCTCCACACAGGACAGGCAGACGCCATTTCAGGGGGTGGGGGGGCAGGCCCTGGAAAATTGCTGTGTCACTGGTGATATTAGGACATATAGGATAAATCACACTGACCCATTACAAGTTAACAGGATGCAAAGTTCTGTTGTAGCTCCATTGTTCAGTTTGTGACTGGCTCCTAACTCTTTTGTCCCTGAGATTCCTACTGCTGCGGATGAATAGGAGATGGAGACATAACCCCGTGTACAGACCCCTGGTGGACATGGCAGCACTGGAGAACAGGCACATTATCCCAATTGGAGCCTCATCTGATATCTGCTATCTGTCACCCCACTGGGATCCCCCCCTCTTGTGCAAGTGCTATCAGTGCTCTTTTTCCTGGCAGCTGGTTCTTTCCAAGTGGCAGTGGGCTTGGCAGCAGGAATGTCACAGACAATGTTCTTAATAGTGCTGACAAGAGTGTTGACTGCCCTGATTAAACACATGTGCAGCTACATTGTTTTCCCCCAGGTTGATGATTTGGCCACATTGAAGGCCGAGTTCTATGCAGTGGGACGTATCCCCAACATAATAGGGGCGATTGATGGAAAACATATTGCATTTGTCCCCCCACCCCACCAGGATGAACAGGTGTTCAGAAATTGGAGGAGTTTACACCCTATGAATGTACAGATGGTGTACCTTGCAGACCAGTACATCTCCCACGTCAGTGCTAAGTATCCTGGGTCGGTGCATGATGCCTTTATCCTGAGGAATACCAGCATCCCAAATGTGATGGGCCAACTACAGAGGCACAGGGTGTGGCTAATAGGTGAGCCCTGGTTCCCACCCAGTAGATGTTGGTGTATGGGTATGGTGTGGGCCATTTGGGATAGTGTGTGGCTAAATGTTGTCCCTCAATATTTCAGGTGACTCTGGTTACCCCAACCTCTCATGGCTGCTGACCCCTGTGAGGAATGCCGGGACAAGGGCAGAACTACGTTATAATGAGGCCCATGGGCGAACCAGAAGGATAATTGAAAGGACCTTTGGCCTCCTGAAGCCAAGGTTCTGGTGCCTCCATCTGACATGTGGATCCCTGTGCTTCTCACCCAAGAAGGTCTGCCAGATAGTGGTGGCATGCTGAATGTTGCATAACCTAGCCCTCAGACGCCATGTCCAATTCTTGCAGGAGGAGGAAGCTGGAGATGCCTGTGTTCCAGCAGTGGACCCTGTGGACAGTGAGAATGAGGAGGCAGAGGACGAGTATGAGGACAACAGAACATCTGTGATCAGACAATACTTCCAATGACAAACAGGTAGGACAGTGTTACTTCACATTTCAATGACATTTGTTTGAATTTCTGTGGCATTGGCATGCTGATATTTCCCACTTCTATGCCCACTTACTGTTCCCTCTGCCAATTCATTTTGCAGATATTGGTGACCTCACATATACTCCTGGTGTGGTCACTGCAGCCAGCTACAGGTCATTAATCTATGCTCATTTTCTGTACAGTTGATTTGCAATGTTTGTACCTGTTTCTATGAATACATAATTGATATACATGACATACTCCAAATTTCTTTTTTTCCCAAGGGTGTTTATTGAAGTGTTAAAATATAGAGGGGCAAGTGCAATGGGATGGGGTGATGATGGAGGAATACCAGGGTATTGTTCCAGTCTGTTTGTAGCACAGGTGCACTCCTCCCACTTTCTCTGTTGGCCTGTGCCTCTGTCCCCGAGCCTTGTGCTCACTGCCACTGACCCCAGGTACCTGATTGTCTTGGGTATGAGGTGTGGCCTGGGGTCCCTGTAGAGGCGGACACACTGCTGATTGACGTGTCCTGGGGACAGAGGTGTGGGCATGCTGGGTGGGTGCTATGGTGGTGTTTCCTGATGGGGGAGGCTCTGTGGTGGTGTGTGACTGGGCCTCAGGAACCGGCTGTCCAGAGGTCCCTGATGGGCCAGGAAAGTCATCCAGATCCTGAAGACCAGAGTTGCTGTCATCACTGTGGGCCTCTTCTGTTGGGGGACTGGATATTGCTGGCACCTCCTCTTCGCTGATATTGGCAAGGGTACCTGTGGGGATGTAAATTATGTGTTATGGTTTCTGTGTCTGACATGATGTGCATCCGTGGCTTGCCCTCTTTGGTTGTATTTGCCCTGGCAGCTTTCACTTGTGTACGTTAATGTATGGTGGGATGATTAGTTCTCTATAGTGTGCATGCTTGAGTGATGAGTGCCCATGCAGGGCTGTGAGTGGTGTCCATGCATTGGTAGAGCATGCAGGGCTTGGCATTGGGATGAGTGAGATGTAATGGTGGGGAGTGTGGGAAGTGGTGAAGTGATGGGAGTGAGGTTGAGGGTGGGGGTATGTGATGGCATGCAGGTAGGGCGGTAGGTAGTAGAGAGTTGACTTACCAGAATCCAGCCCTCCTCCTACTCCGGCCAGGCCCTCAGGATGCAGGATTTCCAAGACTTGCTCCTCCCATGATGTTAGTTGTGGGGGAGGAGGTGGGGTCCACCGCCAGTCCTCTGTACAGCGAGCTTGTGTCTTGCTGTAATAGAACGAACCTTCCCCCGTAGGTCGTTCCTCCTGTTCCTGATGTCATCCCTACTTCTTGGGTGCTGTCCCACGGTGTTGAACCTCACCACGATTCTCTGCCATAGCTCCATCTTCCTACCTATCGTTATCTCTTTGTAAATCTGGCACGGCGAATTTGGCCTTGTTGAGCCACATTAGCATCATAAAAAATGGTGCTAATGTGGCGCAAGGAGGCGCTAGACCTTCTTAAATCTGGGCCTTTGATTTTTGAATGGCACAAATGTCTGATCATACCTTTAATCTTTCACACTTCACTAACTGTGGAAGTGATGAGAAGCATACGTTGCCTGCATGGGGATAGTATGATGTGAACACACAATAGTAGTACTATTAGATTTAAACAGATGTTCACTGTGTATACTTTCCCACAAACATGTAAGTTGACTAATGGTAATGCTGTTTGTGATATGTGTTACACCCCAACCCCACCTGTGTCATGCTCAAATTTGGACATTGGCAAACATACCGTGTAATGAAAATCCCAGCCTATCTCATGCAACTTTTCTGTCACATATTTTGGATGGGTGCTAGACAATTGAACCTATGACCATCTGTTGGAATTGGGGCTGGTGATGGTACATGTGGCATAAGCATCCACACCGTAGCTGGCCAAATATTACCACAGCAGAGTGTGAGCCATCAATCATGTGGGCCTGCATACATTGGCAAAACATACATGTTGACTTTTTTACCTATCTATTGCACATGGCAATTTGTACTACTTCATTTGTGATTTTATATGTAAGGAACATTGTTTACAGGTGAATTATGACACCCCTTATACATCTCAATGCTACCAATATCAGAGATCCCACACAATCCTTACAGAGCAGAGACAACATTCAGGTGACACTCACTGCTAGCATTGGGATCCCTGGAAGTGTCAGCCTCAGCAGTTATGTTTGGTGCAGGTCCACCTACAAGACAAAAACATGGTACATTGTTCTGTGAATACAGACCATGTGCACTGTGTACATATGAAGCACAGTATATTTACATCACAAATGCCTGGTATTATCTGCATGTTGGACCTGTAGTATATGGCACAGTTGACATGGCTTAATTATGAGCATATGCATGCTATGTTGCAGTGTTTAAGGACAATATCAAACAAATCACCTCTCTGGTGCACAGAGTGCAGACATTGTGCAAAACCATTCTTCTTTGCTACACAGTGCAAGGGTGCATGTGTTTGATGGCTATGTGAACAGTCAAATCTGGCAGACCACACTCTGCAAGATATTAATTTTCCTAGGGCTTCGTAACTCTATACGTGTTATGAACAATACAGTGACCAAAACAATACAAAAGGCAAATACAATACACATTTAAAAATATTTAAATACAACAGGGATAGCACAGACACTGGCAGGACTAAAATTTACAATCAAGGGCAAGAGCACACACCAAGCAATTTAACCAGCCAGCATTGACAAAAACACTATGGTCCTCATTATGTCTTTGGTGGTAAAAAATGCCTACTGCCGCCCATCCAGTCGCCAAATTATGACCACAGATGGATTTCCCCCACAAGAAGGGCGGAATTCCAGCTGTGGCCATACTGGCAGATGGTGGTAAGGTGGTGCTGCTACTACCAGCAGCGCCACACCAGTGCACCGTCGCCAGCAGTATTATGAAAAATAATATGGCCTGACAGTGTTCTGCTGGCGGGCACTGCTGGCGGTAGCAGTGCCCCGTCCCGTCCCCTGCCGGAAGACCCGCTAGATTCAGGTAAGTCGGGTTTCTGACTGGGGGGTGTTATGTGTGTATGTGGGTGTGTGTGCATAAGTGTGTGCATGAATTCCAATGTATGTGTAGTGTTGTTTGCATGTGTGTATGGATGTGTGTGAGTGCGTGTATGCATAGAAACGTGAATGCGTGTCTGCGTGCCAGAGTGAATTGGTGTACGGATGTGTGCGTGAATGAATGGATGCATGCATGTATGTCTGTGAATGAGTGTGTGTCTGCGTGTGTGTGTGTATGGGGGAGGTTGGAAGGGAGGGGGAGCGTAGATGAGGGGCTCTGGGGGGGACCTGGGGAGTATTTGGGGGGAGGGGACCTCCTATCAGTGACAGGGAAGCAATTCCATGTTACTGATAGGGCCTACACCATGCTTTTCGTGGCGTGACGATTGCCACGAAACCCATGGCTGTAGGCTGGGTCATGATGCCACTGATGGTACAATAGCAGATGCCGGCATGGAGATTCTTATCTCCAGCCACGCGGCTGCTACTGCCAAGGCGGTTGGAGTGGTACATTGGCGATTGGCTTCAGCCAACCCGCCAATGTCATAATGTGGCGGTAAGTACAGCCAGCCTGTTGGTGGTACTACCGCCACATTATCTTCGACCGCCTGGGTCATAATGACCCACTATATATGAGAGTGAAAGTAAATTCACACTTCCTAGTTTGCAGCGTGGTAGAGCCATTGCATCATTTCCTGGGTGGATGCTACACGTTTTCTACAAATGCGTTGTTTTTTCTGAAACATCGGTAGAGAAATGGCCAATGAATAATTAATGCACAATCCATGACAATGCACAATACATTGTTTTTGACGCATTGGCATTTATTAGTAGTTTCCGTCCAATGCTCCGGTGCAATGCGTTGTGCACATGGCAAATGCATATGTTTTCATTGATGCAATTAGCCTATTGTTTTTGGTACAGTGCAGTGAATTGTGCAATGCAAGTAAACACTCCCAGGCCTCACTTTTGTTGCTCATCTTTTCTTGCCCGACATGCTTGAAGTCTTGGGATTTGTGAGTCATTGCATTCATGGTGAGGACAGTATGGTCCTCATTATGACCTTGGTGGTAAATACCGACTACCGCCGTGCTGACCACTGCCAGTATACCGCCGCGGAGGCGGACATCCGCCGCCACATTATGACACATACATACAAAATCGACAGAAAACAGCCACAACCACAAATCCGCCAGACCCGCTGAATGTGATAAACTGTCGGTACTACCATCCATACTGTTACGCCTCCAACACTACACCCTCCAAATAATGACCCACCAATCACCACAGCGGACATTAAACAACAGTAAACCATTGGCGGTGAACACTGCCTCAGCAGATAAGGCCACTTAGAGACAAAACAAGACAACATTGGCCAGAACAAGAAATCCCCACCTAACAATAGCTAGCCATGCAAATCACAGAGACAACTTCACACACACACCTCAACCACCCGTTCATCCATCACAAAGCACACACCCCACACCCCACCACATTACTCAACACCCTCTGCACAACCCACACAACACAACACCCATTTTACCACAAAGGCACACCCATTTCACTGATGAGGAGTTGCGGTTCATGGTTGTGGATGGAGTTAGGGTAGAGCTACAGCTGTTTGGAGCACAGATCCAGCAGATCTCTATTGCTAGGAAGGTGGAGCTATGGCGGAGAATCGTGGACAGGGTGAACGTTGTGGGACAGCATCTATGAACAAGGGATGACATCAGGAAGAGATGGAACGACTATGGGGGAAGGTATGTTCCTTAGCCCAAGGCACCAGCTCGCTATCCAGAGGACTGGCGGTGGACCCCCACCTCCTCCCCCACAGCTGACAGCATGGGAGGAGCAAGTCTTGGCAATCCTGAGGGACTCAATGGAGTTGCAGGTGGACTGGACAATGGTGAGTCAACATTTACTACCTATACCCACCCAAAACCTGCATGTCAACACCACCCCTCACCCTGACGCCCATCACTCCACTCCATCCCACACAGTGCACCACCACAATAAACTAACCTAAATGCCAAGCCCTGCATGCTATTCCCACTGCATTCACATCCCTTCCAGCCCTGCATGTACACCCACCACCAATGCATGCACAGCATGGACAACTAACAATCCCACAAAACATCACCATACACAAACAAAGGTGGCAGGGCATCAGCAACAATATAGGGGAAGCTAGGGATGCAGAATATGTTACAGACATGTAGCATAATACACCACTTACATCCCCATAGGTGCCCCAGCCAATCTCAGCAGCAAGGAGGTGCCATGGCTACCCAGTCCCCCACCAGAAGATTGTAGGAGGCTGGCCTGGCTTACAGTGGGTACCTGATGGTACCTACACCTTGTGCCAGGTCCAGTTATCCATTATTAGTAGATTAGTAGTGTTCTAGGAGCTTAGGCTGATAGAGGTAGCTATAGCAGGGCAGTTTAGGCTGAACTAGGAGACATGCAAAGCTCCTACTATACCACTTATATCATATAGGTACTATATCATAAGAAAGACAATACTTAGGGTTACTAAAAATAAAGGTACTTTATTTTAGTGACAATGTGCCAAAAATATCTCAGAGGAAATACTCCCTTAGGAGGTAAGTAAAATACACAAAATATACCCACAAACCAAAATCAGGTAAGTAAAACAGTCAGAAAGTAGGGCAAACACTGTTTAATACAATAGGATGCAATAGGCCAGGGGGCAACACAAACCATATACTAAGAAAGTGGAATGCGAACCACGAATGGCCCCCTAGGCTAGTGTAGTGTGTAGAGAGTCACTGGGAGTGTAAGAAAACACTAAGGGTGTCCAAGATACCCCACCCCAAGACCCTGGAAAGTAGGAGTAAAGTACTACTATTTCCCCAGAAACACACTAAAGTCGTAATAGAGGATTTTGCAAAGACCACATGAAACTGCAAAGCACTGAAGACGGATTCCTGGACCTGAGGACCTGGAAAGGAAGGGAACCAAGTCCAAGAGTCGCGAAAGTGTCCAGGGGGGCAGAAGCCCACTAAACCCCGGATGAAAGTGCAAAATGGCTGCCTTGGGATGGAAGAAGTTGAAGATTCTGCAACAACAAAAGGTGCTATGAACTTCTCCTTCATGCAAAAGATGTCCACGGAGTCCTGGAGGATGCAGGGTTGTTTCTTTGGCAAAAGACCACAAACAAGCCTTGTTAGTTGCAAGAGTCATGGTTGAAGAAAAAGGGTGTTGCCCGGGCCCAGGAAGGACTAGGATGTTCCCACTTGGGAGAGGAGGCAGAGGGGGTCCTCAGCAACGTAGAGAGCCCACACACAAGAAGGTAGCACCCACAGAAGTACTTGAACATGGGTTCAAGAAGTCTGAACATGGCGGTCATCTCAACACTGCAAAAGAGGGTCCCACGAAGCCAGAGATAAACTCAGGGAGCTGGGCATTACAGGACAGAGTGCTGGGGACCTGGGCTTGGCTGTGCATGAAGGATTTCTAGGAAATGTGCAAAGAAGCCCTAGTAGCTGCAGTTCATGCGGTGAACAGGATTACTGTCTGGAGAGGGGAGGCAAGGACTTACCTCCTCCAAATTTGGGCAGTTGGACCACTGGACAGTCTGGGTCAATTGGGTCCACCATCTGTGTTCCAGGGGCCATGCTCGTCAGGATGAGAGGGTTCCCAGAGTACCAGTGATGCTGCAGTTTGGTGCCTTCCGAAGCAGGGGGAAGATTCCGTCGACCCACAGGAGATTTCTTAATAGCTTCCAGTGCAGGATGAAGGCAGGCAGCCCCTAAAATCATGCACCACCAGGAAACAGTCAAGAAAGCCAGCAGGATTAGGCGCTACAATGTGGCTCGTAGTCTTCTTGCTACTTTGTTGCAGTTTTGCTAGTGTCCTGGAGCAGTCGATCCTTGGCAGAAGTCAAAGAGAGGGGTGCAGAGGAACTCTGGTGAATTCTTGCAAGTTGTTATCTGAGGAAAAGCCCACTGGAGAGACTCTAAATAGCCCTCAGAGGAGGATTGGCAACCTAGTCAGGTATGCACCTATCAGGAGGGGTCTCTGACGTCACCTGTTGGCACTGGCCACTCAGAGGCCTCCAGAGTGCCCTAACACCTCTGGATCCAAGATGGCAGAGGTCTGGGACACACTGGAGGAGCTCTGGGCACCACCCCTGCGGTGGTGATGGACAGGGGAGTGGTCACTCCCCTTTCCTTTGTCGAGTTTTGCACCAGAGCAGGGACTGGGGGTTCCCTGAACTGGTGTAGACTGGCTTATGCAAGGAGGGCGTCATCTGTGCCCTTCAAAGCATTTCCAGAACTGGGAGAGGCTACCCCTCCCCAGCCTTTAACACCTATTTCCAAAGGGAGAGGGTGTAACACCCTCTCTCAGAGGAAATTCTTTGTTCTGCCTCCCTGGGACTGGGCTGCCCAGACCCCAGGAGGGCAGAACCCTGTCTGTGGGGTGGCAGCAGCGGTAGCTGTAGAGAAAACCCCAGAGAGCTGGTTTGGCAATACCCGGGGTCCATAGTGGAGCCCCAGGGATGCATGGAATTGGCACCCCAATACCACATTTGGCATTGGGAGACAGTTCCATGATCTTAGACATGTTACATGGCCACATTCGGAGTTAACATTGTGAAGCTACATATAGGTATTGACCTGTATGTAGTGCACACGTGTAATGGTGTCCCCACACTCACAAAGTCCGGGAAAATGGCTCTGAACTATGTGGGGGCACCTTTGCTAGTGCAAGGGTGACCTCACATGTAGTAACTTTGCACCTAACCTTCAGCAAGTGAAGGTTAGACATATAAATGACTTGTAAGTTACTTAAGTGCAGTGAAAATGGCTGTGAAATAACGTGTGCATTATTTCACTCAGGCTGCAGTGGCAGTCCTGTGTAAATGTTTGTCTGAGCTCCTTATGGGTGGCAAAAGAAATGCTGCAGACCATAGGGATCTCCTGGAACCCCAATACCCTGGGTACCTAGGTACCATATACTAGGGAATTATATGGGTGTTCCAGTGTGCCAATTGAAATTGGTAAAAGTGGTCACTAGCATATAGTGACAAAGTTAAAGGCAGAGAGAGCATAAGCACTGAAGTTCTGATTAGCAGAGCCTCAGTGACACAGTTAGTCACTATACAGGTATATAAATTCAGGCCACAAACTATGAGCACTGGGGTCCTGGCTGGCAGGATCCCAGTGAGACAGGCAAAAACAAACTTACATACATGTAAAACTGAGGGTAACATGCCAGGGAAGATGGTACTTTCCGACAAAAATGCCCCCAGTGATGACAGAAACTCTGGAGTTCTGGATGGACTTTCTGGCCCATCAGGGACGACTGGTCAGTCGGATACCCAAGCCCACACCCAGTCCACCACAGAGCCCCCCCCTCAGTATCCAAAACCACAGCAGCCATCCAATGTACCCAAGACATGTACAGGGACCCCAGTCCGCACCTCACAGGCAAGACAATGATGGTCCTGGGGTCAGTGGGCACACCATTCGGGGGACACAGGCACAGGGGACCAGGAACACTCAGAGGACAGCTGTGCGCCAGTGGGTGGACAGGCCCAGGCAACCAACTGTCCAGGAGGCACTCACTAATGTCCTGGGGGCTTACCAACAACCCCAAGGAAAGATGGGTCAGGTGATAGACATCATGGAGGAGAACCAGAAGCTGTAGGAGGAACACCATCAGGAGATCAAGAAAGAATTGCAGGCCCTGAACACCACCATGGTCTCCATAGCATGGGTGCTGGGTGATCATGGCCATGGCCAACATCATGAGGGAGTACACATCACACCAGCAGGCCCCATTCAACTAGCCAGTCAACTGACCAGTCCTCAACATCTGCTTCAGCTAGTGGACAGGAGGTCCTGCGACAGGACCCACAGGCCACCTGCACCCCTCCCCCTGCAGATGGTGAACCACCCCGCAAACATTCCTTGCGATCCAGACAGACACCAGAGACACTTGCCAAGATCAAGACCACCGCCAGGAAATGAGCCCCTCCTGACTGTCCCCCTTGTGTTCCACTCTGTCACCTTGTCCACTTTGAACTGCCATTGCTTCCCGTCCGATGGCCCCTTAGACAGTGGACCTGTGCTACAAACAGACTTGACCACTAACCTGGACTATTCTCAATTATCACCCCACTCTATGGTACTTCCCATTGTAGAACAATTTTCAATAAACACCCTTGGACACAACTTGTGTAATAGTGGTTTATCTACAGGTAATGTACAATGTAATGAACTGTAATGAAGCACATGATCCTGTGTAAATGTCAAGTAACATGATAATCCATACAACAAATGTGTCTCAGCAGTCTGTACACATCACAGCAGTGTATGTGGATGACAGTACAGATATGAAAGGTATATGGCTTGGCTAATATGACACCTATTAATGTGTGGCAGACTCCGTTTGCCAGACCAAAACACCCAACAACCACCATATAACGCTCTGGTACACAATCATCTGATGTGTGGGCTTAGGGTCTGACACAATATGTGTGGCACATGCACAATACCCCTCAGAAAAATGTTTCTAAAAAAATGTTAGCCTATAGTTTGATTATCACCAGGCCAGCTTGAGTACACCAAACAAGTGTGATGACTAGGAATATGTTTACCATTTTCAAGCATCACAATAATCTGCAACATAGAGGGGTCACGTGAACATAGAATGTGGGTAGCCATTCACACCAGATGTCATATGCATTCACTGACAGATAGCGCCACTCTAACCTGGAATGCGTCTGTGCATGCTAACTTGACAGAAGGGATATTGCATGTAGTTATACCTTGGCATCCTTTATGTTTTTTTAAAAATGTTCTTTCTGTCCTGTTTTTTTCAGCACACATAGATGGAGGAGTCACAGAATTGTTTGTTTAAGAGTAAGGCACACCAACACGGTAACATCCATTTGTGCATATAACAGTCGCATCATTGCCTAAAGGGGCAAGTGGACCTACATTGGGCCTTTGTAGCTAGTCCAGCACCAGCACAGCTCAAGACTCAACATGTATATGTGTTATGTAAGATACCACGCTGAGTTTGCTATGTGCTTGCAAACACTGATGTAGCATATGGAGACTATCTGGATTGCACTGTATGAAAATGCACATCATATATACACCTCTGGTTATAGTCATAGGACAATGAGATCACTACACTGGCTGCCACAAGTGTCAAGCAGGAAGAAATGTGAAGATGTACAACATGCACACTCCGTCAGTGCACACTGTTCACATCCGCACTCCCTTTGGATTGTGGTAGGATGTCTGACCGTCAGTACACTGTAGAAGCACATCCAAAAAATCTGCAGACTGTTCCACATTGCTACTTTTGTTTGATGTCTGCCTTCCCAAAGCACATACGTTTGGCACGTGTTGATATGCACAAATATTTTGGTCTAAATTATGTTGTCCTGAGGTGAGTGTACCTAGCTACATACCTTTGTGACGGGTCGAATTCCATTAGATGAGATGTGAGTGTTTTGATGTTTACACTGACTGTGAAATTAAATTGTGTACACAAAGATAGTGTTCAATACATTTATTTATATTTTTGAAAAATCATTAAAGAAAGATTTAAGGCCATCAAGCTACATCACATTTCAGTGAAAAAGTTCTGTACAATGAGGTATCTTAACCAGGTACCCACGATTGTGGCAACATTTTATCCCCGTCCTCATCTTCATCCTAATCTTCATCCTGAGCTTCCCATGAGACATTTGTACTCACACAGATGTGGTGAAGTATATAATATATTAGGATCATTTTGCAGTCCATATTGGGGGGGGAAGTATAACTCTCCAGCCGGACATGTCCAAGCAACTAAATTGAGACTGCAGGACCCCAATAGTATACTCCACAGTACTCTTGGGCTAGCCCAGTGCTTGGGTGTAGTTACTCTTTGCCTCTGTCTGGGGATGTGCAAATGGGGTCACGGCCAAGGGCTGGAGACCATATCCTTGGTCAGCTGAGAAGACAAAAAACAATTCAGTCAATGATCATAGAGAATGATCGACCCTACATTCAAGTATATGTCTGTTATGTGTACTGAATGACTCATATATATTAACATTTAGATTAGCAAATTTTATTCCATATGTTGCTTCCTGTTTTCTGTGTCATATCGAAAGATGTGCATGGCCTGCTTCTTTTGACACTGCCAAACTCCAACAATCATATTTGGGCAGTAGATTAGTGTGATAGGTGTTTTGAAGGTCTACTGCCACTGTGACAGTATGTTGTTCTTAAATTGTATTTTTTGTCATTCCTAGGTAGGCTTGCCAGTACCAACCTGTTTCACACTCACACATACAAGTGTCTTTGTGGAACCACTTTAGAAAGTGAAATCTGGTGAGTACATGTGGTACATTCTAAACATGTACTCTCGATAGTTGTACTATTTAATGTCAGCCTTCAGCTGCTGCTTTTCATCAGTCAAAAGGCGCACTGGGACTGACACTTAGGTATGCAATGTGGACATCTCTATCTAGGACACAATGATATTGTAACTGATATCTGTCTACTATGGACCTGTATACAATACAGTGGTCTTCACACATACATGTTTTACTGACATTTTTCTGTGGATTTTGTGTATTGTGTACCTATTTGCAATGATTCTATCATCATTAGTGGGTCAAAGAAATGTTGAGATTGGTATCACGAATACATTGTGGTGCCTTGTCCAGGTTGCATTACAATCTATTTTAATGATCGTTGAATACCATATTTTGCAATATTGTTTTAGTGTTTGTGACTTGCACATTGTTGCATTCATATTATTTTCCTTTTGGCAAAATCCCCCAGAACAGGTGTATCAACACATTGTTTGCATCTGCGAATGTGGCTGTATACCTGAGTGTATGTCTGTATGCAGACTGTCAGTACGGCTGAGAGATTTTTTGTTTGTGTATTGTTGATGTCACTTTGTGAACCTGTGTAGACATTTACCCATGTCTGGGACCTACCCGGATGGCATACATGGCCTTTCCATTATTTTTCCTGACACTTTAATACCTATGCAGGTATACTGGCATTTGTGACACACTTACTAATTTACAAAATGCTTTTTCTCAATAGCCTGAAAATGATGAGTCTTGACTGATGTGGAGAATAGGAACGCCATTGAGGAGACACTTTCTCACACTTATCTATTGTGTTGGCTTGGGACTCATATTGGCTTTTCTGGCCTACCACATGTTTTATTTTTAATTTACTTACCCGTTGCAGATGATGTGGTCCCATTCATTTACACAGATTGAAATGTGACATCAGTAGTCATTGATGTTCTGTAGCTACTGCCATTGATAGATTAGTGAGTGCATGTCAATGGGGAACATCATTGTCTACACGTAGCAGTGAGTTTGGGACTGGACACAAGGGCCCATATATAATGATATGTAGCATGGTACAGTGTAGCAAGTAAATTATCAGCACTGCACTACCTCACTAAGAAAGGGCATTGTGAGACATATTTTAGGCCATATAGCACAGTTTTGAGTTGTCAAACTACACTGGCACACAATAGACATGTTGTCTTCTTTGAAAAGGTTATGGGCACCTCGTTAACTGGGTTGAGATGGAAACTGGTCACAAGGCCTCTGATGAAGAGTCCTCTGCCCAGAAGGGCATTGGGCATAAAAAGTGACAGGATAATGGAGTGTTTGATTTGCTGACTATGATGTCATATTGTGCACATTAATTTTATTAGTTGAAGGAAATCGCGCCATTGAATGATCTTAAACATGAAGCAGGAATCAATAAAAGAGGATTCATATAATAATCTACTTGAACTTTTTTTCAAAACATTGGTGGAACATTAATTTGATGTATAGTTTCCTTTGCCACTTCATGCACTGCTCTATGATGTTGTGTAGGGTAAGGATCTGATCAGCACACCCTCTTCCCTTGGGGCAACCCAGTGTCTCCTTTTCTTATCTGCTTCTCCATAGCATCCAAAGTGTGCTGCATGAGGATTTTCACCAGGATTTTACTTTAGATTGACAGAAGGGTGATTTCATGCTAGTTGTTACCATTGATTAATGCTCCCTTCTTTGGAATCTTGGCAATGATGCTTTGGTTCCAATCGCCCTCCAAATTGATGTGAACAATGGTTGATGTTTCAAAGTTTGCCTTGAACATTTCTGCATTCAGGTTTTTGTGGCCAGGAACTTTTCTGTTCTTGACAGACAGAAAGGCAGTGATGATTTCTTACAACTGTGGTGGGGTGGTGTTCACTTCCAGGTCTGCCTCTACTTCTTAAATGTCTGCTTTGCTTGTTCGTAATGGTCTGTTTAAGACTTCTTTGATGTGCTCAACCCAGCATGCTTCTTGTTCTTTCTCTGTTGTGAGTAGTCTGCCTTGTTTGACCATGAAAGGGGTTTTGTATGTTGCATAACATTTACCACTGACTATTTTCAAGAACTTGAAGACCTTGCCCCATTTGCCTCTACTGGCTGCCTCTGCTGTTTGCCTGGCAAAGTCAACCATCTACTTTGCTTTTCCACTTTTGCCATTTTTTCAACTGGTCTCTTTGCTGCTATACTGCTGCTTGTGATTCTCTTGTAGCATCTCGGATTTGGTCTCTGTAAGATTCTTTTTTACTGTCCCCTATATTTAGTAGCTTGCCATGCAAGCATCTTGTCTTATCCATTCTCTCATCTTCCAGGTATGGTTCACTGCTCTTCACATATACTGAAGAGATGTGTTCCCATTTCTTGTTGACTGCAGGTGACTCAGACTGACATTTCATGTCTGCCAGGAGTTGGAACCTGTTTTTCATTTGTAAGACAGGTGCCTTATTGGTCTTGAAGTCCTGCATTTGTGCCACATCAAAGTGCTGTTGTCCTGATGTTTTGAATTCTATTTTTCTGAGCTTCACAAGAGCAGTCACAGAAGGTGATTACTGCTGACGTCCACTCCTATCCTCACTCTAACATCTTGTAGTGAGAATCTCCAGGTTCCGCTCATCATCAGGTTCCCAATGTGGTTTCTGTCTCTGCTATTGGGTGAGCCCCAAGTTAATTTTTAAAATCATGGGGGGCAGTCTGTCCTATGACCAGACCGTTTGTGGTGCAAAATCCCACCAGTCTTTCTCCATTGTCATTCATTGTTCCATGACGTCCCTTTCCCTGAGCTCTGTCATGGTTTGTGTTGTCATTTCCCACTTTAGCATACAAGTCTCCCATCACAATCTTCAGATCATTGTTCGGCTCGGCTCAGACTCAGCCTGCATCTGCTGGTAGAAAATGGCTTTGCCTGTTTTCTCAAAGTACAGTAACATCTCCCCTGTGGTGGTTTTCATTCTGTAAAGAACTGGTCCACCTACTTTGCCGGAACCCCAACACATTAATGTTGTAGTGCCCCATGGCAGATGTTACTGGAGCCAGCTGACAAGCATCATATAGATTCCTTGCAAATCAGAATTCAAGTATAGTGTTGCACTTGGCTCTCAGAACTTCTGTCATTCTGGCAGTAGTTCCCTTGCGACTTGGACTCCTGTCAATGATGCTATCTAATGCGGAGGCTCTGGAATTCCCTTGTGCCAAAAAGATTTGGGGGCAGTTTTAAGAGCCCCTGGCCCCTCCTTGCTTCACATAAACATCATTTTTAACGCAAATGTGGTACAACGAGGCCAAAATTGCTCCCCCAATTTTACAAAGTGGCACAATGCATGCATTGGGCCTGTTAGACCTGACAGCCTTAGGGTGGTCACCCCTAACTTTTTGTCTGCTTCCCTCCACTTTTTGGACACTGTTTTTGCTGGTTTTAGGATTCTGCGCACTTTACCACTGCTAACCAGTGCTAAAGTGCATATGTTCTCTCCCTGAAAACATGGTGGCATTGGTTCCTACCCAATTGGCTTATCTACTTGTAAGTCCCCAGTAAACTGCACTACATGTGCCCAGGGCCTGTAGATTAAATGCTACTAGTGGGCCTACAGCACTGATTGTGCCACCCACATAAGTAACCCTTTTACAATGCCTCAGGCCTGCCTTTGCAAGGCCTGTGTGTGCAGTTTCACTGCCAATTCGACTTGGCATTTAAAAGTACTTGCCATGCCTTAAACTCCCCTTTTTCTACATATAAGCTACCCCTAAGGTAGGCCCTAGGTAACCCATAGGGGTGCCATGTAGGTAAAAGGCAGGACATATCCCTGTGTAGTTTATATGTACTGGTAGTGTAGAACTCCTAAATTTATTTAACACTGCTAAGAGGCCTGCTTCTTTCATAGGCTAATATTAGGGCTAACCTTATATACTGTTTGAGTGGTAGATTCTGGCCTGAAAGGAGTAACAAGGTCATATTTAGTGTGGCCAGAATGGTAATACAAAATCCTGCTGACTGGTGAAGTTGAATTTAATATTACTATTTTAGAAATGCCACTTTTAGAAAGTGAGCATTTCTCTGCACTTAAATCCTTCTGTGCCTTACAATCCACGTCTGGCTAGGTTAGTTGACAGCTCCCTTGCGCATTTCACTCAGACAACCCCAAACACAGGATGCTCAATCACACCTGCACACATCTGCATAGTGAATGGGTCTTCCGAGGCTGGGAGGGTGGAGGGCCTGACACTTACATTTGAAAGGACAGTTGCCTGCCCTTACACAATGGACTGCCACACCCCCTACTGGGAACCTGGCAGACAGGACGGAACTGAAAGGGGACTTGGTGCACTTCTAAGCCACTCTTTGAGGTCTCTCCCACTTCAAAGGCACATTTGGGTACTTAAACTGGGCCTCTGACCCTACCAACTCAGACACTTCTGGACAAGATACCACTGGTGAAGAAACTCTGAACCAGAACCCGCAACCTGCCAAGAGGAACTGCCTGGCTGCCCAAAGTACTCACCTGACTGCTTGTCTGCAAAGGACTTCTGCCCTGCTGTTGCCCTGTTTCCTTGCAGCCCGCTGGCTCTGCTGAGAAGTGCTCTCCAAGGGCTTGGATAGAGCTGGCCTCCTGTTCCTTGAAGTCTCACGGCCAAAAAGACTTCATTCTGCAAAGAACTCCTTGTGCGGCAAAAATTCAACTCACAGCCAGCCAGAAACGACGCACAGCCTGCATCGCGGTGAGAAAATCCCTGCATGCCGAACCCCGAGAGGAGATCGATGCAGCAACAGCATTGAGACCGGAACTTCAACACATGGCCCACTGGATTGACGCATAGCCGAGCCGGAACGACACAGCCTGACTTCCTGCAAGAAGAATCGATGCAGTGCCTGCCGTGCAACAGAAATTTCCCTACATTGCCCACCGGATCAGCACAGCTCCTGTGACTTCATCCTGCACGCCCAGAATTTCTCTGCATTGTGCCCAGGGCATCCAAATACCCCGCAACTCAAACAGGATCCAAGTCTTTGCACCGGAAATCAACCCAAGGCCCTGATTGCGTGGAAAAATATTGACGCATCGTCTGTGTGTGCCTGAAGAAACTGACGCACCCCTCCTCGTTTTCCACGCATCTCCTCCTCTTTGGCCGCATGCGGATAATTTAGACACCAACCAGGTACTTTGTGCTTGCAAGAGACACTTATTGCTTTTTAAGAACTTAAGACTCTTTTTTATCAATCTCCGAAGTGATATTTCAACGTGTACTTATCAAATCTTGATAGTTTTGACCTGCATTTAACCAGATAAATATCTATATTTTTCTAAACACTGTGTGTTTTATTTATGTGGTGTTATACTGTGTTATTGCATGATTTATTGCACAAATACTTTACACATTGTCTTCTAAGTTAAGCCTGACTGCTCAGTGCCAAGCTACCAGAGGGTGGGCACAGGATAATTTGGATTGTATGTGACTTACCCTGACTAGAGTGAGGGTCCTTGCTTGGACAGGGGGTAATCTGACTGCCAACCAAAGACCCCATTTTGAACAGGGCCTCTTTGTAGCCCCATGGGCTACATTATGCCTGCACCGGCATGACGTATGCATAGGGGGTGTTCTGCCATGGGGGGGGGGCTGAAAAAATGGTGCAAAGAAGTCTAAGAGAGTTCTTCGCGTCATTTTTTTGCACTTTTAACACCTGCTCAGAGTGGCACTGCACTGGGTGCAGCACCACCTTTCTTAAATCAGGCCCGTATTGATTTTTGCTGCTGTTTCCAAAACAAATGCTTTTTATGGGACAAAGTTATTAGACTTGTGCCCAACCCCTAACCTGGAGGGCCAGTGGATTGTGCTTTGTCCAGTCTCTAGTCTTTGACTTGTCTAGCTTGGGAGACTCTGCAAGAAGACTAAGCTCCCACCAACACAGCTCTACAGGTCATTGAGACATGCAAGCCAATAGACCATTTTAATATGACGATACTATGAGGAGTATTGACATGTTACCCCCAAATTAATGGGGCCTTATCCAGCAGATTTCCTAAGCCCCAAGAGAAAACTGAAAACTCTTTTGGTGCAATATAAAACTGGCAAGTGTCTCGCATGTCTTCACCTCTAAGTTATGCTCATGTAGACTAGTGTTAGGAGACAGTTTGAAACCTGTCAGAGAATCTCTCATGTCTCCAAACCACAAAATCTGCACACACATAGACACATACAGTTTGGTATTTTACCCCACATGATTATTTAGGGCCTGACTCACAAGGATAACTTACACTTTTAACTAATTTACATGTTTGAGTAAGGTTGCTACTTTGCAGCTATTACCAAAATCCAAGTGCAATCTTACTCCAAAAGTGTAACTTACATGTCTCCACCAAGCTGATGGGTCTGGGGCCTATTCACAAACTAAGGTAACTTCAATTTTTGAGTATTTTGCAAGTGTAATTTACTCTTGCACTTTTGAGTAAGTTTGCTACTTTTGGCTAGTCACAAAATCACAAAAATGTAAAGTTACTCAAAATTGTAGTCAGGTCTGGAGATATACTGATGCCAACTGACTGCACTTGTTACGAGCCTCAAAGGACGATTAATAAAGCAAGGAATCTGTTTGAAGTTTATGTATCCACCAGTGTTAGAAATGGGGTCTCTAGTTGGCAATGGTTTGCACCCTGTACAAGTAGGGACCCTCAGTCTAGTCAGGTAAAGGGAGTCACACAGCTAAGATAACCCCTGCTCACCCCCTTGGTAGCTTGGCATGAGCAGTCAGGTTTATCTCAGAGGCAATGGGTAAAGTATTTGTACACACACACACACACACACACACACAGTAACAGAGTGAAAACACCACAAAAGTACTCCACATCAGTTTAGAGGAATAGCCAATATTTATCTGAGTAAAACAAGACCAAAACAACAAACATCCAACATATACAAGCAAAGATATGAATTTTCAAAGATTAAATCTTAGTATAGCACTTAGAAACACAATAGCTCCAACTGGGGCTATTACGACATCTTGACAGAGTCGTTCCCAACAGTCTGATGTCACTCGCAAGGGAGTGCGGGCTGGTCACAGAGTTGCACGGATCCCAGGTACAGTGCCTTTGGTAAACGAGGAAACAAAAACATTGCATGGAGTCGGAGAGGAGAGGCATCGCTGGAGCTGGGGTGGCGTTGGTTCCTTATTACTACTGGGGAGGTGGCGTTGATGATGAGGCGTCATTTCTTTATGAACCGGTGGGGGTTGATGAATCCAGCAGGTCAAGACACGAGGCATCAACTTCGTGGTGTTGGGATCACCGGGCCAAAGATGCTGCGGTGAAGTCAGAGTCGGTCATCACGGATGTGGGTGACATGGCACTTTGGTACACATGCTGTGGAGGGATTTTGGAGGCGGTGCAGCGGAGTCAGGTCTGTGGCATCGGCCGAAGCTGTTGAACTCAGTAGGGGCCATGGTTCCGGTGCAGGCAGTGGTGCAGAGTTGGATAGCAGTGCCAGTTCCAAAGTTGCTCTGGAGTTGATGTACTTGGTTTCTTCTTGGTTACACCAGAACTCACTCCTAAGGGCCCATGAACTGGATTGGCACCACTTGGTGAGTTAGGACTCTCAGCAAGAGAGCCCAGGTGATAGAATATCAGGTCTCTGAGGTCCCTGTGACTTCGAACAGGAGGTAAGCTCAGTCCAAGCCCTTGGAAAACTTTGGAAGCAGGATTCAGAAGTATTGTCCAGTCCTTTCACTTCCAGTACACAAATAGCAAACAGCAGGCCAGCACAGCAAAGCAACAGCAGAGTGGCAATCCTTCCTACAACATGTAGCTCTTCTTCCTGGCAGATTGTCCTCATTCCAGAAGGATTCTAACTTTGTGGGATCAGAGGACCAGTACTTATATCTATTTCTGTCTTTGAAGTAGGCAAACTTCAAAGAAAAGTCCTTTTAGTGCACAAGACCCTGCCTTTCCAGCCCTGGCCCCAGACACTCTCCAAGGGGTTGAAGACTGCTTTGTGTAGAGACAGGCACAGCCCTATTCAGTGGCAAGCGTTAGCTCCTCCCACCACTCCCACTCAGGAAGACTCATCAGGATACGCAGGGCACACCTCAGCTCCCTTTGTGACTCTCTAGAGGGAATTTACAAACAGTCCAACTGTCATCCTGACCCAAATGTGTATTCCACAGACAGGCAGAGGTACAGAATGGGTAACCAAGAAAATGCACACATTCTAAA
The DNA here is from genome assembly GCF_031143425.1 of Pleurodeles waltl. Classification (NCBI taxonomy): domain Eukaryota; kingdom Metazoa; phylum Chordata; class Amphibia; order Caudata; family Salamandridae; genus Pleurodeles; species Pleurodeles waltl. Next base: position 725,274,971 of record NC_090443.1, read on the forward strand.
AGTGGGATTTTCAGACTTACAATTTAAAAACCAACTACACCAAAATATGTATTTTTTAATTGTGAGTTCAGAGACCCCCAGACTCCATATCTCTATCTGCTCCCAGTGGGAAAAAGCACAAAAAGATATCTCAAGGCAATCCTCATGTTACCCCATGGGAGAGAGAAGCCTTGCAATAGTTGAAAAACAAATTTAGCACTAGTTCACTATTGGGACATGTAAAGCACACCTGTACTTGTCCTACCTTTCAAATACACTGCACCCGACCCATGGGACTGCCTTGGTACTACCTTAGGGGTGAATTATATGTAGTAAAAGGGAAGATTTGGGTCTGGTAAGTAGGTGCACTTACAAGGTTGACATGGCAGTTTAAACCTGCACACACAGGCACTGGAATTGCAAGACTGAGACATGTTTACAGAGTTACTCACATGGGTGGCACAATCAGTGCTGCAGGCCCACTAGTAGCATTTGAGTTACAGGCCCTGGGCAAACCTGGTGCACTACACTAGGGGCTTACTAGTAAATCAAATAAGCCAATCATGGAGAAACCAATCACCAATACAATTTAGACTGAGCACTTGCACTTTGGCACTGGTCAGCAGTGGTAAAGTGCCCAGAGTCATAAAGCCAGCAAAATCAAAACTAAGCACAGGATCAAGACAGGAGGTTAGAAGCCAAAAAGACTGGGGAAACCACAACAAGAGCTGACAGGTCTAAAAACTAGAAATATGATTATTGAAAGTAAGTAACTTTGGGGGTTATTCTAACTTTGGAGGAGGTGTTAATCCGTCCCAAAAGTGACGGAAAAGTGACGGATTTACCACCAGCCGTATTACGAGTCCATTATATCCTATGGAACTCGTAATACGGCTGGTGGTATATCCGTCACTTTACCGTCACTTTTGGGACGGATTAACACTCCTCCAAAGTTAGAATAACCCCCTTTGTCTTTTGGGGCTGATGTCAAGAGATTGAAAGAATGAGAATGTACTCACTCTGGGCATGATATGTTTACCTCAGAAAAGAGGGTTTTGATCATGCACACTCCCTTTTCATAGCACTTATGATGCAATTCTGAGATCTGGGGCCCATCTTATCTTCATTTCATATATAAACATAAGCAGAACTATACTGATTGCTCTCTTGCAATATGACCAGAAGAGAAAGTGGGATAGCAAGGAAGCCTTCAATATTCTAGTGTTTGTGCTTCTGGAAACAAAAACCCCATTGGAACTGAATATTTCTTAATCTATTGCTTTTGTTTCTATGACCATTTAGGGTGAAGATAATGAAGTCGTTCTTCCTCTTTGGAGGGACGAGGTAGTGCATAGAAAGCTGGCAGGGTGAAGGATTACTCTATGTGGAAGGGTGTGATGATCTTTGGCAGGAATGCTGTTTTTCTTCAGAGGACTAATTTATCTAGAAAGAAAGATGTTTATGGAGGGACGACGGATAATATGTGGAGTTCACTCACTTCCCTATCTGATGCGATAGTGATGAGGAATTGCTGTCTTGATGGTAAGAAGACAAAAAGGACAACTGTGAATGAGCCTGAAAGGAGTGCACATCAGGTAGGTCAGTATCAAATAAAGGTGTCACTGTAGCATGACAAATGGAGTCAAAGGGATCATATGGACCAGCCCCTTCAAAAAAGGCCTCACAGTATGTGAGAACGTGATAGCTGGTCAGCTAAACACAAAAAGGCCAAAGGGGCCAAAAGGTAACTTTTACCTATTGCCACATCAAGGCGTTGCCAATGACAAAAAGAACAGGAAAACAGCTGATAAATGCCCATTCAGGTTTTGTATATTTTGGGAAAAGCACCAGCTAACATACTTCTCCCAGTGTCCTGCATAAATCCCTTTGGTTGATGGATGCCACTTAATCTCTGCAGCTGCCTTCAGAACTCCAATGTACAAAGGTTTCAACACTGCACATTCTCTGAGGTGGCAAATTAATCGAGATAGGGTTCTCCCCATTGCTGGAGGATGCCCTGTGCCACCTCCAAATGTATCCACCATTTGTGATTAATCCACTAGGCAACATCAGAGTTCATCTGCCCTGGTGATTAAAGAGCCTACTAGGGACTGGGTGATCAGAAAGATGCCTGAGCATTCAGTCACTTCCAGAGGCGCAGGGCCTCCTGGAACAGAACCCATGACCTAATCCACCATCTCTGTTGCAATACCACATGGTGGTCGTGTTGGCCTTGAATATTTTTAATGGTCTGGGGGAGGCTTTCAGAGCCAAGTGCATTGCTCTCAACACCTGGAAGTTAATGTGGAGGTGAGCCTTCACCGGAGACAAGGGTCCTCTGATTTCCACCGCCTCCAGATGACCTCCCCAACGCAGCAGTGATGCATCTATTATGGCCGTTAGCTCTGGGTGGGCCAGGGAGAGGGTCTGCCGCTGGCCCAATTGCTGTTAAGCAGCGACCACTGCAGGTTGTTTGCAGTCTCCTTGGATACCAGTAAAAAGTCTGAGAGGTTACATTGGTGCTAAGCCCACTGGGACTTCAGATCCTGCTGTGGAGCACACATGTGCCACCTGTTGCACTCAACAAGAAGGATGCAGGAGACCAAGAGGCCCAGAAGCCTCAGAGCTGCTCCTACTGAGACCCAGGTCAAATGTTAAAACATCAGGATCATAGCCCAAATGTCCTGGATTCATTGAGGTGGCGAGGTTGTTCAGAAAAGTATTGTACCCAGGATGGCTCCAATGAAAGGAGGTCTTTGTGAAGGAGCCAGGTGTGACGTTGACGCATTGATGGAGAAAACCACCAATGCCAACAGGTTGTCTGCCGTCTGAAGGTGGCTTACGACTGTTTGGGTTGGGGCAGACTTCAGCAACCAGTCGTCGAGGCATTGTGTCGCTGCGCACTACTGTGGCGACTCTTTCTCATGCCATGGTCGGGCCGGCGGCCCGAGTTTCGGGATGCCGGCACTGCTGCAGCTCATTGTTTTGCCTTCCTGTTTTTACAGTGTCACCAAGGAGGCACATTTTGTGCTCTGGGTTGCGCCACAGCCCCTGCCACCCTCCCTGAATTCACAGTTACTTACCTTCTTGGGTTATTTCCTTTTTTCTTTCCTCCTTTTTCTTCTTTTTTTCTCCATCTTCGTTTCGTCTTTTTTCTTGGTGTCCATGTTGCCTTCCTTTTTGTTCTTCTTCTTCCCAACATGCGTTTTTCCTTATCCTTTTCTACTTTGGTCCTTTTTCCTATTCTTTTCTATATGGTCTTTCCTAATCCAAGATGGTGCTGCACTTACTTCCTGTTGTGTCACTTCCTATCTTCTGGTATATAAGCCCTTCAGTTCTTCCCTTCCTTGCGTTGCAAACACTTCTACTTGGTGGTGATCCTCGCTCCTGTTTTTTCTGTGTTTTTTCTGCGTTCCTGTTTTTTCCTGCGTTATTCAATTTCTCCTTTTTCATTGTTTCTTTTTTCCTCTTTTCCAGGAGTTCCTTTGATGGAGGGTTTTTCCTCTGGGACTCCTTCTAGAGGGTACAGTCTGCCTTGGCGTCTTATCCAGTCAGCAGCACCGTGGCAACTAGAAAGGGTCGCCCCTATCTAGGCCAGTCCAGAACCAGTAGAAGACTGGGTGTTCCTTCAAGTTCTTCACCCAATGGTGGTAAGAGATGTCCAAATCGTGACAGAAATATGAGAGAACAGCCAGTAGAGCAGGTCGAAGTTGGTTACCACACCTTCACATCCATGCTGAAGGACCAAGTAACAGTTTTCACAGAATCTCAGCTGCACTTCAAGATCTGTCTAGATGCATCCAAAATGCCATTGAAGAGATCCATAAATAGCGTTTTTCACCTGGTCTGGCAGGCTGATCACAATAATTCATGGACGTATCAGCTTAAAAGCCAGTTTGCATTAGAAGTATGGAGGGCAAGGCTACTGGAAGCAAAATCTTTTCAGCCCATAGAAGCAAACATCTTTGACTCTATCACGGGTGCTGTGGGAGAGGTCAATAGGTGAACTGTTACTACCATCATCACCTTTGAGAACATCTGAGGGGCACTAGTAAAGCCAAAGGAGAACAGAACAGAAAGTGCTTGTGGCCTACCTGAAATGCCTGTTGGAGTGCAGGACAGGAATATGGACTTAGGCATCCTGCAAGTCCAACACTACCTTCCAGTCTCTTTGATAAAGGGCAGGCAGAACTTAGCTAGAGTATGAGAAAGTAGCCTCCTTCTAGCATGGTTACCCCCACTTTTGGCCTGTTTGTGAGTGTGTGTCAGTGTGTTTTTACCTGTGTGGTGCCTAACTGTATCTCTGAGGCTCTGCTAACCAGAACCTCAGTGTTTATGCTCTCTCTGCTTCTAAAATTGTCACTGCAGGCTAGTGACTAATTTTACCAATTCTCATTGGCACACTGGAACACCCTTATAATTCCCTTCTATATGGTACCTAGGTACCCAGGGTACTGGAGTTCCAGGAGATCCCTATGGGCTGCAGCATTTCTTTTGCCACCCATAGGGAGCTCAGACAATTCTTACACATGACTGCCACTGCAACCTGAGTGAAATAACGTCCACGTTATTTGACAGCCATTTTACACTGCACTTAAGTAACTTATAAGTAACCTATATGTCTAACCCTCACTTGGTGAAGGTTAGGTGCAAAGTTACTTAGTGTGTGGGCACCCTGGCACTAGCCAAGGTGCCCCCACATTGTTCAGGGCAAATACATATAGGTCAATACCTATATGTAGCGCCACAATGGTAACTCCGAACATGGCCATGTAACATGTCTAGGATCATGGAATTGTCACCCCAATGCCATGCTGGAATTGGGGGAACAATTCCATGCATCCCGGGTCTCCAGCACAGAGCCCGGGTACTGCCAAACTAACTTTCCGGGGTCTCCATTGCAGCTACTGCTGCTGCCAACCCCTCAGACGGGTTTCTGCCCCCCTGGGGCCTTGGCACCCTGGTCCCAGGAAGGCAGAACAAAGGATTTCCTCTGAGAGAGGGTGTTACACCCTCTCCTTTTGGAAATAGGTTTGAAGGGCTGGGGAGGAGTAGCCTCCCCTAGCCTCTGGAAATGCTTTCATGGGCACAGATGGTGCCCTCTATGCATAAGCCAGTCTACACCGGTTCAGGGATCCCCCAGCCCTGCTCTGGCGCAAAACTGGACAAAGGAAAGGGGAGTGACCACTCCACTGACCAGCACCTCCCAGGGGAGGTGCCCAGAGCTCCTCCAGTGTGTCCCAGACCTCTGCCATCTTGAATGCAGAGGTGTGAGGGCACAATGGACAGCCCTGAGTGGCCAGTGCCAGCAGGTGACGTCAGAGACCCCTCCTGATAGGTTCTTACCTCTCTCAGTAGCCAATCCTCCTCTGCGGGCTAATTAGGATCTTTCCTGTGGGTATCTCACCAGATAATGAATGCAAGAGCTCACCAGAGTTCCTCTGCACTTTCCTCTTCGACTTCTGCCAAGGATCGACCGCTGACTGCTCCAGGACGCCTGCATAACCGCAACAAAGTAACAAGAAGACTACCAGCAACATTGGAGTGCCTCAACCAGCCAACTTTCTCGACTGTTTCCTGGGGGTGCATGCTCGGAGGGCTGTCTGCATTCACCCTGCACGGGAAGCCAAGCAGAAATCTCCCGTGGGTCAACGGAATCTTCCCCCTGCTAACGCAGGCACCAAACATCTGCATCACCGGTACTCTGGGTCACCTCTCATCCTGATGAGCGTGGTCCCTGGAACACAGGAGCTGGGTCCAAGTGTCTCCCAAAGGCAAGTGGCCCTTCTGTCCAAATTTGGTGGAGGTAAGTCCTTGCCTCCCCACGCCAGAAAGTAATCCTGTGTACTGCGTCAACTGCATCTGCCTGGGCTTCTGTGCACTTTTGCAAGACTTGCTTCGTGCACAGCCTAACCCAGGTCCCCAGCACTCCGTCCTGCATTGCCCAACTCGCTGAGTTGGACTCCAACGTTGTGGGACCCTCCTTTGTGACTCTGAGTCGACTGCTGTCCTCAGATCTTCTAAGTGCCTGTTCAGATCCTTCTGCAGGTGCTGCCTTTCCCGAGGGCTCTTTGAGTTGCTGAGTGCCTCCTCTGTCTCCTCCTCCCAGGGGCAACCTCCTGGTCCTTCCTGGGCCCCAGCAGCACCCAAAATCCTCAACCGTGACTCTTGCAGCTAGCAAGGCTTGTTTGGGAGTCTTTCTGTGTGGAAACAACTCTGCATCCTCTAGGATGCCGTGGGACATCCTCTGACCAAAGGAGAGGTTCCTGGCACCTTCCGCTTTTGCAGAATCTTTGGCTTCTTCCACCCAGAGGCAGCCCTTTTGCACCTTCATCCGGGGTTAAGGTGGGCTCCTGCCCCCCCTGGACGCTTGCGTGACTCTTGGACTTGGTCCCCTTCCTTTACAGGTCCTCAGGTCCAGGAATCCATCTTCATTGTTTTGCAGTCAGTTGTTGTCCTTGCAGAATCCCCAATCTCGACGTTACTGTCTTTCTGGGGTAGTAGGGTAACTTTACTCCTACTTTTCAGGGTCTTGGGGTGGGGTATCCTGGGCACCCTTAGTGTTTTCTTACACTCCCAGTGACCCTCTACACACTACACTAGGCCCGGGGTCCATTTGTGGTTTGCATTCCACTTTTGGAGTATATGGTTTGTGTTGCCCCTAGGCCTATTTCTCCCTATTGCATTCTATTGTGTTCTACATTGTTTGCACTACTTTTCTAACTGTTACTTACCTGATTTTTGGTTTGTGTGCATATAATTTGTGTATATTGCTTACCTCCTAAGGGAGTATATCCTCTGAGATACGTTTGGCACATTCTCCCTAAAATAAAGCACCTTTATTTTTAGTAACTCTGAGTATTGTGTTTTCTTATGATCTAGAGCTATATGATACAAGTGGTATGGTAGGAACTTTGCATGTCTCGTAGTTCAGCCTAAGCTGCTCTGCTATAGCTACCTCTATCAGCCTAAGCTCCTAGAACACCTCTATTCTACTAATAAGGGATAACTGGACCTGGCACAAGGTGTACGTACCACAAGGTACCCACTATAAGCCAGGCCAGCCTCCTACATTGGTGGTGCAGTGGTTGGATAAGTACTTGTAACTGCTTTACCACTTTGTCATTTGGTGCTTTTCATAAGAAATACATATATCAAATATTTCAATACATGCACATTGAACTAAAACAGTTTACTGTTCTGCTCTAAAACTTTCTACTAAGTTTCTGAAAAGTTCTGAAAACTTTTAAAAGTTTTCAAAACGTTTGAAAAAGTTTTTTCTCTGTGCTTTAAAAAGTTCTAAAACATTTTCTCTCTCTGTCTTAAAATCTTTTCTATCATGTCTGGAGTAGATCTTACTCCCAAAATTATTCAGGCAACCTATGAGAGTTTAAACTTTAAAAGTTTGAGGGGTCTCTGCATAGAAAGAGGTTTAAGCATTGGTAAGAATCCTACAAAAGACTTTCTCTTTAACCTTCTCCTAGAAAGTGACCAGAACCAGTCTGGCCCATCTCAGGAACAGGAGGTAGGAGGGGAAGGTACCCAGTCAGACTCAGAGGAGTTCCCTGAAGAGATTGGGGAGGGTTCTTACAAACACCTGCCATTTAGCAGGCCACCTAGTGACACTGGCAGTGGGAGAGGGTCACACATTAGTAGGGCATTTTTCACTCCTAAAAGCCAGGTTACTAGGGTCCAGCCAGTTAGGGACAGGTCTCTCTCTGCCAATTCCCACATCTCCTCTGTATCTAAACATTCCCAAGCCTCCCACCCTGAGGATAACTTAATGGAAAGGGAACTCAGAAAGCTGAGGTTGGAAGAGGCCAGGCTGAAGCTTAAACAGCAGAAGCTGGCCTTAGACAGGGAAACCCTGGATATAAAGAGGGAAAGACAGAGATTGGGGTTAGTTCCCCATGGTGGCAGCAGCAGTATTTCTGATAGCAATCCTGTTAGAGAGCAAGATTCCAGAAATCTGCATAAGATAGCCCCCCCTTACAAGGAGGGGGGTGACATTAACAAGTGGTTTGCTGCACTTGAGAGGGCCTGTATGGTACAGCTAGTCCCTCAAAGGCAGTGAGCTGCTATATTGTGGCTATCTTTCACTGGTAAGGGTAGGAATAGGCTCCTTACTGTCACAGAAAGTTATGCTAATAATTACAAAGTTTGGAAGGGTGCACTCTTGGATGGATTTGGCTTAACCACTGAACAATACAGGATTAAGTTCAGAGACACCAGAAAAGAGTCCTCTCAAGACTGGACAGACTTTGTAGACTGTTCAGTGAAGGCCTTGGAGGGTTGGTTGCATGGCAGTAAGGTGACTGACTATGAAAGCCTGTATAATCTGATCCTGAGAGAGCATATTCTTAACAATTGTATGTCTGATTTGTTGCACCAGTACTTGGTAGACTCACATCTGACCTCTCCCCAAGAATTGGGAAAGAAGGCAGACAAATGGGTCAGAACAAGAGGGAACAGAAAAGTTCATATAGGAGATGACAAGGATGGCAAGTAGGAAGATGGTGAGAAATCTCAGGATAAGCATGGGGATAAAGGTAAAACTAAAGATCCTTCTTCAGATCCTAAACACTCTCCAGGGGGTGGGGATAAATCATCGTCTTCCTCTTCTTCACAACCCACACATATTAAAAAGTATTGGTGCTATGTGTGTAAAAATAAAGGCCATAGGCCAGGGGATAAGTCCTGCCCAGGTAAACCCTCTGAGCCTACCACCACTAATACATCAAACTCTAGTGCTCCTGGCAGTAGTGTTAATAGTGGTGTGACTGCTGGCAACAGTCAAAATAAGGTTGTAGTTGGGTTCACTTATAGGTCCATCATAGAAACTGCGGTAGTCAGTCCCAAGACAGTTTCTGTCACACCTGGTGGCATTGGCCTTGCCACACTGGCTGCTTGTCTCCTTACAATGGATAAGTACAGGCAGACAGTTTCCATGAATGGTGTTGAGGCTCAGGCCTACAGGGACACAGGTGCCAGTATCACCTTGGTGACTCAAAACCTAGGGGCATATTTATGCTCCGTCTGCGGCGAATGTGCGTCAAAAATTTTTTACGCACATTCAGCGGAAACGCATTTAAACCTTGACGCCCGAGCCCGCGGACGACAAAATTCCGCCGTGTGCGTAATTTTTTGGATGCGGCAACCCGCCTTGCGTTAATCATATGCAAGGTAGGCGTTCCCGTCCAAAAAATGACTTAAACGGCCATGCGTCGTACTTATGCTTTCGGGCAAAAATGACGCACAGCGGGAGGCGGAGCTGAAAAATGACGCACAGCCCGATTTGCGTCAAAAATTAACGCCTGGGTCAGGGCAGGCGTTAAAATGGGGCAAACACACCTGTATTTAATCAGAACACACAGAAGCAACAGCAGAGCAGCAGAGCAGCAACAGGGAGACATGGAGGTGATTCTAATCCAGCGTGTACGCAGACGCAGAGCCCAGCAGCAACAACAGCAGCTTCCACAACACCAGCAGGAACCCCAAATGCAGCGCAGAAGGCAGGAGAGGATATTCCACCCCAGAACATCCCTTCATGGCCTCAGGGAACACAACATCATCCAGAGGTACAGGTTGAACTGGCAGGCCATTCAGCAGCTGCTACGCAACATTGAAGCACAGTTGGCCCCCACTTTGCTGACACCCCGCACCTTCCCAACAGAAACCAAGCTGCTTGTCGTACTTCATATGCTGGCAAGAGGCTCTTTTCAAACAACTGGTGCCCTGGTTGCCAGAATATCACAACCATCATTCTCCGCCTTTTCGCCCTAAGTACTGGATGCCATCATTGGACTTACACCCCCCCACAACTGCTTCCCTAACACACTGCAGAAGCAGCAGTAAACAAAACAGGGGTTCTACCTCATCAGTGGCTTCCCACATGTCCTTGGTGCAATCAACTGCACACATGTACGCCTTGTGCCACCTGCTGCAACTGAACACCTCTACCGCAACAGGAAGCACACACATTCCATCAACGTGCAGGCCATTGTCGATCACCAGGGATTGATCACCAACATCGTGGCTAAATATCCTGGGAGTGTACATGACTCCTTCATCTTCCGTCACTGCACCATCAATAAACACTTCCAGGATGGACAGTATGGCAATGGACTACTTGTTGGTAAGTACAAAAACCTACTTATATACACGTTTCTTAGGTCTGCAGTGAACCTGTCACACATCTGAAATTACTGTACAGCCTAATGTTAAGATGTCAAAGATCACAACGTGTGGAGTGGGTTGCCTAAATGTCACCTTGCAAAATGTAAGTGTCCCAATGACGTTTACATGAATCCATTACATAAGTCTAAAGGTATGGGATGTCCAGGGTACATTGATTTGAACGTGTTAACAACACTATCAATTTTAACGTGTGTATGGAACTATCATCCTACCCCCAGTGAAGACACAGGGACACCTGTATCACAAGTCACAATGCAAGGGAGGGCACACTGTACTGCAAATCCCAAAACATACTACTGACAAACGGTCAGCAGCCAAACACTCGTTCAGCCAAGGAAACAACACAATGCAGATGGTACATCCTACAAGCCTAGGATGCTACATTATAACACAAAAGAGTCACAGACAACACAAGACAACTACTGCCATGCAAGGTGATTTCAATGGGGCCAGCTACATCAACATGATCCCATTCATTTTCTCTTGCAGCTGATCAGGGGTATGGCATCCAGCCATGGATTATGACACCTATTGGCAACCCGAGTACTGCTGCAGAGCGGGCCTACAACATTGCACATAGGAGGAAACGCACTATAGTCGAGAGGACCTTCGGCATCCTCAAGTCAAGGTTCCGGTGCCTTGACATCACTGGTGGTAGCCTACTATATTCCCCGGAGATGGTCTGTAAGATCATCCTAACATGTGCAATATTGCACAACATTTGCATCAAAAGGAACATTCCCCTCCTGGAACCAGAGCCACACATGCCTGAAGAGGAGGAAGAGGAGGATGCTGACCTGCAACATGAGGGGGAACTACAGAACACGGCCGCTGGTATACGCAGGCAGCATCATATCGTCAACAATTTCTTTGAAATATAATCACCTTTACCACTTTAGTTAACTAATTTAAATAAACATCTACAATAATCACCATATCATGGTCTGGCTATTCATTTTTGCACACCTTCATCTCTACTTATCAGAATAAGAGTGTTGCCTCATGGAGCATTGCTGATATACTGATTAGGACACTGAAAATCCCAGTGCTAATGTGATGCCTAACATACAATGGTCACATACACACACACTGTAAATGACATCTATCATGTACATTTCTCCTTTGAAGGCCAATAGCAGAGGACCACACCTATTTCACACATACATGTTGAAATCAAGGTCCAACGCAGCATATGGCACACAACTAAGACACCATCACTCAATAACAGGAAAACAAGCCTCATACATGAGGCAGTCAATGTGCTTTTTCATCAGTAACAGGAATGTCTGACCAGACCCTTGCCAGCAGTAAGTCCAACTGCATCCAATATTTGCAAGGACTATCTGTGACCAGAGTTCCATAGAAGCAGAACATAGACAGCGCAAGTGCCACACATATGAGCAGCATTGCACACATGACATTCCATGTACATGTCAGCCCATTTCCTAGCTCCTGACACACCCATGCAGCTGGTCACAACCCACCTGTCGGAATAGGTCCCTGGAATACTAGGGGCCATATTTATACTTTTTTAACGCCGCATTTGCGCCGCTTTTTGACGCAATAACGGCGCAAACTTGCAAAATACAATTGGATTTTGCAAGTTTGCGCCGTTTTTGCGTCAAAAAGCGGCGCAAATGCGGCGCTAAGATGTGTACCCTGATCTTCCCTCCTCTAAACACACAGACCAACATTAGCAATCCAGTGTGCTACACCCTTTTCTATGGTATGCCATTGTCATATAACATCTGACTGCATGGACGTCAGGTTAATTTATACACTGTCTTCTAGTTTCAAAGCCCTGTTAGCACCTGTAGATTGCTTCCCGTGTGAAAATGTCTGTTGGCCCTTAGAATGCAAATCTCACCTACAGGACTGGTGAGAAACAGATGCAGACCACACCTGTGATGACCTCCATGCGCACCACCCATTTCAAAAAGCACTCCCCCTGCTGATGCCTGGAACAGCATAGGAGTTGCCATTTTGTCAATTACACCGTTAAGCATTTATACTAATTAAGCTGTGTAACACAGCCATAGGGTTCATTTGTCACCTTCAAAAACACAGGACATACACAGTTTGACATGTCAACTGTCTAGTTCGTCCTCCAAACAGTCTGAGTCAGACCACTGATTATGTAACTTGCCAAATTGCTGGATCCTGAATCATCCTGCATTCTGTCAGCCTGACTGGCATCTGTCTGTGCGTCACACCAAAGTATCCCTGTGTCTACATACGTACCACACTTGCGTTAGCAAACCTCTCATTCATCAGGGGGTATTGGGCATGGGCTTCTTCAATGCATACCCAAATACATTGTATAGCATCATCTGCCTTTTAACTGTACCATTTGAGTAAAATCCTCTGGGAAAAGAAAAATTCATGGCCCATCCCTTGTCTGGGTCTCATTTATGCATGAATGACAAAGTGTGACAGTGTCCCAGGGCCGTAGGCAGGGATTGGGTACGGGGCTTTCAGCAGAACCAGCAACCTCTGATAATGTCCATGAAAAATACACACATGTCAGGACCATGACAGTTTACACACAGAATCACAGTGCTCACAACAAATTGATGGGCCGTGTGTGGTGAAGAGCTGCGATAATAATCAGCACAGAGGCTATGATGTTCCCAGATGCAGTGGGAATTGCAGAGGCTAACCTGTGTACAAATGTTGTAATGACACTTGCCGGAACATGACACCTGAGACATTATCTCACTCAGCTCACCAAGGTTGCCCTGTTGACTGTCTCATTACACGTCTTTAGTGACAGGGTGGGACCATCCCCATGTAGGTTCACATGTCCTCATCCACTTTACTCACATTGATCAACCAAAGATACTCAGTAGATACAGGAATAGCTGTCACTGACTCATGATGAGTCCTGGACCGAACTGTGACAAATTACACCCGAAACAATATACAGGATCATAATTGGACCGGACACATGAACAAGATACCTATGTGCAATTGATCACTGGAAATATGTGGACACGTGCTGTCTTGTATGCTGGTCCACCACAGCCACTTGATAGTTGGGGCTCACTTCTATGGCCTCAGCTGTGGTGTCATCATACATTTGAGATTCCCCCTTGTCTGTCTGTGCAAACAACATGGTACCCACTTCCTCAATGCATGTGTATGACTCACTGTGGGATTCACCAACTAGTGCCTAGGAAGCTGTTACCAATACTCTAGGACATAGGATGTTGAAAATGTGGACCATTGACATGAACAAGCGTCTGCCATCTATCTGGTGCATGCTACATCACATATGGTGTCTATGTTACCCTAAATCTTGGAATTCCACATTACGGATGTTGCTACATGTATGACTAACACATGCCCTCTCTCATTTCCACAATGACTTGCATCTAAGGATTGGACAAATGGACGTCACATTCATACAAGCATATGTGCAATAATGCTTCATGTGATACACACACACTTGGTCATCAAATACATTAGTTGCCAAAGCACACACTTTGAGACAAAGGCATTTAGGTATTGTACATATGTGCGTCACATTGCTATCCTATCCTTATGCCAAACATGCACAATTTGTGCAACACATCTATGTAGGCCACACTTATGACCAACTATTGCGTCAGCCAACCGTAAAAATACTGTGAAGGGAGTAGCGGATCATGGTCTGCTGCAGTATGATGTCACACATGTGAACATACACCACTCATCGAAAAGCGCTTTGACGCCTCGACAGGGGTAGTAATCGCTATATAAATACGATTACAATACAATACAATACAATAGTGTGTTCAATCAGCCTATATCTGATGTGTCCCAAATGTAACATAACAAAAAAACAGAAAAATTGCCCAAAACCAGTTAATGCACTGAAAATTTGACGTTCCTAGCGTTATGCGTCATTTTTTGCCTACCAAAACTGTATTTGCGTCATTTTGTTTGACGCACAGGAGTGAAAATTAGCCCACATCCAGATATTTGTACAGGCCATGTACTATTATGTGGATGCGGGCTAATTTTCATTCCTGTGCGTCAAAAAAAAATGACGCAAATACAGTTTTGGTAGACAAAAAATAAAGCATAACGCGAAAAAGAGCGGACATTTCATACAGGAAGTGATGTAATAGGATATCCTGTTTACAGATCATGTACAGTGGGTGTACTTTCACTTTTACTTTGCAGTCTATGATCCTTCTAGACTGTGTGGCTGTGTAGAGAGTGGTGTCCTGAGATTTTGTGCTTTTTTTGTCCTGTGTGCTATCTGTATTGTCCATTTGTGAAATAAATATTGTTGGTGTATACTGTACTAATGTGTTTTGTGTACATTTGTCCATTTATCTTGTGTTTTTGTTGTTTGTAGGAGTCTGTTGTGGGTAGTGTTAGTTTGGGGATAGTTGGGCTCTTTTAGTGGTTAAGTTTACTTTCCATCTGTATTTGTACCCCTACTTTCCCCCTTTTCCCCTTTCTATTTCTTTTACCCCTATTCCCTTTCACTTTTCCACTATGTCTGGTAGGCCACGTCTTGGCAGGATGGGTGAAGAGGAGTTGGGGGGGTTCATATGGCTTGTGTGCCATTTCTTGCCACTCATGATCGAGGCGGGGTGATACAGGGGTATCCAATAGAGGCGCGCAAAATCCGGTGGGGAAAGGTGCTGCATAACCTGCAGCGTGTGTATGCCAGCCAGAGGAGTGACCACCGGCTGAAGCACCGGTGGGCTGACCTCATCACCAGGGAGCAGGATCTCTTGGACCACCTGGGAATTGTGATTGGTGGCACTGTTGGTGAGTACTAAGCACGTAAATGTGCACGATTAAATGCTCTGTAGTGACATAAGAGGATTTGTACTATGTCTGCTAGCTAACTTGCTGACTATGTGTAATGCTGGGGAAACATACAGGGATAATTGATGCACTATGGTAAGGATCACAATTGCTAGCTGTCAGGTAGCACATGCTCAGCAAACTTACAGGATACTTTTCCATGAAGTAAATTGCTGCGGCCTTTGTGTCAGACAACCAAACAAAATAGGAGCCAATCATGTCTATATAGGATACTATTGACAGAGAAGTAAAGATGTACCAACATATTGGCTAACTTTGTTGACGCAATAGCTAGACTGACTTTAGAATCACTACATGATGCTGAAAATGAGTGCTGCCTTCACGTCAATTGATAATAGCAAAGTGGCTCAGACATATGTCTCATGTGAGTCTGGCGAGTGTGGAAGGAAAGCGTTCACGGAAGTACTATGAATGTTTGGGATTATTGTGTTCCTTGATCTTTTTGGATACATGTCAGATCTGGATTTGAAAACATTGTGAAAAGGTGTAAGGTGCCCTCAGCTAACATCTTAGAATGTTTGTTGGAGTTAGTTGTGCCACATTCCAAATATGGATGGCAGTCCAAAAGGTATGCACATGGCTTGACATCTCCATGGTTGGTGCAAATCACCATAGCTGGGCCACATCAATTGAATCAAATGTAACAACAGGAGGGCTTACAAAAGTCCCTGCCCCTCACTCTGTACATTGTACCTATGTGTCATTAATGTGTCATGGCCACAAGGCATGTTTGACTGATAATGCAGTCCTCAAGTAACCAGGCTTTGGATGTCTCTCTTGGATGCACATGATGAGACAGTTACACTCCATATTTTTTTTTGGTCCCCAATTACGGGGCATGTTTGCAACCACATGATAGTTAGGGCCAATGTATGTGTGCAGATATGTGTGTAACTGTCACAGGAGACCCATGCTATGGACAAGTTGGCCGTGATATATCAGATGCTGTACCATCATGTCTGAATGGCTACCATTTCCTTATTCAGCCTACACATTGTATATGTTTATGAAATTGTTGCGCTGTGCACAGATTTTGAGCACATTTCTTCCTTCCATACCTTACAGGTGGACCGGCACCCTACACTGTGGGAGAGGTGGCGACATTTGAGGACCCTGACCACTCTAGTAAGTGTTGATATGTCTGTTATGTGTTGTGTTTGCTGTTTATGGACTTGTGTGTGTTGAACGCATAGCAAGGTGTGATGCGTTGGGCAATCATTTCTCTTGTTCCATGAGTGGGATTTCAGTTTCTCACATGTTTTGAGATGGCCAATGCATATCCAATGGTATTATGTAGGGATTGTAGGCCATCCCTGTAGGCCCCACTGTGAGTACTGGGCTTTGTCATGTGGATGACACTTGTATCAACAAGAGTCGCACTGGAAGTCAGCTCCGATTTAGTCAGCCTGTCAGACCCACATTCTCCAAGATTGGTACAGCAAATTGCTTTCCAATAGACTTCTGCTTCCCTATTTCCCAACGTAATTATGAAACTGTAGGTAGAACCTCCTAGCAGCATGTACTTCCACATGTAGTGCTACAAGTATGTGGAACTTGAGTGCAATGGCCTAGGTGTGCATGCAATTCATGATCATGGGTATTCTTGCAACTCTGTGTCTGATGTAAGTCAGGCCTTACTGGAAATACATGTTGTGTACCAAGTTCTGCATTTCCTGACATGTGTGGCACTATGATTGGTCTAGGGTTTGCTGACTCCTCATTGTTGATAGACTTTACCTGTGGTGTGTGTGTAGAGCCAAACACGTGTGGAGTTTTCTATACACTCCTCGGTGTACATGTTGTTGGAAATTGATAGTTGTTTATCCATCCCCCCACCCTCAAACACGGGCATGGGTTTGTGAATGGGGTACCTAGTACTGATGCTACCAGTATGTTACACATACATGTGAATAAGTGACTGTTTGGTTGGAACCTAGTATACACACTCAGGTCTGGCACTTGGTACTATACTGGCAAGTCCAGTTACAACTTGTAGACCATGTGGCTTTAATTTTGCTTTCCGTACACTGACATTTGTAGCCCAAGTCTTGGCGGAGGATATGCAGCATGATTCTTAGCTGATAACTGGCAGAACTCAGATTGCAAGTCAAAGCCAGTTGTTACCCATCTTGTAGGTTATGGATGTACTATGTGTGATGTGACCTTTGTAGGCTGGCCTGCCATGTACTTCCTCAGGGACATTCAATGATCTGTATTGTGATATGAGCTGTTACAAGTACTGTAGATGTATTGTCTGATTAACTTCTTGTGCCATTTCACACAATGCAGTTACTAATGTAGAATATTTGCATTTGTCTTCACAGCTTCAAACATGACTCCAGACCAGGTCTGTGAATTCCAGCGCCGGGCCATGAGATACCAGCACATCCTGCTGGTGGAGTCGGGGTTCAGGAGGATGGCCCGGCGATATCGCCATGAACGGGCCTCCGGGGCATGGAGAGCCTTCCCACAGGGTGGCCCTACTTTGCCCACCAAAGCCGCCACCAGCACAACCACCAATTCAAGCCAGGTGGCCCCACCCACAGCTGTGACCATTGTGCCTACATCTGCTGGACTTCCAGGCCCCAGCATTGCTACAGGTGCAGGACAGCCCACTGGGCCTGGCACCACACACACACAGACCTCCTCCACCGGTACCCAGACAGCTCCATCTTGACCCTGCAGCCTTCCACAACATGGAATGGAAGATGGACTGTGTGCTGCACAAGTTGAGCCACCTGAGCCGGGATGTGCGCCACATTAACTGGCGTGTTAAGTCTATCAAGAGGACCCTCCGCAGGGCCAACCTCTAGACGGTATTTGAAATGGACATGATTCCCTCCCCTCGCTCCTCGATCCTTGTTCTTCTAGTTAGTGGGCTTAGGGGGCTTAGTGTTAGGTTAGTATAGGCTGTTAGTTTAGTTAGTGTTAGTGGGTGGGGGGTCCTCATTCTTTCTATTTTTACTTATTAAGTGTGTGGGTGGGTGGGTGTTGGGCTATGTTGGGGTTCTTGTGTGTTTAAAAAAAAAAACACACAAAACTAAATACCAAAAAATATATATTTGTTTAGGATAGTATAGTATGTGTTTAGGTTAGTATGTGTTGTCCTCCATGTGTCCCGTCTCATAAGGGGGGTGGGGGGCAGATGTTTAGAACATTTCATTACATGTGATAAGTAAGTGTAGCTTAGGTTAGTTAGGGACAGTTGTGGGTAATGAGTAATCAGGGTAGATTAGGGTAGGTAATATTGTTCCCTCAGTTTCCTCTTCTGTGATTAGCGTTTAATAAATATTTGGTTAACCCTTAATAGTATGTGTTGAATGGTACTTGATCCTGGATTTGGATTCAGTGTACTTAAATTTTGTACTATTACATTTGTGTCCTATGCTACAAACAAATCCCAACTGAGCTGTACTATTGGCAGCTAGCCCAGGGCTACCTTGCAAAGTGTCCACCCTTCGTTGCAACCACCAATCACAGTTAATATGGATGACAATGTGTTTCTGTTGATAAGTGCTTGCAGACTTGGTATTGGTGAGGAAATTCGATTTTTAATACGATCGTATCGACCCGCCATTTTGTGGCCCGCCGCCATTTTATGTTGCCTTCACTCAGGCAGCACAGCGAACGAAGTCCATTCTGCCTTTTCTGCTTATTCTGCAACATGGTGTTCAAAACAGCCTTCTGCCTCTATCTTTACAAGGCTGGTATTAAGGTCTGACCGAGTACACTAATCCCTGTCTGGTTTTCTAATCCTTGTTTCAACTATCTGTAGGCTCACACTATTCTCCGCCGATCTTATCTTATCGTCTGGCCTTCGCTGTCCTTTGCTAGTATTCTCTCATTTCACAACTGTCCTCCAAACGCACACAAACTTATCACACCACATGCAACTTCGTTGTGGATCGGTTAATGAATTAGTTCAAGGGAGGGGTGACAAACACAGCTGGAGGGGAGGCAACCTTAAGTCACTAGATACTTTGTTTTCCAATTCCTTCTATTGGTGCTGTCTTGTTTTCCGACATCTCTATTGGCTCTGTTCTATCTTTATATTATTCTTACTGGCTCCTTTCTATGTGTTCTGGGAGTGTATGTAGTTAATAAATGGTTTTTATACGGTATATAAGATTGTGCGCCACAAAGTAAAGTGGCAGTCTCCTGAGAACATACCTTGTGTACTTCTTGGACAACTGTACTAGCTGCAGCTAATAAAATCTGATCTTTTACGCCTGACAGAGTGTCCCGTGTCTCTGTTAGTTGAGGCAGGTGAATCCAAGGAGATTTCAGGCGTACCCTGCGCCGCCAGGCCCATAAGGTTCTGGTTCTTCAACTGGCGCCCAACGTGGGGCGGCTTCAGCGGTACCGGTTCTGCCTGAAGGTCGTGAGGAACCCCGCAAGAAAATTCTGGAGGAATCGCGAGCCACGTCAAGCGACCCCTGTATGTCGAAGTGGTCCGAAGGTCTTTTTCAGCGCGGTTACTCCTTCCTGACGGCTACTGACGACTGCTGCCCTGACTGCCGCCCTGCCTTGGCCCTTTCTTTGATGATGTATGGTAAAGCGAGACGATAGACGGGCCTCTGTTGGTGTAAGAAGACATCCTTAGTTAAGTATTTGGTGGGTCGCGCCCACAAATTTTGGTCTTTGTTTTGTCCTTAGGTCCTTAGATTTGGCCATTGCAGTGGCCAAAGCCGAGGGGTAAGTGCATTTGTGCTGTGTAAACTGAAAGTTTTACCCCCTTGATGTTTGTGAACAGCCAGTAAAAATCGTGAGATGTCTGGTCTGACTAAGTTTGGAAAACTTTGTTGCTTTGGTTGTAATAGGGACTCCCAGCTTGAGGACTCCTGTCCGATTCCTTCGGTTGGAACTCCCACATATGAGCTCTATTCTAAACATGGTGTTGGTCCTATTGCCTTTAATAAGACATGGACCCGATATACAAAGAAAGATGGTGTTTTAAAATGGCCAGAAAATGGTAGTTTCGAAACTGATGTGCTAGATAATTTAGAAGCAACGTTATTTAAAAGAAAAGCCCGGCCGGCAATGTTTGACTCTTTTCGCCTTTGGCGTAAGGAAGCCAAACAGAGAGAAATTAAACAAGCGAAACGAGATAGGAAAACACAGGGAATGACTATTATACAGGCTGCTCAGCAATTCAAAGATGATGAAATAGATAATGCAATGGAAATTTCAGACAGACAGCATCGAATGGCAATAGATAAATGCTATCCGACGTTGCCTATCTCTTCCCTTGATAAGAGAAAAGATTTTGAGGAAGATTCCTTAATGTCCCACTTATTGAAATTGCCTCCGCCCTATGTACAAGGTGCTAATGCACCCCCGATGTTACAGCCTGTTCAGCCGCCAGTTGTGCTTCCGCCTGCTCCAGCTTTTCCACATTTGCCTCCTCAAGCATTGCCTATGCCAGCTTTGCCTTTAACTCCTTTGCCTTCTGCTCCTTTGGCAATTCCTAATGCTCCTTTAGTTAATTCACCTAATACCTTGTCCCCTATCCTTATGTCAAATTCTCCATCTATGCGTAAGCGATTTGCAGATACTGTCTCTGGTCTCTTATCACCTTTCTTTGAAGCTTTAAATGTGTCTCCAGCTTTTTCTCGAAGACAGTCTCGTAGTCAATTCCCAGACTCCGAAGAGCGAGAAAAATTGGACTCACTTGCTTGTAGATGGATCAAGAAGGGTCCCCAATATAGTACGTCTGATATTATGTCCACCTTTCTGCAATGGAATGCACCTACGCAGAGATATGTTTTTAAAGTTATGTGCGATACTCTCGCTAAAGAATGGGAGGATATGAATTTGGGTTCGGTCCCACAGGATCTGTTAGATGTTCAGGCTGACTTTGACAAAGGACTTATTGTGGGTCCTAAGGTTGAAAACGCTGTCAGAACACTTATTTCTTTCAGATCCCTATTGTTCTCACAGACTTTTCCTGATTCTGATCCTTCAGTTAGGACAGCACTGAAAAACTATCCCATGAGAGAGGTTTCTCCAATATGGAAGGAAGAAGTTGCAGCAGCAGGTGCTAATCCAGCTATTCCTGCGCATTTTCAGCGCATATGGATACATGTCCCCTGGAAAAGGTCTGAAGTTTTAGCACTTAAACAGTCACTACCAGATTCACGCAAAAATCCTGCTGGTTACTATAAAGAGTTGTCGCAAACAGTTGATGCATGTACTATGAATCTAGCAGATATTGACATGTTGATGGGAAATGTAGTTCCACAGACAATATGGGCTAAAATTCGTAGAGAGGATCACGCTCAAGAATTAGGCGGCGATTGGAACGCTATTATTGCCGCAGATAGAGGTCAAGTAGGTGGTGCAAAGCCCGACGCTTTGATCTCAGAACTCCCTGGTAGGATTATTACATTAATGAAAACAATGATGCCTGCCTTGAGAGTTAATTGGGATAAGCTAGCAGCATGTAAACAAAAGAAAGATGAAAGTGTTTCCGATTTCTTTACCCGATTCGAGGAGACATTCATTGATCACAGTGGTCAAGATATGGCTACAGAAGGGGGACAGCGATTATTTGTGGATAAGTTCGTATATAACTTGCTTCCTGAACTATCACACAAGCTAAAAGACTCCGAGAGTTCATGGGCAGTTTCTTCTTCCGCCCAGATATTGGCTACTGCACAATATTATGAAAATAGAGACAAAGAAGAAAGGGAAAAACAAGAGAAAAAGACGAAAGAATTAAAAACTAAAGTTCTCTTGCAACAGGCTTATCCTCCTCGTTATGTTCAGCCTCAGTTTCAACAGCCTCCGCAGTTTCAGAGGTTGTATCAAAAGCCTGAACCATTCATTCCAAGACCTTTGCTAGGTCCCAATCAATGTGCTTATTGTAGGGAGGAAGGTCATTTTAAGAACAGTTGTCCGGCATTGTTGCAGCGTAATGGAGCAACATCTGCTTCACGAGGTCGTGGTGGTCTTCAGTCAGCAAATAGAGGTAGAGGTCGAGGTGTGTTAACCCAAGAGCAGCGTTCTTTTGTTCCTCCAAATTCCGGAAATTACTTTGACCAGCAAAATGTTAGGTCTACACAGTATTACAGTGAGGATCAGTATATTGAAGGAGGGAATGAAAGTCTTCATTTTGAATAGGACAGCCATGGACAAAGTAAGGGGGTTACGTCAATTCCAGTGGATCAGAATGGACCTTATGTTAATGTCACTACAATGGGTGTTTCAGAGCCATTTCTTTTAGATACTGGTGCCATGAGAAGCTCTATCATTCATTCTAAACTCCCTGGCGCACCTTTGTCTGGCTTAACGAATGTATCTGTAGGATTTTCTGGCGCCCCTGTTCGCAATCCAGTTTCTTGCCCTTTGCCTGTTTCAATAGGCCCTTATGATTTAGAAGCTCCGCTTCTTCTGACGAATGGTTGTGGTGAAAATCTGTTGGGTTTAGATCTATTAAAAAGAATGCATGCTACGATATATTGTTCACCTTCTGGTGTATACCTCACTCTAGGACAGAAAATGACTAGTCCAATGTACTTATCAAAAGATCAATTCCCACCTGAATTGCTTTCTCTTCCCGAAACGCTTTGGGCTACGGGTCCGAATGACGTTGGTTGTCTTGAGATCCCACCTTATGTTGTTACTCTTAAGCCCAATGCTGAAATGCCACGTATTCCGCAATACAGAATCTCTACTGAAGGTGAGAAAGCACTGCTGGAAATTGTCCATGATTTGATTCAGAAGGGTGTGGTTGAGGAAACGAGAGGAAATACATGTAACAGTCCTGTTCTTCCGGTTCTTAAACGCACTGATCCTTCTCAGCCTCCTGTTTATCGTTTTGTAATTGATCTTCGGGAGGTAAACAAGATTGTCGTACCGCAGTTTCCTGTAGTCCCAGATATCACTGCTCTGTTGACGATGATACCTTCTACAGCGACTTGGTTTTCAGTTATTGATCTAAAGAATGCTTTCTTTAGTATTCCCATCGCCGAAGAGAGTAGAGATATTTTTGGTTTTTCCCTCGGAGGCCGAAGCTTCCGGTTTAAACGCGCACCTCAAGGTTATTGTGAAAGTCCCTCTATTTACAGTCAAGCTCTAAAATGTCATCTTGATGCCTTTTCCTTACCGTCCGGTGCCGCTCTCATTCAGTACATGGATGACTTATTAGTTGCAGCTGATTCAGAGGAGATTTGCAAAAACGTGACCGTTGCACTGTTGCGTCATTTGTTTGATCTGAATCACAAGGTTTCTCCTTCTAAATTACAATATGTCTGTCGCGAGGTGACTTATTTGGGTCATCTCTTGTCAAAGGAGGGACGACGATTGACCCCCGAACGAATTCAGGCAATTGCACAAATGTCAGTGCCATCCACACAAAGAGAGGTACGTGCCTTTTTGGGCATTACTTCTTATTGTAGACAGTGGATTCCGAGTTTCTCTTTATTGGCTAAACCGCTGTTGGCGCTAACTTTAAAAGATACGCCTCAGCCTCTTCCGTGAACTGACGAATGTCAGAAGAGTTTTACTGATTTGCGTATTGCTTTGTGTTCTGCTCCTGTATTGGGTACTCCTGATTACAGTAAGCCCTTTACGCTCTATGTCCACGAAAGAGAGGGTTGTGCATTGTCAGTCTTAACGCAGCGTTTTGGAGATCAACAGCGACCATGCGCATATTTCTCAGCTACGTTAGATCCAGTAGCTAAAGCATTGCCTAGTTGTCTTAAGGCGACAGCGGCAGCAGCAATTTCTATTCGACAGTCTGCTGGAGTAGTGCTAGATAATACTCTCATTGTTATGGTGCCACATGCAGTGGATACTTTACTAAATAGGACAAAAACGCAGCATCTTACGAGTGCTCGGTTGTCCGGATATGAGCTGACGCTTTTGGCTAGTCACATACACATCAAACGATGTAATACCCTGAATCCAGCTACTTTGTTGCCTCTTCCAGAAGAGAGAGATGTCTCTGAACAGCATGATTGTTTTCTCCGTACTGAAGAAGAGACTAAGGGCAAGGAGAGGCTACGGAGAATGAGTTGAGAAAGTGGAAGGAAAGTACAGGAATGTTAGATGAGATGGGATGTTGGGTTGAATTATCAGAACATCAACGTTGGCTGTTACCAGATGCTTATGTACTACCTGTAGTTACTATGGCACATGGTCCAGCTCACCTAAGTGCAAAAGGAATATGTAAACTTCTGGCTCCAGTGTGGCAAAATGAGGGGATCCCAAAGTGTGCAAATAATGTAGTAAAACATTGTATTGTTTGCTTGATGTACAATCCGGGAAAGGGAACCCCAACTCCAGCAGGTCATTTTGCTCCTCCAACATATCCATTTGAGGTGTTGCAGATCGATTATATTCACATGGAACGATGCAACAACCTCAAATATGTTCTGGTGGTAGTATGTGCTTTTTCTAGATGGGTAGAAGCCTACCCTCTGAAGGACAATACTGCTTTATCAACTGCCAAAATACTTTTGAAAGAATTCTTCCCTAGGTTTGGTTTGCCGCGCATTGTCTGGAGTGACAATGGGAGCGAATTTGTGGGTCAAGTCATGCAAAAAGTTTGTGCAGGTCTTGGCATAAAACAGAAGTTCCACGCGGCGAATCACCCACAGTCGGCTGGTTTAGTAGAATGCTACAATGGAACCTTGAAGCTTAAAATTGCTAAGGTGCAAGCTAGCACAGGACTTAATTGGCCTGATGCTTTACCATTGGCTCTTCTGTCCACCAGAACAGCAGTACACTCTTGTTTGGGGCTTAGCCCTTACGAAGTGATATTTGGTCGCCCAGCTAATGTATGGGGAGTTCCTCGCCCTAAGAAATACTCAGACTTGCCATACCCGATGTTGATTGACTACTTGCATGACCTTACAACTAAATTGCGTGTTCTTCATCAACAGGTTCAGAGTGCTCTACCAGAGGCTTCCACAGACCCAGGTCATTCCATCCGACCAGGTGACTGGGTCTGCACGAAAAATTTCCAACGACAGAGAAATTTGGAGCCCAGATGGAGAGAGCCACGCCTGGTTCTTTTGACCACAAGAACAGCAGTTAAAGTCGAAGGAAAGAAAAACTGGGTGCATGCCGTGCACTGCAAGAAAGTGCCTTTGCCCTTGCCTTTCGATCAGTGGGTCCGTAGAGGCATCAGTGACTCTGAAAGTGAGAAAGTTCCTCAATTTGTACCATTCAGTGATGCGCGTCTAATTGGAACACTTTCTGAGAAAAAGGACGACGACATCCTTCAAGAAGCAATACCATCGCATCGTCGCTTGAACACGACAAATCCAGGAACATTGTTTCAAAACCAGACTGCCTCTGGACAGGAACGCTATAATTTGAGACCAAGACCAAAGAACTTGTAAATTTCTCTCCTATGTAGTACTCTATCCCGGTTGCAGGGTCACGGTAGGAGTCTTAGTTACGACCTGAGTAAGTGGCAATAGGCCTGCAGGACCTCACAGTGTCATAGGACGGTAGATAATCGTGACTACAGTGATTGAGGAAGATTGCCGTGAGCATCCACTTAGAAAGATGGAGGCTACATTAGATAAAAGAGAAAGTAAAAATGTAAAGAATAATTGTAAAGAAATATGTAGTCGTTGTAGTATTGCTCTATGCGTCATTATATTGTCGTGTATTCTTTTGGCATCTGTAAACTGGATCATTATTACTCTGCAGCAAAAAGTTGTCTCTTCTCCTACCTCTACATCTTCTTCTACTATTTCTCCGCACCTATTTCACACTCTTCCCCAGCATGAACTCATCAGAAGAACTGAATACTTTAACAATTCCTTCGTCCAGTTGTTACATCAACATCAGTTAGTGATCAATACAACTGACTGTTGGGTGTGTGGACTCATACCACATACGGTAGAAAAAGGAATGCCATATTTAGTTCTTCCATTCTCCTATGAAGGTTCCGCTTGGGCTTATTTTGTCATTTTCAATAATGCATATCAAAGTAAAATTAAACAACCTGTCAGTTCACATAGTGTTGGTTCAAATTTCAGTCATAGTTTATTGATAAAGGGAATGGTAGCTATGGCTAAAATCATGGAAAAAAGTGAAGCTTCCATAGATGAAAGAAAAGCATATACCAATTGGAACATAACTAATTACATTTCCAGCCTCAATGATAAGGTTGAGCAAGGAAAATCTCCTCCGATACGGGTCATACCCCAACAAGGAAATTTCTGTCTGCAAATAAATGGTAGAACTCCAAACACCGGACAAAGAGAAAGTTTATGTTCCCATACATATGTTTATTCAGCCCTGAATTCACTGCCGTTAGTACCATCTCAAGGTACATACTTCGTTTGCCACGATAGGGCTTATACATGGTTGCCAGCTGATTTCTCTGGTACTTGTTATATAGCCTTTCTTCTTCCCCCTACATACACCGCTCCTGCGAACCATCATAAAAATAGATATGGCAGAGGGATTGTGGATTCGAAAGACACAGCAGGACAAGAGGGAGGAGATTTCCTCAAAGGATTTCTTCCCTTCTGGGGTCCAATGGCCAACAGCAGAAATATAAGGCAATTGGTTCGTGTCGTAGAAACCACCATAGACATCACTGTAGGAGCTTTAAGTAACATTACAGCTGAACTACAGGCTGATCGTCTTATGACCTTGCAGAACCGTGTTGCCTTAGACTTTGTTCTTGCGGACCGTGGTGGAGTATGCAAATTGATCGGATCAAGTTGCTGTATTTTCATACCTAATGACGCTCCGACAGTATACCAAGCTATCTCTAAGTTACACATAATCTCCGAGTCGATTCATCAGGACGAAGGAGATTGGTCCTTTTCAGAGTGGTTTTGGGGATTACTGTCCAAATGGGGTTGGAAGGTATTGACATTCCTTGGAGTAATTTTAGCTTTTATATTCTCTTGTTGTCTTTGTATGCACTGCGGTCCTGCCATCTGCAACCTATGTGCTACTGCATGTATTCCCAAACCCAAGTCACAAAGAGCAGAGAATATCAAAATGATGGTACAGCAACAGCTTGATGACCTCATGGCCATAGACATCGACTCAGATTAACATGAGTTTGTGTATCTTGCCTGAGTTCTGGCAAAAGGAGGGTCTGAGGAAATTCGATTTTTAATACGATCGTATCGACCCGCCATTTTGTGGCCCGCCGCCATTTTATGTTGCCTTCACTCAGGCAGCACAGCGAACGAAGTCCATTCTGCCTTTTCTGCTTATTCTGCAACATGGTGTTCAAAACAGCCTTCTGCCTCTATCTTTACAAGGCTGGTATTAAGGTCTGACCGAGTACACTAATCCCTGTCTGGTTTTCTAATCCTTGTTTCAACTATCTGTAGGCTCACACTATTCTCCGCCGATCTTATCTTATCGTCTGGCCTTCGCTGTCCTTTGCTAGTATTCTCTCATTTCACAACTGTCCTCCAAACGCACACAAACTTATCACACCACATGCAACTTCGTTGTGGATCGGTTAATGAATTAGTTCAAGGGAGGGGTGACAAACACAGCTGGAGGGGAGGCAACCTTAAGTCACTAGATACTTTGTTTTCCAATTCCTTCTATTGGTGCTGTCTTGTTTTCCGACATCTCTATTGGCTCTGTTCTATCTTTATATTATTCTTACTGGCTCCTTTCTATGTGTTCTGGGAGTGTATGTAGTTAATAAATGGTTTTTATACGGTATATAAGATTGTGCGCCACAAAGTAAAGTGGCAGTCTCCTGAGAACATACCTTGTGTACTTCTTGGACAACTGTACTAGCTGCAGCTAATAAAATCTGATCTTTTACGCCTGACAGAGTGTCCCGTGTCTCTGTTAGTTGAGGCAGGTGAATCCAAGGAGATTTCAGGCGTACCCTGCGCCGCCAGGCCCATAAGGTTCTGGTTCTTCATTGGTGAAACAGTTTTAGGTCTGACTGCTGTGTGATGATCAAGGACACTGTAGGAAAGTACCATAAAATGAGTTCTCATTGGCACTCTTGTATTCTTGTCTTCATGACTCTCATACGTCATTTGTGACACAGCTCACGATGATTACCTATTTGTATGTAAACTCAGACACCTTCATTTATGCAGTTTTTGTAGTGTTTGCTTAGATTAGTGTGCACTGTTATATGTGTTATTATTGCATGTTGACAACATTTTGCGGCCACTATTTGATGACTTAGATATCCCTTAAGGAAGCATTCTTCTGTCCAACACAGCATGATGGTGTATGGTTTCTCACTTCATCAGATATGTCCCTCAGGATGGGCAGAGTATGATGCAATCATGGGCACTGTGCAGATTTCTCTGACTGCATAATATCAGGACAGTTGTATTGACAAGCTACGTAATTTGACAGTAGGCACATTTCAGTTATCTACTGCACAGTTGATGTGTCACATTACCCAGAGACAGATTGGTTGTGTAAGTGCTATTTATTGAAAAGTACTGTAGTGCTATCTGTACATTGTCCATGATTGTGAGTCCATTATAGTGACATCTTACATTGTGATCCAACACAAGGGTTTACCAAAATGCTTTTGACATGCTGGGGTTGATGTTTCAGACAGTGCAGAGGGGCAGATTTTGCCAGTGAGTAGGAGAGAGACAATCACTGGGCTGGGTGACAAGATATACAGTGGTTTGCAGAACATTGCTTGAGTACAGTTGTTGCAAGACTGGCAAGTTACAAAGCGCAGGACCTTGATAATAGTTGGCCATGTGGCAGGGACTAGTGCTTCCGGGTCATTTTCCTTGTGAATGTGATCTGTTCCATTTCTTCTTCTTCTGCTGTGTGTGTTGCCTCCTCTGTCCTTGTTGTTGTTGGTTGTGAAGGGGCAACACACACCTCAGTGTTAGAAGACGTGGAGTCAGACATCCCGGTCGCTGCTCCCTGTGAAGGTCTTAAGGGCAGTACTGCAGCAAGGAGTATCTGCTGGTTCTTGAGAATAGCAGCCACATCACGATGGTAGGCAGCCAGGTCGGCCCTGAGGGGTTAAATGTTACATTAGTGCACGCGTTGACTGGATTGCTGTTGTAGGTGTTGGGTCAACTGTATTACAGCTGTGTTGATTTCCTTCTGGGTTTTCTGCAGTTCCTGCAAGATAGATGTTAGGGCTTGCATAGCTGCTGCCTGATCTGCAGATGACATCATGCACGAACGCACCCCCTCTAGGCTGGCTGCCATAGTTTGCATCCCCACCCGCACCTCCTTGGCCAGCGCCCGCTGTACTCCAACTACAGTTCCCTCAAAGCTGGTGCCAGTGTTGTCTGAGTCCTCAGCTGTATTGGAGCTGGCAGGTCTTACAATTGGGGTGGTGGGTGGATCCTCTGCGATGGCTGCTTGTTCTGTGCTCCTCCTTGTGACTGAAGGTGGGGTCTGGAGGGTTTCAAGGACCTTTTGGATAGTCTCCTGGGGAATGTTTATCAGCTCGTCATCCATGTCATCAGGGTAATCTGGGACAGGCATATCCACAGTAGATCCATCTTCCTCTGTAATGAGACAGGGTACAATTAGTGTGTCTGTGTTGTGGCAATTTAGTTGTGACATGCCTGCCTTTTGATGAATTCACTTTGTGATCTTGTTTTGTGTTCATTGCTCCAGTCCTTCAGATGGTCAATCTTCCAGGCCTATGGCCCACCTGCATGTCACACATATGTTATTGAGTTATTAGACTTATCAGCATCATCGCCTCTAGGTGTTGGTTTAGGCCAATAGAGAATAGCCACCTTCTTGTCTTACTCAAGCCTCCGTCTACATCCATTCTCATGGTGAGACCTTTCACTGGCTGTGGGTGTTCTGATGGCCCTGGCAGCTCACTTAACAATCTGGACCTGCCACAATCTCTGATCTTTCACATCCACTTAAATGTATTTGACATGAGGCATATCCTATGCATAGCAATGTTATGATACGATATGGATGTTGGCATTGGTAATGTGTACTGCTGATGTTGGGGAATGTGTGTTACATTGGATTGCCCTGATAATCGTATCAGTTTCCTATTTCCTCCTCTGACTGTGCAGGTGTCTTTCAGTGACCAGTTACATGTGTCCCCCCCTCAATGCTGTTGTCTGAGCAGTATGACATTTGGGATGTTGCATTGTTACCCAGGCACAGGATGGACCCTGACATATGCAGCATGGGTGTGTCCTTAGTGCTGTGTAGCTCCTATTGTTGTTTACATTGGCTGATGTTTGCGACAACTATGAGCATTGACATTTGACAGTACTGAGGCCTTTGTCTTTTTTTAGGGGAATGTTGAAGTTGTCATCCTCAACCCTCTAATTTAGGTGTGTATGATCCATGGGGAGGTTACTGCCATTGGCTATTTGAGCTGCACACAGAGCGGAGGTGGTAGTGGCAACTGTTGTCACTGTTACATTCCAGTTGTCGGTATGGCTAGAGGTTGTTAAGAGGGCCCTAGTTAATGTAGGGGGTATGGTGGCTGACGTGCTGGGAAGTCAGTTTGACGTTGTGGCCTTCCCTCCTGGCGTGACTTTCCCTTTGCTCCATCGTTGGCATGACAGCATGCCCCCATGGGACTGTTGTTGGTGTTGTGTAATGGTGTGCCCCAGGTCTTCTCAGAACGGGCCATGCCCCCATGCGGTGCCCCTTTACCCTTGCCACTCCATGTATAAGATGACTTCCATGCATTTTGTGGTCGGTACCCCCCCGCTCACAGTTGACATTATTGCATTATAATTCCCCATGCGACTTACCCTACATGTGCGTTGTCTCCTGGTAGTCTGGGCTGTCCTGTCCTTGAATCCCTGTGACGATCTCCTCAGGGATGACGGCTGCGACCATCTCCTCCATGTGGTCCAGGGCCTCCTGGTGTGCTGGACTCCCACGTCCAGTCTACAGTGCTGCCTTCCTGTTCCTGGCCATCTTTTCCTTGGTCCTGCGCTTGCAGTCATGACAGCGTTTCTTGCACTCGATTACTTTTCTGCGTACTTCAGCCACACTGTTAATCTTGTCGACAATTTGTTGCCATATAGCCTCTCTCCTACTGATTGGCAACTTTGAGGTGACAAACAGTTGGTGCTGGTGTTCCGTCACCTCTTTAATCAGAATTTCCTGCTCCTCTGCACTGAAGCAACACTTTATTTTCTTCTTAGAAGTGTCCTGGTTCTTGTGTGGGTCCTCCTGACTGGTTCCTGGTCTGATGTCATCTTCCTGGGGTTTGTTTGGCATCCATTTTGGCTCTCCTCTGGTGAAATGGCAGTGTTCGCGTTTTTTTTTTACACTATTGCGTCAAAAAACGGCGCATATCCGGTTTGCGGGGTCGTAACTCGACCCACAGTAATTTCTGCTGCGTTAACGTCGCTTTGCTTTACGACGACGCTGTGGTGTACGTCAAAAATAATGACTCCCACCTGTGGTTTGCGCTGCTGTGCGTCAAAGTATAAATTTGACGCCCGCACGGCGCACCAAAATGGCGTTAGCTGGCGGTAATATTTTTGATGCAAAACTGCGCCGGCGCAGTTTTGCGTCAAAAAGTATAAATATGGCCCCTAGTGTCTCCTGCACAACACATCATTGGACAACAGTACAAGATTATTGATGTCCATAACTCCACTAAGTTCCTTCCCTTAGCTATAATTCAGTTTAGTTGGGGGGGAGTTACTGGCCCTAAGCAGGTGGTAGTATCACCTAGCTTACCTGTAGACTGTCTCTTAGGTAATGGCCTAGAGGCCACGGGTTGGGCTGAGGTAGAGTTTAATACCCATGCAGCCATGCTGGGTGTCCCTGAGGAATTGCTTCCTCTCATTTCAACTGAAATGGAAAAGCAAAGGAGATAAAAAAGCCTGAAAACTCAGGATCCTTCTCCAATAACAGGTGAAAATTGCATCAAAGTATCCCCTACCCACCCTGCCACTCAGGATACCATTCCTGTGGTGGGAGAAGCCTCTCCTGGGGTGGCACTGTACCAAGGGAACCATCAGCTGGCACAGCTGTACTCCCTGAGGTGGAAGTACCTCTCTGTGGGATAACTAATATTGGTGAGAAAAAGTGCACCATTTTAGATAACATGGAGCATCCCTCCCACCGTCCCAGAGAAACTTTAGTGCAGCAACCCTGCACTGCCTCAAAACACTTAGGACAGCAGCCCTGCCCTAGTGTGGAGCTCATAGGACAGCATCACTGCCCTGCTCCAACTCAAGAGAAACAGCAACCCTGTTCTCTCGTACAGCCATGTGGACAAAGTTTTTGCCCAGCTATGGCTTTATTGAGACAGCATCCCTGTCTGACATTTTCATCACTTGATATAGGTCCAGTGGACAATTCCCACTGCTCTAAACTTAAACATACTAACAGGACCTCTGAAGATATAACTTCAAATTGTTGGCTAGCTAAAAAACTTCAAACAGGGTGGATTACATCCCCATAGGGAAGTAACCATATAGTGGATGATAAAGGGAGTAACCAATCTATTGCAGAGCTACTCTCCAATTATCACCACTTAGACAATAAAGACTCAACTGGCCAAGGTTAGCCTTATTGTCCTTCGTTTGGGGGGGGGTTGTGTAGGAAGGTAGCCTCTTTCTAGCCTTGTTACCTCCACTTTGGCCTGTTTGTGAGTATATGTCAGGGTGTTTTTACTGTCTCACTGGGATCCTGCTAGCCAGGACCCAGTGCTCATAGTGAAGACCCTATGTTGTCAGTGTGTTTGATATGTGTCACTGGGATCCTGCTAGCCAGGACCCCAGTGCTCATAAGTTTGTGGCCTATATGTGTTCCCTGTGTGGTGCCTAACTGTATCACTGAGGCTCTGCTACCCAGAACCTCAGTGTTTATGCTTTCTCTGCTTTTAAAATTGTCACTGCAGGCTAGTGACTAATTTTACCAATTCTCATTGGCACACTGGAACACCCTTATAATTCCCTTGTATATGGTTCCTAGATACCCTGGGTATTGGGGTTCCAGGAGATCCCTAAGGGTTGCAGCATTTGTTTTGCCACCCATAGGGAGCTCAGACAATTCTTACACAGGACTGCCACTGCAGCCTGAGTGAAATAACGTCCATGTTATTTCACAGCCATTTTACACTGCACTTAAGTAACTTATAAGTCACCTACATGTCTAACCCTCACTTGGTGAAGGTTAGGTTCCAAGTTACTTAGTGTGTGGGCACCCTGGCACTAGCCAAGGTGCCCCCACATTGTTCAGGGCAAATTCCCTGGACATTGTGAGTGCGGGGACACCATTACACGTGTGCCCTACATGTAGGTCACTGCCTATATGTAGCGTCACAATGGTAACTCCGAACATGGCCATGTAACATGTCTAGGATCATGGAATTGTCACCCCAATACCATCCTGGGGCCTGGGCAGCCTGGTCCCAGGAAGGCAGAACAAAGGAGTTCCTCTGAGAGACGGTGTTACACCCTCTCCCTTTGGAAATAGGTGTGAAGGGCTGGGGAAGAGTAGCCTCCCCAGCCTCTGAAAATGCTTTGATGGGCACAGATAGTGCCCTCTCTACATAAACCAGTCTACACCGGTTCAGGGATCCCCCAGCTCTGCTTTGGGCAAAACTGGACAAAGGAAAGGGGAGTGACCACTCCTCTGACCAGCACCTCCCAGGGGAGGTGCCCAGAGCTCCTCCAGTGTGTCCCAGACCTCTACCATCTTGAATGCAGAGGTGTGAAGGCACAATGGACAGCCCTGAGTGGCAAGTGCCAGCAGGTGACGTCAGAGACCCCTCCTGATAGGTTATTACCTCTCTCAGTAGCCAATCCTCCTCTGTGAGCTATTTATGGTCTCTCCTGTGGGTATCTCACCAGATAACTAATGCAAGAGCTCACCAGAGTTCCTCTGCACTTCCCTCTTCGACTTCTGCCAAGGATCGACCACTGACTGCTCCGGGACGCCTGCATAACCGCAAACAAAGTAGCAAGAAGACTACCAGCAACATTGTAGCGCCTCATCCTGTCTACTTTCTCGACTGTTTCCTGGTGGTGCATGCTCTGAGGGCTGTCTGCCTTCACCATTCACTGGAAGCCAAGAAGAAATCTCCTGTGGGTCGACGGAATCTTCCCCCTGCTAACGCAGGCACCAAACTTCTGCATCACCGGTCCTCTGAGTCCCCCCTCATCCTGACGAGCATGGTCCGTGGAATACAGGAGCTGGGTCCATGTGTCTCTCACAGTCCAGTGGCCCTTCTGTCCAGATTTGGTGGAAGTAACTCCTTGCCTCCCCACGCCAGACAGTAATCCTGTATACTGCGTGAACTGCAGCTGCTCGGGCTTCTGTGCACTTTTGCAAGATTTCCTTCGTGCACAGCCTAGACCAGGTCCCCAGAACTCAATCCTGCATTGCCCAACTCGCTGAGTTGGACTCCGATGTTGTGGGACCCTCCTTTGTGACTCTGAGTCGCCCACTGTCCTCAGATCTTCTAAGTGCCTGGTCAGGTACTTCTGTGGGTGCTGCCTGCTTCTGCGAGGGCTCTCTGAGTTGCAGAGCGTCCCCTCTGTCTCCTCCTCCAAGGAGCGACCTCCTGGTCCTTCGTGGGCCCCAGCAGCACCCAAAATCCTCAACAGTGACTCTTGCAGCTAGCAAGGCTTGTTTGCAGTGTTTCTGCGTGAAAACAACTCTGGATCCTCCAGCGCGCCGTGAGACTTCTTCTGACCAAAGGAGAAGTTCCTGACACCTTCTGCTGTTGCAAAATCTTTGGCTTCTTCCACCCCGAGGCAGCCCTTTTACACCTTCATCTGGGGTTTAGTAAGCTCCTGCCCCCCCTGGACACTTGCGTGACTCTTGGACTTGGTGCCCTTCACTTACAGGTCCTCAGGTCCAGGAATCTGTCTTCAGTGTTTTGCAGTCAGTTGTTGTCCTTGCAGAATCCCCTATCTCGACTTTACTGTCTTTCTGGGGTAGTAGGGTAACTTTACTCCTACTTTTCAGGGTCTTGGGGTGGGGTATCTTGGACACACTTAATGTTTTCTTACACTCCCAGCAACGCTCTACACACTACACTAGGCCTAGAGTCCATTCATGGTTCGCATTCCACTTTTGGAGTAAATGGTTTGTGTTGCCCCTAGGCCTATTTCTCCCTATTGCATTCTATTGTGTTCTACATTGTTTGCACTACTTTTCTAACTGTTACTTACCTGATTTTTGGTTTGTGTGCGTATAATTTGTGTATATTACTTACCTCCTAAGGGAGTATATCCTCTGAAATACTTTTGGCATATTGTCACTAAAATAAAGTACCTTTATTTTTAGTAACTCTGAGTATTGTGTTTTCTTATGATATAGTGCTATATGATATAAGTGGTATAGTAGGAACTTTGCATGTCTCCTAGTTCAGCCTAAGCTGCTCTGCTATAGCTACCTCTATCAGCCTAATCTGCTAGAACACCTCTATTCTACTAATAAGGGATAACTGCACCTGGCACAAGGTGTAAGTACTGCAAGGAACCCACTATAAGCCAGGCCAACCTCCTACACCTATGATATGGTACCTAGGTACCCAGGGCATTGGGGTTCCAGGAGATCCTTATGGGCTGCAGCATTTCTTTTGCCACCCATAAGGAGCTCAGACAAACCCTTTCGCAGGCCTGCCATTGCAGCCTGCGTGAAATAGTGCACACACTATTTTACAGCCATTTTCACTACAGTTAAGTAACTTATAAGTCACCTATATGTCTAACCTTCACTTGGTGAAGGTTAGGTGCAAATTTAATAAGTGTGAGGGCACCCTTGCACTAGCAAGGGTGCCCCCACATAGTTCAGGGACATTTCCCAGGACTTTGTGAGTGCGGGGACGCCATTACACGCGTGCACTACATATAGGTCAATATCTATATGTAGCTTCACAAAGGTGTCTAAGATCATGGAATTGTCCCCCAATTCCAAATCTGGTATTGGGGAGCCAATTCCATGCATCCTGGAGGCTCCACTATGGACCCTCAGTACTGCCAAACCAGCTCTCTGATGCTTAGACTGCAGCTACAGCTGCTGCTGCCACCTCACAGACAGGGTTCGCCCTCCTGGGGTCTGACCAGCTCAGTCTCAGGAGGGCAGAACAAAGAATTTCCTCTGAGAGCAGGGTGTTACACCCTCTCCCTTTGGAAATAGGTGTTACAGGCTGGGGAGGGATAGCATCCCCCAGCCTCTGGAAATACTTTGAAGGGCACAGATGGTGCCCTCCTTGCATAAGCCAGTCTACACCGCTTCAGGGACCCCTTGCCCCCTGCTCTGGAGTGAAACTGAACAAAGGAAAGGGGAGTGGCCACTCCCCTGTCCATCACCACCCTACCCTACACTGGAGGTTCTCAGAGCTCCTCCAGTGTGTCCCAGTCTTTAGCCATCTTGCTTTGCAAGGTGTGGGGGCACTATGGAGGGCTCTGAGTGGCCAGTGCCAGCAGGTGATGTTAGAGACCCCTCCTGATAGGTCCTTACCTGATAAGGTAGCCAATCCCCTCTCAGGGCTATTTAGGGTCTCTCCTGTGGGTTCTCTTCAGATTCTACTTGCAAGTTTCCAGCAGGAATCCTCTGCAACTACTACTTCACCCTCTGACCTCAGATCAACCACAGCCTGATCCAGGAACCGCTATACCAGCAACAAAGTATCCAGAAGGGATACTTTTCTTCTGCAACTTCAGCGTCAGCCAGCAACTGCAACAGTTTCCACGGTGTGCAGGCTCTGAGGACTCCTTGTCTTCATCCTGCACCAGAAGGACCGTAGAAATCTCCCGTGGGGTGACGGAGTCACTCCCCTGCTCACGCAGGCAGCTTCTAAGTCAACCACCAGTTCTCTTGGACTCCTCTCCTGGCAATGAGTGTGCTCCCTGGAACACAGAGGGTTGATCCCCTCGACACAGACTGTCCTGAAGTCCTGCTGTCCCAATTTGGAGGAGGTGAGACCTTGCCTTCCCCCAGAACAACAGTACCCCTGTGCACCGTGTCTTCTTCACCTCTTGAGGCCTCTGTGCACTATTGGCAAAATTCCTTCATGCACAGCCTGGCCCAGGTCCCCAACACTCTATCCTGTGACACTCAATTTGCTGAGTTGTTCTCCAGCGGCGTGGGACCTTCCTTTGTAGTGCTGCACGAACTGCATTTTGCACCTCCTTTGTCCCCGTGTCCTGGGACACTCATGGGTGTTATCTGCTGCTCTGAGGGCTTTCTCAAGTGCTGGGAGATCCCTCTTCCTCTTCACACAGAGTTGAGGCCCCCTGGTCCTTCCTGGGACCAGATAGCACCTAGTTGATGCAAAACGCGACTTTGCTGGAACCAAGGCTTGTTGGAGGAATCCAGTGCCAAAACTCGCCTGCTTCCAAATTCTTGACGTGGGACATCCTTTGCATCATGCATGAACCTGCTGGCATCTTCCTAGGGTGCATTTCTGCAGTCTTCGTCCAACCGGGGACTCTTCTTTTGCACCCTCTTTTGGGTTGGCCGGGGCTCCTGTCCTTGCTGGAACTTCTTTCAACTTCTGGACTTGGTCTCCTTCTTTTGCAGGTCTTCAGGTCCAGGAATCTAGCAGTTGTTTTTTGCAGACTTGGTTGGTTCTTGCAATAATTCCAATCACAAGGTGTAGTGTGTCTTAAGGAAACTTGCAGTACTTTACTCCTGCTATTCTGGGCTTTGGGGTGGGGTAATACACTTACCTTTACTGTAATCTTACTCTCCCAGCGATTCTGCACACACTACTCTTGTCTAGGGGGGAATTTGTGATTCACATTCCACTTTCTTAGTATATGGTTTGTGTTGCCCCTAGACCTATTTTCTCCCATTGCATTCTATAGCATTTCCTATTGTTTGCACTATCCTATATCTAATTACTTGCCTTAGTTTGGTGTCTAGTATATATTTTGTGTATAATGCGTACCTCCAGAAGGAGTATTGCCTCTAAGATATTTTTGGTACTGTATCACCCAAATAAACTACCTTTATTTTTGGTAACACAGAGTATTGTCTTTACTTGTGTATAAGTACTGTGTAGCTATAAGTGGTATTGCATGACCTTTACATGTCTCCTAGTTCAGCCTAAGCTGCCCTGCTATAGCTACCTCTAAGCCTAAGCTGCTAGAACACTACTACATTTCACTAATAAGGGATAACTGGACCTGGTATATGGTGTAAGTACCCAAGGTACCCACTACAAACCAGGCCAGCCACTTGCAGTGAGAATTATGACATTCTTCTTTTAGAGGAAGAAGTTCAGATGGCGAAGATCTAGAATTGGACTAAGGCAACCAGAAAGCCTCCACCTTTTTTCGGCACCAGGGAATAACAACAGTAACAGCCAGTCCTGACCTCTGATGCTGGCACCCTCTCCATGGTTTGCTTGGCTAATAGAGCTTGAATTTCTCCTCAGAGCATGGAGAAGTGGTTGTATGGGATGTACTTTGGTATGAGTGGCATATCCAAGGGATATGATAGGCGGGGGAAGGAGTAACTGTCTTCTACAATCTGGAGCACTCATTGGTCCAATGTGACGCTCCTCCAGCCAAGGAGGTGAAAGGTGATGTGAACTTTCACTAGGCGATGGTGTACAGCTAAGGATGACTTTAAGTGATTTTGCGGTAGGTGAGGAAAAGGAGGCTAGGGTTTGGGTAGAACATTGTCAATTGGTCCTGGATGCTTGCAGCCTGCTTCCCTGCCTCTACTTCAAAAGGACTGAGAGGCCTATTGTTGTTGAGGCACATTCTGGCATTGCTTCTGATGGTATTCCTTTTTGAAGCCTCAAAAGGGGCAAAATTCTTGAGGGCGTAGGCACACTGGCAGAGCAAACTCTAGAGAGTGAGCAAGTGCCATGCTGTCCTTTACAATGCACTACAGCTTAATCCACCTTATTTCGGAAGAGACAGGTCCCATCAAAGGGCATACCTATCAGAGACTGCAGGACATCGCTGGAGCATCCTGTGAAGCAGACCCAAACATAGTTCGTAAGCACCATGCTGATGCTAACTGCTCTACCCAGGCAGTCAGTAGGGTCTGAGTATTCTGAGCGTTTTGACCATCTTGAATAAGGCATTATAGGATTGGCTGATGTCTTCTGGGATGGCTTGCAAAAAGTCTGCCACCATGTCCCACAGCACCTGCGAGTATCTCCCTAGAACAAAACTACTATTGACTGATCTTAGTGGCAGGCTGCCTGAGGAGAACATCTTTTGGCCTCCATATGTTTCAACTCTCTAGCTGGGTGGTCGGAAACTCATTGAGATTTAATTGGCTGGTGGAGGCTTCCTTCACTAGTCTTTCAGGAGAGGGGTTTTGCAGGAGGAAGGCAGGGTGCCCCAGCGCAGGCCTGTGCGACATTTAAATCTGCCTCTAGACTGGAAGGCAAGACCTTGGTTCTGACCAAGTTCCCAACAGTGTGTCTATCAATGCCTCACTGAATGGCAGAAGAGGCTGTTGCGTGGTTTGTTCTGGGTGGATTACCTCAGAACGAACATTAGTCAGTCAAAGGGAGAGTCATATCCTAGACTTCAGCTGCTCTCCTGATCACAGTAGCAAAGGTGGCAAACTCCTCAGTAGCCACAGCAGGAGAGGGCAATTGGGGCTAGAATCAGGAGAATTGTCTAGGCTGCTGGCATCCTGCAAGTCATAAAACGCGTTTTCATTCTCTTAGAGTGGTGATAGATCATCATCATCGTTTGACTCTGAATTTTAGGAAGTGGCAGGATGAAGTGGAGCGGTGCTTGGACCGCTTGTGCTTCCTAGATTTCTTGGACTTACCTTAAGAACAGGACTTCTAAGAAAACTGGTCAATAGAGAAGACTTTGGAGTGGCAGCATACCCATGCTTTTGACTTTCACAGAGACTATCCTGTTTTTGACTTCTTTTGGTGCTCTGCATCATAGAGCTTGACTTTGTGGTCACAGATGGGTTTCGCAGTACATCTTCTTGCATTGATCACAGGATGCTTAGTCATGCTTGTAGCAGTGCTTAATTTGCACTTGTTGTTTCTGGTGCTGAGTACCGGCACTTATTTTTGAGGGCCGACGCTTATTCTTCGGCCTCAAGCATTTGCTGCGAGCAAAAGACACATATGGGACAGATGGAAGAAGGGAAAAACGAAAAGGCGTCACAAAGGGAGAAAGTAGAAAGCAGCAAGAGTGAGGAGAAGGGGCAGTGAGTGGCTTTATATGGATTTAAGAGGCCTCAGTTCTCCGTGTTCGTACATTTAATTGCAGCAGCCGCATGTTTAAAAGGAGGTCTTTGGGGACCGGCACCTTTTTATTTACAAATTAAGCACTGGCTTGTAGGAAGGTGGCTTTCTTCTAGCATGGACTTTGTGACTGCGGGGACACCATTATAAGTGTGCACTACATATATGCCAATACATATATGTAGCTTCACAATGGTAACTCTGAATATGGCCATGTAAGGTGTCTAAGATCCAAATATGGCATTGAGGGGGCCAATTCCTTACACCCTGGGGGCTCCACCATGGATCCCCAGTACTGCCAAACCAGCTCTCTGAGGTTTCCACTGAAGCCCCAGCTGTTGCCACCTCACAGACAGGTTTCTGCCCTCCTGGGGATTGAGCAGCTTAATCCCAGGAAGGCAGAACAATGCATTTCATTTAGGAGAGGGGTGTTACACCCTCTCCCATTGTAAACAGGTGTTACAGGCCCAAACGGTGCCCTCCTTGCATAATCCAGTCTACACCAGTTCAGGGACCCCCAGTCCCAGCTCTGGCGTGAAACTGGACAAAGGAAAGGGGAGTGACCACTCCCATGTCCATCACCACCCCAGGGGTGGTGCCCAGAGCTCCTCCAAAGTGTCCCTGGCATTAGCCATCTTGGATTCCAAGGTGTGTGGACCCTCTGGGAGCATCTGTAG
The DNA here is from genome assembly GCF_031143425.1 of Pleurodeles waltl. NCBI lineage: Eukaryota > Metazoa > Chordata > Amphibia > Caudata > Salamandridae > Pleurodeles > Pleurodeles waltl. The sequence goes on from NC_090443.1 coordinate 725,315,741, forward strand.
GAGGCTGGACTGGCTTGTAGTGAGTACCAAGGGGTACTTGCACCTTGCACCAGGCCCAGTTATCCCTTATTAGTGTATAGGGTGTCTAGCAGCTTAGGCTGATAGATAATGGTAGCTGAGCAGAGCAGCTTAGGCTGAACTAGGAGACGTGTGAAGCTACTACAGTACCACAAGTGTCACTTGCACAATATCATAAGAAAACACAATACACAGTTATACTAAAAATAAAGGTACTTTATTTTTATGACAATATGCCAAAGTATCTTAGAGTGTACCCTCAGTGAGAGGATAGGAAATATACACAAGATATATGTACACAATACCAAAAATATGCAGTATAGTCTTAGAAAACAGTGCAAACAATGTATAGTTACAATAGGATGCAATGGGGACACATAGAGATAGGGGCAACACAAACCATATACTCCAAAAGTGGAATGCGAACCACGAATGGACCCCAAACCTATGTGACCTTGTAGAGGGTCGCTGGGACTATTAGAAAATAGTGAGAGTTAGAAAAATAACCCTCCCCAAGACCCTGAAAAGTGAGTGGAAAGTGCACTAAAGTTCCCCCAAAGACAAAGAAGTCGTGATAGAGGAATAATGCAGGAAAGACACGAACCAACAATGCAACAACGATGGATTTCCAATCTAGGGTACCTGTGGAACAAGGGGACCAAGTTCAAAAGTCACAAGCAAGTCGGAGATGGGCATATGCCCAGGAAATGCCAGCTGTGGGTGCAAAGAAGCTTTTACTGGACAGAAGAAGCTGAGGTTTCTGCAGGAACAAAAAGGGATAGAGACTTCCCCTTTGGTAGACGGATCCATCTCGCCGTGGAGAGTTGTGCAGAAGTGTTTTCCCGCCAAAAGAACGCCAACAAGCCTTGCTAGCTGCAAATTGTGCAGTTAGCGTTTTTGGATGCTGCTGTGGCCCAAGAGGGACCAGGAGGTCGCAAATTGGACCAGAAGGTAGAGGAGACGTCGATCAAGACAAAGAGCCCTCTTTGCAGCAGGTAGCACCCAGTGAAGTGCCAGAAACAGGCACTACAAGGATGCGTGAAACGGTACTCACCCGAAGTTACACAAAGGAGTCCCACGTCGCCGGAGACCAACTTAGAAAGTCATGCAATGCAGGTTAGAGTGCCGTGGACCCAAGCTTAGCTGTGCACAAAGGATTTCCGCTGGAAGTGCACAGGGGCCGGAGTAGCTGCAAAAGTCGTGGTTCCCAGCAATGCAGTCTAGCGAGGTGAGGCAAGGACTTACCTCCACCAAACTTGGACTGAAGAGTCACTGGACTGTGGGATTCACTTGGATAGAGTTGCTGGATTCGAGGGACCTCGCTCGTCGTGCTGAGAGGAGACCCAAGGGACCGGTAATGCAGCTTTTTGGTGCCTGCGGTTGCAGGGGGAAGATTCCGTCGACCCACGGGAGATTTCTTCGGAGCTTCTAGTGCAGAGAGGAGGCAGACTACCCCCACAGCATGCACCACCAGGAAAACAGTCGAGAAGGCGGCAGGATCAGCGTTACAGAGTTGCAGTATTCGTCTTTGCTACTATGTTGCAGGTTTGCAGGCCTCCAGCACGGTCAGCAGTCGATTCCTTGGCAGAAGGTAAAGAGAGAGATGCAGAGGAACTCGGATGAGGTCTTGCATTCGTTATCTAAAGTTTCCCCAGAGACAGAGACCCTAAATAGCCAGAAAAGAGGGTTTGGCTACCTAGGAGAGAGGATAGGCTAGCAACACCTGAAGGAGCCTATCACAAGGAGTCTCTGACGTCACCTGGTGGCACTGGCCACTCAGAGCAGTCCAGTGTGCCAGCAGCACCTCTGTTTCCAAGATGGCAGAGGTCTGGAGCACACTGGAGGAGCTCTGGACACCTCCCAGGGGAGGTGCAGGTCAGGGGAGTGGTCACTCCCCTTTCCTTTGTCCAGTTTCGCGCCAGAGCAGGGCTAAGGGGTCCCCTGAACCGGTGTAGACTGGCTTATGCAGAATTGGGCACATCTGTGCCCAAGAAAGCATTTCCAGAGGCTGGGGGAGGCTACTCCTCCCCTGCCTTCACACCATTTTCCAAAGGGAGAGGGTGTAACACCCTCTCTCAGAGGAAGTCCTTTGTTCTGCCATCCTGGGACAAGCCTGGCTTGACACCAGGAGGGCAGAAACCTGTCTGAGGGGTTGGCAGCAGCAGCAGCTGCAGTGAAACCCCAGAAAAGGCAGTTTGGCAGTATCAGGGTCTGTGCTACAGACCACTGGGATCATGGGATTGGGCCAACTATGCCAGGATGGCATAGAGGGGGCAATTCCATGATCATAGACATGTTACATGGCCATATTCGGAGTTACCATTGTGAAGCTACATATAGGTAGTGACCTATATGTAGTGCACGCGTGTAATGGTGTCCCCGCACTCACAAAGTCCGGGGAATTGGCCCTGAACAATGTGGGGGCACCTTGGCTAGTGCCAGGGTGCCCTCACACTAAGTAACTTTGCACCTAACCTTTACCAGGTAAAGGTTAGACATATAGGTGACTTATAAGTTACTTAAGTGCAGTGTAAAATGGCTGTGAAATGACGTGGACGTTATTTCACTCAGGCTGCAGTGGCAGGCCTGTGTAAGAATTGTCAGGGCTCCCTATGGGTGGCAAAAGAAATGCTGCAGCCCATAGGGATCTCCTGGAACCCCAATACCCTGGGTACCTCAGTACCATATACTAGGGAGTTATAAGGGTGTTCCAGTAAGCCAATGTAAAATTGGTAAAATTGGTCACTAGCCTGTTAGTGACAATTTGAAAGAAATGAGAGAGCATAACCACTGAGGTTCTGGTTAGCAGAGCCTCGGTGAGACAGTTAGGCACCACACAGGGAACACATACATATAGGCCACAAACTTATGAGCACTGGGGTCCTGACTAGCAGGGTCCCAGTGACACATAACAAACATACTGAAAACATAGGGTTTTCACTATGAGCACTGGGCCCTGGCTAGCAGGATCCCAGTGAGACAGTGAAAACACCCTGACATACACTCACAAACAGGCCAACAGTGGGGGTAACAAGGCTAGAAAGAGGCTACTTTCTCACAGCATCTGAGTGGCAAGTGCCAGCAGGTGACCTCAGAGACCCCTCTTGATAGGTGCACACCTGGATACGTAGCCAATTCCTCTCTCAGGGCTATTTAGGGTCTCTCCTGTGGGTGTTTCCTTATATTTGGTTTGCAAGATCACCAGGACTCCTCTGCATCCTTTGCTTCAGCTTCTGACCGTCGGATCAACCGCAGACTGCTCCATGAACCGCTGTAACTGCAACAAAGTATCCAGAAAGGCTACTGTGACCCTGCAACTTCAGCTCCAGCCAGCAACTGCAACAGTTTCCAGGTCGTGCACACTCTAAGGACTACCTGTCTTCATTCTGCACCAGAAGGACCAAAGGAATCTCCTGTGGAGTGACAGAGACACTTCCCTGCTTCAGCGGCGCCTCTCTGCAATGACAACTGGTACTCTGAGGCTCCTCTCCTGTCGACGAGCATGATCCCTGGAACACAGGTGGTGGGCTGAAGTGATTGTGACTGTCCAAAGGTCCAGCTGTCCAAATTTAGTGGAGGTAAGAGTTTGCCTCCCCATGCCAGACAGTACCCCTGTGTACTGCGTCTTCTGCAGCTCCTTGGGCTTCTGTGCACCTCTTCCAAAAGTTCTTCATGCAAAGCATAGCTCAGATCCCCAGAACTCTCCTATGATGCTCTGCTCCCAGAGTTTTTCCCCGGCGGCGTGGGATCCCTTTGTGTAGTGTTGCGACAGCCACACTTTGCACCTCTTTTGTCCCTGTGTCCTGGGACTCCTGTGGGTGCTGCCTGGCCTTCTGAGGGCTCTCTAATGTGTTAAGAGCCCCCTTTGTCTCCTCAGTCTGATTCGAGACCCCCAGGTCCCTTCAGGGCCCGGGCAGCACCTCTTTGATGCAAAACGTGTTCTTGCCTGAACCAAGGCTTGTTGGCAGAATCCGGTGACGAAAACATCTTGCATCCAACGACTCAACGTGGGACATCTCTTGCATCAAGCAGGAACCCACAGCTGTCTTCTTTGGTGCATTTCTGTACTTTTCTTCTAACTGGAGAATCTACTTTTGCACCTTCATCCAGGTTGGCAGGGGCTCCCGTTCTTCCTGGACTCTTCATCGACTTTTGGACTTGGTCTCCTCTCTCCACAGGTCTTCCGGTCCAGGAATCCATTGTTGGCTTCTAGTGTGTTCTGAGGAAACTTGCTGTACTTTACTCCTGTTTTCCTGGGCTCTGGGTGGGGTATTTTACTTACCTTTGGTGTTTTCTTACACTACCAGCATCCCGCTACACACTACACTTGCCCAGGGGGGAATCTGACATTTGCATTCCACAATTTTAGTATATAGTTTGTGTTGCCCCTATGCCCATTGCAATCTATTGTGTTTTTCACTGTTTGCACTATTCTATGACTGTTTACTTACCTGATTTTGGTTACTAGTGTATATATTATGTATAATACTTACCTCCAGTAGGAGTATTGCCTGTAAGATATTTTTGGCCTTGTCTCACTAAAATAAAGTACTTTTATTTTTTGTAACTCTGAGTATTGTCTTTCTTGTCTATCAGTACTGTGTGACTTTAGTGGTACTGCAAGAGCTTTGCATGTGTCTTAGTTCAGCCTTGGCTGCTCTGCTACAGCTACCCCTAGACAGCCTAAGCTGCTAGACACTGCCTACATTTCACTAAGGTAGATCACTGGACCTGGTGTAAGGTGTAAGTACATCTAGTACCCACTACAAACCAGGCCATCTTCTCACAATGCTTGAAGCAAAAAGACACCATAAAGACCTTGTGTTGGTGCATCTCTGGCATCTGCTTATGGCACTCATTACACAGTTTGAACCCTGTTGTTTTAGGTAGAGATATGTCCCTGGCATACTGGAGAATTTGAAGAAAAAAATCTGTCAGAACTCTGAATGTCCGAGGGATTGAGCTCCAAATTTGTGTTGGAAGGCATTGAAAGAAATTATCTGAAATCCGCACTCGGAGGCAGAGTGGATATAATTGTCCTGACGTCATATCCAGGGCAGGACAGACAAAACGTGGAACCATATGACACCACCTACTGGGAGGCGAGGGTGTGGCTATGAAAATCTTCTGGATCCTGTCTGGCGCAGGGGGAAATTTACAAGGTGATGAATCTGTGGTTATAAACTTTTATCAGAAGGTTGCCTTTACTAGGATTATATTACCCATTAATATCCTAGAAATTGCGATATGTTGTTGATGTTGACTCACTGGGGAGGCTAGCCGTAATGGGTGAGCTGTAGCTCTGCTGTTTTCGAAGCATTCCAGGTAGGAGTTAGCCTTTTCTCTGAAATAGCCTGTTACCCTTGAAGGGAATGTCTATAAGCGTAACTTGTACATCTCCACTCACACCTTGACAGCCATGCCGGAGGACCAAGTAACAGTTTTCACAGAATCTCGGCTGCACTTCGAGATCTGTCTGGATGCATCCAAAACGCTATTGAAGAGATCCATACATAGCGTTTTTTCACATGGTCTGGCAAGCTGATCACAATAAGGCACGGACGTGTCAGCTTAAAAGTCAGTTTCCATTAGAAGTATGGAGGGCGAGGCTACTGGAAGCAAAAAATCATTTCAGCCCATAGAAGCAAACCTCTTTGGCTCTATCACCGGTGTTGTGGGAGAGGTCATCAGGTTTCGTTTCAAGGAGAAAGTTTTGACTACCAGACAAAAAGGTGGAGTAACCCGAGTAGTTCCATGGCATCTGCAGCCCTGCCAAGTGTTATCCGTCTGTGCATTGCTGGGCTCAAAAACGAGTTTTTCCTATGCGACCTTAGACCGCCGGTCTGTGGTGTATTGTACTGTAACGTAGCATTTCTAAAATGTATTATGTTTAATCGTGTATTTAAATCATGCTTGCTGTTCAGACATTTTGCTTAAAAACCTATTGGAATGGTTACTCAGTGAAGTATTTCACCTTTATACCACTAGATGTCAGCGTAGGACTGTGTAAAATAAATTCTGACAAAGTAAAGATAGCAGCTCAGCTTGAGCAATGCCGTAAAGTCTGTAACCACACAGAACCGTTTTTGCTTCCACCGGGAAACTTAAACTGGGGAATAATTTGGGCCATCTTTATGAACAAGCACTTGTAATGCAATGGGTCTCGCATTTGCTCGAGTTAGAGCTATTAGCGTTATAAACTTATTACTGGACTTTTCTTGCCACATAAATTGAAAATTAAAAGTAATACAGTTTCACATATGTGAGCCGATTTAAAGTGCCACGGCATCAGCGTGAAGCAGCACACAAAAGGAAAAAGACGTTCGCTCACTGTCAAAGATATTGGCAAAAGTGCAATTATCTATGTAACAGGGGCGATGTCCAAGGCGGTAACTAAACCGCCCTAAGGAGGGACAAACGTAAAGCATTTACCAACAAAATAAATAATTTTTGAAGGGCAAATCCATGAACTAGTGATAGTGATGGGCGTGCAGTGGACGTGGTTAAAAGCCCAGATACATACCAAAAACATCAGAAAAGCAGCGCCTGTGAGCTGCTATGCTTAAACTAAAAAGTGGCACTTCAGGGATGAAGCAGCACTTTTTCTGAGCTTCCCTACCGGCACCTAACAACACCATGGTTGCAATATTTATAATGCAGAGGGGCAGATTTAAGAGCTCCTTGCACCATATATCACCACAATAGCTTACTTTATTTAACGCTAATGTGGCAATATTATGGCAAAATCATTGCTCCATATTTACAAAGTGGCGCAATGCATGCATTGTGCCACTTTGTAACCCCTTGCACCACAGTATGCCTGCACCTGGCAAAATGTATGCAAGGGGGGGGGCATTCCCAAGTTAAGGGGGCTGAAAAAATGTCACAAAGAAATCTAAAAGAGCAGGCGTTAAAAGGGGACGACACACCATTGGTTACAATGGGCCCCTTTGTACTGTTCAGGGTTGGTTCCATACATTTGGCGCTAACCCTGAAAAGTATATCAATAGCGTCAAAAATGTTGACGCTAGTGCCCGAACTCTGTGCCATGGTGCGCTGTATTTTAAATACGCCGCACACATGGTGGCGGTAGGAGGGTACTTAGGGGCGCAAGAAAAATGGCGCTGCACTGGGTGAAGCGCCATTTTTCTGAAATCTGCTCGAGGACCATGGCAGTCGTTAGCACAATAGCTTTAAAATTTTTGATGCTACTTTCGGGCTTTGCTACACTAGTATCAAAAATATTGACACTAGTGTAGCAAAGTGCAAGGAGGTCCATAGGTTTCTATGGGAGCATCATTTTACCGTATGCTTAGAGCAGGTGCCAAAAATGATGTAAAAAATGGTGCAGTGAAATCTGTTAAATTTCACTGCAGCATTTTTTTTGGCCTCCTGGTGGCGGAACGCCACCCATGCATACATTATGCCTTGCACAGGCATAATGTGACACACAGGTTTACAAAGTGGCGCAGTGCATGCATTGCACCACTTTGTAAATATGGCGTGTGGAAAAAGCCACTTTAGCACCGCCTTACCTTTAAAAAAAATCACACTACGGCTGCGCTAAAGTGGCACTTGGGGCTCTGGAATATGCCCCTTTCACCCAGATTTAAGAAAAATTACGCAAAACTGCACTAGCGCAGTTGTGTGTAAAAAAAATGAACACCCGCTAATGACATTTCTTTCCACCATCCGAGCGTGGTATTTAGAAAATAACGCAGCATGGCGCTAAGGAAAGTTTAACGTAAAAAAAATGACACTAACCTTTGCGACACAACGTAAGGAAAAACAATGCTAATGCTGCAAAAGTGCCATTGACATAATTTGCAGCACTTTTGTTACGCTAATCGTAATATCGCCATATTTTGCAGCATTAGTGTAAAAAAAGCCAGCAAGAAAGTAAAAAAAAACAGGACCCAAGATGGAGAATGTAGGATAGGAGAGACCCCAGAGAGATCCCAATCAGCCCAGTACAAACCATGATGGACAAAGAAAATCACTAGGCAAGGAGAAAAGGAAGTGGAAGTGTTGCTTCATTGAGGAGGAGAATGAAACTTGGTCAGAGATGACAGAGCACCAACACCAGTTCTTTCTCACCTCCAAATTGTCAATCGTTAATAAAGTCAACAGTGTGGCAGAGGTGAAGAGGACTGTCATTGATTGTAAGAATCGCTGACATGATTGCAAGTAAAGAACTAAAGAGAAATTTTCCAGGATCCGAAAGACAGAACTGCAGACTGGAGTTGGGAGTCCCACACTCTAGGAGGACCTGGATGGTGGTAGCAGTCATCCCGGAGGAGCTAGTTACCGGAGTCACAGGATAGGACAGCACAGACCTCCAAGGCCTACTACAAATGCAGGGTAAGTTTCAGTGGGAGGCAATCTTGAAACTAACAAATGGCAGAAGGGGGAGGCACATAGGACACACTGAATGCATGCAAAAGGCTTGTATCAGGACACAATAATGCCCAAACACTTCTAATGCGCTCACACCTTCCACCCTATATGCACAGACCACTACCCAACCCACATATAATCCCTTCAGTGTTGCAACTGAACAACCTGCCCATGTGTAATACTCATTGGGCAACATATACAATGTTTGTTGCACAGGGTGGGCCAACAAGAACTGCAAGACGCTTCCATGCACCATTGGGAATGGCCACAGAAGTGATCAAACATAACATATGGGTCCTCCCTGTGATCATTATCTGTGCTGCTGTACAAGTAGCATCCATGTTACCAACTAGCAAGGTTGCCTGTGTACTGGGAATGGTTGGTGTCGTTCACAAAGGAACACCTTCATGCATAACATCAGCTACAAGTGGTCTCACTGTCTCACTAAGGGTGCATATTTACAAGCCCTTACTGGAACATTAGCATCATATTGTATGATGCAAATGTGGACTCAGCCTGCCCATTCCCCTTGTGCTACCTCAACAAATGTACACACTGCATGCATAGATCCACTTTGTACATCCTTGCACCACAATATGCCTGTGCCACATATGATGTATGCAAGGAAATATTTCTTACACAGGAAGGGAAGAACAAATGGGGCATGCATTCCATAAAAATTGCACTGTGCTATCTGTAAACTTAATTTGTGAGGCCTGCCAAATGCAAATGTGAAAGTGATGCAATCATTCTAAGCAATGGACCTCCCTGTGCTTTGCTGCACTAGAGACATCATATATGCTGCCAATGCAGTAAGGCACCATAATAGTGACAAAAATCATAAGGCTACTGGGGAAATGTCCTCCATGGTGACCAGTAACGTAAATATGGTGGTTCCATTGTGGTGTTGGCTGGGGCTGGGGCATGGGTGCTGCTAGGAAAATGGTGTTCTGGGATCGATGTACCAAATACATAGAAAGTTTGCCCTATGTGTGATGTACAATGCAACACACAATGAACAACTACAATCTTTCGAAATAGAAACTTGTCACACACCGACATGTCACTTACACACCACCTTCGAGTTCCTGGACTACACTGAACCAAATACAGATGTGCAATATTTGTAAAGGCATCAGAAGCTGGGTGGGCCACACGTGTTGCATGGCAAGATCCCAAATATACACATGGAATGCCTACTGTAGGAGACTGGCCTGGCTTATAGTGGTTACCTAGTGGTACTTACACCTTGTGCCAGGTCCAGCTATCCCTTATTAGTAGATTAGTAGTGTTCCAGCAGCTTAGGCTGATAGAGGTAGCTATAGCAGAGCAGCTTAGGCTGAACTAGGAGACATGCAAAGCTCCTACTATACCACTTATATCATATAGCACTATATCATAAGAAATCACAATTCTCAGAGTTACTAAAAATAAAGGTACTTTATTTTAGTGACAATATGCTAAATGGATCTCAGAGGATATACTCCCTTAGGAGGTAAGTAACATACACAAAATATACACACAAAACAAAATCAGGTAAGTAAAACACTTAGAAAATTAGTGCAGACACTGTAGAACACAATAGAATGCAATAGGAGAAAATAGGCCTAGGGGCAACACAAACCATATACTCCAAAAGTGGAATGCGAACCACAAATGGACCCCAGGCCTAGTGTAGTGTAAAGAGGGTTGCGGGGAGTGTAAGAAAACACTAAGGGTGTCCAAGATACCCCACCCCAAGACCCTGAAAAGTAGGAGTAAAGTTACCCTACTACCCCAGAAATACAGTAAAGTTGAGATAGGGGATTCTGCAAGGACAACAACTGACTGTAAAGCACTGAAGATGGATTCCTGAACCTGAGGACCTGCAAAGGAAGCGGACCAAGTCCAAGAGTCACGCAAGTGTCCAGGGGGCAGGAGCCCACTAAACCCTGGATGAAGGTGCAAAAAGGCTGCCTCTGGGTGGAAGAAGCCAAAGATTCTTCAACAACGGAAGGTGTCGGGAACTTCTCCTTTGGTCAGAAGATGTCCCACAGCGTGCTGGAGGATGCAGAGTTACTTTCATGCAGAAAGACAGCAAACAAGCCTTGCTAGCTGCAAAAGTTGCAGTTGAAGATTTTGGGTGCTGCCAGGGCCCAGGAAGGACCAGGAGATCGTCCCTTGGAGGAAGAGACTGAGGGGGCGCTCAGCAACAGAGAGAGCCCACCCTGAAGCAGGCAGCACCCGCAGAAGCACCTGAACAGGCGTTCATAAAATCTGAGCACAGCGGTTGTCTCAGCACAACAAAAGAGGGTCCACGAACTCGGAGGCCAACTCAGCGAGTTGGGCAATGCAGGACGGAGTGCTGGGGACCTGGGCTGTGCACAAAGGAAGTCTTGCAAAAGTGAACAGGAGCCCTAGCAGCTGCAGATCACGCAGTACACAGGATTACTGTCTGGCGTGGGGAGGCAAGGACTTACCTCCACCAATTTTGGACAAAAGGACCACTGGACTGTCGGGGTCACTTGGATCCAGCTCTTGTGTTCCAGGGACCACGCTCGTCAAGATGAGAGGGGACCCAGAGGACCGGTGATGCAGAAGTTTGGTGCCTGCGTTGGCAGGGGGAAGATTCCGTCGACCCATGGGAGATTTCTTCTTTGCTTCCAGTGCAAGGTGAAGGCAGACAGACCTCAGAGCATGTACCACCGGGAAACAGTCGAGAAAGCCAGTAGGATTAGGCGCTACAATGTTGCTGGTAATCTTCTTGCTACTTTGTTGCGGTTTTGCAAGTGTCCTTGAGCAGCCAGTGGTCGATCTTTGGCAGAAGTCAAAGAGAGAAGTGCAGAGGAACTTGAGTGAGCTCTTGCATTCGTTATCTGAAGAGAAACCCACAGGAGACACCCTAAATAGCCCTCAGAAGACAATTGGCTACCTAACCAGGTATGAATCCTACAAGAGATCTTCTCCTTAGCCTTCTCCTAGACAGTGCCAGGACCAGTCTGGCCCATCCCAGGATCAGGAGATAGAGAAGGGGGTACCCAGCCAGACTCAGAGGAGTCCCCTGAGGCTGTTGGGGAGGGTTCTTCCAAGGACCTCCCAAATAACAGGCCACCTAGTGACACTGGCAGTGGGAGGGGGTCACACATTACAAGGGCACCTTTCACTCCTAAAGGCCAGGTTACTAGGGTCCAGTCAGTCAACCCCTACCCTTTTAAAGGGCACCCCAACCACAGGAAGTGGGATTAAGGGGGCCTTTGGTGTGCCACCAGTCTTGCCACTGGCTTGACAGGTCACACAAGAGCGACAAAACTCTTTGGTGTCCTCTGACATATGAGGCCAGTGAGACAAGGGAACAAGCCTGTCCCAAGTTTGACTTTGGCCCAAATGCCCAACCAAAGGAATGTCACGTGCCACGGTAAGAAGAAACTCTCTGTACTGCAAAAGGATGACCAATCTCCTGGCAGTTCCAGGTTTAGGGTCCCTTGATTCAGGATACAGGAGGTTGTCTTCCCAATACACCCTATGGCTATCACTGACATCCCCATTCTGCTGTTTGACAGCTTGCTGTCTCAAACCCTCTAGTGTGAGACAGGTCTGCTGTGCCACATTCAGCTCATCATTAGCAGGCCTCCCTGCACCCAAAACCTTAGCAGTGTCTGCTGGCAGCTCCTCAGGTGTAGGTTCTGCACACAGAGAGGATTCCTCTTCCTCAAAAGGGCAATCTTCTGGTGAGGGAGGGATAGTGGGCAATGATTTACCCTTAGTACCCCTAGCTTTTGGGAGCACTTGGTCCATTGTTCCAGGATCCAAGTTTCCCTGTCCTTTTGCTTCTTGGCCTGAGCCCTTGTTAAAGCAAAAATATGCACAGGAATGCCCAGCATTGCTGCATGAGCCTCCAACTCCACTTCAGCCCAAGCTGATGTCTCCAAATCATTGCCTAGTAAGCAATCTACAGGTACTTCAGTGGCTACCACAACTTTCTTTGGACCAGTAACCCCTCCCCCCCAGTTGAGATTCACAACAGCCATGGGGTGGCTAAGTGTATTATTGTGAGCATCAGTCACTTGATACTGCTGACCAAGTAGGTGTTGATCAGGGTGAACCAGTTTCTCTATAACCATAGTTATACTGGCTCCTGTGTCCCTGTAGGCCTCAACACCATTGATTAGGGGTATGTGCTTGTACTTACCCATATTAAGGGGACAAGCAACCAAGGTGGCAAAGTCAATGCCACCATCAGAGACTAAATCAGCCTCTGTGGTCTCCCTAACAAGACCAACCCCAACTACACTGCCAATAGTGAGCCCAGCTACACCTTGGATTGGCTATTTGTAGTAGACTTCTCACCACGACTGCTATTACTAGGGGCACTAGAGGTTGCAGTTGGGGTTGTGGTAGTGGAAGCCTTGGTGTTTTTCTTTGGACAAGTGGCATCACTTGCCCAATTGCCTTTTACTTTACATAAATAACACCATGGCTTTTTCTGATTGTGAGAAGAGGATTTGGACCCACCACCCCCAGAGGATTACTGTGGGCCTGATGAAGACTCAGAATGTTTTTTATCTTCGTCCCCACCCTTGTCAGAAGACTTACCATCTTTCTTCTTGACATCCTTGTCACCCCTTGTATGAACTTTTCTGTTCACTCTTGTTCTGACCCATGTGTCTGCCTTCTTTCCCAATTCTTGGGGAGAGGTCAGATCTGAGTCTACCAAGTATAGGTGCAACAAATCAGACACACAATTGTTCAAAATATGCTCTCTCAGGATTAGATTATATAGGCTTTCTTAGTCAGTCACCTTACTGCCATGTAACCAACCCTCCAAGGCCTTCACTGAACTGTCTACAAAGTCTGTCCAGTCTTGAGATGACTCTTTTCTGGTGTCTCTGATCTTAATCCTGTATTGTTCAGTGGTTAAGCCAAATCCATCCAAGGGTGCATCCTTCAAAACTCTGTAGTTATTAGCATCACTTTCTCTGATGGTAAGGAGCCTATCCCTACCCTTACCAGTGAAAGATAGCCACAAGATAGCAGCCCACTGCCTTTGAGGGACCAACTATACCATACAGGCCCTCTCAAGTGCTTGTTCCCTTGTCTCACTGGCCTCATATGTCAGAGGACACCAAAGAGTTTTGTCGCTCTTGTGTGACCTGTCAAGCCAGTGGCAAGACTGGTGGCACACCAAAGGCCCCCTTAATCCCACTTCCTGTGGTTGGGGTGCCCTTTAAAAGGGTAGGGGTTGACATAGTTGGCCCCCTTGACCCTCCAACGGCTTCAGGCAATAGGTTTATCCATGTGGTAGTGCACCATGCCACTAGGTACCCTGAAGCCATCCCCCTAAGGACCACTACAGCTCCTGCAGTGGCAAAGGCCCTCCTGGGAATCTTTTCCAGAGTGGGCTTCCCTAAGGAAGTGGTGTCAGACAGAGGTAGTAACTTCATGTCTGCCTATCTCAAAGCAATGTGGAAGGAGTGTGGTGTAACATACACGTTCACTATCCCTTATCATCCACAAACAAATGGTCTGGTTGAGAGGTTTAATAAAACTCTCAAAGGTATGATAATGGGACTACCTGAAAAACTCAGAGGAGATGGGATGTCTTGTTACCTTGCCTCCTTTTTGCTTACAGGAAGGTACACTAAAAAGGAGTGGGCTTTAGCCTCTTTGAACTCCTCTTTGGGCACCCTGTGAGAGGTCCCCTTGCACTTGTTTAGGAGGGTTGGGAACTACCTTTAAAAGCTCCTAAACAGGACATTGTGGACTATATACTTGGCGTACGATCAAGAATGGCTGAGTACATGAAGAAGGCTAGTAAAAACCTCCAGGCCAGCCAGGAGCTGCAAAAGCAATGGCATGACAAGAAGGCTGTCCTGACCCAGTACCACCCAGGACAGAAGGTGTGGGTATTGGAGCCTGTGGCCCCATGAGCACTCCAAGACAAATGGAGTGGACCCCATCTAATTGTTGAGAAAAAGGGTGAGGTTACCTACTTGGTGGACCTGGGCACTGCCTACCCTTAGGGTGCTCCATGTCAACCGCCTAAAACCCTACTGTGACTGGGCTGATCTCACCCTGCTCATGGCAACTGATGAGGGACAGGAAGAAGACAGTGACCCTCTCCCTGATCTCTTCTCCACCACTGAAGCAGATGGCTTAGTGGAGGGAGTAGTACTTGCAGATTGCCTTATTGCTGAGCAGAAGGACAACTGTGTAAATCTTTTAAGTCTGTTTTCTGAACTCTTCTCACTGATACCAGGTACCACTACTTGGTGTGAGCATACAATCAATACCGGAGACAGTTTACCTGTCAAAAGTAAGATTTATAGGCAGCCTGACCATGCCAGGGACTGCATTAAACAAGAGGTTTAGAAAATGTTATAGACTTAGGAGTGATTGAGCCTTCAGAAAGCCCATGGGCTAGCCCAGTGATGCTTGTCCCAAAACCTCACAGTAAGGATGTAAAAAGAGAGATGAGGTTTTGTGTTGACTATAGAGGGCTCAACCAAGTAACCAAGACAGATGCTCACCCTATACCCAGGGCAGATGAGCTGATAGATACTGGCTTCTGCCTAGTATCTAAGCACTTTTGGGTATTGGCAGATTAAATGATCAGAAGATGCTAAACCCAAGACTGCATTTTCAACCATTGGAAGGCACTATCAATTCATTGTGATGCCCTTTGGTCTGAAGAATAAACCTGCCACTTTTCAAAGGTTGGTGAACACAGTTCTGCAAGGGTTGGAAGCTTTTAGTGCAGCACATCTGGGTGATATAGCTGTCTTTAGCTCCACCTGGAATGATCACCTGGTCCACCTGTGGAAAGTTTTGGAGGCCCTGCAAAAGGCAGGCCTCACTATCAAGGCCTCAAAGTGCCAGATAGGGCAGGGGAAAGTGGTTTATCTGGGCCACCTGGTAGGTGGGGAACAGATTGCACCACTGCAGGGGAAGATCCAGACCATTATGGAATGGGCTCCCCCTACAACTCAAACCGAGGTGAGAGCCTTTTTAGGCCTCACAGGGTACTCTAGGAGGTTTATCAAGAACTATGACTCCATTGCAGCTCCTCTTAATGACCTCACTAGTAAAAAAGATGTATAAAAAGGTATTGTGGACAGGTAGGTGTCAAAAAGCTTTTGATGAGCTCAAACAGGCCATGTGCTCTGCACCTGTCCTAAAAAGCCCTTGCTACTCCAAAAAGTTCATAGTCCAGATTGATGCTTCTGAATTGGGGGTTGGAGCAGTGCTATCACAGCTTAATACTGAGGGCCAGGATCAACTTGTTGCTTTTATCAGCAGGAGGTTGGCCCCTAGAGAAAAGCATTGGTCTGCCATAGAGAGGGAGGCCTTTGCTGGGGTCTGGGCACTGAAAACGTTGAGACCATACCTGTTTGGTACTCACTTTATTGTTCAGACAGACCACAAACCTCTACTTTGGCTAAAACAAATGAAAGGTGAAAACCCTAAATTGTTGAGGTGCCCATCTCCCTCCAGGGAATGGACTATACAGTGGAACATAGACCCACTCCAATGCAGATGGACTCTCCAGATATTTCCACTTAGACAATGAAGACTCACCTGGGCAAGGTTAGCCTTATTGTCCCTCGTTTTGAGGGGGGGCGGGTTGTGTAGGAAAGTACCATCTTGTCTGGCATGTTACCCCCATTTTTACTTGTGTGTATGTTTGTTTTTGCCTGTGTCACTGGGATCCTGCTAGCCAGGACACCAGTGCTACAGGCAAAAACAAACATACACACAAGTAAAAATGGGGGTAACATGCCAGGCAAGATGGTGCTTTCCTACCCCTACTACATTCAGTGTCAGGTGTGAGAGGAGGACATGAGATTTAGGACAGGATAAGGTATGCAAGGTGCCTTACCTTGGCATGGTACTTATGAGCTACTACTATCCACCACTGGATTGCATGGTAACAAAACAATGCATTGGTAGAGCAGTATGATGTCTGTGACCGGATTTTGTGCCACATTTGTACCCATTTATGAAAAAAGACGCAGTGCAGCAGCTCAGCTTGCTGTGCTGTGCTGCATCATGTCAAACGTGCAGGGATGTGTAGTTGTCACAGATAGCCAAATGCATCCCTTTATGAACCTTGTTTTTGTCACAACATATGATGGACAATACCAGCTTTTCCACACAAACTGCATGGTGTAGGGTGTCCCTCTTGCTGGTCTTAATGCACATGTGCAGGAAGGTACACATCCTTCAAATACAACTAACAGGGACATTGTCTGCCACCTACAATGATTGATGCCTATTTCAACACACATTGAAAGTAGTCCACAATAGGATTATAACAATGTCAGTCGCCAGTACTACGAATACAATGCCACCCCTGATGTGGTGTGGGCTTTACACATGCATCCCCCTAGCCACTTTGAGTCATGTGTTCAGCATCGTGCACCACACAATGAAGTGATGAACCACCATGTGTGGATGTGTGCAAAACAGGAAGGTTTACCTTCCCGCAAAACAACACTAATTTCAGAGATGCAGCTCTGCAGCAAGGAAACCTGCAATGCATGGATGAGTGTTGTTCTGCAAGAAGGTAGAAATTCCTGTTTGCACACATACACATGAGGTGGCTGAATCTCACAATGGGTGGTGCAGGATACTGGACATGTGACTCAAAGGGGATAGGAGGATACATGTTGACAGGTCAGACCCTTCCATCACTCCAACAACACAAGTAGAGTGGCAGAGGAGTCAGATACTCACTCAAATATCTCTAAAAATAAATGCTAAATATTCCGTACATCTCCACAAGTGGAATATATGCAGAAGACCATGATAAGGCAATCAAGTGGGGGGTAACACACTAGGTAACGTGGACTGGCAGATTGTGTCAATGGTGATTCCATTAAAATGATGCTCAGGTGGCACACTGTGCCACTAGGGGTCCATAAATGTGTGCCCTGATATGTGGGTCTGTACCATGTCACAAAGCCACCAGTAGCAAGTAAATGAGGACTCATGTCAACAGCCACAACAGTCCAATATTGACCTTTCATTATCCCATGGTGAAGGATGAAGCCTTACCTCCTGCAGAGCTGCCTGTCCTGTATTTTTCTGATGATCTGCCGACCATCAATGCTGCCCCTCTCCAGGAAGTCCTGGGTTCATTCAAGACACCATCTCCAGCCACAGGGAGGACACACAGCATTGCAGGGTCTCCACACGAACCACCCAACAACCACCCAACAACCAACACACTGCACTGACCAGCCCTGGACTCTGAGGCCCCAGAAATTACCTTTCAGAGGACAGTGGTAGGAGTCCAGTGAGAGTTGGCACAGCAGGAGCGGGTGGGAATGGAGACCATGGCGGGCAGCCTAGAGAGAGTGCAAAGGTGCTTCAGTCCAAATGAGGACACTCTGCTGCCATCAGAGGCACCCACTCTCTGCTACGTGGACTCCAGCAGTCCCTGGCCAACATAGATGCTGTCCTGAGGCAGAGGTTGGAACAATTGCCCTCCTGAAGTGGCAGTAGCAGCATGATTGACAACAGACTAGGGGCCATCAAAAATATCCTGGAGACCATGCAACAGGATCTGGCCACCCTCATTGAGAACTTGGCTGCCTACCACCGTGATGCAGCTGCTGTGTTGCGAAACCAGCAGTTCCTCCTTGCTGCAGTGATGCCTTTTGCTTTCCCACAAATGGTAGCTGCCGAGACCTTTGCTTCCACATGTCTCTACCCTGATGTGTGTGTTCACCCCTCAACTTCAACGGCAACACCATCCATGGCACAGGAGGCACCACACACATCAGAGGATGAAGAAGTAGAAGGAACAACATTCACTAGAAAAAGCACCCATAGCTATAGTCTGTGCCACATGGACAGTATCTCTTGAGTTCTGTGCTTAAGATCATGCCACTGTAATGACAGCTGCCAACTTGTCCTCTTCACTCTACCACTGTTGACTCATCATGCCTAGACTGCCACAGTCTCAATTCCTACCTATTGTCAAATTGGACACCCCATCACTGATGCTCACCTCTCCTACACGTCTCATGACATGTCCCTCATTCCTGGACTCTGACTGGACATTCAATGGCTTGGGATCTCTCACGGGGTCAGTAAACTGTACATTGTACATCATCTGGTACAAAACTTGCACATGTAAATAAATTACCATAATCACATATGTACTATATTCTGCTGAGATTTATCAACTGTTTCAAATGTATGCATTGTGTGAAGCTGGGGCAATGACCACAGAACCACAGAACACAAGGGCATGTGTGGCTTTCTGTCTGGCACAAAGCCACACGCTGTGAGAAAGTCGCCTCTTTCTAGCATGGTTACCCACATTTCTGGTCTTTGTCAGTGTGTTTGACTGTGTCACTGGGATCCTGCTAAAAAGGACCCCAGTGATTATGCTCTCTCCCCTTTAAATGTGGTTTTTGGATACTGCTATCACAGTATTCCACTCATAATTGGCATATTGGTGCCCCCTTATAAGTCCCTAGTATATGGTACCCAGGGCACTGAGGTTCCAGGTGATCACTATTGGGCTGCAGCATTACTTTTGCCACCCAAAGGGAGCCCATGCAAAGGCTTCTACAGGGATGCCATTGCAGCATGTGTGAAATGGTGCATGCACCATTTCACAACCATTTACACTGCACCAGGTCACTTATAAATCACCCATATACACAAAGTACCTGTGTATGAGGGCATACCTGCAGTAGCAGGGGTGCCTCCACATCTCCCAGGACCATTTTCCCAGAATTCGTGACTGCGGGTATGCCATTTTAGACGTGCACTGGACATAGGTCAATACCTATTTCCAGCTCCACAATTGTAACTCCGAATATGGCAATGTAAGGTGTCTAACACCTGGGAATTGTACCCAATACTGATTCTAGTATTGGTTTTACAATTCCATGCACCCTGGGGGCTCCACAGTGTCCCCCCAGTACTGCCATACCGGCCTTCTGAGGTTTTCCAGGCAGTCCCAGCTGCTACCACCTCACAGACAGGTTTCTGCCCTCCTGTTGCTCAAGCAGCTCGAGCCAAGGAAGGCAGAACAAAGAATTTCCTTTGGGAGAGGGGTGTTACACCCTGTCCCTTTGGAAATAGGTGTTATAGGCATGGGAGGAGCCTCCCAGAGCCTCTGTAAATGCTTTGAAGGGCACAGATAGTGCCTTCCTTGCATAATCCAGTCTACACCGGTTCAGGGATCCCCCATCCCCTGCTCTGGCAGGAAACTGGACAAAGGAAAGAGGAGTGACCACTCCCCTGTCCATCACCACCCCAGGGGTGGTGCCCAGAGCTCCTCCAGTGTGTCCCAGACCTCTGCCATCTTGAATGCAGAGGTGTGAGGGCATAATGGGGAATGGGGACTTCTGAGTGGCCAGTGCCAGCAGGTGACGTCAGAGACCCCTCCTGATAGGTTCTTACCTGGTTAGGTAGCCAATCCTCCTCTGAGGGCTATTTAGGGTCTCTTCTGTGGGTTTCTCTTCAGATAACGAAAGCAAGAGCTCACCAGAGTTCCTCTGCACTTCCCTCTTTGACTTCTGCCAAGGATCGACCGCTGACGGCTCCAGGACGCCTGCAAAAACCGCAACAAATTAGCAAGACGACTACCAGCAACATTGTAGCGCCTCATCCTGCCGGCTTTCTCAACTGTTTCCTGGTGGTGCATGCTCTGAGTGTTGTTTTCCCTTACCGTGCACTGGAAACTAAGAATAAATCTCCTGTGAGTCGATGGAATCTTCCTCCTGCTAACGCAGGCACCAAACTTCTGCATCACCGGTCCTCTGGGTCCCCTCTCATCTTGACGAGCCTGGTCCCTGGAACACAGGAGCTGGATCCAAGTTACCCCGACAGTCCAGTGGTCCTTCTGTCCAAATTTGGTGGAGGTAAGTCCTTGCCTCCCACGCCAGACAGTAATCCTGTGTACTGCATGATCTGCAGCTGCCAGGGCTTCTGTGCACTTTTGCAAGACTTCCTTCGTGCACAGCACAGCCCAGGTCCCCAGCACTCCATCCTGCATTGCCCAACTCGCTGAGTTGACCTCCGACTTCATGGGACTCTCTTTTGTTGTGCTGAGATGACTGCCTTGCTCAGATCTTCTGAATGCCTGTTCAGGTGCTTCTGCGGGTGTTGCCTGCTTCTGCCTGGGCTCCCTGTGTTGCTGAGCACCCCCTCTGTCTCCTCCTCCAAGGGGAAACCCCCTGGTCCTTCCTGGGCCCTGGCAGCACCCAAAACCTTCAACTGCGACTCTTGCAGCTAACAAGGCATGTTTGAGGTCTTTCTGCATGTAAACAACTCTGCATCCTCCAGCACGCCGTGGGACATCTTCTGACCAAAGGAGAAGTTCCTGGCACCTTCCATTGTTGCAGGATCTTTGGCTTCTTCCACCCGGAGGCAGCCCTTTTGCACCTTCATCCAGGGTTTAGTGGGCTCCTGCCCCCCCTGGACACTTGCGTTACTCTTGGACTTGGCCCCCTTCGTTTGCAGGTCCTCAGGTCCAGGAATCTGTTTTCAGTGCTTTGCAGTCAGTTGTTGTCCTTGCAGAATCCCCTATCTCGACTTTACTGTCCTTCTGGGAAGTAGGTTAACTTTACTCCTACTTTTCAGGTTCTTGGGGTGGGGTATCTTGGAAACCCTTAGTGTTTTCTTACACTCCCAGCGACCCTCTACACACTACACTAGGCCTGGGTTTGTGGTTTGCATTCGACTTTTGGAGTATATGGTTTGTGTTACCCCTAGGCCTATTTTCTCTTATTGCATTCTATTGCACTACTTTTCTAAGTGTTTTACTTACCTAATTTTGGTTTGAGTGTATATTGTGTGTATTTTACTTACCTCCTAAGGGAGTATATCCTCTGAGATACTTTTGGCATATTGTCACTAAAACAAAGTACCTTTATTTTTAGTAACTCTGAGTATTGTGTTTTCCTATGATGTAGTGCTATATGATATGAGTGGTATAGTAGGAGCTTTGCATGTCTCCTAGTTCAGCATAAGCTGCTCTGCTATAGCTAGCTCTATCAGCCTAAGCTGTTAGAACACTACTTATCTACTAATAAGGGATAACTGGACCTGGCACAAGGTGTAAGTACCACAAGGTACCCACTATAAGCCAGGCCAGTCTCCTACAGATGTATCCTGCTTTCCTGGGCTCTGGGGTGGGTTCTATGACTTACCTTTGGTGTTTTCTTACACTCCCAGCGCCCCTCTACACACTACACTTGCCTAGGTGGGAAACTGACTTTCGCATTCCACTATTTTAGTATATGGTTTGTGTTCCCCCTGAGTCCATTTCTAACTATTGTGATTTTCACTATTTGCACTGTTTTCTAACTGTTTTTACAGCTATTACTACGTTCTAGTGTATATACTGTGTATATTACTTACCTCATAAGGGAGTATAGTCTCTAAGGTATATTTGGCATTTGTGTCACCAAAATAAAGTACCTTTATTTTTGTAACACTGAGGCCCATATTTATACTTTTTTAGCATCGCATTTGCATCGGCTTTTGACGCAAAATCGACGCAAACTTACAGAACACAATTGTATTTTGTGAGTTTGTGCCGATTTTGCATCAAAAAATGACGCAAATGCAGTGCTAAAAAAGTATAAATATGGGCCTGAGTATTTTCTTTCATGTATGTGAGTATTGTGTCACTACAGTGGTAGTGCATGAGCTTTGCATGTCTCCTAGATAAGCCTTGGCTGCTCAGCTACAGCTACCCTAGACAGCCTGGCTTCTAGACACTGACTATATTTCACTAATGAGGGATAACTGGACCTGGTATTAGCTGTAAGTACCTTTGGTACCCACTACAGACCAGGCCAGCCCCCTACACACACATAGACCGCAACATGATGGAAGTCACTGATAGCATTGTGACTAAAAAACATTTCTGAGTCTTCCAAACATGTGATAAACAGGTACCATGCGAGTTCACATATGGCATGTGTGATTCAGAACACAAGTGTCTGGAAGTTTAGCTGATGGCTATACCAGTACAACATTGATGTGACCAACACAATAGGCATATGTAAGACTGTGAGGGGCAGCCGTTTGTGTGTCAGTATTCATTCTCCAAATGAGGTGGAGTGCAATGTGCTAAACTTTTCAAGAAATAATGTTACAGAACTTAGCACAAACAATAGATGTTGCATGATTACCTGTCTTAGAATTTATATCCATGCTCAAGCCGAGTGCCAGGAACTGTGCTGGAAAGTGTCTTGAATAGCTGATGTCATACCGCTGCCAATCAGAAAGGTGAGAAACTGACTTTTGCATTCCACTATTTTAGTATATGGTTTGTGTTCCCCCTGGGTCCATTTCTAACTGTTGTGATTTTCACCATTTGCATGGTTTTCTAACTGTTTTTACAGCTATTACTACATTCTTGTGTATATAATGTGTATATTACTTACCTCCTAAGGGAGTATAGTCTCTAAAGTATTTTTGGCATTTGTGTCACCAAAATAAAGTACCTTTATTTTTGTAACACTGAGGCCCATATTTTTACTTTTTTAGCATCGCAGTTGTGTCGGCTTTTATAGCAAAATCAACGCAAACTTACAGAACACAATTGTATTTTGTGAGTTTGTGCCGATTTTGCATAAAAAAATTACGCAAATGCAGCGCTAAAAAAGTATAAATATGGGCCTGAGTATTTTCTTTCATGTGTGTGAGTATTGTGTGACTACAGTGGTAGTGCATGAGCTTTGCATGTCTCCTAGATAAGCCTTGGCTGCTCAGCTACAGCTACCCTAGACAGCCTGGCTTCTAGACACTGACTATATTTCACTAATGAGGGATAACTGGACCTGGTATTAGGTGTAAGTACCTTTGGTACCCACTACAGACCAGGCCAGCCCCCTACACACACATAGACCAAAACATGATGGAGGTGACTGATATCATTGTGACTAAAAGAACATTTCTGAGTCTTCCAAGCATGTGATAAACAGGTACCATTCAAGTTCACATATGGCATGTGTGATTCAGAACACAAGTGTCTGGAAGTTTAGCTGATGGCTATACCAGTACAACATTGATGTGACCAACACAGTAGGCATATGTAAGACTGTGAGGGGCAGCCGTTTGTGTGCCAGTATTCATTCTCCAAATGAGGTGGAGTGCAATGTGCTAAACTTTTCAAGAAATAATGTTACAGAACTTAGCACAAACAATAGATGTTGCATGATTACCTGTCTTAGAATTTATATCCATACTCAAGCCGAGTGCCAGGAACTGTGCTGAAAAGTGTCTTGAATAGCTGATGTCATACCGCTGCCAATCAGAAAGGTCTTTGGTCATAGGGGATACACATAGTCACACATGTAAATCAATACTAAATGCATACCCAAAGTCATTTGTCTAACATGGCCAGTGCAGACATGATAACACACAGACAGTCAAATATCATGGACACCATATTGTAGAAAACTTAAACAAGATTTATCATTACTAAGAAACACTACCTATTAAAAACCTAAACTACACACTTACCTCCACTAACCTAGCCTATACTTACTTAACTTCACTTATCCGTACAGCTATCTATCAGAATCTAAACTTATTTTATACATGTAATGCCACACAATAAACATTGCCCCTCTACCCCCTTAAGAGACAATAGATGAGTAGGACAACACGATCTAAAGCTAAACATACACAAACTAAACCTATTGCCTAAACAAATATATATTTTTGTAGTTTTTAACTTTTTTTTTAAAACATATACTCCTATACATAACGCCACCCAACACCCCCAAAACAAAAAAGATTCATAAATCCCACCTCCAACTATACTATTACCTACAGCTAACCTACCCTATGCTACCTACTTTATGACTACCCACCTAAAACCCACTAAAACTATTTACAATGGACACTAGGAGAAGGGACGTACCGTGAAGAGGACATTATCCACACTTAGAGCTTCTTCAGCTTTTCTTAATGTATTTCAAAAGTTTGTTGCTCCATGCAATGTTCTCCTCCAGTTTGGCAAACCTTGCTTTCACCTCCGCCATGTCCTTGCACATATCTGCCCCAAAGGTTGAGCCAGTGGACGCTAGTGGTGGCTGTTGCTGGGATGCTGGTGTTGTATGGGCCGTAGATGTGATGGGAGCGGGACCTGCTGAGGCACCCTGACCCTCTGCATTGACGTCACACTCTTCTTGTCTATTCTTGCAGGCTGTTTTGCAGGTCCTCTATGTGGAAATGCCTGACACAGCCCCGAAGTCTTCTCCCTTGTGTACCTTTTGGCCATCCTGCAGTACCCTCTCTGGACCTCACAGATGTGCCTGAACTGCTCTGCCCTCTTTTCAAAGGCACGCTTCTGTGCTGGAGTCATTGTGGCTGCTAAAACATGAGTAGAACACATCATCATAAACTGCGTTGGGTAGAGGAAGAAAAAACATGCAATGGAAAATGCATCTTCAGATGACACCTATTGTCCTCCAGACATCCTGAAACATTGTCAAGTCCCAAGTCTATACTAATCTGCCTTCCAAGCATCTACAATATATTGTTTATGTTGCAGGGATAGCGGCTATTCAGTGTTGCACACTATCTGTGCACAAACTTGATATATCTCCTAAGTACCAGGTAAACACTCACCATGCACATCTCATACACATGTGATGTGACCATGCTTGCTCACAATCATCATGATGGTTAGATCATGTAGGTTCTTCTGCACACATATTGTTTGCTACAATCCGGAGACATGTCACACATCCTTCTGGAGGTGAGCTGAAATCTCTATGTGTACTCAGCTGACTGTTGGCCTACTCAAAAAGCTCCTTGCACGGCCGTTGCCTCACTTCATTTCTAGTAGTGAAGCACCAGTGGTGCAAGTGTCTCATTGTGACTAATATGCATATATTTCTGAAAGCCCGCACCTCCGACACATATCTTGACTGACATCACTGTGTTTGTGGGCCTTATTACCTTTTCCAAAGACTCACTAATCCATTGCAGCACATAGTGGCATGTGTGCATCAGTCAACTCATTCCACATCCTCAACTTACCATCAGGCATGATGTCGACACCTAAGGATAGATGATGGTGTCTTAACTGACACACATGCCATTTGAACATGACATTGCATATATCATACTCTCTCACACACAGCCCTTGATCTACACATGTAACATACAAGGTAACACTTACTAGCTGCATCAGGGTCTTCAAAACAGGTAACCTCACCAATAATGTAGGGCGGAGGCCCACCTGCAAGCAAGACAGGAAAGACACAGCTGTGTGAATGTTGAACAAAGGAAAGAATGGACAGCTGTTACACATTTCACTTGTTTAGCTGAGTGACCTAGTCAACTTAGTTTTAGGAATGACCAACTGGCATCTATAACATCAATCAATCAAATAATTTCTTAAGAGCACTACTCACCCGGTAGGGTCTCAAGGCGCTGGGGGGGGGGGGTTACTGCTCGAAATGCCATGACTGCCCCCCCCCATCAGACAGACATAGTTAGCCCACATAAACATTTACAGATATGGGATTCATCCATACATACATGTCTTAGATACATATGTTACAATTTCTTGGGGACAGGATACTGTCAATTGACAGAAGCTTAGTACTTTGCACTAAATCAATGTGAAAATGTAGCAAGCTCTCAGATGCTTGACTTTTTCAACACCCTACTACCACCACATACCTTCATGTGTGTGCCGTATTTGACACCATGGCGCATGTTAGGACACTGACGTTGTAAACTATGACATCATGTTGGCATTTAGCATGCTTTGCACCATACATTAAGGTGCCAAACCTGCTAAGTGAATTTAGGCATATTGAAAACAACGGGATTGTCATTTAATCAAACCTGCCTTAGGCACACATTCAAGTTAACTGTAAAAATGAGGCAGTGGAAACTAGTTGATTTAAATGCTCATTTTTTATATGCCTCGTACCGTAGGAATACACATTTTACATTCATTATGCCTGGCGCAGGCATCATGTAGCACCAGGGTTTAAAACAGCCACAATGTTTGCTTTGCACAACTTTTGACATATGGTGTGGTAAAACTTACCTCCATCAGCCCCATTACGTTCAAGCACTATGACACTGATGTTGCAGTAGGAGCCATACGTCCTTCTTACATTTGTGTCCTTGTTGTTTCACTCTGCACATACATGACTCAAGGAACACACACACCCCTGACTACCAATACCTCAGTGTCATGTTTGTCATCACTTAAACATTACTTTACAAATTTCCACAGTTGTGAAACCCAGGATGGACATGTACATATGTGCCTGGGAAACAACAACCCTTGCACCATTGCATGTGTGTTCCTTTCTCTGCACTTCAATATGTCTATGCGATACACAAGGTACAAAGAAAGGAATATGCAAATTGTCTGCAACCGGTGCATTGCTGACCTCTCATGAATGTAGGTTGGCTGAGACACAAAACTTGCTGTCCTCACCTTTGTCACCTTAATCCTTATGTCCTACTGTCATGCACATGCAAATAAGCATGTTGCTATGTATAAGGGGTACTTACCATAAGTTCGGCTAACCCGAATCACCAGTTGATCCAGGAGATCCCTTTCAGGGGCAATGAGATCTGGCCACCGGTGCGTCAACTGGTGGTCTGTGCGCTCCACCGAGAAGATACGTTGAAGCTGGTAGAGCACCTTGCCCCAGCGCAGCTACTTTGCCTCAGTTTGGTAGCCCATTATCACACGGCCACCCATAGCCAATGTGCTGGGAAGGTAGTGGCACACCAACCATATGAACCCTCCCAGTTCATCCCCAGTCATCCTCTGTGTATTTCACTGTGTTCCGGTAACATAGGAATGTGTTACCATATGTTTGTAAGTGTGTGTGATGCATGGGTGGACTGATACTCTTTGCAAATGTGCAGTGTTTGAAGACTCTTTTCCACATGTGTACTGTGAGTGTACATATTTAATGGAAATCATAATGTGGGACTACCACATTGTCATGTCAGAATTCCTACAGTACGTTTCACAACACAGCATAAGATAGAATGAGCCATGTGCACAACAAGTTCATGTATATGATACCCTTGACAAACCTTTAGCATATGATGTTATTGACTAAGGCTGTGTTAAGATCCAATAACCCATGATAAAGTTAGTGCAAGTATGTCCACACTGGGTTAAGATCCAGTAACCCATGACAATGTTAGTGCAAGTATGTCCACACTCTGATGTGTTCTAAGGGCCAGACTTCATGATGCAAAGCAAAAAGGTGTAACGTATTGTTCCCCATGCATGCACATTGTTGGAGATGGTGTGCTGACGTGTCATTGTTGGTATGTATGAATATGACATGTTTGTGTGTAAAAAGTTATGTTTCATGTATGATAATTGGTGCATAGTACAATGGTGTGTTTAGGGATTTGACACATGCCAATTCTCTATTCCAGCATGGATATATGTAGGCCATTATCTCAAGGCTCTGTACTTATATCTGTGTTAACTATGTTTCTCTATGTGGGAAAAAGTGTATTGTTTACATACATTTGTAAGTAATCATGCAACACTTACACATTTTCACATGTGACTTGTTCCCTTTTGTCCATATGCAAATAGACGGCACCAAGCCTGGTCTACAAAGGTGGGACATGTGTGCTAAGATTTAGGAAGTATATCTTTAGCACATACACTTGGAATGCACAATGACTCAAATGTTATTTTTATTGTGAGACTTACATAATTGCATACAATCTGTATGGCAGGGTTGCTCTCGGTCAGTGATGGCACCATAGTCCTCAGTGCTCCAGTGGTGCTTTGTATGCCTACACAGGGCCATTGTTGCATGTATTGACACAGGTTGACTGTGGTCACCTCAGCTCAGTTCACCGTGCACAGGCAGCAGGCCCCTGACTGTGTCAAGAGTCAATGTAGCCTCTTCTGGGGATTGGCTGGCATTGGGTGGGGATCTGCCATCCTCATGATCGATCGCCAGCATTGTGATGCACAGTCACCTGCAAACATACACCTGCACATTTGTGGTCCTAGGTCAAGTATGTTTTTGTTACCTTTGGGGTTGTTGATGTCAGACTTGCCCAATTATATATTGGGGACTGGCAGCATGTTTGTGTTAGACATATCTCATCATTTGCTATAGTTTGACATGACATACAGGTGGGATTATTCCTATGATTCATGGTTAGGTCAGTGATAGATTGGGGAACTGGGTCATATCTTTAAAGCCACTGTACAGATACTGTCATATGTCACTAGTTTCTGTCACACTTGTTTGTGCTGGCCAAGCACATAGTTGTTGTCGTTGCCAAAGGGACTGGAAAATGTACTGACCTACACATTCTCTGTGAATATGTGTCTGGTGTTACATGGAAAAATTGTTGTGTTGTACAGTGAGTATTACTCTATGTGTGTTCCTTCAAACACACCGAGGGCATATTTTGTCATGTATGGTCCTAGTGCAACATTGCTGGCATAATTTCTGCTGATTACCCTTAGTACTCATCTTCGTCATCAACATTGCCCCTTCATTCATGCACAACATTGTAAGTCAGACATGTGTACTTTGTAGATGGACACACCTTCTTCTACAGGCTAAGCAATAGTATCCCTCCCATTTTCAGGCTTTGCTAAATCACATGCCTGGCCCCCCTCACATTACAGCACACTAGCCGCAGTACTTGTGTAGTGTCTGAGTGACCTCCACATACTAGATCTCAAAGTGACGTTGTAGGAAAGTAGCCTCTTTCTAGCATGGTTACCCCCACTTTTGGCCTGTTTGTGAGTGTGTGTCAGTGTGTTTTTACTGTGTCACTGGGATCCTGCAAGCCAGGACCCCAGTGCTCATAGTTTGTGGCCTAATGTGTATGCCTGTGTAGTGCCTAACTGTGTCATTGAGGTTCTGCTAACCAGAACCTCAGTGCTTATGCTCTCTCTGTTTTTGAATTTGTCTCTGTAGGCCAGTGACTTCATTTACCAATTTCAATTGGCACACTGGACCACCTTTATAAGTCCCTAGTAGATGGTACCTAGGTACCCAAGGCATTGGGGTTCCAGGAGATCCATATGGGCTGCAGCATTTCTTTTGCCACCCATAGGGAGCTCAGATAAACCCTTCCACAGGACTGCCATTGCAGCCTGCGTGAAATAGTGCACACACTATTTCACAGCCATTTTCACTGCACTTAAGTAACTTTTAAGTCTCCTATATGTCTAACCTTCACTTGCTAAAGGTTAGGTGCAAAGGTACTAAGTGTGAAGGCACCCTTGCACTAGCAAAGGTGCCCCCACATAGTTCAGGACCCGGACTTTGTGAGTGCGGGCACACCATTGCATGCATGCACTACATATAGGTCAATACCTATATGTAGCTTCACAATGGTAACTCTGAATATGGCCATGAAACATGCCTAAAATCATGGAATTAACCCCCCATTGTAAATCTGGTATTGGGGAGCCAATTCCATGCATCCTGGAGGCTCCGCCATGGACCCCCAGTACTAACAAACCAGCTCTCTGAGGCTTGCACTGCAGCTACAGCTGCTGCCACCTCACAGATAGGGTTCTGCCCTCCTGGGGTCTGGGCAGCCCAGTCCTGGGAAGGCAGAACAAAGCAGTTCCTCTGAGAGCAGGGTGTTACACCCTCTCCCTTTGGAAATAGGTGTTACAGTCTGGGGAGGGTTAGCCTCCCCCAGCCTCTGGGAATGCTTTGAAGGGCACAGATGGTGCCCTCCTTGCATAAACCAGTCTACACTGGTTCAGGGACCCCTTCTCCCCTTCTCTGGCGGGAATTGAACAAAGGAAAGGGGAGTGACCACTCCCCTGTCCATCACCACCCCAGGGGTGGTGCCCATAGCTCCTCCAGTGTGTCCCAGACTTCTGCCATCTTGGTTTGCAAGGTGTGGGGGCTCTCTGGAGGGCTCTGAGTGGCCAGTGCGAGCAGGTGACGTCAGAGGCCCTTCCTGATAGGTCCTTACCTGATAAGGTAGCCAATCCCCCTCTCAGGGCTATTTAGGGTCTCTCCTGTGGGTTCTCTTCAGATTCTGCTTGCAAGTTTCCTTCAGGAATTCTCTGCAACAACTTCAGCGTCCTCTGACCTTGGATCAACAGCAGCCTGCTCCAAGAACCGCTGTAACTGCAACAAAGTGTCTACAAGAGACACTTTTCTCAGCAACCTCAGCTCCAAGTCAGCAACTGCAACAATTTCCATGGTGTGCATGCTCTGGGGACTCCCTGTCTTCATCCTGCACCAGAAGGACCAAAGAAATCTCCTGTGGAGTGACAGAGTCACTCCTCTGCTCCAAGCAGGCACCTTCCAAGGCAATGACCGGTACACCGGGACTCCTCTCATGGCAACGAGCATGCTCCTAAGGACACAGAGGGTGGATATCATTGACATAGACTGTCCTGAGGTTATGCTGATGCAATTTGGAGGAGGTAAGACCTTGCCTTCCCCAAGAACGATGGTACCCCTGTGTTTTGTGTCTTCTTCGCCTCCTGAGGCCTCTGTGCACTCTTTGCAAAATTTATTTGTGCACAGCCTGACCCAGGTCCCCAGCACTCCACCCTGCAATGCTCAACTTGCTGAGTTATTCTCCGGCGGCGTGGGACCTTCTTTTGTTGTGCTGCATCAACCACATTTTGCACCTCCTTTGAACCCAGATCCTGGGGATTCTGGGGGTGCTGCCTGGCATCCTGAGGGCTCTCTAAAGTGCTGAGAGCCCCCTCTTCCTCCTCACTTAGAGTTGAGGCACCCAGGTCCCTCCTGGGTCCATCCAGAACCATTTTGATGAAAAACACACTATTGCCGTAGCCAAGGCTTATTGGTGCCTTCCAACACGAAATTACATCTGCAACAATCTTCACACCATGGGACATCTTTTGCATCTTGCAGAAACCCGCTGGCATCTTCCTAGGGTGCATTTCTGCAGTCTTCAACTAACTAGGGGCTCTTTTTTTGCACCCTCTTTTGGGTTGGCAGGGGCTCATGTCCTTCCTGGAACTTCTTTTGACTTCTGGACTTGGGCCCCTTCCTTTGCAGGTCTTCAGGTCCAATAATCCAGTAGTTGTTCTTTGCAGACTTGGTTGGCTGCTGCAAACTCCCAAAAACAAGGTGTAGTGTGTCCTAAGGAAACTTGCAGTAGTTTACTCCTGCTTTTCTGGGCTCTGGGGTGAGTAATTTACTTACGTTTACTGTATTCTTACTCTCCCAGCGATTCTGCACACACTACACTTGTCTAGAGGGAATTCGTGATCCTCATTCCACTTTTTTAGTATACGGTTTATGTTGCCCCTAGACCTACTTTCTCCCATTGCATTCTATAGGATTTCCTACTGTTTGCATTGTTCTATGACTATTTACTTGTCTAATTTTAGTGTCTAGTGTATATATTGTGTATTATACTTACCTCCAGAAGGAGTATTGTCTCTAAGATATTTTTGGTACTGTGTCACCCAAATAAATACCTTCATTTTTGTTAACACTGAATATTGTCTTTACTTGTGTATAAGTACTGTGTAACTATAAGTGGTATTGCATGAACTTTGCATGTCTTCTAGTTCAGCCTAAGCTGCTCTGCTATAGCTACCTCTATCAGCCTAAGCTGCTAGAACACTACCACATTCTCTAAGAAGGGATAACTGGATCTGGTGTAAGGTGTAAGTACCAAAGGTACCCACTACACACCAGGCCAGCCTCCTACAGATGTAAGGGAGTCTCTCAGCTGTTGTGGAAGGCTGGCCTGGTTTGTAGTGGGTACCTAAGGTTCTTAAACCTTATACTAGGTCCAGTTATGCCTTATTAGTGAAATGTAGACAGTGTCTAGAAGCCAGACTCTCTACAGGTAGTGTGAATGAGCAGGCAAGGCCTAACTAGGAGACATGCAAAGATCATGCCTTACCACTGTAATCACACAGTACTTACACACATGAAAGAAAATACTCAGTGTTACAAAAATACAGGTACTTTATTTTGGTGACACAAATGCCAAAAATACCATAGAGGCTCTACTCACTTAGGAGGTAAGTAATACAAAAATGATATACACTAGTATGCAGCAGAAGCTGTAAAAACTGTCAGAAAACAGTGCAAATAGGGAAAATCACAATAGTAAGAAATGGGCCTGGGGGAACACAAACCATATACTAGGAAAGTGGAATGCAAAAGTCGGTTTCCCACCTAGTAAAGTGTAGTGTGTAGAGGGGCGCTGGGAGTATTAGAAAACACCAAAGGTAAGTAATAGAACCCACCCCAGGGCACAGGAAAGCAGGAGTAAATCACAGTGACTTTCCCAGAACACACAAGAACGTGAGAAAGAAGATTATGCAAGAACCAGAAGAGACTGCAAGACACCAACAGTGGATTCCTGGACCTGAAGACCTGTGGAAGAAAGGGACCAAGTCCAAGAAGCACTGAAGAGTCTATGGTGAACAGGAGGCTCTGCTAACCCGCATGAAGGTGCAGAAGAGGAACCACCGGTGAGGAGCAACAGTCAGTATTGCACCCAAGAAGATGGATTCGGGTTCCTGGTTGGTTCAGATGATGTCTCACACTGGATTGATGAAGGCAGGCTGGTTTGCACTGCTGGATTCTGCCAACAAGCCTTGCCACAAGCAAAGCACACGGTAAGCGGAAAATGGCGCTGCCCCGGACCAGGAGGGACCTGGTGGACGCAGATGGGGCTCTCAGCAACTCGGAGAGCCCTCAGAAAACCAGGCACTGTGCACAGGAGTCCCAGTGCAAGGGGACAAAGAAGGTGCAAAAGGATGCCCATGCAGCACTACACAATGGGATCCCACACCGCCGGAGAACCATTCAGGAAGCTGTGCATCACAGGAAGGAGTGCTGGTGGCTGGAGCTGCATGGTGCATGAAGAACTTTGTGGAAGTAAGCCTTGGCAACTGCAAAGCACGTGTTGCACGGGTACTGTCTTGCATGGGGATGCAAGCTCTTACCTCCACCAAAGTTGAACAGATGGATGTCAGGACCATTGGAACCACTTCAGTCCACCACCCGTGTTGCTGAATCCACACACTTCTTCAGGAGAGGGGTACCTATGCCACTGGGCATCGGTGCAGAGGGGTGACTCCGTCACTTCTAGGGAGATTCCTTCATTCTTCTGGTGCAGGCTGAAGACAGGCAGTCCTCAGAAGAGCATGACCTGGAAATAGTTGCAGTTGCTGGCAGGAGCTGAAGATACAATGTTGCAGAAGTCGTCTTTGCTTCTTTGTTGCAGTTTGTGGAGTTCCTGGAGTTTCCAGATGCAGTTTCTTTCGTAAGAAGATGAAGTAAAGGATGCAGAGGATTCCTGCTGGAGTCTTGCAATCCGAATCCGAAGAACCGCCCAAGTGGAGAGACCGTAAATAGCCCTGAAAGGGGCTTTGGTCAGCTAAACAGGTAAGCACCTATCAGGGGAGTGCTCTGACGCCACATGCTAGCACTGGCTACTCAGATGCTCTCAGAGTTCCCTGCCAACTTGGAATCCAAGATGGCATAACCCAGGGACTCTCTGGAGAAGCTCTGAGCACCACCCCTGGGGTGGTGATGGACAGGGGAGTGGTACTCCCCTTCTCTTTGTCCAGTTTCGCACCAGAGCAGGGATTGGGGGTCCCTGAACTGGGGTAGACTGGATTATGCAAGAAGGGCACCATCTGTGCCCTTCAAAGCATTTCCAGGGGCTGTGGGAGACTACCCCTTCCATGCCTGTAATACCTATTTCCAAAGTGAGATGGTGTAACTCCCCTCTCCCAAAGGAAATCCGTTGTTCTGCCTTCCTGGGCTTGAGCTACTCAAGGAAGAGGAGGGCAGAAACCTGTCTGAGAGGTGGCAGCAGCTGGGGCTGTATGGAAAACCTCAGGAGGCTGAAATGGCAGTACTGGGGGTCCTCTAAAGAGCCTCCAGAGTGCATGGAATCATACAACCAATGCTTGAAAAAGCCTTGGGGTATAATTTCAACATGTTTGATATCAAACATGCCTATGTTTGGAGTTACCATTATGTAGCTGGACACAGGTAGTGACATATGTCCAGTACACGCGTAAAATGGCGTCCCCGCACTCACGAAGTCTGGGGAAAAAAGGTCTTGGAGGTGATGGGGGCACCTCTACCAGTGCAGGGGTGCCCTCACACACAGGTACTCTGCACCCAGCCCTCAGTGCTGTAGGGCCTGCTATAGGGGTGTGTAGGAGGCTGGCCTGGCTTATAGTGGGTACCTTGTGGTACTTACACCTTGTGCCAGGTCCAGTTATCCCTTATTAGTAGATTAGTAGTGTTCTAGCAGCTTAGGCTGATAGAGGTAGCTATAGCAGAGCAGCTGAGGCTGAACTAGGAGACATACAAAGCTCCTACCATACCACTTATATCACTTAGCACTATATCATAAGAAACACAATACTCAGAGTTACTAAAAATGAAGGTACTTTAGTTTAGTGACAATATGTCAAAAGTATCTCAGAGGATATACTCACTTAGGAGGTAAGTAAAATACACAAAATATACACACAGACCAAAATCAGGTAAGTGAACAGTTAGCAAAGCAGTGCAAATACTGTAGAACACAATAGAATGCAATAGGAGAAAATAGGCCTAGGGGCAACACAAACCATATACTCCAAAAGTGGAATGCGAACCACGAATGGACCCCAGGCCTAGTGTAGTGTGTAGCGGGTCTCTGGGAGTGTATGAAAACACTAAGGGTGTCCAAGATACCCCACCCCAAGACCCTGAAAAGTAGGAGTAAAGTTACCCTACTACCCCAGAAAGACAGTAAAGTCGAAATAGGGGATTCTGCAAGGACAACAACTGACTCAAAGCACTGAAGATGGATTCCTGGACCTGAGGACCTGCAAAGGAAGGGGACCAAGTCCAAAAGTCCAGGGGGGGCAGGAGCCTACTAAACCCCGGATGAAGGTGCAAAAGGGCTGCCTCCAGGTGGAAGAAGCTGAAGATTCTGCAACAACCGAAGGTGCCAGGAACTTCTCCTTTGGTCAGATGATGTCCCACGGTATGCTAAGGGATGTGGAGTTGTTTCCATACAGAAAGACTGGAAACAAGCCTTGCTAGCTGCAAGAGTCGCAGTTAAGGATTTTGGGTACTGCCAGGGCCCAGGAAAAACCAGGAGGTCGCCCCTTGGAAGATGACACAGAGGGGGTGCTCGGCAACAAAGAGAGCCCAGGCAGAAGCCGGCAGCACCCAAAGAGGCACCTGAACAGGCATTCAGAAGATCTGACACAGCGGTCGTCTCAGCACAACAAAAAAGGGTCCCACGAAGTCGGAGTCCAACTCAGCGAGGTGGGCAAAGCAGGACAGAGTGCTGGGGACCTGGGCTCTGCTGTGCACAAAGGAAGTCCTACAAAAGTGCACAGAAGCCCTAGCATCTGCAGTTCATGCTTTACACAGGATTACTGTCTGGCGTGGGGAGGCAAGGACTTACCTCCACCAAATTTGGACAGAAGGGCCACTGGACTGTCAGGGACACTTGTATCCAGCTCCTCTGTTCCAGGGACCATGCTTGTCAAGATGGGAGGGAACCCAGAGGACTGGTGATGCAGAAGTTTGGTGCCTCCGTTAGCAGGGGGAAGATTCCGTCGACCCACTGGAGATTTCTTCTTGGCTTTCAGTGCAGGGTGAAGGCAGACAGCCCTCAGAGCAAGCACCACCAGGAAACAGTCGAGAAAGCCGGCAGGATGAGGCGCTACAATGTTGCTGGTATTCTTCTTGCTACTTTGTTGCGGTTTTGCAGGCATCCTGGAGCAGTCAGCGGTCGATTATGGCAGAAGTCGAAGAGGGAAGTGCAAAGGAACTGCGGTGAGCTCTTGCATTCGTTATCTGGTGAGAAACCCACAGGAGAGACCCTAATAAGCCCTCAGAGGAGGATTGGCTACAGAGAAAGGTAAGCACCTATCAGGAGGGGTCTCTGACGTCACCTGCTGGCACTGGCCACTCAGAGGTCTCGATTGTGCCCTTACACCTCTGCATCCAAGATGGCAGAGGTCTGGGACACACTGGAGGAGCTCTTGGCACCTCCCATTGGGAGGTGCTGGTCAGGGGAGTGGTCCCTCCCCTTTCCTTTGTCCAGTTTTGCCCCAGAGCAGGGCTGGGGGGATCCCTGAACTGGTGTAGACTGGCTTATGCAAGGAGGGCACCATCTGTGCCCTTCAAAGCATTTCCAGAGGCCAGAGGAGGCTACTCCTCTCAGGCCCTTAACACCTATTTCCAAAGGGAGAGGGTGTAACACCCTCTCTCAGAGGAAATCCTTTGTTCTGCCTTCCTGGAACTGGGCTGCCCAGGCCCAAGGGGGGCAGAAACATATCTGAGGGTTGGCAGCAGCGGTAGCTGCAGAGAAAACCCCAGAGAGTTAGTTTGGCAGTACCCGGGCTCTATGCTGGAGCCCCGGGGATGCATGGAATTGTCTCCCCAATACCAGAATGGTATTGGGGGGACAATTCCATGATCCTAGGCATGTTACATGGCCATGTTCGGAGTTACCATTGTGACGCTACATATAGGTAATGACCTATATGTAGTTCACACGTGTAATGGTGTCCCTGCACTCAAAAGTCTGGGGAAATTGCCCTGAACAATGTGGGGGCACCTTGGCTAGTGCCAGGGTGCCCTCATACTTAGTAACTTTGCACCTAACCTTCACTAAGTGAGGGTTAGACATATAGGTGACTTATAAGTTACTTAAGTGCAATGAAAAATGGCTGTGAAATAACGTGGACTTTATTTCACTCAGGCTGCAGTGGCAGTCCTGTGTAAGAATTGTCTGAGCTCCCTATGGGTGGTGAAAGAAATGCTGCAGCCCATAAGGATCTCCTGGAACCCCAATACCTGGGTACCTAGGTACCATATACTAGGGAATTATAAGGGTGTTCCAGTGTGCCAATCAGAATTGGTAAAATTAGTCACTAGTCTGCAGTGACAATTTTAAAAGCAGAGAGAGCATAAACATTGAGTTTCTGGTTAGCAGAGCCTCAGTGATACAGTTAGGCACCACACAGGGAAAACATACAGGGCACACCTTATAAGCAATGGGATCCTGGCTAGCAGGATCCCAGTGACACAGGCAAAAACAAACATACATATAAGTAAAAATGGAGGTAACATGCCAGGCAATATGGTACTTTCCTACAGGGTGGCATATAAGTGGCCTGGTGCAGTTTAAATGGCAGTGAAAGGGTGCATGCACCTTTTCACGCAGGCTGCAATGGTAGTCCTGTAGAAGCCTTTGCATGGGCACCCTATGCGTGGCAAATGTTATGCTGCAGCCCATAGGGATCCCCTGGAACCCCAATGCCCTGAGTACCTCAGTACCATATACTAGGGACTTATAAGGGGGCACCAGTATGCTAATTGTGGCTGAAATACTGGATCACCAGTATTCAATAACCATAATTTAAGGGAGAAATCATAACTACTGGGGTCCTGATTAGCCCTGCTGGGCAAGAGAGAGAATGAAAAGAAGAACTTGAGGAGGAGGTGCAGAAAGAGGATCAATTTGTTTTTTTCTGAACACCATGCTACAAGTTTTTGCCACCAGCAGGTTTACACCATCTTGGTGGAGGGGTCCCTGACTGCAAAGATGACATCACAGACTTTGGGAGGAATGTCAAAAGTTGTCAACTGTCGCTGCTCAATCTCCACGCAAGAAGGCGAAGACTGTGTTCGGTTGGGACCCTATCCTGCTGCTGCGATAGAAGATCCTCCCAAATAGGCAGCCTGATCAGAGGATAAACGGCCATGCTCAAGAGCCTGGGATATCAGACTCTCCATGCCTAGTCTGGAGCCACAAGGATGACTTGGGCCAGGTCGTTCTTGATCTTCTTGAGAATTCTGAGCAGGAGAGGTATTGGCGGAAAGGTGTGCAGGAGGCCTTAGCTCCACTCGAGATGAAAAGTATCTCTGAGCGAGAGCCAACTTGGAAACTCTAGTGCACAAAACTGCTGACAGTGCATATTCCCGGCAGAGGCAACCAGATCTAACTAAGGCACTCCCCACTACTGAAAGAGACCTTGTGCCACCTCTGGGTGGCGATGCCATTCATGATCCGCTCTGTATCTTCAGCTGAGTTTGTGCACTCTGGCGTTCAGAGAGCCTGTCAGTTGTTAAACTAGCAGGAAAATGTTCTGACATTTCAGCCCTGTCCAGAGATGTAGGGCTTCTTGACAAAGGGTCCACAACCCCACTCCACCCTGTTTGTTGCAGGACCACATGGTGCTATTGTTTACCATGAACACCTGTGCTAGCATTCCCTTGATGGAGTGTAGAAAGGCTTTCAATGTCGGCAGGATCACTCATAGCTCCAGTAGGTTGATGTAGAGTCCGGATTCCGCCAAAGACCAGAGTCCCCTGATCTCCACCTCCCCCAGATGGCTGCCCCATCCTTGGAATGGCACGTCTGTCACTACTGTCAGATCTGGCTAGGGAAGGGAGAGGGGTTTGTAAACCACTGCTGCATGTCTTTCACAGGTCATCCGAGATCTGGAACATGTCGGAGAGATTCTCCTGATGCTGAGCCTATTAGAACTTCAGGGCCCACTGCATAGACTGGATGTGCCAGCGGGCATGTGTCACCAGCCATGAGTCCCTGCAGCCTCAGAGTCAGTCTCACCAAAATCCAGGATAGAGACTAAAACATTGGTATCTTTGCCTGAATATCCTGGATTCTCCGTTCATGTGAATATGCCCAAAACTGTACCATGTCCACAACAGCTCAGGTGAAAGGAAACATCTTGGAAGGAATCAGGTGTGTCTTTGTAAACCCTAGTGAGTGCCGGAGGTCCGCTGTAATCTGGAGGTGGGACATGACAAGCTGGGGGAGCCTGCCTTCAGCAGCCAGTCATTGAGGTAGGGGAAGACTGTCAGCACTGATCTCCACAGAGGAGCTGCAGCCGCCACCATCACCTTGGTGAATACCTAAGGGACGTCCATAAGGCCAAAAGGTAGCACCGTGACCTGAAAATGCCCATGGCCTACATTTGTGGCCAGGCAGGACGGAGATGTGGAAATATATATCCTGTAAATCCAGTGCTACCATCCATTCTTATGTGTCTAGCGAGAATGGACCTGAGCTAACGTGAGCATTTTAAACTTCTCTTTCTTGAGAAAGAATTGAGAGGGTACAGGTCTAGGAAAGGATGGAAACCTCCATTCTTTTGGGCTACCAGAGAGTAGCGGGAATAGCAACCCTGACCTTCTTCTGGTGTCGGCATCCTCTCTATGGCTCCCTTGGCAAAGAGAGCTGTCTCTTCCTAACAGAGAAGGGATAAGTGAGCCTCTCTCAGCTTGTTGTAAGTTGGTGGCATGAGGGGAGGGGTAGTCATGAAGGGAAGGGAGTAGCCCTTTTAAATGATCTGCAAATCCTACCTGTCTGATGTTATGGGCTGCCAGTGGGGAGGTGATGGCGAATCATGCTGCCTACTGGGTGCCCATGGTGGTATGAGGGCAAATTAAGAGGGTTTGTAGGCTGCAGCTGCCAGGGTGGTGGTGGACTAGCCTGACCACTGGCTGCCTGACTCACGAGATGCAGAAAAATGGCTCCCAGTTGCAGTTACCCCCCACGTTTCGCCTGATATTGATACTGACTTGACTAAGAAGTGTGCTGGGACCCTACCAACCAGGCCCCAGCACCAGTGTTCTTTCACTAAAAATGCACCATTGTTTCTTCAATTGGCACACCCCTGACTCACAGATAAGTCCTTTTTAAAAGGTATGATTGGTACAAAGGGCCCTGTGACCAGGGAAGGTCCCTAAGGGCTGCAGCATGTGTTGTGCCACCCTGAGACCCCTCACCTAACAGATGCACACTGCCATTGCAGATTGTGTGTGTTGGTGGGGAGAACAAGGCAAAGTCAACATGGCATGCCCCTCAGGGTGCCATGCCCACAAAACACTGTCTGTGGCATAGGTATGTCACCCCTCTAGCAGGCCTTACAGTCCTAAGGCAGGGTGCACTATACCACAGGTGAGGGCATAGCTGCACGAGTACTATGCCCCTACAGTGTCTAAGTCCATTCTTAGACACTGTAAGTGCAGTGTGGCCATATTAAGTATATGGTCTGGGAGTTTGTCAAAAACGAATTTCACAGTTCCGTAATTGCTACACTGAATACTGGGAAACTTCTCAGAA
This sequence comes from Pleurodeles waltl, assembly GCF_031143425.1. Taxonomy (NCBI): domain Eukaryota; kingdom Metazoa; phylum Chordata; class Amphibia; order Caudata; family Salamandridae; genus Pleurodeles; species Pleurodeles waltl. The sequence continues at coordinate 725,356,241 of NC_090443.1, forward strand.
TAATAAACCCACACTGTTGCCAGTGCTGGATTTATTAAGAAATAAACACAGATGCCCCCTGTATTTCACCCAATCCTTCAGTGCAGGACTGACTGATCTGTGCCAGCCTGCCACAGAGACGATATTCTGACCCCCTGGGGTGAGAGCCTTTATGTTCTCTGGGGCCAGAAACAAACCCTGCACTGGGTGGAGGTGCTTCACACCTCCCCCCTGCAGGAACTGTAACACCTAGCAGTGAGCCTCAAAGACTCCGGCTTCGTGTTACAATGCCCCAGGGCACTCCAGCTAGTGGAGATGCCCGCCCCATTAGACGCAGCCCCCACTTTTTGAGGTAAGTCAGGAGGAGATAATGAGAAAAACAAGGAGGAGTCACCCTCCAACCAGGACACCCTCTAAGGTGTCCTGAGCTGATGTGACTTATTCCTTGAAAATCCTCCATCTTGCTTTGGAGGATTTCCCCCAATAGGATTAGGGATGTGCCCCCCCTCCCCAAAGGGAGGAGGCACAAGGAGAGCGTAACCACCCTCAGGGACAGTAGCCATTGGCTACTGCCCTCCAGCCCTAAACACACCCCTAAATTTAGTATTTAGCGGCGACCCTGAACCCAGGAAATCAGATTCCTGCAACCTGAAACAAGAAGAAGGACTGCTGACCTGAAAGCCCCGCAGAGATGACGGAGACGACAACTGACTTGGCCCCAGCCCTACCGGCCTGTCTCCAGACTCAGAGAACCTGCACAGTGATGCATCCAGTGGGACCAGCGACCTCTGAGGACTCAGAGGGCTGACCTGCACATAAATGACCAAGAAACTCCTGAGGACAGCGGCTCTGTCCAAAACTGCAACGAAGAAAACATCTTTAAGAGACTCCAGCCTCCTTGCGGAAGCGTGAGTCTTCACACTCTGCACCCGACGCCCCCAGCTCCTGTCCAGAAGAACAAACACCGCAGAGAGGACCCCCAGGCAACTCCAATGACGTGGACACCCTGAGTCGACCTCCCTGCACCCCCACAGCGACGCCTGCAGAGCGGATCCAGAGGCTCCCCCTGACCGCATCTCCATGTTACAAAGGAACCCAACGCCTGGAAGAAGCACTGCACCCGCAGCCCCCAGGACTTTGAGGACCCAACCACCGGTGCAGGAGTGACCAGCAGGCAGCCCTCATCCTAGCCCAGTTGGTGGCTGGCCCGAGAAGCCCCCCTGTGCCCTGTCTCCATTACCAGAGTGACCCCCGGGTCTCTCCATTGATTCCGATCTATAATCCAACACCTACTTTGTACACTGCAGCCGGCCACCCCTGTGCCTCTGAGGGTGTATTTTGTGTGCCTGTTTGGGACCCCCCCAGTGCTCTACAAAACCCCCCTGGTCTGCTTCCCGAGCACGCAGGTACTTACCTTCTAGCAGACTGGAACCGGAGCACCCCTGTTCTCCATAGGCACCTATGCTATTTGGGCCCTAATTTGACCTCTGCACCTGACCTGCCCTGTGTTGCTGGTGCTGGGTGTTTGGAGTTGACTTGAACCCCCAACGGTGGGCTGCCTATGCCCAGGAGACTGAACTTCTAAGCGCTTTACTTACCTGAGAATCTAACTATTACTTACCTCCCCCAGGAACTGTTGATTTTTGCAGTGTCCACTTTTAAAATAGCTTATTGCCATTTTTGCCAAAACTGTGTACATTACTGCTTTAATTCAAAGTTCCATACTTACCTGTGTCAAGTACCTTACAATTTATGTAGTTACCTAAATTCTGAATCTTGTGGTTATAAAATAAATTAAGAAAATAATATTTTTCTATATAAAAACCCATTAGTCTGGAGTTAAGTCTTTAAGTGTGTGTTCTCATTTATTGTCTGTGTGCATACAACAAATTCTTAACACTACCCTCTGATAAGCCTACTGCTCGACCACACTACCACAAAAGAGAGCATTGGTATTATCTAATTTTGCCACTATCAACCTCTAAGGGGAACCCTTGGACTCGGTGCACACTATCTCTCACTTTGAGATAGTATATAGAGCCAACTTCCTACACAAGGTCTGTGGTGCTGCACCCGAAGCCATGCAGAGGTTGGGGAGCATGAGTGGCCCAGTGGCTGGGAGGGTAAAATCGCAGTAGGAAGCCCCTTTGGTGGCAACAAAAGGAGCGAAAGGTGGATTATTGATGATGAGGGGCCATGGAAAGCCCCAAGGACCTGGCCGTAGCCCTACTGTTCTTAAAGTGCTGGATCCACCTTGTATCCAAAGAGACAGGAGACATCAAAGGGCATTTCATAAGTGATGATTGGACATCCCTGGAAAAGCCAGTCATCCTCAACCAGGTGTGTTGCCTCCCCACTACCATCCACAAAACTGCTCTGCACAGTGAGTCAGTGTTATCCAGTCCACAACAGAAAGTGAACTTCGCTGCATCTCTCCCATCTGCAGCAGCCTGGGAGAGTTAGGCCTGTGCCTCCTCTGGGACAGTTGGCAGCACCTACACAACAGTGTCCCACAGAGCATTAGAATAGCGGACCAAATGGCATGTGGGACCACAATTCCAGGCTGGTGGAAGAAAACATCTTCTTCTCTAAGGCATCAAGCCTCTTGGGTTCCCTAACCAGGGGTGCGGTAGGGAAGATGACATGATTAAATGGGACTTGGAGGCTTGAATCACAAAGCTCACTGTGGTAGGAAGTTGTGTGAGGATGTCGCATAGTCTCTCATTATTCTAATGATACTACTGGATTTGAGCGGCAGAATCACTTGCCGTGTGGGAGACTGGGTCTTAACCCTCTATAGGTGACACCTGTTGCCCTAATCTGGGTTTTGCACCAGATAACTAGCAGTGCCTCATCTCTCCCCAAGAGCAAGGATGACTGGGCAGCCGAGCGCATGACACAATTGACTCCTCAAGGAAATCGTGGTTACTCAGATCTCATCCGTTTCTCTCAGTTACATTAGTCTCACGTATACAATGACAAACAGAGGCAGTATATGTTTCAATAAGGTTTTTTAATGAAGCAACTGCATCTTAGATAATAAAGCATGTACTGCAATAACCAGGACGATAAAGGTTGACAAGATTAAAATTGTGACAATGAGAATAAAGCATAAAAATAAAGCTACCATATTGTCACTAGAGTCAATAGACTAATTCTTACCTACGCTATAATAGAGCACAGCATATCAAGCACTAGTTCCCCCCTTCAGTTTCCCCTGGGAAGACACCATTCCCCCATACCTGAGCAAAGGCCTGAAGTTTGCATAAGCAGCTGTAGCGAAGTGTTCAGCAATCAGCATACAGTCGTGGTTATCTGGCTAGAATCTCCCTCTAACATGTATGGGACAGAGAAGTGTTTTTATAATAAAACAACTGATGTTCTGAGAAAATGTCCCTACGTAAGGATGTGTGTGTTTCTATGAATACCAGAAACAAAATGTTTACCACGTTTACCTGCAACATTTCTTACTGTAGCCTTGAGAGAAGCACAGAGTGCTTGTTTTAGAACACAGTGCTGGCCTAAGCAAAGAACAGCTGGATAGAAAGAAATAAAACAAGACCACAAATGTGGCTATTGTTAAAATAATAAACAAAGCTGAATAAAATATACTTAGGTTTAAGTGCACAGTGGCAGGCCTAGTGTGCTAAAATAACGTGCATGGAGCGATTAACTAAAATGGCTACACAGCACCCTCCCCTTGCTGGTTAAAGGTGGTTCAAAGCCTAATTATGTATAAAAGCTACTAAAACTCAACCTAAGATATGTATATATATATAAATGTCAATAATGACAAGTTAAAAAGGACACTTGAGCATATATAAAAGGACAATTTAAAAATGTTAACTTGTGGCATAAAAAGGCCGTAATTCAAGAGTCAGTCATTTTTTTGTATTATTAGAGAATATAGGATGGTACAGAGTATACATGAACATATCTTCAGAGCATTACATAACAACAGGTAATTTCACAATAGGTATATAGGTGTGTGTAAGCTAATGAATATTCTGAGTAATAGGTTATAGGGTTATGGGTGAATGGGGGGTATAGAAAGAGGGGGTGGGATATAAGAGGGAAAATTAGTGTAGGGAAATGCCTCCTTGGCATGGTTACCCCCTGACTTTTTGCCTTTGCTGATGCTATGTTTTGATTTGAAAGTGTGCTGAGGCCTGCTAACCAGGCCCCAGCACCAGTGTTCTTTCCCTAACCTGTACTTTTGTTTACACAATTAGCACACCCTGGCATCCAGGTAAGTCCCTTGTAACTGGTACCCCTGGTACCAAGGGCCCTGATGCCAGGGAAGGTCTCTAAGGGCTGCAGCATATCTTATGCCACCCTGGGGACCTCTCACTCAGCACAGACACACTGCTTGCCAGCTTGTGTGTGCTAGTGAGGACAAAAAGAGTAAGTCGACATGGCACTCCGCTCAGGGTGCCATGCCAACCTCACACTGCCTATGCAGTATAGATAAGTCACCCCTCGAGCAGGCCTTACAGCCCTAAGGCAGGGTGCACTATACCATAGGTGAGGGCACCAGTGCATGAGCACTGTGCCCCTACAGTGTCTAAGCAAAACCTTAGACATTGTAAGTGCAGGGTAGCCATAAGAGTATATGGTCTGGGAGTCTGTCAAACACGAACTCCACAGCACCATAACAGCTACACTGAAAACTGGGAAGTTTGGTATCAAACTTCTCAGCACAATAAATGCACACTAATGCCAGTGTACATTTTATTGTAACATACACCCCAGAGGGCACCTTAGAGGTGCCCCCTGAAACCTTAACCAACTACCCGTGTAGGCTTACTGGTTTTAGCAGCCTGCCACACTCGAGACATGTTGCTGACCACATGGGAAGAGTGCCTTTGTCACTCTGTGGCTAGTAACAAAGCCTGCACTGGGTGGAGATGCTTATCACCTCCCCCTTGCAGGAGCTGTAACACCTGGCGGTGAGCCTCAAAGGCTCACCCCCTTTGTTACAGCACCACAGGGCATTCCAGCTAGTGGAGTTGCCCGCCCCCTCCGGCCACGGCCCCACTTTTGGCAGCAAGGCCGGAGGAGATAATGAGAAAAACAAGGAGGAGTCACTGACCAGTCAGGACAGCCCCTAAGGCAAACTGAGCTGAAGTGACTCTGACTTTTAGGAATCCTCCATCTTGCAGATGGAGGATCCCCCCAATAGGGATAGGAATGTGACCCCCTCCCCTTGGGAGGAGGCACAAAGAGGGTGTAGCCACCCTCAGGGCTAGTAGCCATTGGCTACTGCCCTCCCTGACCTAAACACACCCCTAAATTCTGTATTTAGGGGCTCCCCTGAACCTAGGAACTCAGATTCCTGCAACCTAAGAAGAAGAGGACTGCTAAGCTGAAAAACCCTGCAGAGAAGACGGAGACACCAACTGCTTTGGCCCCAGCTCTACCAGCCTGTCTCCCCCCTTCTGAAGAAACTGCTCCAGCGACGCTATCCCCAGGGACCAGCGACCTCTGAATCCTCAGAGGACTGCCCTGCTCTAGAATGACCAAGAAACTCCAGAGAACAGCGGCCCTGTTCACCAAAGACTGCAACTTTGTTTCCAAAGGAGCAACTTCAAGACAACTGCGTTTCCCGCCGGAAGCGTGAGACTTGCTACTCTGCACCCGACGCCCCCGGCTCGACCTGTGGAGAAACAACACTTCAGGGAGGACTCCCCGGCGACTCCGAGACTGTGAGTAACCAGAGTTGCCCCCCCTGAGCCCCCATAGCGACACCTGCAGAAGGAATCCCGAGGCTCCCCCTGACCGCGACTGCCTGACTCCCAGATCCCGACGCCTGGAAAAGACTCTGCACCCGCAGCCCCCAGGACCTGAAAGATCGGAACTCCAGTGCAGGAGTGACCCCCAGGAGGCCCTCTCCCTTGCCCAGGTGGTGGCTACCCCGAGGAGCCCCCCCCCCTTGCCTGCCTGCATCGCTGAAGAGACCCCTTGGTCTCCCATTGATTTACATTGGAAACCCGACGCGTGTTTGCACACTGCACCCGGCCGCCACCTTGCTGCTGAGGGTGTACTTTCTGTATTAACTTGTGTTCCCCCCCCCGGTGCCCTACAAAACCCCCCTGGTCTGCCCTCCGAAGACACGGGTACTTACCTGCTGGCAGACTGGAACCGGGGCACCCTGTTCTCCATTGAAGCCTATGTGTTTTGGGCACCACTTTGAACTCTGCACCTGACCGACCCTGAGCTGCTGGTGTGGTAACTTTGGGGTTGCTCTGAACCCCCAACGGTGGGCTACCTTGGACCCAAACTTGAACCCCGTAGGTGGTTTACTTACCTACAAAAACTAACAAATACTTACCTCCCCCAGGAACTGTTGAAAATTGCACTGTGTCTAGTTTTAAAATAGCTATATGTGATTTATTTGAAAAGCATATATGCTATTGTGATTATTCAAAGTTCGTAAAGTACTTACCTGCAATACCTTTCATTTGAAGTATTACATGTAAAATTTTAACCTGTGGTTCTTAAAATAAACTAGGAAAATATATTTTTCTATACAAAAACCTATTGGCCTGAAATTGCCTCCGAGTGTGTGTTCCTCATTTATTGCCTGTGTGTGTACAACAAATGCTTAACACTACTCCTTTGATAAGCCTACTGCTCGACCACACTACCACAAAATAGAGCATTAGTATCATCTCTTTTTGCCACTATCTTACCTCTAAGGGGAAGCCTTGGACTCTGTGCATACTATTCCTTACTTTGAAATAGTGCATACAGAGCCAACTTTCTACAATTAGTCATGGGGGAGATAGGAGGGGGGAGGGGAGAGAGAGAAAGGGTGGAAAAAGGGAAAGAGGGAGATTGGGAGGAGTAAGGAGGGAGTTGGAAAGTCTTAGGATCAACATGTCAAGGCTTTTGAGTGAATATTTCAATTACTCCCTGTCTGGTGTGGATTGTCATGTAGAGTAGTGTAATATGGTATGCGTGCCTAGGTAGTTTTAACATGAGGTATAGGTTCCGGTGTGTAGGGAGGGGTAATGCAGGGGAGGGGAGGAATCAGGGGGTATCTGAGTAAGTATAGGTTTTAATGTTTTAGGGGCGAGTACTTCCTGTCTGCACTAGATAGTCAGGCACAGGTCGGGTGGGAGGGGAGGGAGAAAGTTATTGAGTGCGTGTTTAAACGGTCTGTGGTGGAGGGTGCATTCCAAGGTGGGCCACCTGGGAAATGGAGGGAAGGGAAAGAAAGAAAGAAAGAGAGATGGGGAAAGGGGGGGTTCTGGGATAACCACTGCCGTCCACCGACTATCCACCAGCTGCCTTATGGTCCTGTCAGGAAAGGGCTCCAGATCTCTGTGAATAGAGCCGCTTGATCCTGTAGGTTGTAGATTACTCGCTCATGAGTGACAGTTTGGAACAAGGCTGTCATCCATTCTGCCAGGGTTGGGGCAATACTAGACCTCCAGTGTCGGAGTTTGCAGATTTTGGCTGTGGCAATTGTCGCGTGGAGCAGCCGTTTCTGGGGTCGTGACAGGGAGGGATACAGGCGCATGTCGTATAGAAGAATGAGTGATGGCGGGGTCGGGTTTGGTATCTGTATGGAGTCCGCCAGTCTGTGGCGCACAGCTTCCCATAGGGGCTGTATAGTTGGGCAATGGCATAGAATGTGAAGTAGGTCACAATGGAGGTCTACGCCAGCACTTCGCATGTGGCATCAGGCCTGCCCTGAAGAGTTTTATGGGGGTCACATCCATTCTTGGAGAACTTTAAATAGACAGAATTTCAGTCGGGCCTCGCAGACACCCCTATCAAGGGCTTCTATTATGTCCGACCATTCTTCTTCAGTGTAAGCGACCTCAAGTCGATCCTGCCACTTTAGGCACAGCCGTTCAAGAAGGGGCTGCGAGTAAAGATGGTTGTGCATATAGGCCGGCCATGACGCCTCTGTGATGACCCTACTTCTGTAGGTAAGTGATAATGGGTGAGGCTTTGATCGTCCACGGGGGGTTCCTAGGGCTCTGCGCATGCAATGCTTAAGCTGTATGTATCGCCACTCTTGATTGTTGTGAATGTCGAACTCTTCCCGTAGGGAGTCGAAAGGTCGGAGTTGGTCACCGTCTGTGATTTGGGATATATTGTGGATACAAGCGTTGTTCCATTGGGGCCATCTAAGGGTGTTTCCTCCTATTTTTATGCTTTTGTTTCCTGCTATAGGGGCCTGGGTGTGTAAGAAGCGGTGTATTCCCAATAGGCGGTGAGCTCTGCGCCATGCTGTGTTTGTGGCCATGAGGATAGGGTTGGACAAGTGGGGACAGTCAGTGTATATCCCTTCTGGCTCTTCGTGCTGACCCCGTAGAAGTTTCTCCCTGGCTACCCATTGTGGGGGATCCGGGGTTTCTGGGAGTGTGCAGGCTAGTTGTGATAGCTGCAGGGCTAGTGAGTATTGTTCTACTGAGGGGAGTCCTAAGCCTCCATGGGATCATCGTGCCAGTATTGTTGCAGGTTTCAGCCTTGGGCGTATAGGGCCCCAGACAAAGGTCCTTATTGAGACATCGATCATTCGGAGTGAGGAGAGAGGCATCTGTAGAGGGAGCATACCTAGTGTGTATGTGAAGCGCGGAAGGGTAATCATCCTGACCGCCTGTGTCCTGCGGAAGGGTAATCATCCTGACCGCCTGTGTCCTGCCCCACATGGATAGGCCCAGTAGTGACCACTTGGCGAAGTCCTGTTTCATCCGGAATAGAAGAGGGTCGAGATTGTCCCTGATCATGCGTTCCAGGCCTCAGTTGAAATACGTTCCTAGATATTTAAGGCAAGTCGGGGTCCATTTGAATGGGAGGCCATGAATTGCGGCTCTCGTTGTTACTCGGGATAGGGGTAGTGACTCGCTCTTGTCCCACTTTACCTGATATCTGGATAGGGGCGCAAAGCGCTCAATGATAGAGAGTAGTGATGGCAAGGATCTTTCTAGGTCGGACAGGGTTAGTAGGATGTCGTCCGCGTAAAAATAGATTTTGGAGGAACCACCTGTTAGAGGGATACCTTTTATCTGTTGGGAGTTCGGTATGGTAGCTGCTAGAGGTTCCATTGCTAGCAGGAGTAGGAGCGGTGACAGGGGACAACCCTGTTGGGTGCCTCTTCCAATGGGGAATGGGACTGATAGAAAGCCCCCGCAATTAACTTGAGCCATGGGTTGGTCATACAGTAATCGAACTTTGGGGATAAATTGTTCTCCAAGACCAAAGTGTTTCAGTAGTAAACAGGTAGGGCCATTCGATACGGTCAAATGCTTTCTCTGCATCGAGGTATAGGGCCAGGGCTTCCTCTGGTAGGTGTAGTGATTCAAATAGGGTATAACAGATAGTGCGCATGTGATTTCTGGAGGTGTGACCTGGTACGAATCCTACCTGAGTGTTATGAATCAGGGACGGTATCACTTTACGTAGACGTGCTGCTAGGATGCTGGCTAGGAGTTTGACATCTCCGTTCAGAAGGGAGATGTGGCAATAGATGTCACAGAGTAGGGGGTCTGTCCCTGGTTTAGGCAGGACGACAAACGTAGCCCTGTTGGACAGAGCGCCCAAAGAGCCTTCCTGACAAGCCTCTGTGAGTGCCTCGTGCACTGCAGTGGTTGCCTCTTCCCCTGCCCATCTGTAAAATTCCGCAGGGAATTCGTCCTCTCCGGGGGACTTGTGGTAGGGGAGGTTTGCAATAACTTGTGTTATTTCTTCCCTGCTTATGTCGCCCTCTAGAAGAGCTCGGCCTGCCTCCGAAAGACAGGGTAGATTGACCGCTGTAAGAAATGCCTCAGTCCGTACGTGGTCGGTCGTTGTTTCAGGGGTATAAAGATGTTGGTAATATGCAGCAAATTAGTTCACAATGTCTTGCGGGCGGGCCAGTACGTAAGAGGACGTTATGGCCTGGATGGCGGAGGCAGCTTCTCTCTGTCAGAGCTGTGCCGCTAGGAGGCGTCCTGCCTTCTCACCTTGCGATGTATAGAGCTCATTATGTGCCATTCGCGCCTGTTCGAGGGAGCGGAGTAGTGCGGGGGACAGCTGGGTGGTATATTGTCTGGTGAGGCTCTGGATCGTGTCTTCTAAGGTACGGTGGCGAGCCTCCCTGTCTCTATTAGGTAGTGCTGCATCACGCATCATATTCCCTCTCAGAGTTGCTTTTGCCGCTGCCCATAGGACCCGTTTGGAAGCCACAGTGCCTGTGTTTTCGGCCATGTATGTGGACATATGGGTCTTAAGTTGTTCTTTCCCTTGGGGAGAGCGGCATAGCAAAGCACCATGGTTTGCGACTGGGAGAAGCTAAACCTGCTTGAACCAGTAGTAGTATCGGGGAATGGTCTGAAAGTCCGCTATCCAGGATACTGGTGTTTTGTATTTGGGGGATTATGGTGTGTGATATGAAGAAATAGTCCAGGCGTGATTGGGTACCATGGACAGATGATAGAAAAGTATATTCCTTATCTTTTGGGTGCGTGGTTCCAGTCTCCCCCGATAATGTAGCGGGTGGTTCCGATTTCGGTCAGAAGACGATTTAATTGTAGGAAAAAGGGGCGCTTTGTGCTGGTTGATGCATAAACGGAGCCCACACATAGAAAAGTATCTCCTAGTTTTAGTTTGGCGAATATATATCTTCCCTCCACATCGTTCCATGTTTTAATGATTGTAACCGGGAGGGATTTGCATAGTTGTATCGCTACTCCGCATTTGCGAGGCGTGCCACCACCGGTTTCCTGGGCTGTTGGGCAGCAGCTAAAGGCGACCCTTCCCACCCAGTCCCGTCTAAGTTTGCTGGACTCCGGTTTATCAAGGTGTGTCTCTTGGATCAGAGGTATGTTTGCTCTTTTAGACTGGAGATAGGACAGTACCTTTTTCCGTTTATTGTAGCTCGTCATACCATGTACCTTCCAGGAGAGGATTCGTAGTGGGTGTGTCGCATGGGAGACGTTTCCGGACATACTAAGTGGTAGGGTGAGGTCTCAGCGATTCCGAGAGTGGCAGCAGCGGGGGGCAGCTTCCGCCACTGGGATGGAGGCTATGCTTGTTGTGATGTGGTGGCTTGTGGGGGGGGGGCAGGTGGGGATTGGGTGTTACCACGGGAGAGAGGGAAAGTGGGGATAGGAAAGGTTGGAAAAGAAAAAAGGGGGAGGAGAGAAGAGGGGGAGCAGAGAGGGAGTATAGAAGGGAGGAGAAAGAGTGTTAACGTTGGTATATGGAGTAAAGTAAAATGAGATAACTTAAAATACCGAAAAGAAGAGAGGAAGAGAGGAGAGGGGAAAGGCTAGGGGTCCGACGTCCCCTAAGGATAGATCTGTAAACGGTGAGTCCGATTCCTATCGGAGCTCCCGGTGCATCGGTCTGATCTTGGCCGGGGAGGCGTGGGAGGACACAGGGTCGGCCGACATTGGCTTATGACAGAAAATTGCGTGAGTTCCAGAGGGAAGAGGGAGCCACTAATGCGTTGCAGGGGGAGCTTAAGGGAAGATAGTGGCAATGATAATAATGATGATCAGGGTTTGTTATCCTGGGTGGGAATGGGGGGGGGTGGTGTGAGAGCAGTGAGGAAGACTTGGTATATAGAGTATCTTTGTTTTACTGGAGGTTTAACATTGTGTTATTATGATGGTGGTAAGAGGGGGACTCGTGTTTGTATGTGGGAGAAGGTCTCTCTGGTGGCGTGTGGTATCTAGCACAGCGTCTTGCGCGATTCGCATGCTCACAATCATGGGATGGTGGAAAGTCACCATGCTTGGTTAGTGCTGTCATGCGGGGTCCTGCGCTATAGGGGTGATTTGGTGGGGGGGTAGGGGTTAATGTTTGTTGGGGAGGGGGCAGGGGGTGTTTTATGGTGGTGGAGGGGGAGGGGAGGGGAAAGGAGAGGGGGTACAGGACAGTGCTGTGCTGGGTCGGGCGAAGGCTTTGAGGTATACTTATGTATAACAGCTTAAATACTTCCAAACGTATATAATATCACTGTAACATATAACACAGTATCACTGTAACCTGTTAACTCTTATAACATAATATTATACCATACTATCACATTGTCGTCTGTTAGACTTTGTGTCATAAGACATATCTTAGGGTAAATAGTGGGAGTTAATAGATCCTGATCTAAGTGCAGACAGTGTGAACTTCTTACTACGCTGTATATAATTTGTAATGTATTATTGCGTCATAATACTGTAGAGTACATTAAGGGGCTGCCAGTTTGTTAGCTAGACATGTGATACGATCATGATAGGGCAAGGCCCTGTCCCGTGTGGGAGCTGCGGGTGTCAGCGGGAACTAGTCTGAGTGTGGGTGCGTGTGCTCGGTATTAGCTATAGATAATTTATATTATGGTACTGCGATTTGTAGCAGTACATTATAGAGGGCATGAGTATGTTAGTTGGCTGTTGAAAAAGGTGTCAACAGTTATGAGGGGAGCGCAAGTGTTAAGTCCGGGTAAATTGTGGTCATATACAATAGGACAGTGTTGTACCGGAAGGAGGGTTTAAGGTGTACTTATGTGTGTTATCTTTTATTCTATGCTTCCAGTATTTTATAATATCTTGGTGATGTGTAACAGGATGTCTCTATGACATGGTATCTCTTGTAACAGGATTTCGTACCGTGCTCTCATGCTGTTGTGAATTAGGCTTTATATCGCAGAGCATAGTTTAGTTTTGGCTCATCGGTAAGTGGTGGGGATTAACAGGTTCCTGCGTAGGTGTGGACAGTATGGACTTCGTGTTAGGATAGATATAACTAGTGTTGCATTATTGCAGCATAATGTTCTGCAGTGCGATAGGGGGATGCCAGTTTGTTCATTAGATGTTTGGTAACAGCGTTACAGAGCAGGGCCCTGACTTATGTGTAGTCTGTGGATGTCTGTAGAGTCTAGTCTGGGTACTAATATGTGTACCCTGTATTATGCTAGAGGCGGTTTGCGTTGCGTTGTTACGATATATAGCCTTATATTACATTGTGGAGGGTATAGACATATTAGCCATCTATTATTAACCCCTTCGCTGCCAGGCCTTTTCCCCATCCTGTGCCAGGCCTTTTTTTGCCTATTTGGGGCAGTTCGCGCTTAGGCCCTCATAACTTTTTGTCCACATAAGCTAACCAAGCCAAATTTGCTTCCTTTTTTTCCAACATCCTAGGGATTCTAAAGGTGCCCAGACTTTGTGGGTTCCCCTGAAGGAGGCCAAGAAATTGGCCAAAATACAGTGAAAATTTCATTTTTTTAAAAAAAAATTGAAAAAGTAGCTGCAGAAGAAGGCTTGGGGTTTTTCCCCTGAAAACGGCATCAACAAAGGGTTTGCGGTGCTAAACTCAGCAGCTTCCCAGCTTTCAGGAACAGGCAGACTTGAATCAGAAAACCCACTTTTTCAACACAATTTTGGCATTTTACTGGGACATACCCCATTTTTACAATTTTTTGTGCTTTCAGCCTCCTTCCAGTCAGTGACAGAAATGGGCATGAAACCAATGCTGGATCCCAGAATCCTAAACATTTCTGAACAGAAGACAAAATTCTGAATTCAGCAAGGGGTCATTTGTGTAGATCCTACAAGGGTTTCCTACAGAAAATAACAACTGAAAAAGAAGAATATTGAAATTGAGGTGAAAAAAACATCAATTTTTCTCTACGTTTTACTCTGTAATTTTTCCCTGCAATGTCAGATTATCGAAAGCAATATACCGTTACGTCTGCTGGACTCCTCTGGTTGCGGGGATATATAGGGCTTGTAGGTTCATCAAGAACCCGAGGAACCCAGAGCCAATAAATGAGCTGCACCCTGCAGTGCGTTTTCATTCTATACCGGGTATACAGCAATTCATTTGCTGAAATATAAAGAGTAAAAAATTGCTATCAAGAAAACCTTTGTATTTCCAAAAAGGGCACAAGATAAGGTGTTGAGGAGCAGTGGGTATTTGCACATCTCTGAATTCTGGGGTGACCATACTAGCATGTGAATTACAGGGCATTTCTCAAATAGATGTCTTTTTTACACACTCTCCTATATTTAGAAGGAAAAAATTAAGAGAAAGACAAGGGGCAATAACACTTGTTTTGCTAATCTATGTTTCCCCAAGTCTCCCGATAAAAATGATACCTCACTTGTGTGGGTAGGCCTAGCGCCCGCTACAGGAAATGCCCCAAAGCGCAACGTGGACACATCCACATTTTTGAAAGAAAACAGAGGTGTTTTTTGCGAAGTGCCTACCTGTAGATTTTGGCCTCTAGCTCAGCCGGCACCTAGGGAAACATACCAAACCTGTGCATTTCTGAAAACTAGAGACCTAGGGGAATCCAAGGAGGGGTGACTTGCGGGGCTCGGACCAGGTTCTGTTACCCAGAATCCTTTGCAAACCTCAAAATTTGGCTAAACAAACACATGTTCCTCACATTTCTGTGGCAGAAAGTTCTGGAATCTGAGAGGAGCCACAAATTTCCTTCCACCCAGCGTTCCCCCAAGTCTCCCGATAAAAATCATACCTCACTTGTGTGGGTAGGCCTAGCGCCCGCGACAGGAAATGCCCCAAAGCGCAACGTGGACACATCCAAATTTTTGAAAGAAAACAGAGTTTTTTTTTTGCGAAGTGCCTACCTGTAGATTTTGGCCTCTAGCTCAGCCGGCACCTAGGAAAACATACCAAACCTGTGCATACCTGAAAACTAGAGACCTAGGGGAATCCAAGATAGGGTGACTTGCGGGGCTCGGACCAGGTTCTGTTACCCAGAATCCTTTGCAAACCTCAAAATTTGGCTAAAAAAACACATGTTCCTCACATTTCTGTGGCAGAAAGTTCTGGAATCTGAGGGGAGCCACAAATTTCCTTCCACCCAGCGTTCCCCCAAGTCTCCCGATAAAAATTATACCTCACTTGTTTGGGAAGGCCTAGCGCCCGCTACAGGAAACGCCCCAAAGCGCAACGTGGACACATCCAGATTTTTTAAAGAAAACAGAGGTGTTTTTTGCGAAGTGCCTACCTGTAGATTTTGGCCTCTAGCTCAGCCGGCACCTAGGGAAACATACCAAACCTGTGCATTTCTGAAAACTAGAGACCTAAGGGAATCCAAGGAGGGGTGACTTGCGGGGCTCGGACCAGGTTCTGTTACCCAGAATCCTTTGCAAACCTCAAAATTTGGCTAAACAAACACATGTTCCTCACATTTCTGTGGCAGGAAGTTCTGGAATCTGAGAGGAGCCACGAATTTCCTTCCACCCAGCATTCCCCCAAGTGTCCCGATAAAAATGATACCTCACTTGATTGGGAAGGTCTAGCGCCCGCGACAGGAAACGCCCCAAAGCGCAACGTGGACACTTCCAAATTTTTAAAAGAAAACAGAGGTGTTTTTTGCAAAGTGCCTACCTGTAGATTTTGGCCTCTAGCTCAGCTTGCACAGAGGAAAACCTACCAAACCTGTGCATTTCTGAAATCTAGAGACCTAGGGGAATCCAAGATGGGCTCGGACCAGGTTCTGTTACCCAGAATCCTTTGCAAACCTCTAAATTTGGCTAAAAAAAACACATGTTCCTCTCATTTCTGTGGCAGAAAGTTCTGGAATCTGAGAGGAGCCACGAATTTCCTTCCACCCAGCGTTCCCCCAAGTCTCCCGATAAAAATGATACCTCACTTGTGTGGGTAGGCCTAGCGCCCGCGACAGGAAACGCCCCAAAGCGCAACGTGGACACATCCAAATTTTTGAAAGAAAACAGAGGTGTTTTTTGCGAAGTGCCTACCTGTAGATTTTGGCCTCTAGCTCAGCCGGCACCTAGGGAAACCGACCAAACCTGTGCATTTTTGAAAACTAGATACCTAGGGGAATCCAAGATGGGGTGACTTGCGGGGCTCGGACCAGGTTCTGTTACCCAGAATCCTTTGCAAACCTCAAAATTTGGCTAAAAAAACACATGTTCCTCACATTTCTGTGGCAGAAAGTTCTAGAATCTGAGAGGAGCCACAAATTTCCTTCCACCCAGCGTTCCCCCAAGTCTCCCGATAAAAATGATACCTCACTTGTGTTGGTAGGCCTAGCGCCCCCGACAGGAAACGCCCCAAAGCGCAACGTGGACACATCCACATTTTTGAAAGAAAACAGAGGTGTTTTTTGCGAAGTGCCTACCTGTAGATTTTGGCCTCTAGGTCAGCCGGCACCTAGGGAAACCTACCAAACCTGTGCATTTCTAAAAACTAGAGACCTAGGGGAATCCAAGAGGGGGTGACTTGCGGCGCTCGGACCAGGTTCTGTTACCCAGAATCCTTTGCAAACCTCAAAATTTGGCTAAAAAAACACATGTTCCTCACATTTCTGTGGCAGAAAGTTCTGGAATCTGAGAGGAGCCACAAATTTCCTTCCACCCAGCGTTCCCCCAAGTCTCCCGATAAAAATGATACCTCACTTGTGTGGGTAGGCCTAGCGCCCGCGACAGGAAATGCCCCAAAGCGCAACGTGGACACATCCCATTTTTTGAAAGAAAACAGTGCCTACCTGTGGATTTTGGCCTGCAGCTCAGCCGGCACGTAGGGAAACCTACCAACCCTGTGCATGTTTGAAAACTAGAGACCTAGGGGAATCCAAGATGGGGTGACTTGTGGGGCTCGGACCAGGTTCTGTTACCCAGAATCCTTTGCAAACCTCAAAATTTGGCTAAAAAAACACATGTTCCTCACATTTCTGTGGCAGAAAGTTCTGGAATCTGAGAGGAGCCACAAATTTCCTTCCACCCAGCGTTCCCCTAAGTCTCTCGATAAAAATGGTACCTCACTTCTGTGGGTAGGCCTAGCGCCCACGAAAGGAAATGGCCCAAAACACAACGTGGACACAACATATTTTTTCACAGAAAACAGAAGTGTTTTTTACAAAGTGCCTACCTGTGGAGTTTGGCCTCTAGCTCAGCCGGCCCCGGGGGGGGCAGAAATGCCCTAAAATAAATTTGACCCCCCGCCCCCCCAAGCACCCCCTCCCCGGCAGATTGCCCTAATAATAGGGGGGGCAGAAATGGGCTAAAATAAATTTGCCCCCCCAACCCCCACCCCCCCCGGGAGCGACCCTTGCCTACGGGATCGCTCCCCCTGCGTGGCATTGGCGCCAAAAAACAAATCCCAGGTGCCTAGTGGTTTCTGCCTCCTTGGGGGCAGTTTGACCTAAAATCGGCCAATCTGCCCACAAGGGGGGCAGAAATGGTCTAAATACAATTTGCCCCCCAGGGGATCGACCCTTGCCCGATGGGTCGCTCCCCATCTCTAAAAAACCAAACAAACAAAAAAAAAACACACAAAAAAAAATTCCCCTGGCGCCTAGAGGTTTCTGCCCCCCCCCCGGGGGCAGAAATGGCCTAAAATAAATTGCCCCCCCCAGGGAGCGACCCTTGCCTAAGGGGTCGCTCCCCTTGCGTGAAATTCATGCAAAGAAAAAACTCCCTGGTGTCTAGTGGTTTCTGCCCCCCTTGGGGGCAGATTGGCCTCATCAAAAGAGGCCAATCTGGTCCCAAAGGGGGCAGAAATGGCCTAAATATAATTTTCCCCCAAGGGGAGCGACCCTTGCCTAAAGGGTCGCTCCCCACCTAAAAAAAAAAAAACTTTAAAAAAAATAACATAATAATTATCCCTGGTGCCTAGAGGTTTCTGCCCCCAGGGGGGGCAAAAAAGGCCTTCCCGAAAAAATGCCCCCCCTGGGAGCGACCCTTGCCCAAGGGGTCGCTCCCTTCTGTCAAATTCATATAAAAAAAAAAATCCCTGGTGTCTAGTGGGGTTTCAAAAGCCGGATTGCAAGCAATCCGGCTTTTGAAACCCTCGGAGAGACTTCAAAGGCCTCCCCCATGTGATTGAAAGAGAAATGCTTAGCATTTCTCTTTCAATCGCACTGGAAGCTCAACTTCCAGCGCGATGGGGGAGGCCCCTGTGACTAATCAGCGCGCGAGCGTCTCAGGGGGGTTGGGGGTGGAAGGGGAAGGTCTTTGCCTTCCATCCCCGCCTTGGGGGGGGAGGGGGTGTACGGGGGGCGCGCTAGCGCTCCCCCAAGTTCCCCTGTGCCTTGGACGAGATGATCTCGTCCAAGGCACAGGGGAACTGTAGCCTTGGACGAGATCATCTCGTCCAAGGCACAGAACAGGTTAACAATGTTATCAACAGCTATAAGGAAGACACAGATGCAAAATCCGACTATGTACTCATCCGTCCATGGAGTTGTCGGCGGTCGTGTTTCAGTATTCTCGCAGTTGTCTCATATATGTACTGTATCAGGTCACCATCTCAGGGGGATACAGTTGTCGGTTTTAGAGGTGAAAGAGATTTGTCTCTTTCCGATAGCTGGGTGTGAACTGCCACAGCGTGCAGGACCTGACCCCTGTCATCGTGCGATCTGGCTAGTCTCTCCAGGTCCCTGTCCCTTGGACAGGTGTCGGCGTCATACTGGGCCATGCTTTCTTTCTCCAGTCCTGGGGGTAAAGTTCCACTACCCTCGTCATCCCCTGAGGTATCTTGTGGACGGCTTATGCTGACAGAGTCAATGGGCTGATGTTGGAAAAAGTCAAGAAAGAGTCTCAGTTCTTTGGGGTTGTAAAAATTCTTGGATACCTTGTTTTTGGTGACCCACATTCTTGCGGGGTCAAAAAGGCTGTATTTCATCTCCAGTTGGCGAAGTCGGGGTCTTACGGCTAGAAAGCCCTTCCTGCGTTCGTTGGTGTCTTTAGAATAATCGGCCGTTATTCAGATGTCATGTTACCCTGTCTGGAAAGGTCCGTGGCTATGCGCTACTTGAAGTATTTTCCAGGTCTGGTTATGGCGTAGTAGGCATGCAATAATTGGTCGAGGCCTTGAGGACTTGCGTTTCAGGCCTACTCTATGTGCTCGTTGGAATTCCAACGGCGGGTCAAAGTCCAATGAGGTCAATTTGGGAAGGGTGGAGCCTAGAAAGAACTGTATATCTGTGCCCTCTTCGTTCGTTTTCCGGGATCCTGAGTAGGCAGATGTTGTCTCTTCGACTTCTGTCCTCCATGTCTGTTATTTTACTCCTGAGGTAGAGGAGATCCTGATCTCTGTCCTGGGACGTGGCTACCTGCGTTTCCAGTGATCCCATACTATGTTCCAATCCTGTCACCGTAGATGGAAGCCTGCGATCTCTGATCGCATGGATTTGGTCTCTAGGGTCAGTGAGGATATAGAAGCGTCCATTCCCTCTATTCAACGGTTAACAGCAGTGATCTCCTGTAGTATCCGTTCCATGGTTCTGGACTGCTCCTTGTCGGACATTGCGACGGGCTGGATTGGGGGTAATGATGCGTGAGGTCCTGTCGTCGTGGAAGTTGGGCGTTTATGGTGGAGCGCCTCTGAAAATAGTAGCTGCTGCGCTGGCTTACCCGTGGATTTATCATTTGGCTTGCTGCCGGGCATCGCCGTGCCAGCCTGCGAGGACTACCCGGTTGGGTTCAAGGCCTTCTTCGGGATGCGATGGGGGTAGAGGTTTACGAATCAGTCGACCCTCATCTCCGTTCTTTCCCCTTTTTCGTTGTTTGTTTTCTTCTGTTTTCTTTCCTTTTCTTTCCTTTTCCCCCCTTTATTGGTACTGACCTAGTGGCCGCTGCGGCATGCAGCAATCTGCTATTGTCGTCAGGCAGGAGGGTTATGGCGATGAGGGCACTGGAATGATTAAACAGGTGTGGGGCCTGTTGTAGTCCGGGATGTTGATAAAACAGTGTCCACTGCTTGTCGTAGATTTCGTTGCAGGACACTCCTCCAGTTAAGATGAGTTGCTGGGGAGTATTGGAGAAGGGGCAAGCAAGTCCCTCTTAATGTTATTGTACTACCAGCCCATCGTGGCTGGCGGCGTGTATTCCTGGACACCTTTCCTGATGTTGGGGCCCATTGATGCCTGTGGTAGACGGGGGCCCTGGTCCCTGCTCCCGTATCTGGGTGCCCTGGGAGGGGGAGGGAGGTAAGTAGCGGTGGAGCCTGCCTTTCTTTACTTGCTTTTTACTTTTCTTCTTTTCTTTTTTTTTGCCCCTTCCTCTTCTTCTTCCCTCTTGTCCTATGAGGAGGGGGGTGTGGGGTACCTGTCTCACCCTGGTTGCTGGTTGCCCCTTATTCCTTCTTGTTTTTGTTGGTATTTTTTTATTTATTTTTTTATTTCCCCCCCTTTTCTTTTCCTGTCCTTTCCTTTCCTTTTTAAAAAAATTTCTCCCTCAGAGGAAGGGGGGGGGAAGCACGATGGTCAGGTGGAGGGGTGATGGCAGGGTGGCACAGCGTCTCTCGCTGGTGCTGGGGCGCAGAGATCAGTACCTGTGGAGCTGGATGGTGCAGTGTCGGTGAAGCCGGTCTGCCTCGGGCTCCGAGGGTGCGGCTCTTCCCCCTCGACAGGGCCTCCTTCACCGAGGTGTGCTGCGGGTCCTCTGGTGCCCCGCAGCGAGTCCCTTCTGTGGGGGCCAGGGGTCCTGCGCGCAGGGAGGGTCTCCGAGGCCCTCCGTGTTAGTTTTCTTTACTTTCAACGAGTCGGCCGCGGGGCTGTTGGAATGTGACTCCGCCCCTCGATTAGGCCTCCGCTATTGAGGCGCGCTGCAGGCCGTCGGATTCACGACGGCAGGCCTCTTTAGCGCGGATAGTATCGGAAGGGCTCTGGTTTCATTTAGGGTGTTTGCTCGGCGGCCGCTCAGCCCCCGCCGCCTCCCTGGGATCGCTGCGGCACGAAGCTCTTAACTTAGGCGGCTTCTTTCTTCGTGGCCCGGCCACGTCCCCAGTCAGAGTAATTTTGGAAATTGCCAATAGAATCCTGGACAATTGAAGACAGGAAATCTTCCACTTCGGCAGGTGTTAAAGTTGGAAATGCATCGCCAAGAAGGACCAAGGAGCATTTGTGTTCCATTGCCTGAGCTTCAGCCAAGGCAACAGCATTCCGTGGTGTGCCCAGTAATGAGTTCAGAGCAGCATCCTCCAGGAAGGGCAACTCATAAGCAGCTTCCCGTAGCAAACGCACCCTCAACGCGCATGTCCGGTAATGAACCCTCAGCAAGAATATCAACAGACCAGTGTCCAATGAAAGCAAGCGCTGCGTAGAAAGACAAACTCTTAGTGCATGTTCGAATGAGCACCAGAGGCACCGAAAGACGGGCAGTACACAATGCAAAACCGGTCTGAATGACAGGGACCAGTCACACTCCAATTCCTCCGGGAGTGTTGCTCCGAAGTACTGCATTATGCGCTCACAACACAGCTGCGCTGGTGGGAGCGCTTTCATTCCTCCTTGTTGCGGCGGGACAGCCATTGCGGAATACAAATAGCAACAGCAAAATGCCACCTATTATAGCCAAAGTTATTGGAAATCCCCCGAAAATACTGGACAATATTGAGTGGATGGCTGATGGTATCCAACCAAATTTGGCGGAGAAGGTGTGAACGAAACCAGAACCAACAGCCTTAAAAAAGTTTGCAATTCCAGTAGTACTGGACGTATTAAATATTCGGCCCACGAGTTCACCAAAGTGTCTCTGATAGTTTGTATTTAAAAGGGACTGTATCTCAGCTGATGATTTTGCCACCTGAAGTGCGTAGGTCTCGCGTGCAGATGTGAGCGCCACATGTTTTTGGAACAATAATTCCTTGAGTCTACTCAACTTGTCAAAATTTACATTTGAAGTAGCAATATGGGGCCAGATGTCAGCTACCTCTTTTTGTCTAGTGGGAGGAAAAAGTACATTCCCGCAGCATGTAACAATCATAGAAACCGAAACAACATAAGCTATTCCAGCTCGCATCCCACAACAGTCTTCATTATTGGTGAGAACATAGATGCCATTTGAAAGCACCTGGAATGCAGGTCTAATCAAGGGAACCGAAACTCCCTTCAGATAACAAGCCAAGTTCGCTGACGGAGCGTTATATGCCCCGTACAAGGACAGCTGTTTACAAACCATCGAATGGCTGACAGAAGTCTTGCATTCACTACCACTAAGAAAGACCTCTTTCATGCCACTGAGACATTTGTACGAGAAGGGCAGCTCCCACACCCCATGGATGTAACTATTTCCCATCTATTCATATCTTCCCACTGGAATGTGTTTTAAACAGGACTTGAACTGAAGTGTTGAAATAGGCAGATTAATGACCCTGTATATTAACCATTCAGCAGATGGTATTTCAGCCACAGGAAAGGGCAACTTTTCTAACTTTTCAATGTTTCGCATGACATAAGTCGCTTGTTTCTTAGTCATTAGTTGTTGTTGTCACGTTAAATTAAATGTAGAAAATGTGTCCCTTGTGCTAACGTGTTGCCAGGGAACGTGACCCGCCTTCAATGTTTGAAGTGTCCAACCCAGCTGCTTAATGGACATTAGTTGACTCTGTCCATGGTGTAAAGAAGACATATCAGTTTGTATTTTGTCTATACCAGAAGAGACAATGTTATTTAGGGTGCATATCCGGTTGGACAGGGTATTAATCCCATTGTCTACAACAGCTAATGCCTTCTGTAAGTTTTCCTGGTCTATTTGCCTTAACTGGGCAGCAGCTTTTTGTTGGAAAAGCTTCCAAATGTCATTATATACTTCATATAAGAAGCCCTTTCTGCATTGTTTCCTTGGGGTCTAACAGGAAGTCCTATAAGTCAGTGTTATTAGACAGGACCCTGAGGTGTTCTCTAACTGCATCTAGTGAGGAACTCTTTAACCATTGCTGGCATAGTATCCCTACATTGTATGTTGTTACTATACCCGCATGTTCGGATGATACATAGCGAGGGTCCGGCCTATTAGTTCTAAAACCCCAGTGGAGTTTCTAAACATTCATGACACCCATTGGTATCTATTGGCCACAATAAACACCCGCTAGGACGTGACAGTGAAGCAGTAAACGTGCTATTTTGAGCCCATCCATTGAGCTGATTTTCAGTTGCATTTATATATTTTTGCCATTTATGAGATTTTGCAGGGGCAGGAATAC
Source organism: Pleurodeles waltl (assembly GCF_031143425.1). NCBI lineage: Eukaryota > Metazoa > Chordata > Amphibia > Caudata > Salamandridae > Pleurodeles > Pleurodeles waltl. Next base: position 725,379,131 of record NC_090443.1, read on the forward strand.
TGGTTGCATTCAATTCCTTAATCTTTGCTAAGCCTAAGCAAATTGTTTGTTGTACAGTTTCATTTAAAAATATAGGCGGTCATTCTGACCCTGGCGGTCAAAGACCGCCAGGGCGGAGGACCGCGGGAGCACCGCCGACAGGCCGGCGGTGCTCCAATGGGGATTCCGACCGCGGCGGTAAAGCCGCGGTCGGACCGGCACCACTGGCGGGCTCCCGCCAGTGTACCGCCGCCCCATTGAATCCTCCACGGCGGCGCAGCTTGCTGCACCGCCGCGGGTATTCCGACCCCCCCTACCGCCATCCAGATCCCGGCGGTCCGACCGCCGGGATCCGGATGGTGGTAGGGGGGGTCGCGGGGCCCCTGGGGGCCCCTGCAGTGCCCATGCCACTGGCATGGGCATTGCAGGGGCCCCCGTAAGAGGGCCCCTACATGTATTTCACTGTCTGCTGCGCAGACAGTGAAATACGCGACGGGTGCAACTGCACCCGTCGCACAGCTTCCACTCCGCCGGCTCGATTCCGAGCCGGCTTCATCGTGGAAGCCTCTTTCCCGCTGGGCTGGCGGGCGGTCTGAAGGCGACCGCCCGCCAGCCCAGCGGGAAAGTCAGAATTACCGCCGCGGTCTTTCGACCGCGGAACGGTAACCTGACGGCGGGACTTTGGCGGGCGGCCTCCGTCGCCCGCCAAGGTCAGAATGACCGCCATAATGTGAACAGGTATCAGGCATGCTCTAAATAAAGTTTCCTTCCCCCTTATTTGCCAATTTTGTGTTTCCCTCACACTTTTTAAGTCAATCCGTGTCAGCCAATATTCATATCCTTCTATAGCCAACCGGGAAACAAAGGAATCTGAATAAATACATTTAGTATCTGTTAATAATATGTGTACATTTTCCATTGATGCAATTTGAAATAATACGACTCAGCATTCTTAATATCGTGACCAGAAAAATATGCAAACTTTGCAGAGTATGTTTCAGAACTCCCTTGTGGTGAAGTTGGACAATGTTTCCATTGTGTGTAATTAAAGATAGTCTTTGGGGTACTTCCTCTGTGAATGAAATGGTGCCATAATAATTATAGCAAAACATATCACTATAATTCTCTTTAAATTGGTAAACATCTTCACTTTCAAAAACAGTATAATACCGCAGTTCAGTCATCATGGAATCAACTGTTTTCACATCCCAGTCATCAGAAACAACTCTGGGTATTATTACATCGGTCATTGAAAGTTTAAACACATACGGTATTTGAATGACCTCTGTCAGGCCGTATATATCAATTGTTACTTTATCCCAAACAGTCCCATCAGGAATTGTCATAGCCGAAATTTTCACAAAAGACAAGTCTCTGCGGACCTTATGAGACGAAAAATGTGGTTTTAGGACCTCATCCACCAGTTCAACTGTTGATCTTTCAGGAAGAAAATTACCATGTATTAATAAAAAGAATGTTATAACAAAACCAATCCAAAGTAGGAAAGCCAGTATAGTCAAAGAAAGCCACAGATAGTTCCATGGGAGAATAAAGTAAGTTGCTTTAAGCCAGTTTATCAGCTTACATGTTTTTGACACTTCAGATGTAAAAGAGGCGAATGAGTCTGAAATGGTGTCGTTTGTGTCGGCAAAGTATCCAGAAGCACTTTGTGCAAAAGCTGGAGCCGTGTTTATAGGTGGAGAACCGGTGGGTGTTTCCCCCAGTGGTTCAGAATAAATGGCGCCATCCGTATCTGTTGAAGTTGTGTGAAAACAATCAATTATTTCTCTATTGTTTATTGAAACAGATGTCAGTGGAACCAATGCAAGATCATTTTCCACCCTCCCCAAGCTCTGAGAGGTGTCAGTGTTGCTGCTCACAACTTGTAGAGGGACTTCTTGATCAGTGGTGAGAAGGATTTGGGAACTACTGGCTGTTCCTCTTGGTCTGCTGTGCAGGATCAGCCACATGATGTAACTTTAAATTGTCGATGGATACAAAGCGGTTTTCTTTAGCACCAGCCAACGGTGGTAGAATGACAGTTCTGGTACCGTGTATCCCCAAGACTGAGCCAGTGCACGATAAGAAAGACCAAACTCCTTTTTCACAGTGACCTTCTCACTTACTAGATCCCCAGCTTTAGGAATTCAGCCAGTAGGTGTTACTGGTACATCCTTAATTCCTGTGGAGGCAGCATTGGCAGAGGTGTTGTCATCACAGAACTGTTGTAATTCCTGTAAGATAGTGACACGTTCATGTATGTCAAAGAGTGTTTCTGCCGCCTCCATGCCAGGACATCAAGATATGGAACATACATTTGAGTTCTGACCAGGCACTCATATGAAGTACGACCCCCCCAGGGACCTTCTAGGCAGATTGTCAAGTGCTCTCTGGACTCCACACAGGTGGTTAAGCCAACTACGACCCGTACCTAAGACTCTGGCTGTTAAGGACTGCTTTAAATCACAGTTTAGTCGCTCCGTGACACTATTTCCCTCAGGATGAAATGGAGAAAAGTTATGGAGTTGGACCCTTATTGAAGCCATGGTGTCCCTGAAAGCCCTTCGGGCGAAAGCAGAGCCCTGGTCCAAGTGGAAAGTCGCAACTGCATATGTACCGATAAAGAATCTTTAATAACAGTCCGAGCGTCAGCCAAGCATTGTGGCAACACCCATAGAAATCTAGAGCAGGAGTCAACAGCAACAAAAATTTATTTGTATGCACTATCTGGTGTTAGAGGACCACAATGGTCCAAGTCCACACAATGTAATGGTTTGTTGGAAATTAAGAGGGGTGCCTGTGGTGGGTGTTTAGCATTGGAAACCTTAATTTGTTGGCAGATGTCACAGCAAAGGACATACTGCTTGGCCTGTTTGTATAGACCTGGCCACCAATAACGTTCTTGCAACAATAATATTGTGGCCGCAACACCAGCATGGGCAGATTCTACCCCCTCATGGGCTGCTTCAATCAACTCTGATCGTACGTATTTGTTGGGAATTATTTGAACCTCTACGTCTGGTATTTTTACTTCAGTGTCTAGGTAGCCTCCCATTCGGTAAAAATATTTAGCAGGAAATACTTTTAGATAGGGTGTACCTTCAGCCGTAGCTTTCACGGCAGCCAATATGTCATTGTCTGGTTTCGTTCCTGAGCGGGTTACTGCAGCAACAGTGGCCGTAGCTACTGCTGATTTGGCAGCTTCATCAGCCAGTGTATTTCCAGTAACATGTATTCCAATGTGCTGGTGTCCAAGTGTATGTACAACATGGACATTTGGTAGCATTTCCTTCAGATCCGCTGCTTTCCCCCACAGATTTCTGTGTTTAATGGTGATGCCTTTAGAATCTCTTAACCCATTCTGTAACCCATGCCAATAATGCAGCTATTCATTGAAGGACTGGACACAGTAGTACGAATCACAAACGATCAGTGTTAACTGTGCAGGATCCGTATGTTCCAGTGCCATCACCAGAGCCTTTAGCTCTGCTAGTTGTGCGATCACCTAGGGTTTGTGTGAACATATGTTGGGGACAAAATGTATTCTCCTCCATATGGCCGCTTACGACTGCGCAAGCAGCGGAGTATTGATGTTTTGTGGCAATTGTAGGTTGCGCTGAGCCATCAGTGTACATGGCTTTTTGATACTGGTCAATAGGCAGTGTGTTTGCTGAAACTGGGTATTCTAGTTCACATTGCAAAAATTCTTGCGTTTGTAATTTTGGGTAAAAAATGTAGTCTACATCAGTAGCTGTCAAAGACGTTGCCCATTAAATCCAATGTGGATGAAATGCTTTAGCGTTAGGAACGCTGACTTTGGTAACAGCCTCGAGGTCTGGAATTGGAGAAACAACAATAATGCGTTTGCCTTGGGCTAGTGGTCTTTCTTTAATGACAGCCATCTGAACAGCAGTGAGAATTTTCTCAGTGGGAGCAAAGTGTTGTTCTGCTGCTGAGTACAAATGTGATTTATATGCTATTGGGACTGTCTCACCCTCATTGAAAGTTACATAGGTGAAACCAATGGCACCAGCAACTTCTCTAATGACCAAATGTGTTTTGTTGTCCCTAGAGTGGAAATGTTGTGCTGCAAGCATGTCTGTTTGCAAAGCTCTGAATATGCGTGTATGTTCGACTGTCCAAAATTTACTTGAAAAATCAGGATGTATTAAGTCATATAAAGGTTTTATGCGTGATACACAATCAGGAATGTAAGTTCTGCCAAAATGTAAAAAACTCAATAGAGATGGGAGTTTTTTAATGGTATTTGGAGGTTGTAATTGTGCGCATTTTTCCAAGAATTGTGGAGCTAGGCTCTTGATAGCTCTTATCCCAGAAACAGGATGCTATTATAAGGATATTTTTATTTTTTTTAAATTTAATTTGTAGCCGAACTCGCCAAATCACACAACAATGTGGGCTACCGGTCTTAAATGTTGAAGCAATTCATCATCCATGAGGTCAATATCATCTACATAGGACAATGCCACAGGGTCTATGTCGTGCAATATTGAAGTCAAATGAGCCGCGAACAGTCCTGGACTGTTCTTGTATCCCTGGGGTAAACAACAGAATTCTTCCTGGTAACCTAGTGCGCTGAAACTCGTTAAGTCTCTACTCTCAGGCACTATATTTTGGCAGAAGAAACCATTGTAAAAGTACAGTGTTGTTTAGTATTTTTAAGCACATGGGGCCAGATGTAGGAAGGAAGCAATTTGCGAGTTGCAAATTGCGAGTCCTTCCGACTCGCAATTTGCAACTCGCAAATTGCTATGCAGTACGGTGTCTCAGACACCGACTGCAACTCGCTATGGGGTCGCAATGACCCACCTCATGAATATTCATGAGGTGGGTCGCAAATTGCGGCCCCATAGCGAGTATAGGCACTCGCTAACATGGAGGCCTGCTGTAGTCAGCAGGCCTCCATGTTAGCGACCTGCTTTTCAATAAAGCAGTTTTTTTTTTTTTTTTAAATGTAGCCCGTTTTCCCTAAGGGAAAACGAGCTGCATTTAAAAAAATCCGAAACCTTTTGTTTCGTTTTTTTCAGGGCAGGGAGTGGTCCCTTGGACCACTCCCTGCCCTGAAAAAATATTTTGGGGTCGATTCACAAAGGGGAAGGGGTCCCATGGGGACCCCTTCCCGTTTGCGAATGGGTTACCATCCACTTCAAGTGGATGGTAACTGCGACTCCATTTGCGACCGCATAAGCGGTCACAAATGGAATTGCATACCATTGCGAATCGCAAATAGGAAGGGAACACCCCTTCCTATTTGCGATTCGGAAATGCATTTTGCAAGTCGGTAACGACTCGCAAAATGCATTTCTGCATAGGAAACACGCATTTGCGAGTCGCAAACGGCAAATTTTGCTGTTTGCGACTCGCAAAGTGCTTCCTACATCTGGCCCTTTGTTGTTCATAAGTGCTGTGCTATGTGAGTTTTGTATAGCATATGTGCGTGTATGACTGTTTAAATGTCTGTAGTCTAAGACTATTCTGTACGAATGGTCCGGTTTAGCTACTGGGAATAAGGGATTATTCATAGGTGAGACACAGGGTTAAATTATGCCCTGGTACTCCAATTGTGTGAGGATTTCCCTCACAGGTGCTTTTGCATAATGTTTTATAGGATACTGGGGTTGTGGCTGATTTTTAATAGGAATTACGTGGTAGGGGGAATCTTTGTGCCATCGTACAGTGTTGCGATATAACGCGGGTGCTTGCGCCAATGCCCAATCGATGGAATAGGATTCTTTGAGCTCCTTGGAAACAAGGGGCGAGAAAGAAGGTTTGATAACATCTTTCACATTTGGACAAGTACGGACAAATTCAGGTGGCCAATCCATTTCGGCCAGCAAAGTATCATATATGTTTACGACATGGTCCCAAAAGATTGCGTCTATTGTGCGCTCGATGTCTCCTTCTAGCTGTAACGTTACTTTGTACACCCTATCAGGCATGGAGACACGCATGTCCAAAGTTTATACTTGTAGTAAGTCATCAGTTGCTTTCACCTCCAGACACTCTAGAAGATTCTGGCGAACTATTGTGACCTCTGCCGCGCTGACTAATAGCGCTAGTGCCCACTCCTTGTTCTTCTTGAGAGGCATGTCGAATTGCAACTGCTGCCACCTTTTTCTTTTTGAATTGTGATTTTTGTTGGGGAAGTTTCTCTTCCTTTTTAACAGAAACTTCTGTTGAGCGTTGTGATTCCTGTCTCGGTTTCACATACTCAGTTCTTCGATCTGACCACCCACCTCGCTCACTGTGTTTTTCCGATGAGTCCTGAAAGGAATGAAATTGGTGTGTATCAGTATATTAATATCTCCCAGGCGTTTTTATATTATCTCTATTTCTGAGATCATATCTATTCTGTGGGGCCTCTGTGTGCGGATATTCTCCCCCTTTCTTTTTTAGGAGTTTGTTGTTTTTAATCCCTGCATTTCTTAGTACCCTCAGAAGCTTGCTTGGTAGAATCTTTATTAGATTTACCTTGAAATTGTGGTTTTGTTGATCTGGCCCCGGGACTATCTTGCTAGGGTAGGTCTCCGCGATAATCGTTGGCAGCTAGCGTTCTTGATCCTGTGGAGGAACGTCTTGGAGCCGCATGTGTACCGCTAATGTGACTGCTTCCCATTTGAGGTTACTTAAAATAATTGAGGATACTGTGGCAAAGTTGCCCATTAATTGCATCTCCCAAGTCCAGGGCCGGGGCAGCCCCGTATTCATCTTGAATTTGTTTTAACACGTCCGGTAAATTGGCAAGTGTTGGAGTACCGTATGCGGTTGTATAGAGCTTGGCAAATACCGTGCCCCATGTATTACAGTTATCTACTGTGGGAGCCATCCCAAATGAGAAGCACATAGTTAGTATTCTGTGTTTATCCTGAGGTCCTATATGGGTAAATACTGCTTCCAGCGCATTTATTATTTGAGGTAACCAAAACTGAATTTCTTCTCGCTTGGCGGGTACTTTATCCATTATCGAATGTACAGTTGCAGGATTAATGCTTGGTGTTACTGCATGTGGGTGCGCTGGTGCAGCACTTGCTGGGTTTGTGTTTAATGTTTGCATTACAAACAGTATTAATCGTGTGTATATTGCTGTCAGATCAGCATATAAGCGACAGACTTCAGCTACTGCTAGGTTCGCTGCAGCAGGGTGAGGTGTATAAGTGGCAATAAAGGCCAGGTAGGACCTTCATTACTTAGAGGACCTAACCTAACGTGTAAGATTGCGTGGGGTAGGGTGCCATCAAGCCAATTATTATGTTCTTGATAAGATAGAGGTATTTCTAAATATGCATATGTTCTGTATTGTACAGGTACGTTTGCAGGAGCATAGTGATGAAATGTATTTGTGTTCCCATCAACTGCTTGAAATGTGACCCAAGAATAAAAAAGTTCTGTTCTATAAGCTGCGTGCGCGTCAACTACAACTGTGACTGGACTTGCCCTGGGCCGTTAGGCCATGTGACAGTAAATGTGCAGTAAGGGGTGGTATCATATTAACTGCAATTGCTACCTGTTGTTGATTCGCCATAACGAATGGTAAGTTTGTTCAGAGATAAGCACACCAAATGGGGATTATCCTTTTAGAGTTCAAGCTTGAACAACCTCCAGCGTAAGATAGGTATTCCCTACTTAACTGAGGAGAAAATCCGCAATACCATGGACGTCTCTCATATATAGTACTGAGGTGTCTTTTTATATAGTGAGACAGAGATACTCAGGATGACCCAAAAATTAGAGCCTGACCAAACCTTGGTGGCGCCTTGTCGTGTAGGCTCTCATTATTCTAATGAGACTACAGTATCTGAGTGGCAGAATCACCTGCGGTGTGGGAGACCTAAAAGCGAAATTCAGGGCTAATCAATTTCTGCCAGCATACTTGTAGATAAACAAGTTACTTACCTTTGCTAATGCTTTACGGTAGAGACTCTGTCTAGCTGCAGATTCCTTACCTTAGTATTATCCCTGGGCATCAGACTGGATCTGGAAGTTTTTTGGGTACAAAACCCCTGGACGCTGGTAAGTGGCATTGTTCGGTTACAAGTAATTTCGTGTTTCTCGTCCATGCCTATATAGGTTCCACCCAGCGAGCTGATGTCAGTTTTTTTGCGACTTTCTACACCAGGTGCGGGGAGACATGAAGAACACTGACTGGTGTGTAGAAATAGTTCCCTGAAAATGGAGCAGCCCTGTACCTGTAAATACATTTGTAGAATGGGGAAAGAATGGTGGGTTGGTAAGGGATCTATGGCTGGATAGATGGCTCATTACCGAGGATAAATAAATTGCTCATCTGATAGAAAATTCTAGTCACAGATTCCTTACTTTAGAATACATACCCAAGCAATACCTTTCCGGAGGTGGGTCTGCAAACTTGATTTAGACTAGGAAGTCCTACAGGGCCAAACGGGCAAAGTGCCCATTGCAGTGTACTTGTCTGTCAAGACAGTAGTCCTTGGTTAACGTATGCAGCGAAGCTCATGTCGCTGCCTGGTGGATATCCAGGACCGGAACTCTGCATGCTAATGCAGTGGTTCCAACCTTTGCTGTATTAAAATGAGCACACAAACCCCCTGAATTTTGCTTCTTGCCAATATGTAGCAGATCTTAATGCAGAGTACAATCAATTGAGAGATTGTTTGTTTCTGAATGGCCTTCCATTTTTTGGCTCCGATCGCTACCCAGAACAGTATTGTGCACTAAAAGTAGAAAGGTAGAACAGTAACACTTTTTTAGGTCCAGGTGGTGGAATCTCTCCTCCTCCATAGAGTGCTGAGGCAGAGTGTAAAAGGTAGAAAATTTGATGGACTGGCCTGCATGGAACAGGGTAACTACCTTAGTCAAGAGGGATGCTCTGATATGAAGGGTGAGTTTGTGAAGAAAGAAACATATGGAGGCTGAGATGACAACGTCTGCTGTTAACTGACCTTCCGGAGAGATGTAATTGCCACCAGGAAGGCCGTCTTGATGATGAGAAGCCGAAGAGAGCATGTATGAAGAGGCTCAAAGGCAGCGCACACTAGAAGAACTAAGTTAAGTTCCCTATAAGAAACACCTTTTTCTGTATGGTCACCCCAAGGTTTTTCAATGAAAGCTACTGTTTTTTTTTTTTACTTTGAGAGTGCACTGAGGCCTGCTAATCAGACCTCACTCCTGGTGCCCTGACCCTAAAGTGTATGAAAAATTGACTTACCCAATTGAAAATGGTTAATTTACCTGCAGATCCCTAGTAGTTCATACCTTGGTACCCAGGGCAAGCAAGTAAGAGTAGTACCCCAGGGTTGTGCCACCCTGGTGGTTCTCCAAGTAAAACTAGTCTCCAGCCCGTCACTGCAGACTAGTAGAGCAGTCATGCACTGCTAACCCTATTTTGCCATCGAAAGCAAAGGCAAAGCCACTGCTTTCCCCCTATATTTGTGTAAGTCACCTCTCTGGCAGGCCTGCTGAGCTCTAAAGGCAGGGTGCGACATATGACAAAGGCAGGACCTGTACTTACATGTCCTTACAGTAAAACATACGAAGTAACCATTTTTACTGTGGAAAGACTGATTTATACTTTTTTTGCGCCGCATTACCGTAATTTTTTTACGCAAAAGTGGTGCAAGCTTACAAAATATGGCCCTCATTACAACCCTGGCGGTCGCTGTTAAAGCGGCGGTAATACCGCCAACAGGCCGGTGGAAAAAAAATGGGATTCCGAACGTGGCAGAAACCGCCACCATAGACAGTCACTTGAACACTCCAACTGCCACGGCGGTAAAAACTAACAGCGCGGAGGTAACCGCCAGCAGACAGGCGGAAGACAATGTACCACCCACCCTATCACAAGGTGCTCATCCGCCACCTTTTCTGGGGCGAAACCAATGCGATCAAAAACACGGCGGAAACAGTACACAGAAGGGGAATTCACTCACCTCTCCACACCCCACGAGGAACCAGGATGCCATGGAGCCAGAAATTCACATCCTGCCGGCGATGGTCTTCCTGCTCCTCTATGAGGAGCTCCAGAGACGGCGGCGACGACCACGGTGAGTACTGCACCTAAAGCACAGGGGAGGGGGAGGGAAAGAGAGTGACACACACACGCAACCCCCCCCACCCTCACCCACAACACCATACACACAAATACATGCTGCAACATTACATATACAACCCCCATCCCCCCTTCAATAATGCAAGGACGAAAGGAAATTAATGTGAACAAATGTAATCAATAAAAATCCAGTACGCAAAACTCTAAATACAGTATATACAATTATGTACACCAACTACACAAGTCCGTATAGTGCACCAATCATTGTCCGTGGACCACTGGGCCAAAAATGCATGGGCGAGGCCCACACTCGATACCTGACTACAAACTGAGAGAACACTGGAGGGGCATCAGATGGAAAATAAACAGGCAACTCAGGTGGAGGGAGAGGGGGGGCACCTCAGACTGATGAACGCACAACGCCACTGCTCCACGAGGGGGCTCCATGCCCACTGCTGTATCCTGGGGAGTGCAAACCCACAGTCTCTCAATTCTTTCCAGTGGTTGGTTTTCCCACTGCTTTATCCTTGGGAGTGCAAAGCCACAGTCTCCCAAGTCTTTCCAGTGAGTGCAAAGCCACAGTCTCTCAAGTCTTTCCAGTGGGTGGGTTGCCCACTGCTTTATCCTGGGGAGAGCAAAGCCACAATCTCTCAAGTGGATGACAGTCTCCACTGGTTCTTGAGGGGGCTTTGTGCCCAGAATGCTTCATCCTGCCAAGGACAGAGGTAGTGGATGTCTTTCTCCACTGGTTCTGGAGGGGGCTTTGTGCCCAGAGTGCTTCATCCTGCCAAGGACAGAGGTAGTGGATGTCTTTCTCTACTGGTTCTGGAGGGGGCTTTGTGCCGAGAGTGCTCCATCGTGCCAAGGACAGAGGTAGTGGATGTCTTCCTCAACTGGGTCTGGAGGGGGCTTTGTGCTTCATCCTGCCAAGGACTGAGGCAGTGGATGTCTTTCTCCACTGGTTCTGGAGGGGGCTTTGTGCCCAGAGTGTTTCATCCTGCCAAGGACTGAGGTAGTGGCTGTATCTCTCCACTGAAAGTGATGCATCATTGAAGCTGCCCAGGCTCCTGGAACTCACCACCAGCCTCGGACAACTGACCACTGGGGATGGCAGCCATGTCTGCGGTGGTGCCACTGGCTCAGGAAGTCACGGGGCCGCTGGCGGTGCTTGCGGCGGTGTCAGTCGCGGCGGTGCTTGCGACGAGCTCTGTGGCAGCGGTGCTTGTGGCGGGCTCAGTGGCAGCAGTGCTGGCGGTGGGCTCAGTGGCAGTGGTGCTGGCGGCAGGCTCAGTGGCAGCGGTGCTGGTGGCGGGCTCAGTGACTGCGGTGCTGGTGGTGGGTTCAGTGACAGCGGTGCTGGCAGTGGGCTCTGTTGTGGCGGAGCTGGCGACGGGCTCTGTTACGACGGTGCTGGCGGCGGGCTCTGTTGCGGTGGTGCTGGTGGCGGGCTCAGTGACTGCGGTGCTGGCGGTGGGCTCAATGACAGCGGTGCTGGTGGCGGGCTCTGTGGCGGTGCAGATGGTGGTGCATGTGGCGGTCTTTTCCGCTGTACAGGTTGGCATTGACGTGGACAGAAGGTGTGACACTGGTCCCTCAGTCCGTGGCACCATGCCCTCTTCTGACCTGCCCTTCACTTTCTGGCCCTTCCCCTCCTTGGATGGTGGCGCTGCTGTCTTGCCACTATCCCCTTTCGGTTTCCCTGAGCCCTTGGTGGCAGGTGTCTTCAGCTTCTCCCTCTGGGATGTAGGCAACTTTTTAAGTTTTGCAGGTGGCGGAATGTCCTTGCCCTCGCTCCGAGGCACACTTGCAGCTCTGATGGTTGGCGCACTCCAATACCCCGCAGTTGCTGGCACCACTGTGTCTGGTGATGTGGTGGCTGAGGTGCTGGGTTGGGGCCTGGAAAGCATGGCCTTAGGGGATGGGCGGGGGGGGTATGTGTAGGGAATGAAAAATATTAGCAGGAAAAGTCACACTGGGACGGGTAGATGGAGGGGGTTTGGGAGTGGAGAAAGAGGTGGTGGTTGTAGGAGGTGTACGTCTGCTGAATTTGGGTGAAGGTGCATGGGCTGGAGGCTGTTGTGAGGTGGATGGCTGTTGGGTGGGTGTGTGCCTGCGTTTGTGTACTTTGGCAGGAGGGCTGACAGACACACTGGGAGAGGACACAGGGGATGTGTGAATGGTAGTGGGGGTGATGATTGCACGTGAGCGGTGTGTAGTGATGGGCGTGCTGGTGATGGAGGTATTGGCTGAAGATGCAGTGCATGCAGGTATGAGTGGAGGCGAGACTGGGAGGGAGGAGGGAGACGTGGCGGAGGGGGACACAGTGGAGGCAGTGGATGTTGGTATGTCTGCATGGGTATGATGCTTGTGTGAGTGCCTGTGGGATGTGTGGTGCTTATGTTTGCCTGAGCCACTTTTGTGTGTTGAGGTGTGTGCATGCTGGTCTGATGGTGTGCTTGGGATAGGCTGAGGTACAGGGGATTGGGTCTGGGTGGAGGAGGTTGGAGTGGGGAGGCTGGACACAGGGACAATGGCTGCCATCAGTGCTGAGGCCAGAGCCTGAAATGCTCTCTGTTGGGCTGCCTGCCCAGAATGAATGCCCTCCAGGTATGCATTTGTTTGTTGCAAATGCCTCTCAACACCCTGGATGGCATTCAGAATGGTAGACTGCCCAACAGTGAGGGATCTCAGGAGGTCAATAGTCTCCTCACTGAGGGCAGCAGGGCTGACTGGGGCAGGGCCTGAGGTGCCTGGGGCGAAGGAGATGCCCACCCTCCTGGGTAAGCGGGCAAGGGACACACGTTGAAGGGCTGCTGGGAGGGCGGTGCTGGTGGGGGGTGGCCGCTGTACTTGTGGATGTGGGGGCACAGAGGGTCCCTCCACCGTAAGGGAGCTGTCATCAGAGGAGAAGTCGCTGTTGCTGCTGTCACCTCCTGTCCCCACCGTGGAGCTCCCCTCACCCTCCGTCCCACTGGTGGCTTCAGACTCCGTTGTCTCGCCCTCCAGGGCCAAGTGGGATGCAGCTCCCTCCTGCTCCGGTGCCACTGCTCCTCCGCCAGATGATGCTATTGCACACAAGAACAGGGAGACCACAAAAAGGGGGGGAGACAGAAGAAAGACATGTTCAGTGCATGCAGTACCGCTACCATTGGCGGACACTACAGACACTGTAGACCTCAACACTACACCATGCACTAACAGTTCCTAGATTATTCACAAGGCCATGGGGTACAAGGCCTATGCCCGATTGTTGCACACATGGAAATCACAGTAGCCTGACTAGGTGTAGATGGCTCTTACCACTGGTGGGGTTGGGGTGCCACATAGCCTGCCTCACAAGGGACCTTGCCTACAAACTTCGCCCTGGCCTAGGGGAACCCACTGCCCACCTCCCCCACCCAGACACCTCGTAATACACGCAGAGTCAGATGAATGTGTCTGTACTCACCCCCTTGTGGCTGCTGGATTGCCCTCAAGCGCCCATCCAACTACGGATACGCCACCGCCAGGATCCGGAACATCAGGGGGGTCATGGTGCGACGGGCATCCCTCCCACATTGGGAGGCCATCCCCAGCTGGGCCTCCGCCGTCTTCTTGCTCCAGCGGCGATGGTCCTCCCATCTTTTCCGGCAGTGGGTGCTCCGTCTGTGGTGAACCCCCAGGGTCCGGACTTCCTTGGCGATGGCACGCCAAATATCCTTCTTCTGGTGGGCGCTGACCTAGAGGAATAATACAGGGGAAAAGTTAAATCTTTTACCGTCCAGACCATCATAGTCATTGGCCCACGTTCCCACCATTGCCCTGATGCACATACACTCACCGTCTGCACATGCAGACCTCAGTCCCCCCCATGTATCTTCCATCCACACCACTCTAAACAGCCATTGCCCATGCAGCATGCTCACAGTGTACTCACCTGTTTGTCAGGAGGATCGTAGAGTAGCGTGTACTGGGGGAGGACCCCATCCACTAACTTCTCCAACTCCTCCGAAGTAAAGGCAGGGGCCCTTTCCCCAGACACATGAGCCATAGTCGCTTCCAGACTGAGGTCACAGCAGCACTTGCAGTGTAGGTCCTCTTCTGTTGAAGGTCAGGTATCAAGTGACTGAACAGAGAGAAAATGGCGGTCACGTCCGCCGCGGTGTGTACCGTCACCACCGGCGTACATCGTCATTGGCTCCTCGGACCCATAGGGTCCAATGTTAACCAATGCAGGATTGCGCTGCGGTCTTCGACCTCCTACCGCGACGGTGTAGAACGTCAGTGCAGTTACCTCATATCCCCTTGTCCCACCTTACAGGTCAGGCAGCCGCCATTTCAGGGGGCCACATGGCAAGAATAATAACTGCGTCACACCTATGTAGGCCTTGCATGCACACAGTAACAGGCACATTGCGGATTAATAAACGTGTGCTAATGACAATTTGTGATACCCCAGTGTTGGCTGACTCTCTGCTCGCTGTTCTCGTCCATACGGCACGTCCGCTGGGGCAGGTGATGAGATGGCCGCGTCTTCCGGTGTACAGACCGCTGGTGGAACTGTTGACAATGGAAGAGAGACACGTAATAGTCACCTACAGACTTGATCGTGCAACAATCCAAGAACTGTGTGCCCAGTTGGAGCCAGACCTGATGTCAGCTATCCGCCATCCCACAGGGATCCCCCCTCTAGTGCAGGTCCTGTCAGTACTCCATTTCCTGGCAAGTGGGTCTTTTCAAACAACAGTGGTCATTGCATCAGCGATGTCCCAGCCAATGTTCTCCAACGTGTTGTCCAGAGTGTTGTCTGCCCTGCTGAAACACATGTGCAGCTACATCGTTTTCCCTCAGGTGGAGGATTTTCCGACAGTGAAAGGTGACTTCTATGCCCTGGGACATATCCCCAACATTATAGGTGCCATTGATGGGACACATGTGGCCTTGGTACCCCCCCCGCAGGTGTGAAAAGGTGTACAGACACAGGAAGAGCTACCATTCAATGAATGTGCAGATGGTGTGTTTGGCCGACCAGTACATCTCTATGTGAATGCCAAGTTTCCTGGCTCTGTGCACAATGCTTACATTCTGAGGAATAGCAGCATCCTTTATGTGATGGGGCAACTCCAGAGGCACCGTGTGTGGCTAATAGGTAAGACAAGGAGCCTATACCCTGTGAATAGTTGTCTGGGTCTGTGGTTGTCCCTACGGGTTAGTGTGTGTCTGACAGTTTTACCTCAACATTTGCAGGTGACTCTGGTTACCCCAACCTGTCATGGCTACTGACCCCAGTGAGAAATCCCATGACAAGGGCAGAGGAATGCTACAATGAGGCACATGGGTGAACTAGGAGGATTATAGAAAGAACCTTCGACCTCCTGAAGGCCAGGTTCCTGTGCCTCCATATGACCGGTGGTTCTCTCTATTACTCACCAAAGAAGGTGTGCCAGATCATCATGGCCTGCTTTATGCTGCACAACCTGGCTTTGCGAAGACAGGTGCCTTTTCTGCAGGAGGATGGTCCAGCTGGAGGTCTTGTGGCAGCTGTGGAGCCTGTGGACAGTGAAGAAGAGGAGGCAGAAGAAGAGGATATCGACAACAGAAACAACGTTATCCAGCAATACTTCCAGTGAGATACAGGTAAGAAGATACCACTGCCGCACACATCTCATACTATTGTTTGAACTATCATAAGTCTGTCACTTTCACCCAGTGTATGGACCCTGACTTGTCACTTTGGCTTTCCATTTCACAGATGTGGGTCCCACTGTGTGACCTCTGCTATATTTCCTCATGGACTAGAGCTGTGTTACATCGGTATGATGACAATAAAATTGACGTTGCTATATTCCAGAGTTACTATAAATACTAATTTGTGAAAGCACAGACTGACTCCAGATTGTTTTGTGATTGATGTGTGTTTATTTTTGTGCAAATAAGTGGAGGGGGTTGTAAAATGGTCAGGGGTGATGGTGGAGGAATGTCCATGGCAGAGTCCAGTCTATTTGTTTCACAGGTGCATTATCCAAAACTAAACCTAAACTAAACTTTGCCCTTGTAAAGCGCACTACTCACCGGTTAGGGTCTCAAGGTGCTGTACGCATACCGCTGTGGAACCCCTCCTGGCTTTTCCATGTGAGGCACCCACTGCTGGGCAACCCCCAGGGTGAAGCCAGGCATCCAAGCGCTGTCAGGGCCGTTGTGGAATTTAGCAAGCTATTGCCCAGAGTTACAGAGTGGAACCCATTAATTAGATTAGGCACCGAGGCGAGAATTATCTGGTCCGAGGGAAGTGAGCCCAAGACCCGCTAAGGTGGGAATTGAACCCTGGTCCCGGGCCAGATCTCTGCATCAGGGTCTGCTGCTCTAACCATTGTGCCACACTTCTCCAAAGGGCATAGGAAGTGGAGCTAGGGCAGTTTAAGGATGGACAGGGTGACAAAGTTGGACAGAAGGATGACATTCAGGGGGTCTCATTTCCTGGCGGGGGTCTTGGCAATGTTCTCTGTCTTGGTCCTGGATCTCAGGGACTGTTTGCAGGGTGTCTCTCCATCTGCAGGGGGTGGGGTGCTGGTGTCGTGGTCCTGTGGCAGTGCCTCCTGTCCACTAGTGCCGGTGGAGGTGGTGGGCTGTTCATCATCCAGGCTAGTGTCAGGGGCCCCTTGTTGTGCCACAGTGTCCCTCCTGGTGTTGACAAGGCCCTGCAGCACCCCTACAATGGTGACCAGGGTAGTGTTGATGGACTTGAGTTCCTCCCTGATCCCCAGATAGTGTTTCTCCTGCAGCCGCTGGGTCTCCTGAAAGCTGGTCAGTACCGTTGCCACCGTCTCCTGGGAATGATGGTACGCTCCCATGATGTTGGAGAGGGCCTTGGGAGAGTGGGTTCCCTGGGCATGTCCTCCCCCTGTCGCACAGCAGTCCTCCCAGTTCCCCTGTTTTCCTGTGCCTCTGTCCCCTGAACCGTGTGCCCACTGCCACTGCCCCCAGGTCCCTGATTTTCTTGGGGTGGTGGGTTTGCCTGGGTTCCCTGTAGTGGAGGACACACTGCTGCTTGACCTGTCCTGGGGTCAGAGGGATGGGCCCGCTGGGTGGGTGCTGTGCTAGTGTTTCCTGAGGGGGGAGGCTCTGTGGTGGCTTGTGCCAGTGTCAGGGGAACCGACTGTCCCGAGGTCCCAGATGGGCCGGGCTGGTCATCTTGACCCAGTTGTACAGAGCTGCTGTCATCACTGTGGGCCTCTTCTGTGGGGGGAGTGGACATGTCTGGAACCTCCTGTCCGGTGATGTTGGGTAGGGGTCCTGCAGGGGTGTAAAGGCATGATTATTGCATCTGTGTGTGCCATTGTGTGCAACTGGTGAGTGACCCTGTACTCCAGTGCATGCATTCTTGTCTAGGTCCTTGTGTGATATTTGGTTTGGGGTCTGTGTGGGTATCTGTAGTGGACATGCTTTGGTGATGGGTGTTCATGCTTTGGTGTTTCATGCAGGGCTTTGTGTTGGGATGGGTGCTTTGTGATAGTGGGACATATGTGAGGTGTTGGAGTGATGGGGGTGAGGGTGGGGGTATGTGATGGCATGCAGGTAGGGTGGGGGATATAATAGTTAAGATATGGCTTACCAGAGTCCATTCTTCCTGCTACTCCTGCGAGGCCCTCAGGATGCAGTATTGCCAAGACTTGCTCCTCCCATGTTGTTAGTTGTGGGGGAGGAGGTGAGGGTCCACCGCCAGTCCTCTGTACTGCAATCTGGTTTCTCAAGACTACGGAACGCACCTTCCCTCGTAGGTCGTTCCACCTCTTCCTGATGTCATCCCGTGTTCTTGGATGCTGTCCCACTGCATTGACCCTGTCGACGATTCTGCGCCATAGCTCCATCTTCCTAGCAATGGAGGTTTGCTGCACCTGTGATCCGAATAGCTGTGGCTCTACCCGGACGATTTCCTCCACCATGACCCTGAGCTCCTCCTCCGAGAACCTGGGGTGTTGTTGTGGTGCCATGATGTGGTGTGGGTGATGTGTGTTGTGATGTGTGAGGGAATGTGTTTGTGTGTGTTGTCTGGGGTGGATGTTGTGTGAGTGATGATGTTGTGTGTCTGTGGATGCTAGTGTTGTTTCTGGTGGTGTCTCTCTCTGGCCTTCTTTCACAATTATGGTCGAAAGGGTTTGTGGGTGATGTGGGTGTGTGTTTTATATTGGATTGGGTGTGTGGGAGTGGTGTGTGTATGTGTATCAGGTGTGTGTATTTCGAATTGTCCAATGTGGTTGTGTTTTGTAAATGTGTGTGTATTTTGAGCGTGGCGGTGTGTACCGCCAATGGAATACCGCGGTTGAAAGACCGCCGCGTGGATTCGTAGGTCATGATAGTGTGGGCGTATTCCTGTTGGCGTGACTGTGGAGGTTTTGTTATCGCCAGTTTACCACCTTCCTTTAGTGTGGTGGACTTATGTGGGTGTCTGGATTTTGGCGGATTCCGAGCTGTGGGTCCTAATTGCTGTAGCGGATTTCCACTACCGCGGCGGTGTGTTGGTGGTCTTCTGCATGGCGGTAAGTGGGATTTACTGCCAATGTTGTAATGAGGGTCTATGTATTTTGTAAGTTTGCGCCGCTTTTGCGTCAAAAAATTACGGTAATGTGGCGCAAAACAGTATAAATTAGGGACTTGGTCCCCAATTGGCGAATACAGGGTTACATGCAGACCCCTGAGGTGTACTATTCCTGAACTGTAGGACCAAAGTGGGCACTCCAAGGTATCCAAAAACTCATTACTTTAGGCCCAACCTGTATCTCAAGTCAAAATTAATGTAACTTGTTGCAGTATCCAGTTTTATCAAAGCTGCCACATTGTTGCCTTTAAAACTCCTGACTGCCCTGTGCACACAAGGAGCCTACTTAGACTGGACAGTGTTCTGCCCTCCTGGAGAAGCATGCTAATGACCCTCAGGAAGGAGAACAATGAGGGTTTGCAGGCCAGGGAGGTGCCACCTCTTTCCTACAGGAAGCCACTTGGGTGTTAGCCCCAAAACAGACATGAAAGGTGAATTTGCATTTAAAAGGCAGATGTGTAGGACCAGAGGAGATTGCTGCCCCATTTTTTAGGTAACCAGGCTTGCATGGGAGGCAGAGAGGGGAAACCAGTTGCAAAACGTTTTTTACCAGAGGCATGTATCTTTGAGGTAGCCACACAGGAGTGGGTTAGTGAAGTCTAGACAATTAGAGAGGGGTCTCGCCATCTTGAGAGTGGGCAGAATGGTGCACACTGGGATAGCCAGATGCCATACTTCACAGGAAGTGCTCACCAGGCAGAAGGAACCTGATAGTACATTGGCTACCAACTGTATCCTGCTCTGAGGGCACTTACCAAGAAAAAGGGGGCACCCCTGGCACCCAGACCTCAGAGCTTGACCGACTTCAAAGAAGGACCGACCGAAGGACTGCCTTCCACTGTGGGACCAGCAAAGAGAGGCTGCACCAACGAGTACTGCACCTGCTGCACCTGGTGGCAAGCGAAGAGTGGGACTGTGCCTGCTGTGCCCTGCTCAAGGAGAAGCTGTCTTCAGAGCCCAGTCAAGCCAAGAGAACTCCAAGGGCCAGTTGCGTGGCCTCCTGCTCCCAGCACAGACAAACTACAGCTGAAGAAGCCTGGAAGTTGGTGGTCCAAAATCTTCAGGCCGCTACCTCCACTGCCATGCAGCACCAACTACCAAGACCCGATACACAGAGTTGCACCCAGGTTTGCTGCGCCCAGGAGTGCTTTCTGAGAGTTGCCGGGACCCTCAAAAGGCAAGGGATTGACTCAAGAAGGATTGGTCTCTGAAGGTGACAACGGGTGACGGGTAGTCCAGTGACCACTGGATTTCAAACAGACTGTAGAGGACCTCGTGGGATGCTGACCCTGCAACCAGGAACCCCTCACCATCCTCGTGGATGGAAGAATTAGTGCAGAAATGTCCAGGTTGATTGCATCACATCCACAGCATCAAGAGCATCTTCAGCACCCCTAATCACTTGCATCATGACCACTCCGCAGGAAACCATTACAACGCGGATAAAGTGCCTGGAACTGCTGAAGGACTGCTTCTTCTGTGAAGGTAACAGTTCTGGAGGACTTTGCTGGCCTTCTTGGCTAGCTTCCTGCTGGAGTTGGTTGCCTCAAGTTCTTCTAACAGACCACATTGACACTTACCTAAGGTGTCTTTGTAAAAGGGCCTAAATGTCCAATTAGTTGACTTTGCCAAGGCTTGTTCATGGTTGAGTGAAATTGCTTTGAGTTCATTATTGCTTGGAAAATATATATTTTGGGAACCCTCGAGAGGACATTTTTCATTCTAGTGTCTAAATTCTTATACAATTACAGTCTATTTTTATAAATTGGTGTTGAATTTCTTGAATGTCATGTTAATTTCTTCAATTATTTTAATCCTGTTTAAATTCTTATTCCTCTGTGTAAGCCTTGATACTCGGTGCCACAGCTTCCCAGGGTTGAACTGAGAGTTTTTACAGATGAAACCTACTGCATCTAAAGGGGTTGGTAACTGTAATACATGGTGAAGTCATACAACCACACCATATAATAAACTCCATTTCCTCACAGTTCAAATGAAGCATAACAAAGGGAGCTGGAGGAAATAAGTATTGCAAGCCTTTGAGGAACCTATTTACAATACCGGACTTAAAGAAGGAAGGGTGATGTGGCAGCCTCAGGAAGGTGGAGATGGCAGATAACTAACCCCTCAGCGCTTCAGCGTGCCAATGCAGAACCCTGCTTGACCAGAAAGGATAAACAAAGGAACTTGGGAAGGGGGTGCAGATAAAGGGTCAACCTGTTTGGCTGCCCATCATGCTGCAAACTTACTCCAATAGTCAGCGTATACCATCTTGGTGGAGGGAAACTTACATACTTCGGGAGGAAGGTTAAAAGCTGTCAAATGTCGGCACTCAATCTCCATGCACGAACTCCGAGCGTTGAGAGGTTTGGGTGAAAACCATCCCCTGCTGCTGCAACAGAAGATCCTCTCAAAGGGGCAACTTGATTGGAGGACTGATGGTCATGCTCAACAGCTCAGTATACCAGACACTCTGAGCCCAGTCTGGAGCCACAAGGTTGACTTGGACCAAATTGTTTTTATCTTCTTGAGAACTCTGGGCAGGTGTGGTATGGGTGGAAAGGCATACGGGAGGCCGGAGCTCCACTTGAGACGCCATTCATGATTTGCTAGACGTCTTCAGCTGAGTACATCTGCTCTGGCTTTCAGAGAGTCCACAAGGTGTTGAACCACCAGGAAAATGCCCTAATGTTCCAGCTGTATCCAGAGGTGTAGGGTTTCTTGATAATGGATACACAAAGCCATCCTGCCCTGTTTGTTGCAGTACCACATGGTGGTGGTGTTATCTGTGAACACCTGCACTAGCCCTCCCTTGATGATTGTTAGAAAAGGTTTCAATGCTAGCCAGATTGCTCAGAGCTCCATCAGGTTGATGTGGAGTCCAGTTTCAGCCCCAGACCAGAGGCCTCTGATCTCCACCTCTCCTGGATAGCCACCACTGCCCTAGATTGTGACACTTCTATCATTACTGTCAGATCCAGTTGGGGAAGGAAGAGGGGTCTGCCACTAAACCAACTGCAGTTTGTTAACTACCACTTCAGATCTTTTGAAGTGCCCTCCAAGATCGAGACCATGTCTCAATGCAGAGCCTGCATATACCAGCGGGCATGTGTCACAAACAGGATGCAGGAGGCCATGAGTCCCTGCAGCCTCAGAGTCAGTCTCACTGAAATCTATGCTAGAGGCTGTAACATTGGTATCATGTCCTTAATATCCTGGAATTGCCAAAAGTCCAAAACTCCACTGTTTCCAGAACAACACAGATGAAAGGGAGCATCTGAAAAGGGATCAGTTGTATCTTCTGCATTGATTGTGAACCCCAGGGAGTGGAAGAGGTCGGCTGTAGTCTGGAGGTGAGAGATGACCGCCTGGGGTGACCCTGACTTCAACAGCCATCATAGAGATAGGGGAAGAATGGCACCCTTGATCTCCATAGATAGACTGCAACCACTGTCATCATCTTGGTGAACACCCAAGGGACACTGGTAAGGCCAAAGGGGAGCACGGTGAATGTAAAATGCTTGTGGCCTACTGTAATCTGCAGTTAACATCTGTGGGCAGGCAGCATGACAATCTGGAAGTATGCGTCCTGCGAGTCCAATCCTACCATCCAGTCTCCAGGATCCAGGGCAGACAGGACTTGAGCAAGTGTGAGCATTCTGAATTTGTCCTTTTTCAGAAAGAAACTGAGAGGGTGCAGGTCTGGGACAGGAGGAAGGCCTTTGTCCTTCTGGTGCACCATAAAGTAGCAGGAATAACAGGAATAACAACCACAACTTACTTCTGATGCTGGCACCTTCTCTATGGCTCCCTTGGCCAAGAGAGCTGCTACTTCCTGGAGGAACAATGAGTGTGTCGCAAGTGGATGGCATGGGTGGAGGGTTAGTCATGAAGGGTAGGGAGTACCCCCTTTGGACACTCTGGAGAACCCAGCGGTCAGATGTTATCGACCTCCAGTGGTGCAGGCGATGGCATATCCTGCCTTCCACTGGATGCCCATAATGGTCAGAAGGCAAACTAAAGTGGCTTGGAGGCTGCGGCTGGCGTGGTGGACTGGTCTGACATCTGGTGTAGGAAAGTACCATCTTGCCTGGCGTGTTACCCCCATTTCTTACTGATATGTATGTTTGTTTTTGCCTGTGTCACTGGGATCCTGCTAATCAGGACCCCAGTGCTCATAAGTTGTGCCCTGTATGTATTCCCTGTGTGGTGCCTAACTGTATCACTGAGGCTCCGCTAACCAGAACCTCAGTGTTAATGCTCTCTCTGCTTTTAAAATTGTCACTGCAGGCTAGTGACTAATTTTACCAATTCTCATTGGCACACTGGAACACCCTTATAATTCCCTAGTATATGGTACCTAGGTACCCAGGGTATTGGGGTTACAGGAGATCCCTATGGGCTGCAGCATTTTTCTTGCCACCCATATAGAGCTCAGACAATTCTTACACAGGACTGCCACTGCAGCCTGAGTGAAATAACGTCCACGTTATTTCAAACCCATTTTTCACTGCACTTAAGTAACTTATAAGTCATCTATATGTCTAACCCTCACTTAGTGAAGGTTAGGTGCAAAGTTACTTAGTGTGAGGGCACCCTGGCACTAGCCAAAGTACCCCCACATTGTTCAGGGCAAATTCCCCGGACTTTGTGAGTGCAGGGACACCATTGCATGTGTAAACCACATATAGGTCAATACCTATGTGTAGCGACACAATGGTAACTCCGAACCTAGCCATGTAACATGTCTAGGATCATGGAATGGGGGGATAACTCCATGCATCCCCGGGGCTCCAGCATGGACCCCGGGCACTGCCAAACTAGCTCTCTGAGGTTTTCTCTGCAGCTACCGCTGCTGCCAACCCTCAGACAGGTTTCTGCCCTCCTGGGGTCTGGGCAGCCCAGTCCCAGGAAGGCAGAACAAAGGAGTTCCTCTGAGAGAGGGTGTTACACCCTCTCCCTTTGGAAATAGGTGTTAAGGGCTGGGGAGGAGTAGCCTCCCCCAGCCTCTGGAAATACTTTGAAGGGCACAGATGGCGCCCTCCTTGCATGAGCCAGTCTACACCGGTTAAGGGAGCCCCAAGTCCCTGCTCAGGTGCGAAACTGGACAAAGGAAAGGGGAGTGATGACTCCCCTGTCCATCACCACCCCAGGGGTGGTGCCCAGAGCTCCTCCAGTGTGTCCCAGACCTCTGCCATCTTGAATGCAGAGGTGTGAGGCCACAATGGAGACCTCTGAGTGGCCAGTGCCAGCAGGTGACGTCAGAAACCCCTCCTGATAGATTCTTACCTGGTTAGGTAGCCAATCCTCCCCTGAGGGCTATTTAGGGTTTCTCCTGTGGGTTTCTCACCAGATAACGAATGCAAGAGCTCACCAGAGTTCCTCTGCACTTCCCTCTTCGACTTCTGCCAAGGATCGACCGCTGACTTCTCCAGGACGCCTGCAAAACCGTAACAAAGTAGCAAGAAGACTACCAGCAACATTGTAGCGCCTCATCCTGCCGGCTTTCTTGACTGTTTCCTGGTGGTGCATGCTCTGAGGGCTGTCTGCCTTCACCCTGCACTGGAAGCCAAGAAGCAATCTCCTGTGGGTCGACGGAATCTTCCCCCTGCTAACGCAGGCAAAAAACTTCTGCATTACCGGTCCTCTGGGTCCCCTCTTATCTTGACAAGTGTGGCCTCTGGAACACAGGAGCTGGATCCAAGTGTTCCTGACAGTCCAGTGGCCCTTCTGTCCAACTTGGTGGAGGTAAGTCCTTGCCTCCCCACGCTCGACAGTAATCCTGTGTACTGCGTGAACTGCAGCTGCTAGGGCTTTGGTGCACTTTTGTAAGACTTCCTTTTTGCACAGCACAGCCTAGGTCCCCAGAACTCCGTCCTGCTGTGTCCAACTCACAGAGTTGGACTCCGACTTCATGGGACCCTCTTTTGTTGTGCTGAGATGACAGCTGTGCTCAGATTTTCTGAACGCCTGTTTAGGTGCTTTTGCGGGTGCTGCCTTCTTCTGCGTGGGCTCTCTCTGTTGCTGAGCCCCCCTTCTGTCTCCTCCTCCAAGGGGTGACCTCCTGGTCCTTCCTGGGCCCTGGCAGCACCCAAAATCCTCAACCACGACTCTTGCAGCCAGCAAGGCTTATTTGCGGTCTTTCTGCGTGGAAACAACTCTGCATCCTCTAGCACGCCATCTTCTGACCAAAGGAGAAGTTCCTGGCACCTCCCGTTGTTGCAGAATCTTTGCCTTCTTCCACCCAGAGGCAGCCATTTTGCACCTTCATCCAGGGTTTAGTGGGCTCCTGCCCCCCCGGACACTTGTGTGACTCTTGGACTCGGTCCCCTTCCTTTACAAGTCCTGAGGTCCAGGAATCCGTCTTCAGTGCTTTGCAGTCAGTTGTTGCCTTTGCAGAATCCCCTATCTCGACTTTACTGTCTTTCTGGGGTAGTAGGGCAACTTTACTCCTACTTTTAAGGGTCTTGGGGGTGGTATCTTGGACACCCTTACTGTTTTTTACACTCTCAGCGACCCTCTACACACTACACTAGGCCTGGGGTCCATTCGTGGTTCGCATTCCACTTTTGGAGTATATGGTTTGTGTTGCCCCTAGGCCTATTTTCTCCTATTGCATTCTATTGTGTTGTACAGTGTTTGCACTATTTTTCTAAGTGTTTTACTTACCTGATTTTGGTTTGTGTGTATATTTTGTGTATTTTACTTACCTCCTAAGGGAGTATATCCTCTGAGATACTTTAGTCATATTGTCACTAAAATAAAGTACCTTTATTTTTAGTAACTCTGAGTATTGTGTTTTCTTTGATATAGTGCTATATGATATAAGTGGTATAGTAGGAGCTTTGCATGTCTCCTAGTTCAGCTTAAGCTGCTCTGCTATAGCTACCTCTATCAGCCTAAGCTGCTAGAACACTACTAATCTACTAATAAGGGATAACTGGACCTGGCACAAGGTGTAAGTACTACAAGGTACCCACAATAAGCCAGGCCAGCCTCCTACATCTGGGTACCTGATTCACGAGATAGGAGGATACTGCGACCTGGGTCACACAGGGGCTCGGAACTTGCGTGCCATGTTCGTTGGGTGGGTAGAGAAGATGAAGCTGGGAGCACCTTCTATGGCCATAAAAGGACTGAAAGGTGGACTGGGGTTGACGAAGGACCATTGAGAGGCCCAAGGACATGGCCATAGCTCTGCTGTCCTTGAAGTACTGTAATGCTGAGTCGGCCTTGTCTCTGAAGAGACAGAAGCCTCAAAGAGCATGTCTATGAGCAAGGTCTGGACATCCCCTGAATGACCTAAGTTGGGGTGGAGAGCTGCTCCTGGAAACTTGGGGAGGCACAAAGATGGCCCAGGTGCAGACACAACCGTGGAGTCAGACCTCGAATGCTGACACTCCCTCCTGTCATCAGATGACTTTGACAGCAGGTGCAAATTCAAGGACCTCTTTGACTTCTTTTTTTTTTTTTGCGTTTGTGTGACTTACCCAAACAACATTGAGTACGATGACAAACACTTGAAGTGGCTTCCCAACAGATCCTGGGACCTTCTGGACTGGGATTGAAACTATCACACGTCAAGATACAAGGAACTTGAGGTACCGCCCCTTGAAAGCCTTGGGGTGCATGGCATGACAATGACGCATTTCTTGGCATTGTGGTCGTGCTAGGGGCACTAGAGGCAGACGATGTGGGTCTGTCACCGACAAATGCCGATGACACACACAACAGGGCTTAAAACAGCCTTTCTCGCAAACATCCCTGCCAAACTAGAACACAATGTCACAAAAATCTTCTATAAACGGTTTGAAAAAAATTCACTCAAAAGGTATCTGGGGTAGCTCTTCACGTGCACTGACTGGCACAGAAAGAAAAGAACTAGCATTAGTGCACTGGGGGGCAGCATATATGTAGGCAGTGCATGAAGCATTTCCAGCATGGACAACATCACAGTGAGGTGTCATGAGTCATCTTCTTTGGTCAATGACCACCCAGATATTTTCTGCCCTTCAGCATTGATTCTAACCCAGAACATACAAAGCAGTAGAATAAATGGTGCTCTGAGAAAATTAAAAGACTTCTCAGTGCCAAATGCACTCCCTTGCTGTCCCTTGTTTATGTGGACTCTATGTCACCCCTTCAGTTCAACTTGCATTTGTGGCATTCCTGTCTCGGGTACGTCCAATGCCTAAGCTACCCATTCCCAAGTTGTGCTGGTTTATGTGCCCCAGTTGGGTCACCAGCTTTTTCAATGGTATGCTGACCCAAGATTGGCAGTGATGTCAAGTCATGGCCAGCGAAGCCTGAAAACCTTGAATCTGTCAGTGCAATTGAATTCTCCCCTTCAACTTTGCCTATGGTATCTGCCTCTGTGCCTAGTTTGACAGATTCAGAACAGATCCTGTATCCTTCTTCTCTATGAAAATAAACTATCAACCGCAGATAATTATGGCAATTATAGACCATCCTGTGGGGGACATATGGAAAAACCTAAGAGGGTTTGGCACAGGAAGAACAAAGATAGTGCTGTAGACTATGAGAATCGCAGTGATCTGTATGTTTGCAGAGGAATTATACAACTCCTTCAACAATGCTCACAAAAAACGCTATTCGGCAGACCATCTTGCAGATCAATAATTCAAGATCTCCTTCTGAAAAATCATCTCTTTCTAATTAACAACAATTTATGCTCACTTTGATACATAAACTCCTCTGCTCTAACCGTGATGAATGTAATGAATACAAGAAAGATGCCACCGTTTTACAAACAGCCAGTCTAAAACCCCAGTATGGAAAAATTCCCAAGCAGATGTCTCTATTTGGTTCCCATACATTTGAATTGATAAAGCAAACAAGTAAATCTGAAGACTCACCCTTGCTAGTTCAGTAGCAGCTGTTGGTACGACAAAAGCATTGGCAAACGGAATTAACAAAACTTGAGAATCTGTAGAATCACATGCACAGAAATAACTTACAAGTCTTGAATATTATGAAGGGCGCTGAAGGGGGTGATCACAGGGGCCTAGGGCCTGGTTAAGAACTTGGAGGATGAGTTACTTCATCACAACTGTGACAGATATCCCGTCTGAAGAAATATGAATCCCATAGTATATAATGGGATTTATATTTTGGCAGCTTGGAAATCCGTCACTGTTGTGAAGGAGTAACTCGTCTGCTAAGTTCTGAATGAGGCCCCTAATTCTCTGAGTCTTTCAGAGATCTTTCCCAAACTTGCTGGAATGGGATACTGACTGTCAAATCTAAAAGGCACACCCCTTTTCTTACCAAAAACCACAGGATAATATAAAGGGCTTATACATAAGTGCAATACTTTTTGACACTGGTAATTTTCTTCAACACCTTTATCAAGCTGCCTATTTATTGAGTGACAAGCGGAAAGAAGCTCGAAGGACAGCTCCTTGAAGGCATTGAGTTGGGGGGCATAACAACTGATGTACGTGTTCGCATCATAGTTACGCTCGAGGCACCAGAGGCAGACAATGTGGGTCCGTCTCTGACATTTACCGATGACGGACACCACAGCACTTAAAACTTCCCATCCTCACAGATATCTCTGCCACACTAGGACACAATGTCTTAAAAGTCTTCGACAAAAGGGTAAAAACAAATTCAGTCAAAATGTAACTGGGGTAGCTCTTCTCTGGATTTGCACTAATTGGCAAAAGAACTGATGTCAGTGCGCTAGGAGGGGATGCATATATAGGCATTACATGCACCACT
Organism: Pleurodeles waltl; assembly: GCF_031143425.1. Lineage (NCBI taxonomy): Eukaryota > Metazoa > Chordata > Amphibia > Caudata > Salamandridae > Pleurodeles > Pleurodeles waltl. The sequence goes on from NC_090443.1 coordinate 725,407,474, forward strand.
ACCGGTGTTGACAGCACCAGCGTGAGGTGTTGTCATCTTCTTTGGTCAGTGACCATCCCGATATGTGCTGCCCTCCAGCTTTGCTTCTAAACCAGCACATACAGAGGAGTTGAGTAAATGGTGCTCTGAGAAAATGAAAAGACTCCTCAGTTGCAAATGCACTCCCTCGCTGCTCCCTTGTTCATGTCTGAACTTCACATCACCCCTTGCAGTTCTACATGCTTCTGCAGGCCACCTTAACTCACAATAATTCAAGATTTCCTTCTGAAAAATCATCTCTCTCTAATCAACAACAACCTATGCTTACTTTTATACATGAACTCCTTTCCATACCATGATGAATGTAGAGGATACAGGAAAGATTCTGCCATTTTGCAAATAGCCAGTCTAAAATCCCAGCACAAAAAATTCCCAAGCAGATGCCCTTCTTTGGTTCCTGTCCTTTGAAAGAAGTAAAGCACACAACAAAATCAGAAGACTCAACCTTGCTAGCTCCGTAGCAGCTGTCAGTACAACTAAACCATTCTCAAGTGATATCAACAAAACTTGAGAATTTGGAGAATCACATCCTCAGAAATTAAATTACAAGTTTTGGTTATTGTGGAGGGCACTGAAAGGATGATCGTAGGGGCTTAATTCTCCGAGTCTTTCAGAGAGCTATCCATCCCATGCTTGCAGGAATGGGATATTGACTGTCAAATCCAAAAAGCACATCCATTTTCTTACCACGAACCACAGGAAATATAAAAAGCTCATATGTATGTGTAATTTATTTTAACACTGGTAATGCCATTTTTCTTTAACAACTTTATTATGCAGCCCATCCTTTGAATTCTATCAAACACAGTGGGCATACTTTTTTGCTAGATCAGACTTTTGTCAAAGCACATCCGAACGACATTGGAAACTCCGAAAGATGATTCAGAAGATTCAAGCTGTAGGAGCACATTTCTACCTTTAGGAGCTGGCACAATTAAAATTCATCCAAGGATCCTGCACCTTTTTTCACACGAGGGACGTGGTAAAATATTATTGCAATTATGGTTGAAAGGAGTCATTTCAGACATTGCTCAAGATGTGTAGGAAAGTACCATCTTGCCTGGCATGTTACCCCCATTTTCACTGTATGTATGTTTGTTTTTGCCCATGTGTCACTGGGATCCTACCAGGCAGGACCCCAGTGCTCATAATGTATGCCCTGTATGTGTTCCCTGTGTGGTGCCTAACTGTATCACTGAGGCTCTGCTAACCAGAACCTCAGTGTTTATGCTCTCTCTGCTTTTCACAATTGTCACTGCAGGCTAGTGACTATCTTCACCAATTCTCATTGGCACACTAGAACACCCTTATAATTCCCTTGTATATGGTACCTAGGCACCCAGGGTATTGGAGTTCCAGGAGATCCCTGTGGGCTGCAGCATTTCTTTTGCCACCCATAGGGAGCTCAGACAATTCTTACACAGGACTGCCACTGCAGCTTGAGTGAAATAACGTCCACGTTATTTCACAGCTATTTTTCACTGCACATAAGTAACTTATAAGTCACCTATATGTCTAACCCTCACTTGGTGAAAGTTAGGTGCCAAGCTACTTAGTGTGTGGGCACCCTGGCACTAGCCAAGGTGCCACCATATTGTCCAGGGCAAATTCCCCAGACTTTGTGAGTGCGGGGACACCATTACACGTGTGCACTACATATAGGTCACTACCTATATGTAGTATCACAATGGTAACTCCGAACATGGCCATGTCACATGTCTAGTTCATGGCATTGTCACCCCAATACCATTCTGGTATTGAGGGACAATTCCATGCATCCCCGGGTCTCTAGCACAGAACCCGGGTACTGCCAAACTGCCTTTCCGGGGTTTGCTTTCCGCTGCTGCTGCTGCCATCCCCTCAGACAGGTTTCTGCCCTTCTGGGTCTGGGAAGCCCAAAGGATTTCCTCTGAGAGAGGGTGTTACACCCTGTCCCTTTGGGAATAGGTGTGAAGGGCTGGGGAGGAGTAGCCTCCCCCAGCCTCTCAAAATGCTTTGATGGGCACAGATGGTGCCCATCTCTGCATAAGCCTGTCTACACCGGATCAGGGATTCCCCAGCCCTGCTCTGGCATGGAACTGGACAAAGAAAAGGGGAGTGACCACTCCTCTGACCTGCACCTCCCAGGGGAGGTGCCCAGAGCTCCTCCAGTGTGTCCCAGACCTCTGCCATCTTGGATTCAGAGGTGTTGGGGCACAATGGACTGCTCTGAGTGGCCAGTGCCAGCAGGTGACTTCAGAGACCCCTCCTAATAGGTGCTTACCTCTTTCAGTAGCCAAGCCTCATTTCTTAGTAGCCAAACCTCCTTTTCTCGCTATTTAGGGTCTCTCCTCTGGGCTATTCCTCAGATAACGAATGCAAGAGCTCACCAGAGTTCCTCTGCACTTCCCTCTTTGATTTCTGCCAAGGATCGACCACTCACTGCTCCAAGACACCTGTAAAACCGCAACAAAGTAGCAAGACGACTACCAGCAACATTGTAGCGCCTCATCATGCTGGCTTTCTCGACTGTTTCCTGGTGGTTCATGCTCTGAGGGCTGTCTGCCTTCACCCTGCACTGGAAGCCAAGAAGAAATCTCCTGTGGGTCGACGGAATCTTCCCCCTGCCAACGCAGGCACTAAACTTCTACATCACTGGTCCTCTGGGTCCCCTCTCATCCTGGGGGGCGTGGTCCCTGGGACACAGGAGCTGGGTCCAAGTGTCTTCCACAGTCCAGTGGCCCTTCTGTCCAAGTTTGCTGGAGGTAAGTCTTTGCCTCCCCACGCCAGACAGCAAACCTGGGTACTGCGTGATTTGCAGCTGCTCCGGCTTCTGTACACTTTTCCAGGACTTCCTCTGTGCACAGCCTAGCCCGGGTCCCCAGCACTTCATCCTGCATTGCCCAACTTGCTGAGTTGTACTCTGACGTCGTAGGACCTTCCTTTGTGACTCTGAGTCGACTGCTGTCCTCAGATCTTCTAAGTGCCTGTTCTGGTACTTCTGCTGGTGCTGCCTGCTTTTGTGGGGGATCTCTGAGTTGCTGAGTGCCCCCTCTGTCTCCTCCTCCAAGGGGCGACATCCTGGTCCTTCCTGGTCCCCAGCAGCACCCAAAATCATTAAACACAACTCTTGCAGCTAGCAAGGCTTGTTTGCAGTAAGTGTGCGTGGAAACACTTCTGCAACCTCCAGCACGTTGTGGGACATCTTCTCACCAAAGGGGAAGTTCCTGGAACCTTTCATTGTTGCAGAATCTTTTGCTTCTTCCACCCGGAGGCCGCCCTTTCGCACCTTCACCTGGGGTTTTGTGGGCTCGTGCCCCCCCTGGACACTTGCATGACTCTTGGACTTGGTCCCCTTCCTTTACAGGTCCTCAGGTCCAGGAATCTGTCTTCAGTGTTTTGATGGTGCTTGTGGTTCTTGCAGAATCCCCTATCACAACTATTCTGTCTTTCTGGGGTAGTAGGGTAACTTTACTCCTACTTTTCAGGGTCTTGGGGTGGGTATCTTGGACACCCTTACTGCTTTCTTACAGTCCCAGCAACCCTCTACAACCTCCCATAGGTCTGGGGTCCATTCGTGATTTGCATTCCACTTTTGGAGTATATGGTTTGTGTTGCCCCTAGACCTATGTCTACCTATTGCATCCTAGTGTGATTCTACATTGTTTGCACTACTTTTCTTACTGTTACTTACCTGTTTTGGGTTTGTGTACATATAATTTGTGTATATTACTTGCCTCCTAAGTGAGGGTATCCTCTGAGATACTTTTTTCATATTGTCACTAAAATAAAGTACGTTTATTTTTAGTAACTCTGAATATTGTGTTTTCTTATGATATTGGGCTATATGATATAAGTGGTATTGTAGAAGCTTTGCATGTCTCCTAATTCAGCCTAAGCTGCTTTGCCATAGATACCTCTAATAGCCTAAGCTGCTAGAAACACCTCTATTCTACTAATAAGGGATAACTGGACCTGGCACAAGGTGTAAGTACCACAAGGTACCCACTACAAGCCAGGCCAGCCTTCTACAAGATGCCACTCTGCCTCACAATAAATTATACCTCTCTCTCTAGTGGGTTATAGTTTTCAATACCTTTACTTGAGGGTATAATTACTTATGATATCCATTTTTTACAATTTATATTGTATTCTTCTTCTTTTCTCTTTCAGGAATATATAGTCTTGCACTCTATATTTCAGCTGCACTTAATCACCTATCGCAATGAGATTAGCAATTTTGGAGATTATCTCTGTCTTTTCAGAGATCTCCTCAGGTCGGGAAGGAGGACAAGGATTTGTCTTCTGGGAAGACAAGTGTCTCAAAAGTATGGTGAAAGGAAGGGAATGCTAATGGATGTAAAACGATGTTAACACACTCCATTCTGAATGGCACAAGATTCTTATCTTGGAATGTGAAGGGCATCTGTTCTCCCCTAAAATTCAGAATGCAAAAAAGGGCATAGATACTTGGCAGTGGAGACTATGGGGGTGATTCTGACCCTGGCGGTTGACTACCGCCAGGGCAGAGTGCCGCGGATGCACCGCCAACAGGCTGGCGTTGCATCCATGGGCATTCTGACCGCGGCGGTACAGCCGCGGTCAGAAACAGGAAACCAGCGGTGTCCCGCCGGTTTCACGCTGCCCCAGGGAATCCTCCACGGCGGCGCTGCTTGCAGCGCCGCCATGGGGATTCCGACCCCCTTACCGCCATCCTGTTCCTGGCGGTTTTCACCGCCAGGAACAGGATGGCGGTAACGGGTGTCGTGGGGCCCCTGGGGGCCCCTGCAGTGCCCATGCCAATGGCATGGGCACTGCAGGGGCCCCCTAATAGGGCCCCACTAAGATTTTCAGTGTCTGCCAAGCAGACACTGAAAATCGCGACGGGTGCCACTGCACCCGTCGCACGCCTTCAACTCCGCCGGCTCCATTCGGAGCCGGCTTCCTCGTTGAAGGCGCTTTCCCGCTGGGCTGGCGGGTGGCCTTCTGGCGGTCGCCCGCCAGCCCAGTGGGAAAGCCAGAATGGCCGGTGCGGTCATTTGACCGCGGTGCGGTCATTCAGCGGCTCCCGCCGGCCCTGCGGTTACCGCAGCCGGCGGGAGTCAGAATGACCCCCTATGTCCCTCATTACAACCCTGGTGGTTGGTGTTAAAGTGGCAGTAATACAGCCAACAGGCTGCTGGTAACTACTGCCAAATTATGACCATGGCGGAAAGATCTCTGGTGGTACACAGACCGCCAGGGCGGAAACAACAGCTACCACGGTGGGAGCCGCCTACATCTAGGCGGAAGTCAATGTTTCACCCACCATATTAAGACACTGCTATCCGCAACCTTTTCCGGGGCGGTACCAACAACATCAAAAGCCTGGTGGAAACTGAGTTCAGAAGGGAAAGGACTCACCACTGGAGACACAGGGAACAACCATGCCGCCATGGAGCCCGAACTACATGTCTTCCCCATAATCTTCTATGTGCTGCTCCACCAGGAACACCAATGCCGGCGAAGATGACAACAGTTAGTACAGCCGCCTAGCACACAAGGGAGGGAGGAAAGAAAAAGAGAGTGACACACAAACACACCCCCCACACCATACACACAATTAGCTGCATTACTAAAACATTTTTACCACGTAACTCAGATGAATAATGCAAGGACAAAAGGATTGCGAAAAAGTGAATGTAATGAGAGCAACACATCAAGAAAAATAAGTTAGGCAAGTTAATAGATATATACACATGTACAGAAAAAGGGATACAGCCCAGTCCACATTGTTCGTAGGCCACATGTCCACAGGTCAAAGTCCAAGGCCACACATGTCACCTGCATCAACACGGAGAGAACACTGCAGGGGCATCAGTTGATAAATAGGCAGGCACCTCAGGGGGACGGGGGAGAGGGGGACACCTCAGCCAGGAGATGGAACAAGACCATTGGTTCTGGAGGGGGCAACATGTCCTGTGCTTGGTCCTGGGCAGTGCCAAGGCCACAGTCTCTCGAGTGGGTGACATGCCCACTTGCTCTAGAGGGGGCAACATGCTCTTTGCTTGGTCCTGGGGAGTGCAAGGCTACAATCTCTTGAGTGGGTGACTTGCCCACTTGCTCTGGAGGGGGCAACATGCCCTGTTCTTGCTCCTGGGGAGTGAAGGCCTCAGTCTCTTAAGTGGGTGACCTGCCCACTTGCTCTGGAGGGAGCAACATACCCTGTGCTTGGTCCTGGGGAGTGCAAGACCACAGTCTCTCGAGTGGGTGACTTGCCCATTGGTTCTGGAAGGGCCATTGTGCCCTGTGATCTTGATCCTGGAGAGTCTTGGGTATGTGGGTGTCTTACCCACTAGCTCTGGAGGCGGCATTGTGCCCTGTGCTCTTGAACCTGGGGAGTCTTGGGTACGTGGGTGTCTTACCCACTGGTTCTGGAGGGGGCATTATCTGACCTGTGCTCTTGCTCCTGGGGAGTGCAAGGTCACAGTCTCTCAGGTGGGTGCCATACCCACTGGATTTGCAGGGGGTAGGCTGCACAGCAGCCCATGGAGGCAGGATTACATACCATCCGCCGGTGGTGACAGCTGCTCAGTGGAGGTGATGGTGCTGCTGGTGGGGGAGGCAGGTGCCCATCCCCTGCAACCTCGGACGGCTGCTCACTGGAGGTGGTGGTGCTGCTGGTGGGGGGAGGCTCTTGCCCATCCCCTGCAACCTCAGATGGCTGCTCAGTGGAGGTGATGGTGCTGCTGGTGGGGGGAGGCTCCTGCCCATCCCCTGCAACATCAGGTGGCTGCACAACCATAGTTGGTGGTGGGGGCTCTGTCACAGTTCCTGCCCCAGGCTCCTTGCTCTTCCTGCCTGGTGGTGCCGGCTCCTTGCTCTTCCTGGCAGCCGGGGCAGGCTCCTTTCCCTTCTTAACAGCTGCTGCTGGCTTCTTTGTCTTCCTGGCAGCTGGGGAAGGCTCCTGTCCCTTCTTGCCCGCTGGGGCAGGCTCCTTGCTCTTTCTGGCAGGTGGGGCAGGCTCTTTTCCCTTGAGGCTGCCTGCTGCAGGCTCCTTCACCTTCACCTTCAGGACATGGACCTGGATCCTTTTCCACGGTTTGGTGAGGACTGGGCCCGTGTACTGGGTGGCTGAGGTGCTTGGCTGGGTTCTTCCTACCCTGCCCATTCGTGCAGGACAGGAGGGGAAGGGGTAGGGAAGAGGTAAATGGTGGATAGAAACAGTTTTTTAGGGACATTGGGTCGGGAAGAGGGAGTGGTTGTTGGAAGTGTCTGTCTGCTGATTTTGGGTGCAGGTATATGGCCTGGATGCTGTTGTGAGGTGGATGGCTGTTGGGTGTCTGAGTGCTGGCATTGCTCTACCTTAGGAAGGGGGACAGACACAGTGGGAGAGGACACAGGGGACGTGTGCATGGCTGTTGTGGAGGTGTCTGCTAGTGAGTTGTGTGTTCTACTTGGTGTGGTGATGATGCTGGTAGTGGATGATGATGTAGTGCATGCAGGTGTGAGTGTAGACGGAGGGGGAGACAGTGGAAATAGTGGATGTTGGTGTGTCTGCATCTGGATGGTTTTTGTGTGAGTGCCTGTGGGATGAAGTGTGGTGCTTGTGTTTGCCTGGTCCACTCTTGTGTGTTGCCTTGTGTGCATGCTCGTCTGCCTGTGTGCTTGGGATGGGTTGGAGTTGAGGAGAATGGGACTGGGAAGAGGAAGATGGAGGGTGGAAACAGGGACGATGGCTGCCATCAGAGAGGAGGCAAGAGCCTGGATCGATCTCTGTTGGGCCGCCATGCCCTCCAGGAAAGCATTAGTCTGTTGCATCTGGGCTGCCAGCCCCTGGATGGCATTCCCAATAGTTGACTGCCCTACAGAGATGGATCTCAGGAGGTCAATAGCCTCCTCACTCAGGGCAGCAGGGCTCGCTGGGGCAGGGCCTGAGGTGCCTGGGACGAAGGAGATGCCCACCCTCCTGGGTGAGCGGGCACGGGCAACTCGATGAGGAGGTGCTGGGACGGTGGTGGCGGCTGTACCTGTAGCTGAAGTGGTCACAGAGGTGTCGGTCACCACCAGGGAGCTTCCATCGGAGGACGTATCTGTGTCAGAACTGTTCTCTCCAGTCTCTGCTGTGGTGCTCCCCTCGCCCTCCGTCCCACTGGTGCCCTCACTGTGAGTGGACTCTGCCTCCTGGGTCCTGTGGGATGCAGCTCCCTCCGTCACCGGTGCCTCCGCTCCTCCACCAGGTGATGCTAATGCACATATGGACAGAGTGACAAAACAAAAAGGGGGGGAAGAGACAAAGGATACACTTGGTCAGTGGCTGCACCAACACCACTGTTGGCATACACAGCACCCTCACACACAGGGAACAGCCCTACGCAATATGCCATAGCACTACCAATGAAATAGTTAGCAGCCAAGGCAGTGGGAGGGGCACACACTGCCAAATGCTCCACACTTGGGACCCATGCAGCCCTGACCAGTAGTGGATGCCTACGAGCCAGGTAGCAAGATTTTCCTTTCAGAACCCTAGCCACGAGGGGACCTACGCTGCAATGTCATGCCTGGCCTAGGGGCACCCACTGACACACATCCCCACCTGGATACCACCCTACCATGCGTCACTTGTAATGATAGGCACTGTACTCAGGCCCTTGTGCCTGCTGGGATGCCCTCAAGTGCCCATCCAGCTCTGGATAAGCCATCCTCAGTGGTACGGGCCATCAGGGGGTTCAGGGTTCGATAGGCACCCCTTCCTCTTTGGGAGGCCATCCCCAGCTAGGCCTCCGCTGCCTTCCGTGTCCAGCATCTCAGGTCCTCCAACCGTTTCCGACAGTGGGTGCTCCTCCTGTCGTAGACCCCCAGGGTCTGCACGTCCTGGGTGATGGCACGCCATATACCCTTCTTTTGATGGGCACTCACCTGCAGAGGCAATACACACAGGAAAATGGAATTAGTCAAACAGTCCTGCCTGTTATACTTATGGCCCACCATACCCCTTCACATCACCATTTACACACACATGGCCCAGCACACAACCTGTACGCCGCCCAGAGGACATCCACCCACCCCCCTTACATGAGGCCTTCACACACACCACTGCATGCATTCATGTCACATGCATCGTGCTCACAGTGTACTGTTGGTCTGGAGGCCAATACAGCAGTCTGTACTGGGGTAGGACCCCATCCACCAGTCTCTCCAACTCCGCCGAAGTGAAGGCTGGGGTCCTTTCCCTAGTCACACAGGCCATGGTAGGTTCCAGACACAGGTCACAGCGGTACATGCAGAGTAGGTCCTCTCCTGTTGAAGATCAGGTAACAAGTGAGGGATGAGATAGAAAATGGCAGTCACGTCTGCGGCGGTGCATGCCGTCACCGCTGACGTAGATCACCATTGGCCACTGTAACCCATAGGGCCCAATGTTAACCAATGAGGAGTTGCACAGCGATCCCCGATCGTCTCCTGCAACAGCGCACAATATCAGCAGAATTACCTCACAGAATTACCTCACTTCCACTTGTCCCTCCACACAGGACAGGCACAGGACAGGCAGGCCCTGTAAACTTGCTGCGCCACTGGTGAAATTAGGTCATCCTGGACAAATAACACTTACCAATTACAAGTTAACAGCATGCAAAGTTCTGTTGTATCTCCATTCTTCAGTTTGTGACTGGCTCCTCACTCTTTTACCCCATAGATTGTTACCGCTGCAGATGAATAGGAGATGGAGACATACCCCCGTGTACAGATCCCTGGTGGACTTGCAATGTCCTGAGGAATAGCAGCATCCAAAATGTAATGGCCCAACTACAGATGCACATGGTGTGGCTAATAGGTGAGCACTGGTTCCCAACCAGTATATGTTGGTGTATGGGTATGGTGTAGGCCATATGGGATAGTGTGTGGTTAAATGTTGCCCATCAAAATTTGCAGGTGACTCTGGTTACCCCAACTTATCATGGCTGCTGACCCCTGTGAGGAATGCCAGGACAAGGGCAGAAGAACGTTATAACGAGGCTGATGGGTAAACCAGAAGGATAATAGAAAGGACTTTTGGCCTCCTGAAGGCCAGGTTCCGGTGCCTCCATCTAACAGGTGGATCCCTGTGCTACTCACCGAAGAAGGTCTGCCAGATAGTAGTGGCATGCTGCATGTTGCACAACCTTGCCCTCAGATGCTATGTGCCTTTTCTGCAGGAGGAGTAGGCTGGAGATGCCCGTGTGCCACCAGTGGACCCTGTGGACAGTGAGGATGAGGAGTCAGAGGATGAAGATCAGGACAACAGAACATCAATGATCAGACAATACTTCCAATGACACACAGGTAAGAAAGTGTTACTTCACATTTCATTTACATTTGTTTGAATTTCTGTGGCACTGGCATGCTGTTATTTCCCACTTCTATGGCCACTTGCTGTACCCTCTGGCAATTAATTTTGCAGATGTTAGTGACCTGACATACACTCCTGGTGTGATCACTGGAGCCAGCTACATGACATTAATCTATGCTCATTTTCTATACAGTTGAATTGAAATGTTTGTACCTGTTTAAATGAATACATACTTGAAAGATTTGACATACTCCAAACTTCTTCTTTTTCCAAGGGTGTTTATTGAAGTGCTAAAATATTGAGGGTCAAGTGCAATGGGCTGAAGTGATGATGGAAGAAAGTCCAGGGTATTGTTCAAGTCTGTTTGTAGCACAGGTGCATTGTCCAAGAGGACATAGGAAGGGGAGCAATGGCAGTTCAAGGTGGACAGGGTGACAGAGTGGGACACAAGGGTGACAATCAGGAGAGTCTCATTTCCTGACGAGGGTCTTGGCAAGTGACTTTGGCTTCTGTCTGGATGGCAGGGAACGTTTGCAGAGTGGTTTTCCTTCTGCATGGGGAGGGGTGCTGGTGGCCTGTGAGCCCTGTGGCGGGGCCTCCTCGCCACTAGCGGCAGCGGAGGTGGAAGGCTGTTCAGATATCTGGCTAGTGGCAGGGGCCTGCTGTTGTGTGACTGCCTCCCTCATAATATTGGCGATGTCTACCATCACCCCTGCTATGGCGATCAGGGTGTTGTTGATGGCCTGCAAGTTCTCCCTGATCCCCTGGTACTGTCCCTCCTGCAGTCGCCTGTTCTCCTGCACATTGTCCAGGATCTGGCCCATCGTTTCCTGGGAATGTTGATAGGCTCCCAGGATCTCTGCAAGTGCCTCCTGGAGAGTCGGTTCCCTGGGACTGTCCTCCCCCTGGTGCACAGCAGTCCTCCCAGTGTCCCTGGTGGCCTGTGCTTCTGTCCCCTGAACCGTGTGCCCACTGCTACTGACCCCAGGTCCCTAATTGTCTTGGGTATGAGGTGTGGCCTGCGGTCTCTGTAGAGTTGGACACACTGCTGATTGACATGTCCTGGGGACAGAGGTATGGGTACGTTGGGTGGGTGCTGTGGTGATATTTCCAGATGGGGAAGGCTCTGTGGTGGTGTGTGACTGGGTCTGGGTAACCGGCTGTCCAGAGGTCCCTGATGGGCCAGGTTGGTCATCCAGATCCTGAAGACCAGAGTTACTGTCATCACTGTGGGACTCTTCAGTTGGGGGACTTCATATTGTTGGCACCTCCTCTTTGCTGACATTGGCTGGGGTACCTGTGGGGATGTAAATGATTGTTATGGTTTTTGTGTCTGACATATTGTACATCCGTGGCTTCCCCTCTATGGTTGGATTTGTCCTGCCAGCTCTCACTTGTGTATGTTAGTGTGTGGTGGGATTGTTAGTTCTCTATGATGTGCATGCTTTAGTGATGAGTGTCCATGCAGGGCTGTGAGTGGTGTCCATGCATTGTTAGAGCATGCAGGGCTTGGCATTGGGATGAGTGAGAGAGATGTGATGGTGGTGTGTGTGGGATGTAGTGGAGTAATGGGAGTGAGAGTGAGGGTGGGGGTATGTGATGGCATGCAGGTAGGGGGGTGATAGAAGTAGAGAGTTGACTTACCAGAGTCCAGTCCTCCTCCTACTCCGCCAGGCCCTCAGGATGCAGGATTGGCAGGACCTGCTCCTCCCATACTGTTAGTTGTGGGTAAGGAGGGGGGGGTCCACCACCAGTCGTCTGTACAGCCAGCTGGTGTCTTGTTGCAATGGAACGTACCTTCCCCTGTAGGTCATTCCACCTCTTCCTGATGTCATCCCTAGTTCTTGGCGTTGACCCTGTCCACGATTCTCCACCATAGCTCCATCTTCCTAGCTATTGATCTGCTGCACCTGTGCTCCAAATAGCTGTGGCTCTACCCTGATGATTTCCTTCACCATGACCCTTAGCTCCTCCATTGTGAAGCGGGGGTGTCTTTGTGGTGCCATGGGTGTTTTGTGAGGTGTGTAGGTGAGGATGTGTTGGGTAATGTGCTGGGGTGTGTGATGTGGGATGTGTGAGTGGTGTATAGGTGTATATAGTGTGTGGCGTGTGAGAGGTGTGTAGGTGTGTATAGTGTGTGGCTCTCTGGTTGTGTCTGTGGTCTTGATGTTTCTCTGGTGGCAATGGTTTGAAATGGTGAAGGGTTATGGGTAATGTGGGTGTGGATTTTATAGTGGTGTGGGTGTGTGGGTGTGTGGGTGTGGTAAGTGTATGGGTGTCAAGTGTGTGTTGTTTGAATTGTCCAATGTGGTGTTGTTTTGTTTGTGTGAGCCCATTTTGAGCACAGCGGTATGTACCGCCAATGGTTTACCTCCGGTGAATGTCCGCTGTTTTGATTAGTGGGTTATATTGTGATGGGCGTTGTTCTGTTGGCATAATGGTGTGGGTTTTGATATCACCAGTTTATCACTGACCTTTGGTGTGAAGGATTTGTGTCTGTGGCTGAATACTGACGGATTGGTGTATGTGTGTCATAATCTGGTGAATGGATATCCACCGCCGTGGCGGTAAGTTGGCGGCAGTCAGCGTGGCAGTAAGTGGGATTTACCGCCAATGTCATAATAAGGGCGTATATGTTGGCAGGAAACTTAGCTGTCCTGGCAAGATGATGGAAAATCTCCGTTCACTCCCACAGATGGACTTTCAACAGAGACCTCCTTATAAATTCACAATACAAACACAAAAGGCTAATATGATGAATGGCTGCCTAGTCATTAATGAAGAAACTGCATATCTTAGCATGTTATAGAACTGTCTAAAGGCAGATATCAGAGGTGCGAGAAAGCATATATGTGTGTTGTTCTTCCATTTTGTTTGTTCACCACCATTTGATAATATGTGTGTTTTGCTTCAACTCAAATCAGCACAAAAGGATGATGGACGGAGTGCTAAAACTTTCAAACACTCACCCCCAGTCACAGATCTGGGTTTAATCAATTGTTCTTGTGCTCACTATACCACCCCAGTTTGGACCCAGCCATATGCAAATCTGGCTTGACTCTGTTCCCCATGGGAACAGTCCAGCCCAAACTGCCACTATGTCAGTTTGCCAGTCAAGAGAGTGTACACGGATTTTGAAATGTGTTGACACTTTATTGAGGAATTGATTCAAGGAGTGAGACTACCCTTTGGGTAACACAACCTGTATCAGCCACTGCAAGTCACTGTTCCCTTACGGCAGAAGGTGTACAGAGAATATCAGTAATTTATGACCATTACTTAGTTTTCTGGCACCGCAGAATGTCATTCAGGACTCTGCTCCCTAAATAAAGTATCTTCCTGTTTAAATGTGTTGATGCATCTGAAAGCTTCTTCTTCACACTTTTCTAATAGTCTCACCTCTATATGAATATTCCGATATATTTTTTGTGGATTCTCATTTTTTACTGACTATTCAAGCTTATGGGTATCTATGGGATAGAGTGCTGCAACTATAATTATATGTTGCACATTATAAGAGGGCTTACATAATGTACCCTTTGATTCGTCCATTTCCATTTGAGAGGTGTTGACTTTTTTTTAGACTCTTTGTTGGCACACTGTTAACTTTGCACTCATGATCACGGGCATTCAGTCACAGTCTTTGTTGGCAACACAGTTATATGGTAATCTTGTGCTCTAATTGAAGTTGTGATACTGTAATAGATTATAAAACTAATTGTGAATCTTTAAACAGATTGCACCTAAAATACAGAACTGGCCCATTGTTCCTACTGTGGGCTCTTAGTTGTATTAGGTCTGGCAAAGCCAACCTGATTATATAATACAGAAAGGGGGGGGGGGGGGCGCTTTTGGTCAGTTCTGTTCAACCATTAGTTGCTTTGGATCCATGACCTTCAGCGACTGGTTTGAGACCATGCCAGCCACATCTTGGATCAGTCCAGAGTAGTATTTCTCTCTCACTACCATACTTTTGGCAAACTGTTGTTGTATTCCACCTCATATGGAAGGCTTCTCTTCCAGTGCATGAGATGCATTGTCTTTAGCATGTGGGAAAGACTCTTCTATGAATTTCAAAGATGTACCTGAAACTCACCTGTGTGCAAAAGTCAACAAGAAAGAGGATAAGGTTGGCTCTCAGCTATGAACTTCTACATGTTGACAGCACTAAATCCTTGGAATTCCACAATGATGCCCCCCAAAGATTCAAAAGACACACTTTAAGAGTTTTAAGAGCATCTCTTAGCTCGGCTGCAGGGTTCATCAATGGGTCTAAAAGAAACAATCACATCATCCCCGATCTGAAAACTCTAAACTGGCTCCCGTATGAAGCAGAAATGCAATTAAACATAGCCTGCATGACCCATAAAACCCTATACTTCAATACTCCGAGCTACCTTGCGCAGAAACTGGAACTTTCTGGCAGCTGCAGAGTTTCTAGAAGTTCCAGCACCTTACTGCTAAAACCACAGAAATTCTATAAAAAGAAAACTTACAACCGTACCTTCTCTAGCATTGCCCTGAGAATTTGGAACTCCTTACCCCCTAAAATCAGACTGAATCCCTCAACTGCCTCTTTCAAGAAGGAAGTTAAAATACTACTAATGAACAGAATTCTGCCCTAGAACCCATGAATTTGTCTCTCCATGCCTGCCATGGCATGTTGATTACACCCATGTCTATATCTCGCTTGTTATGATAATGTTTTTGATTTGTTGGACTTGACTTTGAGGTGATCTCTCCCTCAATTGGGGAGTTGCTGCATCCTATATTGATCTCGATTATGTTTTTGTTGGTTCTGCATGTCCCTTTTTTATTATTTGTAAAGCACTGTCATATCCTCAGGGGTTATGTTTGCGCTATAGAAAACTTTTGAACTAACTAAATACATAAATAATCAAGGAATTCTATGCTTCTAGCAGGGTTTCTACTTTAAAATACATTAGTTGTAGTGGTATGTTAATTTAGGGTCAGTTTCACTGTTTTATTCACTGGAAACCGCATTTTCTCTGAAAACGTTATATTCTGTGGGAGAGCAAATGTGCCATTTTCGTTACTACAATTACATTCTAGTGCTGAAATTGAACATGTGATATAATATCTGTTGAGCAGGCAATGTAGAGCCTATGATACCACAATGGAATGTTGAGATAGTCTAAATGGATTTTGCTGTAGATTTGGAGGGAAAGGACGAATGTTCAGTCATGTTGCCACTGAAGCCCAGAGCTCTGAAGATCCCAAAGTAATACTTATTTAAATCATTGCTTTATGTTTAGCATTGAGATTATCTTCGACTCCCCGATTTATGAATGAGCTGGTTGAATTCACCTACTTGATAGTGAAACGCTTGTTTTAGAGGCAAGCTCCATAATTACAGCATTGGGGTTTAGTTGCAAGGACTTACGTTAGTGCACTACAAGGCATTACATTACCCCATGCTGTGTGAAGACTGGCAATATGCTAGGGGGAATGGAGACAGAGTGAGTGTGATGATGTGATGAGCCCTGATGGATGAGGTATACCACAAAATAGACTGTGTCAGGTTGGGACCATATAACGTTTCATAGATATCCGGTACTGGTGAGATTTTCCTTGATGAAAGTGTGGTCGACAGTGACAGATTAGCTTGATTAGACAAACGATATCCCTCGCAGCAGAATAGTCATAGCATCGGATACACAGAATCTGGATTTTCATTCTAGTTTCTTCATCAATGGAGCCACAATTCAAAAATCAAGTAATTGTGATAAGGGATGCAACTAAATGAACTGTCATTACACCAACAAAGTTAGTTGTGTTAATGCTTATATAAGCATTTGCCGACCTTGTCTTTAGTGTGTTTTCCAAACTCAGATTCCTTACCTTTAATTTTAAACCCAAACTAATAATTACAACTAACTACGTAGCTAAACTAAAATATTCACTGGCATAATTGTGACTGTCACTAAACTGGCAAATAGAAACACATCAACGAAAGTCTGAAGTATTATAGTAGAGTTGAAATCTATTGTTATGCCTAAGGCAAGGCAATATATGTACTTACTTTTCAATTAAGCCCAGGAGGAAAAGCCCTCTCTTAGAGTTTCAGGCACAGAAACGCAGACACGTTCAGTAGTATATTCGACGCAACCCTGCACCAAATAGTATTCTTTTTTTTATTTTAAAAAAGAAAATGCCATAATGGGATTTTCTTTTTGAAAATAAAAATAAATGCTCCCCTCGATATGGGAGTCTTGTCCCATGGCGAGGGGAATACTATTTGGATTTTACTGTCCCTCGCCGCCAGAGTTTGCCTGGTGGTGACAGACAGTAAAAAAATGGCTACATGTCCGCCCATCCTTTTTGGGGCGATGACATGTTGCCATTTCTCTGTTGGCCGTTATTCTGTCAGGCTGTTGGAGAGGTTTGGCTGTAGAATTGATGGAATAGCCACTCCCATAGCCAAAGGTCCATCCACTTTTAAATTGGGTGGTGGACCTTTATGTTGGCAGCATATATGCCCGACGCCCTTGATGCAACATATAAATGAGGCCAAGGGAAGGGATGGGTCATTAAAGGCCACGATGAAGTGTAGTATATTGTTGTTTACTATGTTATATAGTTATAGCTAGGTCAGACTTTCCATAGGAAGAAAAAATTTTCTTTAATGAGGATGGTGCTATTTGAGAAATCTGCATGAAAATGTAATAAAAAGTTCATCCACGTTGGCCTCTTCATTAAAATTATCACACCAATCTCTTAAGCGGGGGCTAGGAAAAAGGCAGGGGTGGCAAAAGTGGGATTTCCCATGTTAATTTCATAGAAAACTTTGCTCAAAGATGCAGAAAAAACAAATTAATGGAATTACACCACATTTCGAAGGAAATTAGAACTTTACCCAGAAGGCATGCTTTTGTGATTTAGTATACATCTGTTCAGCTATTTTAGAGAAATTAGCATTTAAAAGACGCATCTAACATGGTGCTCAACCAACACGCGGCTTTTCCAAGCCTGTGTTTACTTTCCTGACTTCGTTTGTTGTTTTCCGGACCATCAATATTACTTTTATGAAAAACTTGAAATGAACATTTCCATGCCTTGAGAAAGCCCTAGGTGAACACACCATAAGGGGCAAAACACGTGTTGGCTGTTTTCTTCATGCAACCTTCAAGATTTTTTCAACATTGGATTTCAACAACTTCACAAGAATTACAGACTGTTTTCTTTTCTTGCAACTTTAAAAATCACTCCCATGTTGGGAATGAACTACTGCATGTGAACTACTTCGGAGAAAAAAAAAATTCTTGCACTTTCCATGACAGAAATAAATGTACTTGAATCATACGTGGGCTTGATGAATTACTTACTGCTTGCAACCTGCAATATGCAAATCTAATTTTCTAATATTTATCAAGTGGGTTCTCATTTCTAGTTACTACTGACTCTTGTTTTCTTAGGGGACCATTGGTCCATACCCCTACCTGAGTTCCCACTCACAAATCTGTAAACATCTCTTGGGCATTCTCTCAGGAAGGAAATTTGGACCTTCCTCATTTATGGTTAAGCATTTAAAAGTACCTTGGGTTGTGCATTAAGGGGTCAATCCTCAGAAAAATGTAGGTTTACTTGGGACAATTTAAAAAATAGGCCATTCTGACTGGCAGAGGGAGCATTTTCTCCCAACTATTATTTGGGTACCACAGTGCTGGTGATAGTACTGTGGTAAGGAATGATTTGACTGGCTGGCCACAACACTGCAGAAATTGTTGCAGCCACTATTGCAGAATTCAGGGTCATGGCCTCCGAGTCCTGAAAAACAAATCAAAGGCTGCTTGCAGAGATTCCACTTTACAATTTGCTGAAAGTGTTTGTGCTAGAAGCGTTCAACATGAGAACTGGAGAAAGGACTGTGGATGAGTTGCCATCAATAAAAGTACCTATGTGCTGTAAATTCTTCAGCCTCATCTTACCTCTGTGACGGTGTACCTGAAGGGTCAATACTTTTCAGACAGTTGTCACCAAAGAATAAAAGAGGTACAGCACAGTGGATCATATATTCCATGCTACTGATTTTACTGTAGCTAGCTCAAAGATATAGAACAAATATTTACTGATCTCTAAAAATAGTTTTGTAAACTAAATTATGTTTGTAAATTAAAAAAAAATCACAGAACTCACTGTAGATAGAAACAATCTATTTTAATTAGTGTGATACAATTAAACAACTGCATTAAATAGCTATACTGTGTAACAACAATGCATGAGTGTGTGTATGTATGGGATAAAAAGAGAAAGATGTAAAGAGTTTTGAATATGAACATTGTTGTCTTCGTTTTTTTCATTCAAGATTATGCACAAATGTATGTCAGATTCAACGGTGACAAGACTTTCAAAATATTCCATCAAATATGCTCATAAATGCTTTCGTTTCTTCATCTGGATGACTCACACTGAAATTGAAGCACACAAAAGAGCATTTTTATAGTTATTTTTTTTAACATGGAATCAACATATAGAACTCTACTTTGAAAAACAGAGGACAGTACACTAATGCTCGACAGTGGTTTAGCTGAATACATTACAGCGTATACAATTTAAATACATAAAAAACAGGTACACGAATATAGTGTTGTGGAATCAAAAAAATCAAGCTATTTACTTTCAGTAAAATTCTTTATGAAAGATGTGATAGCTTGTGCAAATTCCTTAAATAACCCCTTCCAAGACACCAGACTGTATCTGGAAATTTATAGCAATATTGTTTCACTAGTGCTAAAGAACTAGTTACTTACTTTCGGTAACACATTGTCTGGTAGAGACTATGGCCCTCATTATGAACTTGGCGGTTCAGACCGCCATGCCGGCGACGGTGGAAAAGACTGCCATCAGCATGGCGGTCTGAACCGCCAAATTATCAACACAGGGATGGCTGCCTGTGGTGGCCCTCCGCCACCGCCACCGCCAGGCTACCGCCGACAGGCAGCCTGACGATGGTGGATTACATTATTTGACAAGGCAGCGCTGCAAGCAGTGCTGCCCTCCGGATAATGTACTCTGATTCCCCCAGTCTTTCGGGAACGGCTGGCCGAGGAGGTGCTAAGGGGACCCCCTGGGGGCCCTAGAACTGCCCATCCTCTTGGCATGGGCAGTGCAGGAGCCCCCGTGCAGTGCCCCATCGCGCAGGTCAATGCCCAATTTACGGGCAGTGATCTGCGCGACAGGTGCTGCTGCACCCGCCGCACAGCGGCATTGATGACGGCTCTATGTGGCGCCATCGGCAATGTCCCGGCCCTGCATTCTGCTGGGCCAGCGGGCAAAAACAATGTTTCCGCCCGCTGGCCGTGCAGAATGTTCTTTATGTGGCCAATGGAGTCTCAGGGGGGCTGGCTGTCTATGGAAAGACCGCCAGCATGAACATGGCTGTGTTTACCTCCGTGTTCATAATGACCCCCTAAATCTTAGCTGTGGATTACTTACCTTAGAATTTCCTCAGGCATCAGACTGGATCCCGAAACGTTTGCTTGAGCAATACCCATGTGTGCCATCAGGTGGCTCTGTTCAGTTCTGCGTGGTTTCATTGGTGTTGTTGGCGCCGGATGTGACATAGCATTCAACTATAACGGTGCCTCCGAGGTGCGCGGACATCAGTTACTTTCTTTAACGATTTTCCACGCCAGGAGCACAGGGCCAGGAAAAGAACTGACAATTGTGAGTCAGCATAGTGGGGAGGCAAGGTTGGGTGTGTGGAATCTACAGCTAGATATAGTCTTCACCAGATAATGCATTACCATAGGTAAGTAACTTGTTCATCTGATAGAGACTTCTAACTGCAGATTCCTTACCATTGAATGGATACCCAAGCCTTACCATCCTGGTGGTGGGCTGTGGACCAGTTTTCTACACTAGGAAGTCCTGCAGGATCGAATGGGCAAAATGTCAGTCTTTGCGGAACTGACTCTCCAGGCAGTAGTTTTTGCAAATGTATGCAGTGATGCCTCTGTTGCTGCCTGACAAATTTCCAGGACTGGAACCCTGTGTGTCAATGCTGTGCTCACGGCTTTACCCCTGGTGGATTGGGCCCTCAAGCCCACTGGAGGCTGTTTTTTGGCCATTGTGCATAGCACATTTTTATACAGAGAACGACCCCGCGCAAAATCATTTGTTTCTGTACTGCCCAACCTTTGTTTTCTCCTACATATCCCACAAAGAGTTGGTCATCCACCCGGAACTCTTTTGTGCGATCAAGGTAGAACGACAACCCTCTTTAGGCCAGTGGGTGGAGTCACTTCTCTTCCTTCGAGGTATCTGGGGGAGCAGAAAAGGTGGACAGGGTGACAGTCTGTTCCAAATGAAATTGGGTTACCACTTTTGGATGTAAAAAGAGGCACGAGTGCAAAGCAACACTTTATCGGGAAGCACTGTGAGATATTAAGGTTTGAATGACAAGACCTGCAGCTCACTCACCCACGGGGCAGATATTATGGCCACGAGAAAGGTTGTTTTGATGGTGAGAAGCCTGAGGGGGGGCAGTTATGAAGTGTCAGACGAAGCACACATCGGAAATATAAGAACCAAGTTCAGGTCCCATTGAGGCATAATGAAGGGTAAAGGCCCTCTCAGAAACCTGTTTACAGTAGGGGACTTAAAAAAGAGGGTTGGTCAGACAGCTGCAAAAAAGCAGATAAAGCAGACAGATAGCCCTTAAGAGTGCCCACTGAAATGCCCTGCTGGGCAAGAGTGCCCAGTGCAAAGCCCTGCTGGGCATGGGACATAATGAAAAGAAGAACATTAGAGAGAGAAGCAGAAAGAGGCTCAATAGACTTCCCTGTGCAATATTTCACAAATATTTGCCAATTGCAGGCATACACCGTTTTTTGGGAGGAACGCCTGGCTTCTTAAATAACATTACAGACTTTGGGAAGTACGGTTGAAGGCTGTAAACTGTTGCTGCTCAATCTCCAAGCATAAAGGAGCAGAATTGATAGGTTCGGGTTGAGAACCATCCTCTGCTGCTGGGACAGAAGATCCTCCCAAAGGGGCAGCCTGATCGGAGGAATAATGCTCATTTTCAGAAGCTCGGGACACTAGAATCTTCATGCCTAGTCCGGAGCCACTAGGATTACTTGGGCCTGGTTGTTCTTGATCTTGAGAACTCTGGGCAGGAGTGGTATAGACAGAAAGGCATACAGGCCTGATCTCTACTCACGACAAAAAGCGTTGCTGAGCAATTTCCATCTGAGAAACTTGAACGTCCAATTATGCTGACATGGCACATTCTCTTCGGAGGCAAACATATCTACCCAAGGTGCTCCCCTTTGCTAAATGAGTCTTTACACTACCTCCAAATGGAGATGCCATTCATTATCTGCTAGGCATCGACAGCTGAGTATGTCTGCCCTGGTGTTCAGAGAACCTGCCAGGTGTTGAACCACCAGGGTTATGCTCTGCTGTACAAGCCATGTCCAGAGATGCAGGGCCTCTTGACAAAGGGTCCACGACACCACCCTGCTTTTTGTAGTTCCACATGGCAGAAATGCTTTCAATGCTAGCCGGATCACCCTGAGGACACCGCAGATTGATGTGGAGTCCAGATTCCACCGTAGACCAGAGTCCTCTTATCTCCACCTCTCCCAAATGGCTGTACCATCCCAGAAGTGAGGCATCTGTCACTACTGTGAGGTCTGGTTGGGGAAGGAAGAGGAGTCTGCCTTTCACCCGATCATGGTTCTTAATCCACCACTACAGGTCTTTTGCAGTTCCCTCCGAGATCTGGACCATGTCAGAGAGATTACCCTGATGCTGCACCCACTGGAACTTCAGGTCCCACTGCAGAGCCCATTTATGCTATCTGGCATGATTCACCTGCAGGTTGCAAGAGGCCCTGAGGCCCAAGAACCTCAGAACCAGTCACACCGACACCCAGAATAGAGGCCAAAACATCAGGGTCATAACCTGAACATCCTGGACTCACTGCTTGGGAGGATAAGCCCGAAACTGTACAGTGTCCAGAACAGCTCCAATGAAAGGGAGTGTTTGAGAGGGAGTCAGGTGTGACTTCAGCACATTTACAATGAACCCCAACAAATGCAGGAGCTCCGCCATAGTCTAGAGGTGGGAGGTTACAGTTTGGGGCAAGGGTGCCTTCAACAGCCAGTCGTCGAGGTAGGTGAATACTGAAACCCCTAACCTGCGGAGGTGAGCGGCGACCACTGCCATAACCTTGGTGAACACCTGAGGGGCGCTGGTAGGGCCAAATGGGACCAGGGGGAACTGAAAGTGCTTGTTGCCTACCTTGAACTGCACGTAACACCTGTGGGGAAGCAGGATGTTAAAATATGCATCCTGTAAGTCCAACGCTACCAACCAGTCTTCTTGGTCTTGGGAAGACAAGACCTGAGCCAATGTGAGCATCTTGAGCTTCTCGTTTTTGACGCTCCGTAGGTCTGGAATAGGGTAAAGACCCTTGTTCTATTTGTGAAGCCGAAACTAGCAGGAATAACAACCACTGCCTACTTCTGATATTGGGACCCTTTCGATACCTCCCCGGGCCAAGAGAGCTATAACTTCCTCTCGGAGCAGAGACAAATGATCCTCCACCAGCGGTTCGTATGCTGGTGGTATTGGGGGAGGAAACGATTGAAAAGGCAGGGCATAGCCTTCTGTTTGATCTGCAGAACCCAAGTGTCCAATGTAACGGGCTGCCTGTGGAGGAGATAATGTTGAATTTGCGCTCCAACTGGACTAGCATGGTCCTTGCAGAATTGAACTAGGAGAACTTGGAAGGTGCAGCTGCCGGGGGCCGGGTGGCTGATGACTTCTTGCTTCCAGACCCTCTAGATCTGAAGACATGGTCCCCTCGTCCTTGCATAGCTTGGGGAGTTTGTGCAAGATGGTGGCTGACATAGAGCTGGCACGTGGTAAGCCCCTTCCATGGCCACAAAATAGGTGAGAGACAGACAGTGAAGGAGGGGTCACAGAGAGGCCCAATGACGTGGCCGTAGCCCGAGAGTCCTTAAAAAGTGCTCTAGTTCTAAGTCTGCTTTCTTGCCAAACAAGCGAGTTACATCAAAGGGCATGTCCATAAGGTTTGCCTGAACATCCCCTGAAAAGCCGGTTGTTCTCAGCCGGGTGTGGTGCCGTAAGACCAATGTCGAAAAACCGCTCTGCCCAGCGAGTCAGTCATATCCAGGCCACACCTAATGGTGAACTTTGCAGCATGTCCTTCACTGCTTGGGAGAGGATGGCCCTGGCCTCCTCCAGGACCTGTAGCAGCACTTGCACAACCGTATCCCATAACGTGTGCAAGAAACGGCCCAAAAAGCATGAGGTCTTCACCAACCTCAATGCCAGGCTAGTGGTAGAAAACATATTTGGTCTAGCCTCTTGGATTCCCTGTCAGGAGGAGCGAAGGGACTGCGCCCTGGGAAGTCGAGGCTTGAACTACCAAGCTCTCAGAGGTGGGGTGTTGGCTAAGGAAACTAGGATCGCCAAGTGCAGAGCGATGGTGGTGGGCACTCGCCCTATTTCTAGGAGCCTCTCTGCTGGGCTTGGAGCAAGTTCCCAGCAGGACGTCAGTAAGTGCTTCATTAATGGGGAGGAGAGGTTCAGAAGTGGAATCCCCAGGCTAAAGCACTTCAATGAAGAGGTTAGTCTTGACAGCCACTGAGGGCAGTTTGAGGTCGAAGACCTCCGCAGCCCTACATACCACCCTTGCATAGGAAGCTCCCTCCTCCATAGCCGCAGTGGGGTGAGAGAGAAAGTCTGTATCTGGAGAGTTGTCCAGTCGACTAGCCTCTCCTAGACCCTCATAGTAGTCCATAGATCTATCTCTAACAGGTGTACTAAAGGGTCCAGTGACCCCTCCCAATCTTCTCCCATGCCTGGCTCTTAAAAATAATGCTCAGACAATAGTCTGGCCCCTATGGGCGCCATCGGAGCTGTAATCGGCATCAAGTGACACCATTCCGGAATCAGAATGGGGCTGATACCCCAGATGGGCACTGACTTGAAAACTCAGCGCATGGCCTCATAAAAGTATTTTACCTGAGCCAGGGTCGCTCCGGCTCCCAGAAATTGATGGAGAAGCAGAGTCGGGTCTGGCATCGATTCTGCTGAACCGTGCCTGGAACGCCAATGTTACGAACTCGGCCAACAGACGAGGCAAAGTCTGTTTAGACTTCTTCTTTTTCGGTCTCTTTCCGGTGTACCCCGGTGACCTAGAGAGGAAAGAAGTAGACTTGGGGCTCCTGGAGCAGTCCCATGGTTTTCTCCTTGGCCAGGACTGTGACTTCCGAGGAGTCACGGTAGATGCCATAGACTGCCTGGCCACAAGCATCTGTACAGATTACTCCCTTAAAGCCTTTGGCATCGTGGCCCGGCAGTCCAAGCACGACTTTGAGCCATGATCGCGCTCAAAACGCCATAGGCAGACAAGGTGAGGGTCCGTAACTGACATGGTGCAGTGACAGGCACCACACAGCTTAAATCCTACCTTTCTGGATGTCACTCTCAACACAGTTTCAAAATTACTTGAGAAATTGTTGAAAAAAGCCATAAAAAATGACTCTGCACTAACTGGTGTGGAAAGGGAAGACGGCGCACCTGGGTAGCGCCTATATAGGTGACCGCAATGTCATATCCGGAGACAACAATGACGCCACGCAGAACCGGATGGAGCCACCAGATGGCACGTGCAGAGGTATTCAAGCACACGTTTCAGGATCCAGTCTGTCACCTGGGGGCATTCAAAGGTCAAGGAATCTCCAGCTAGAAGCCTCTGTCAGAATGGTGCATTTTGATGTCATGGCCAGCGTCTCACGACTCCACTGGCAGTGAAAAGGCAATGGAAGTAGAGGATGAAGCCAAAAATAAAGTGTAAAAAAAGATAATTATTTTTAAGTAAAGTCATCGGACACTTTTGGTCGATATTGTATCAATTAGGTATAATGTTCCCAAAAGGTGAGTATCTTGTTCTTTTTATTGATACCCACTGCTTCAGCTAGCTTACCCAAAGCATCTTTGAAGGCGGAGAGTTGAGGATCCCACAATAAACAAGCATTTGCAATGCAATATGTCTCACATTTACGAGAGTTAGAGCTATTGGCATTGTAAATGCATAATTGGACTTTTCTTCCCACATAAATTGGTCAATCCTGCCTCATAATTTGGTCCTTTCCTGCCACATAATTCCAGTGGTCCTGCATATAACTAATGCACTTCCATTTACCTTCTTCCTCTATCTGTAGCAAAAATATAAAAGGTTGCCATTTAGCATTCTAATATAAATAAATATGAAATGTAGTGCTAATTCCATTATGAATACTTGCTGGGAATACATTACCCAGACAGTAATGAGCACTTCTGGTGGAGCCGTAGAGACCCAAGGCTTCCTGAAACAACAATTTAAGGAGGTGGTTACAGTTTGATGCTGTTTCATGAGCCCTCCTGGGGCATCAGTTAATCCCATTAACTCATCCTACAACATACTTATTTACCAAAAGGACATGAAATGAATGGCAGTGAGGGGCATTTGAGTCCCAGAAAGATGATTCAGGGGTTGATACTCTTTGTTTAAGCAGGAGTGTGTGACACTCCTGAAGTGATGTTTCAGCACACCAATGCCATAAGACCAAGCTGCTAGTAATAATACATTTTTTTTATTTCTCACATTATCCTCCTATAGGTGCATCTATTTTTCGATTTGTGTAGTTCAATTAAATATGTCTGTGTTACTTTAACGTTGTGAATTTGCTACCATCTGCACCAAAAACAACATTACATTTTATTCGCAATCAATTTCATTGTTACAAAGCAGATTATACGTGTGTTTTCTTAGTGAAGGATGCTCTGCAAACTGCCCAACAACTGAATTAATGAATTCATTAACAAGGACCAGTAAATGATGTTTAAAAGCATCTCTGGCATTACAATCTGAAAGTTAACCATGCGGGGTCAATTATTTTCTAATGAATAACAGATGAAAGCTACTGACTAATGCCAACAAACTCATATTTTTCCCAATTGCTTTTTATTTCCAATGTTAAGCGAGTAAGGATAGCAGTGGGTCAGTATTTTGTGTAAATTTTCTCAGTTTTAGAGAAACAATTATACAACTAATTTGTATATGCCTTCGGTGGTAGTACATTTTTTCATTACATATTCTATTATTTAGTATTTCACTGTTAGGGATTTAATTCTCCAGTCAAAGGTAAAATGCATTTGACATCTGTCTAGAAAGAGCAGATTTTTATCAGAATTTATGGGGGGGGCGGGATTCGCTCCGTATTTTCTGGGGAACAAAATTGTTGTAATAGTAACGATTTATGACCTCTGTTGGCCGCCGACCGGGCGAAGCCTGAGAGGGATTCATTTCAGAAAGCAAAACCAACAAGTCAGCCACTAGTGGCCATGGAGCGCGAAGGGCACAGACAAACGTGAACAAGATTTACAGGGTTGGACCCTGTTTTCAATCACAATGGAATTCGAAAGGCAGGGAGGGGGGTCAGCTGAGCGAAGGAGAGCCTTCCCATTCTGCCCAGAAACAAAATAAACAATCAGGAAACAAATTAAACGTGCATTTGAAGTGCAATGATCTCGTGTTTGCTCGACCACCGCGCTCTCTGTAAAGAGGCAATGAAAAATACATGTATTTTAATCCATTTTGCGAGGTGCTCGGATTACCACATATTTCCGAGTTTCTTGACTCAAGTCAGCCGCCAGTGGCCATGGAGCGCGAAGGGCTCAGACAAACGTGAACAAGATTTACAGATTGGACCCTGTTTTCAATCACAATGGAATTTGAAAGGCAGGGAGGGGGAGCAGCTGAGCGAAGGACAGTGGAAGAGACCAGCTGTTTCATGTTTCTCGGGTCCATTTGCAAAACGCGTAGCCAAGGATTTGTTTTTTAAATCCGGGACATGTTTTAGCTCATAAAAGCAAGAAGACATGTCCGGGTGCCAAACAAAAACAAACATTTGAACTGAAGTGGGTTTCGCGTTACTCGAGTTAGAGCTATTAGTCTTTTTTTTGCCATACAAACTGAAAATAAAACGTAAGGCTGGTTCAAAGCAACGCCGTGAGCTCACAGAGACAGACAAAAGGAACATGCATTTGAAATGCAAGAACAGAAAATGCAGAGGGAGAGTAAGGAATGGCGTAAACAAAGTCACACATGACTGCAGATGAAAATGAGTAATAGACTAGAGCCCTGTAAACCGAAACAGCCTGGAGCCACTGAAACATTCAGCACTCTGGTCAAATGCTATTAGCCTTTGAAAAAAGTAATCCCTAAGCACATGCTACATAGGCACAAGTGGAAGGGTACAAGTACTAGGGCCATGCTCCAGGGGAGTGTACAACTGTGGAAAAGGTGGGACAAAGAGCAAAGATTGACCCCTAGCAAGCAAGAAGTTTTTTAAGGCAATAAAACAAACCAGTGAAAAAGCAGAGACCCCACAAAGAAGTATGTACTAAAGTATATACAAGAGGCCTCGAATGCTCGACCTAAAAAATGAAGCATTACCCTGAAAAGTTAGATGCACACCATTCCCCAGACAATAGGCAATAGTGTTTTGGCAAAAGAATGCACTGTACACCACATGGCCACCCTGCAGTCTTCCAGAACAGAAAAGAGGAAGTAGTCATTGTTCCTCCAGTATGGTGGTTTTCAGAGTAAAGCCTTCTTGCTGCCAGTGGTATGCAGACCTTCGTTGGTGGCCCACAGACCTTTTACAAGGCCCCCACAAGCCCAGCACAGCTGCTCCATTCATTGGGGGCTCTCAGTAATCACAAAAGAGGGTCGCTGGAGCATGCAAGATAGCAGCTTCACTGTGCATGCTCCACTGAACCTCTTTTATGTTTACTCTTTGCCTCAGTGACACCACGGACCTGGCACTGGAGCATGTGCAATAGCAGCTTCCCTGCGCATGCTCCAACAGCCCTATTTTGTGTTTACTTATTAGCCTCAGTGATGTCACCCGTCTGCCACAGGCAGGAAGCAAAGGCCTTTAAAAGTCAGCTGTTGCACATTCACAGCAGTCTTATAAAGAGTCTTTCAGCAAGTTTTCTGCTTCCTTTGCAGAGAATGTTGCTGCCTGCACCTGCCCTGTCCACACTACCCTCAGCCTCCTCAGTCCACTGCCGTCCGTAACCTGCTCTCACCAGCATTTCTTTCCGCCGCCAAAAGGACTGCAGCAAGTGGCTCATGTTGCTTAGGCCAGACTGCCACCCTTCTCGCCGCCCAAAGACCAGCTTCTTTGCCAGCCTGCTCCCCCCCATCCAGCCTGCACACCTCACCAGGAAGCCTGCCTGCAGGTGGCTTTTCAGTCAAGTGGCGAAGAGTTTTTCTGGCTGTTTGTGGGCTTGTTTTGAGGTCTGCTGGGCCAGTTATTACTGTTCATTTCCCTGATATATAACTAGCAATGCTCAAATCCATGCAGTCTTTATGTCATGCAAAAATTGTATACAACATGTCTTTAAAAGATAAAAACAGTCGCAATGTGCTAACATGTGGCACTTTTTTAGTTTTCTAATTTACTATAGGGGCCACTTTTATTTAGGGACCAATTTGACCCAGTCCCTTACGCCCCCTTTGTCACTGCACGCCTCTTTATGAGCCTCCCTGTCTCTGTTCACAGGTGACCAGCATCTCTCTTGTTTCTGCATGCCTGTTTACAGGTGAATGCTGGCTTATCAGTAATTACATAGGTGAACATTACTCATCTATCATTGCCAACAGTCTACCAGAGTGCCTTACCAAAGGTGAGCAAATAGTTTATTTATATATGATGTTAAAGTGTTTCTTAAGTGTACATGCAGCTTTGATTTGTAATTTGCAAACATGGACCACTTTCTTACCTATGTAATTAACAGATGGGGGGGCACTTTTATTTTAGGGCCTAGTTTATTTTGTATCCCAGTTTGACACTGCTAATAAAACATGATTGCTGATAACAATGAGGGTGATGATTACCATGTTCTAGCCTCTGCAGAGCTATAAAGCTAGTGGTGTCGCCCTGGTGAGGGGGTGTCCTTGTGGAGCACTACCAATAATTGCTTTGACCCCCACCCTTGCCTTAATACTAGCTGCAGTCAATAAAAATAGGACATTGGCCTTTCAGCATGAGAGCAGCTATGTTGTTCTTGTTGTTATTTCATCACATTTTAGTTACTCTTGAATTCCATGTGGTTTATTTATTTCAAGGATGTTGTGTTTTTGTAGTTATTTTCATGCATTATATCACACTTGTGTGCTGTACTGTGGATAGAGCTGCCTCCATATCTGTTTGCGCTCAGGTTGTGCACAGGTGTTTATCACAGAGCACAGTTGAGAACTGTGTAGTTCAGGTCTAAGGTAAAGCAAACTTTTCACAGTACCCATCAATGGATCACACATGGGTTCAGAATACATAGTCATCCAATCTTTGGACTGCCTCTGTAGAGCGCATAGAAAGCAAGGGTCAGGTATATTAAATATAAGTGTGCTTCTATGTGAAAGTGTGTGGATGAGTAATACAACTCCTGAAACATTCATATGGCAAGAGATATATGTATGTATGTATGTGTTTATGTGAGTCTATAAGTAAATGTGTATATATATGTGTGTGTGTATATATATATATATATATTTATATATATAGTGGTGTTTGTTACAGGTTTTATCTATGCCCCACACACATAAAAAATAATTTCAAGAGGTGAGCAAATATCCAGTTTTTCTAACTGCGAAAGGTGGCTATGCTACTTCCAGTACATTAAAAAAACAAAAACGTGTAAATGCATGTTTCAAATCCCTATCCATCACTCTTGAAATATGCTGCAGTCCGGTATTAGTTTGGTTTTCCAGCATTATTTCTTCCACCGTTGATTTCTGTTTTGTGACTTTTCTTTTTAGGTCGAGATTGCTGGCAGTGCACATGTGCTGTTGCTTGGTGACCTATTACATTTTTAAAACAAAGTGTCTAAAAAGGTGATTTTAGCCTGCCAATTGCTTACCTTTTATAGGCATCATTATAACTCTTCTTTGCTGCCTTACAATTCGGCACTGTGTCTGATGCTGTCATTTCTGGGGACGGACAGACAAAATTAGATATGGTCCAGTGGGGTACATTTTAGCCATAAAACCAGGCTATCTGGCAATTTGCAAGCATAATTGCAAAAATGCATTCTATAAGAATGTACCAGGGACAATATGTGTGCCAAAAATGAAGGGGCACATTTACAAGAAAGTGGTGCATCGGTCCCGAAGTGCCACTTTTTTTTCGTTGCACCTGCCCCACCTAACGACACCATGGTTGCGCTGTATTTGTAATACGGTGCACCATGGCGGTCATTAGGACAGTAGCATCAACATTTTTGATGCTTTTGTGGTGCTTTGCTGTACTAGTGTAAAAAAAAAATTGACACCAGTGCAGCAAAGCACAGGGAGGCCCATTGATTAAAATGGGTCGTCATTTTAAGACCTGCTCTGAGCAGGCGTTAACAATGATGGAAAAAATGGCGCAGTGAAATGTTGTAAATTTCACTGCGCCATTATTGTGGGCCTCCCAGCATTGGACCGCCCCCCTTTGCATACATTATGCTTGGTGCAGGTATAATGTGGAACATGGGTTCACAAAGTGGCGCAATGCTTGCATTAATAGGGTGTGGGAGAATGGGATCCTTAACACCGTCTTAGCCTAAAAAAAGTAGGCAAGGTGGCGCTGGTGGCATGTAAATATGCCCCTAAATGTTTAATCACAATGTGCATGCCTCACGTTTTACACATCACTTTGTATGTTTAAACAAATACAATTATTTTGGGGTTGTTCACAGAGTACTATAGCAAGACACATTGTCAGTCCTTTTGTCATGAGCCTGCAGCTTTGAGGCAGTGTTGGTCCATCAGTCAAGAGTTGGTGCCAGTCCATCAGTTGTGAGGCGGTGTCGGTACATCCGTCGTGAGGCGGAAAATCTGGTTGCTGGTCCTTGTTACTTATTGCACAGTAATACACCAGCTGGAGAGCTCTGCAGTGGCCTACAGTCCAGTTACCAAGCCTTGCAAATGACCCAGTTCCATACAGAGGGAACACAGGACATTCTAGTCAGCATGGGCAGAAGGGTACTTTTGTTGAATGTCCAAAAGAAAAAGTCACCTGTTTGCTTTGCAAAGAGAAAGCAAATGTTCTTACAAATTATAACCTGGAGCGGCACTACAAAACTCGACATCCAGAATATACATAGAACTTCCTAACAGAACTCAAAACTAAGTTCTGCAAAAGTGGCATTGTTAAAGCCATCTCTTCTTTTCCATCAGAAACTCTTCCTTTCCTCAGATGAAGGAATCTGCAGCTTTTACAGAAGCATTGTTCAAAATATGCTACTTGCTCGGCAAAAATAAGAAACCATTCATGGAGGCAGCACTGGTGAAGAAATGTTTCCTTTCAGCAGCCCACATTTTATTAGAAAACCATAGTATTAAAGCCAGCAAATAGGTGCATTACAGCCATCTGATTCCACTGGTGCATGCACAATAGAGGCAATGGGTGAAAACGTCCGGGAGCAGGTGATCAAACCAGTCAGGGAGTCACCGTTCTTCACCATTGCCATGGATGAGTCCACAGATATAGGCGATGTCGCCCAGTTATTCGTTTGGGTGAGGTATTTGGACCAATCATTTCATCCCAAAGAAGAGCTCCTCTGCCTTGTGCCTTTTACCACTGCAAGGGCACACAAGAGGAGAAGATATACTTGACAGCACCTGTAACTTCTTTGAATCACATCAGGTACCATACAACAATCTTCTCGGCATCCCAACAGATGAAGCTCCTGCCATGCTAGGCCATGACTGAGGTTTGTATCTCAGTTCAAAAAGAAGCTCACCAGACAGACTGCCATAGACTGCCACTGCATTATTCATGACAAAGTTATGTGTGCAAAATTAAAGTAAGGAGAACTGAATAATGTCGTAAGACCTGCAGTGAAAATTGTTAATTCTATTTGCACCAAAGCCCTTAATCATAGACCTTTTAAAGCAATGATGCAGGATTCCAAAGTTGAATATACAGACCTCTTGATGCACACTGATGTGCAATGGCTAAGCAAAGGGAAAGTTCTGGAGAAACTCATCACTTTGCTTCCTGAAATTGAATACTTTGTAAACAGTAGAGGTCAATAATTCCCAGAACTAAAGTATGTGAAATGCCTTATAATTTTCTTTCAGACCCATTCACATTCTTCAGTGCTCTCAGTTTGATGCTGCAAGGCAAACAACAGCTTGTGTTCCCCATGGTGAATCGTATTAACTAATTTGAAAGTAAGCTTGTGCTATTAAAAGAACAATTGAATGATGCAGACTTCACCCACTTTCGAAAGCTGTTGGCTGTGACTCAAAGGTTTCCAAATGCACATGGAATGCTATGAATGCTAAACCTTGGTGCATGTCTTGAGGAAATGTCTGGGGAGATCAAAAGCAGGTTTTCTCAATTCAGGTCCCTTCTCCCTCTGTTCAGGCTAGTTGAAAACCCCTGGATGTTGAGCACACGAAATCTTGAAGGTTTTGAACGTATTGGCATGTAAAGGCCTCAAGCAGAAATAGAGGTGACTGATATGAAGCACAATTCAGCTCTCAAACGATCGTTTTTTGGGGCAGTTACCTGAAGAATTCTGGAAAATTGTGCCTTCTGATAAATTTCCTCTTCTTTTTACAGTGGCCCAGAAAATAATTTGTATGTTTGTGTCAACATCTGTTTGTGAAAGTTTGTTTTCCACAATGGGAGTATTGAAGGGTAAACTCAGAAATAAGCTTACAGACTTACATCTGAAACAACTCTTGGGGCTTGCTGTTTCAGACATAGTGCCAGATTAGAGGACACTGATATGAGACATTAAGTGTAAAATAAGTTCCTAGTATATGTCTTTAACATACCTATTTCTCGGAATCTGTTAAACCTGTGCTGCATTGGCCCTGTGCACATATCTCTGAAAGGTCATTCAGTTGTTTGAAAAGTTCCTCTTTGTGGCTTTGTAGTTACATCGGTTTTTGAAATACAGCATTGCCTAGTCATGTTTTGAAAAAGTGTTTTGGTTTTTTTGGACTCGAGCAGCCCTGTCTTCACCTGAGCCAACCCCACCCCCACCCGCAGGCCCATTGGTGCAGCCCTAGGCCACAAACCAGACTGTACTTTTGGCCCCGAAAAAAAGTTTGTGAGTACACATGATCTAGTAGAAGGGGAGAAAAATCCCTCAGGGAGGGGGTTACAAGCCAGCTCATAACAATGGCTTGGCAGATAATTCCTGAAATCCTTCAACTAGGATATTGTCCATGGTAAGGGATTATGTTGTTTACATGTAAGGACTTAAAACCCTTTAAGGACCCAACTTTTAACTTTTTCCCCTTCTTTAGACAGAGGAGGAGGAACAATGGTAAAGAAATAACTTGAGAAACAAACATTAGTCACCACGTGGAAGAAATGAAGACCCACCCAGTTGTTGGAGAAAATGGAAAAGGGTGGAAATGCAGGTAAAGCCTTAAAACTGCTTACTCACCTCAGCTGACGTTATGCCGAGAAGCAAAGCTATTTTCCACTTGAAGAATTTTAACAATGCAACAGCTCAAATGGTAGTCCTAAGGAAAAAGGGAGTATCAGATTTAACCTTCATTCCATGACACAAAAGGGAGACTGTGGATATTTATTCTGCAAATGCTTCAAAACTTGGATGACAACAGATAATTTTAGAAGTAAACCTTGATCAGGAGATTAAATATATACTGACATGGGAATCAGGTATCCTTCACTGTTCATACCTTTAGATGTTTTCCAGCGAAAGACACAGTAAATTGGAGAATTATTTCCTGTATCCACGTGAAGAAGATTCATTGACACGAGGAAGCAAACACTGTGACCATCTGCAGGAGTACACAACCTTAGTGGAGGGAAGCCTTACTTACAAAAGAAAAACTACTGCTTCCACCAATAAATCACATACAATAAGAGGTATTGGCTCAGATTTCAGACAAGCAAATTAAGGTTTCTCAGATTGGGAAAAGAATGAACCCTGCACTATGTAAAAGAAAATGTTCTACAGGCAAAGCTGCCAAGGGAGAGAGTAACTCAGGTACAGAAGATCAGGGGACATATTTCACAAAGTGCCCAGGGGACATAACAGGAGTGTGTGCCCACTTTCTGCACCCCAGGGCACTTTCATATTGCAGAAGGGGCTGCAGACACTTGTGCATTCCCTTCTGTATTACAGATCTTATTGGTGCGCATGTAGCACCAGCTTGATTCCATAGGGGTGTTCACTCATTCACATGGGGCCCCATACAAACTAGGAGATACTTTGCTTCTGTGCCATATTATAGACACATATGCAGAGGCAAGGGAGTCTTCAGGGGAATAGTGACTGTGCGCCACAAACAGGTGGTGCAGAGTTAGTGCGCCCAGAGGGCAACCCTTGAAAGAGAGGGGGAAGAGGGTCGGATGTGGGAAATCCTACATCTGAAAATATGATTCTGACCTATGTTTCACAGAGAGAATGCTGTTTAGAAAGTTCACAGTAGTATTTGCCTTCCCTTCATAGTGAGCTCTTGACATATCAATTTATCTACCACCCAGTCCCAGTGCTCTATAGGCATTTAGCAAAGAGGGAGAGTTCCTACTCTTCCCTGCTTGTTATGTCATACATGATTGTTGCATTTTCCATTAGCATTTGAATAAGTTTTCCCTTAAGATGGGGAAGGAAAGAACATAATGACCAGTCTCTCTGCTCTTAGTTCCAAGAGGTTAATGGGATTCATATGTTCTTGAGAACAAAAATGGTTGAAAGTGACATGTCTTACATGTGCACATCAATCCCAGAAAGATGTATCTGTAACCACTGTTAGTTTGCACCAAGGCAGTTGTAAGACCGCACCTTCAAACAGTTTGAGGTGAAAGGCCCATCAATGTAGCAACTTCACCGGATGGAGCAAGTAAATGCCATCATGGTGGTGCCAATAAGATTGGTTCTGATGATAACATAATGCCTTTGTAGGGCCCTCAACTGCAGGCAAGTGTGAGAAACCAAGTAAATTCATGTTGCATCATCTCAAGATGTCTCAGAACTGAATATGCTGGTTGTGAGTAAGTTATTGAGAACATGATCCCCTGGATGCTGACCAACTTGTCCAAGGGTGGGAAATTTCTCATCTGTCAAGTGTCTAATATTTCCCTTATGAACTGAAGTCACTTAGTGGGCACCAGACAAGTTCTGGTTGTCGGAAAAAAATCAAGTCTGTACAAAAGAGTGGTAGCAATTAAGGCATTGTTTATTAGTAGCTTTACAGATGCAACTGCAAATCAGTTTAGTTAAAATCCATAGGTCCAAAACCAACCCGAACAAGAAGTCTGAAAAGTGGAAATGGAAATCCGCTACTATATGTCTCAAGTACTTCTCATGCTGGGGAGAAAATGGAATGTAGAAGCAAGTGTCAAGCAGATGCAACTATTGTAACTAGTGCTAGGCCTGTAGGACCAAAGAAACATGCTCAAGGATAGCCATGTTTAATTTTTCCTTTTCAGAACTTTGAGTACTCACCTGCAATTTAATATGAGTGTGGTGAACTGCCGGAGCCCGGGCATATGAATATGGTGGAACGAGACCCCAGGGGGCACAGCTGACTATTGGGTTGGCATTCTAGTGCTGAACGCTACCACCCCTGAGCAGGTTAAAGGGGGCAGCTACATCCACAATGGCAGCAAAGACCCTGGAAGAGAGAGTGGATAGAGCAGCGAGGCGGGACAACCCCAGGACGAGCAGCAAGGAGAGAAGAGCGGGACCAAAGAATACAAATTGCCACTGAAGTGAGTAGAAGGCGAGAACGAGAAGGAGCTGCTGGGAGAGACCAGCACACCCTGTGAGGAGCTGGCTGGAGACCAGAAAGACGCAACCACAGACAGAAGGATCGAGGAGAGGAGGGTGACTTCCCCAGAGAGAGGCCTGCAGGATAGGGCTGCCAGGACTCATACCCAGAGCCGTGGCCTCCGGCAAGTACCAGCACACATTTCGGGTAGTCTAGTGGGTGGCTGTTGTTGCAAGAAGTGCTGGTGGGGCTTTGACACCAGGGCCAGCTGGTGGTGATGGGGCTCATTCTACCTTATTATTCTGCTGTAGTACTATATATATATATATATATATATATATATATATATATATATATATTTATAATATGTTTCTGTTTTCATCTCCAAGGTACAGCCCATCCCTCAAGAAACCAAGAGAACTTGCAGTCCACAAGAGGAAAGATTCACAGGACACAAAGAAGACTGAAAGATCTCAGCAATTGAACTTATATGTCTATCTATATCAACAAAGCAATAATAAAACCTATTTACCTCTAAGTAGGGTCCCAGTCTCATCCATTCTCCTGTGACAATGAGCTTGGAGCCTTCCCATATCTCCAGCACTAGAAGATACAGAGAGTAACATCCTTGATCTCACTGAGTGGGGAACCGGTCCTATTGTACCTTTGGCCTGGAGGGAAACAATTTAAACAATTGTCTTTATCAAGACTTTTATGTGGAAGGATAGGGCAGGGCTCGGGGGAAACAGGAGACAGTTTCAGAAATATCAGATGATAACTATTGGACCTGGCCCTTTTTGCAGGGTCACCTCAAAAGTTTTTCCTTCCTCCTTCTCTTGTCTGATTTTGTTTTTGATGGCTTTAGGACTCTGGGGACTTTACCACTGCTAACCAGTAATGACGTTCCTAGTCTCTCTGCTTAAAACATAGCAACACTGGCTTATCCACAATTGGCATATTTCATTTACTTGTAAGCCCCTTGTAAAGTGCACTAAATATGCACAGGGAATGTAAATTAAATGCTACTGGTGGGTCTGCAGCACTGATTGTGCCACCCACTTTAGTAGCCCTTTCAACTTGGCTCAGGCCTGCCATTGCAGGGCCTGTGTGTGCAGTGTGAAACTGCCATGTTGACCTGACAAGCAAACCTTCTTGCCAGGCCCAAGCCTTCCTTTTTAATACAAATACGTTACCCCTAAGCTAGGCCCTGGACAGCCCAGAGGGCAAGGTGCAGTGTATTTAAAAAGTTGGTCAAACACTTTCAAGTTTTACATGCCCAGGTAGTGAAAAACACTTTTTCACTACTGCAAGGCCTATCTCTTCCACAGCTTAACAATGGGATTGCCTTATTACATTTTATAAGTGTAATTTCTCATTGGGACCAGAAATATATTTTGAGTTTTATGTCTCTGGACTCACAATTTAAAGTTAGATTTTAAGTTACAAGTCTGAGAGTGCCACTTTTAGAAAGTTTGTGTTTTCTAATTATAACTATTCTGTGCCTATGCCTGTCTCGGGAGGGTGACAGTTGGGCTTCTGTGCATTTCCTCTAGAAAGCCACACACAAAGGAAGCATGGGTGTGCCTGATGGGCCATCCACATCCTGAGGGGCTGTTAACATCCTGATGGGTCATCCTGGGCAGGATGGGAGGGAGGAGCTGACACACCTGAGTGGGCTGGGCCCTGAGGTGTCAAAAAAGGCTGCATAACCCCCCGTAGTGTGTCTGGAGCTAGGGAATGAAGGGCAGGGATTTTGTGCACTTCAAAGTCCTCTTGTTGAAGTACCCCTGCTTCAAAGGTATAACTGGGTATAAGTGCTGAACCCCAAAAACCACCAACTTAGTTCACTTCTAGACCTGAGGGCATTCTCCCAGTGAGAAGAACTGGTGTGCTGCTAAAGGGACTGCAACCTGCTGGAACTCTGCTGGATTTTGCTGGACTCCTGCTTTGTTGTGCCTGCCCTACTGCCCTCCTTGCCTGGGACTGAGAAGGACTGGACCTGAATCTCTACATCCCCAGAACCAAAGGCACTCCAAAGGCTTGCTGGCTTTCCTCCTGTTCTGAAGTTTCTGGGACATCAAAGATGTCACTCACCTCTGCTACAGCTTCAGGACTCTGCCAGCGGTGAGTCCTACCCTGCCAAGTGGGACCAAACCAGTCCTGGGCCCTTTGAAATGGGTTCTGCAGCTGTGTTCTATGAAAATCCATGCATCGCCATCACTACACTGATCAGATCCACTGAATGTCACGACTTATGCGCTGCTTTAACCTGGAGTCTGCTGAACGAGTGTCAAGGTTCTTGCTCCTGAATGTTCGGCCTTGGCCCAGGTAGGGGTGACTCTTTCTGGTAGCCACAGTGCTGCAGGTGATAGGAACGCCAAGGGCAGGCCATGTCCTACAGAATTAGTGGCAGAGGGAAAAAAACCCTAGAAGGGGAAAAAACCTCCAAAAGGGAAAATTTCCTGGAACAGGAGCAAAAGTAAATACAAGATCAAAAAGAACAGGAAAAAACACTGGAACTGACGGGAACCAGTATCTGACACAAAGGAAGAAGGAGAGAAGACACCATCCAAACAGAAAGTGTTGCAGCGCAAGGAGGGAAAGAATCACAGCCCTTAAATACCCCAAAACAGGAAGCGACCAACAGGAAGTGCAAGGGCAACATATTAGATAAGGAAAAACACATAGAAAGTAATGGACAAGGAGCCATAGAAAGCAGGGAACCAAAGCATGCTGGGAAGAGAGGGGAATAATGGGAAAGGAGGAAAAACATAAAGGGAGGCACAAATGAGGGCGACAAAGACAACGATAACAGGTAAGTGGGGAAGGGTTAAATATGCCTGAATGTGTGCCGCGCTAGGAAGAAACGAGGCCCCATGCCAATTCTTATGCGCCACAAGAGGCTGGGGGCGCGGCGTGTCTCTGTGCCGTGCCCCACAGCCCGAGCCGAAACACTGAAACCCTCCTCGACACCAATGCATTTCTGCTGCCGCTGAGGAAGAGGACTTTGCATCTCTGATTGCGCAGCTCAGGATCAATGCATTACCATCAGCCCCAGTGCACCACCTTCACAGAGCCAGCTGTGTGGCTCAAAAATAACGCATTGCCTTAATTGCAAAGGGGTTTGATGCTGCATACTTCTCGGTGATCGTTGACTTCAGGACTCAACGACGACACATCCTCTGACTAAGCGGTTTGGGACTGACACATCAACCTATATATTGTCTCCTCTGCTCCCTGCATCGCATCCTCAACGTCAACACAAACGTCCACACAAGGTACTGTTTCAACTGAACAAGGGTGGTCCCTGTTGTTGGCCCGTACTTTGTCGCGGTTGGCCTGAACCTTTGGATTTACCCCAGTCTAGAACGACAAGATAGCCCTGGTTGGCGCTTTAAGTTTCCAGAACTACATTTGCAGATATTCTTTAAAAAATCTTACCTCAACTTCTGATTATTGGATTTTTGTTGTCTTGGTCTTGTTTGTTCATTAAATTAAGATCTATTTTTCTAACTTGTGGATTATTTTTGTGCTGTGTTTTCACTGTTTTACTGTTTTTAGTATTGCACAAAGACTTTACACATTATCTTCTAAGTTAAGTCTGCCTGCTATTTATGGTGTGTAACTGACTTACCCTGACTAGGATTGCCATCCCTACTTGTACAGTGTGCATACCTCTGCCAACTAGAGACACAATTTCTAATAAGCTAAATAATTCAGATGAAGTTTTCACTAGTCTCAAGTTATTCTCCACCATTGATACTGAAATGACACCACATGCTTCGACATCCCCCACTGGTGTCTTGTGATCATACATGGCAGAGAAAGCAGAGGTTTTCTATGGGGACGGAAAATGAAGAAGCAGAGGAATTAGGATGGCATACTCTAGATGAGCTTCTATCTCTGAAATGTAGAACAAAACAGGTGCTTCTGCTGTTACACTTCATATTGCATCTTCTGCCTACCTAATTGATAACTGTATGAGTGAAGTGTGTGGTGTTTCAATTACATTGCTGCAGGAGTCATGCCTAATACCCTTGCACACAAGTTTGTCTTGTCACTAAAGATGAACTGCCCATTAAAGGACATGTCCAGAAGTTGGGCCTGGGCATGGCTCAAAACCCTGTCATCTATGGCATCTTGAAACAAGCACTGATTTCATGAAGCATGTGCATCTAGTGCATCCATCCTCATCTGCATAGGTTGCTGTGCATCCATGTCATTCTTCACTAGATTCAAGAGTGGCTTCCTTATGTTTTGAAAGGCGTGACACCACGGGCATGGCCATCTTCAAGGGGGATTGGCAAAAGATATACTGCATGAGATGACATGCATAAGAACACTTCTTCACAACAAAGTATCAGCTCACTTCGACTCTCAGGGCCATACTACCTTCCAACCAGTTGTTGAACATATCATTGGTTATGATCCTGTAAATCACTCTGCTGCCTGCCCGCTAGGTTTGTACTATACAAACACTACATGCGAGATCTATTCCTCTGGTGAAGGCAATTTAACCTCTGGAAACATGAGGAACACATTTAAAAACAACTAAGGAAACATAAGCAGCTACAGATCGTGCATCTGTGGATGCACAGAAAATGAAGAACTGATATCATTGATGTATAAGTGCCA
Source organism: Pleurodeles waltl (assembly GCF_031143425.1). NCBI lineage: Eukaryota > Metazoa > Chordata > Amphibia > Caudata > Salamandridae > Pleurodeles > Pleurodeles waltl. Next base: position 725,448,234 of record NC_090443.1, read on the forward strand.
TATATGCCCCTGACTGCCAGGGTCTCAAACGGCACCACCTAGCACTGGTGACGAGATGTTAGCTACAAAATCATGCTAAATCCAGTCTCCTGTCTGGGAAGGGGATCACTTACAAACTCTAGGGGTGTAGATATCCAGTAGAAGAACCATTTCTACCATACATAGTATTACCGATGTTTTTCCCTGATGTGGCCTTCACAGTTGTGGGATGTCGCGGAGGTCCCCCCTGAGAAAACGCAAGCGAAGACCCAGTGGATTTCTCCCTCCGATATTTCTTTGCCATCCTTTGGTACCTGGCCTGTACCTCCATGATATGTCTATACCTGTCAGCCCTCTTCTCAAATGCATGTTTCTGTGCTGGGGTCATATTGGCAGGTAAAACAAGAGGAGAGTATGGCATCAAATACAGCATTGGGTGTAGGTAGAACAGGCATGCAACGTACATATCTCAGATGACACATGCTGTCCACCACACATTCCACAACACTGTCAAACTCCAAATCAATACCTGCCAGCCATCTTTGGTATCATGTACATGTTACTGGGGTAATAGCTATCCATTGTTGACCATCAGGGCCCAGATGTAAGTGGACTACTGCGTCCTTGCACAATATTTGTGCCACTATACTAGTGAGGATCAAGTGTCCTGTAGGAGGCTGGCCTGGCTTATAGTGGGTACCTTGTGGTACTTACACCTTGTGCCAGGTCCAGTTATCCCTTATATCACTTAGTACTATATCATAAGAAAACACAATACTCAGAGTTACAAAAAACAAAGGTACTTTATTTTAGTGACAATATGCCAAAGGTATCTCAGAGGATATACTCCCTTAGGAGGTAAGTAATATACACAAAATATATATACACACAAACCAAAATCAGGTAAGTAACAGTTAGAAAAGTAGTGCAAACAATGTAGGACACGATAGAATGCAATAGGGAGAAATAGGCCTAGGGGCAACACAAACCATATACTCCAAAAGTGGAATGCGAACCACGAATGGACCCCAGGCCTAGCGTAGTGTGTCGCTGGGAGTGTAAGAAAACACTAAGGGTGCCCAAGATACCCCACCCCAAGACCGTGAAAAGTAGGAGTAAAGTTACCCTACTACCCCAGAAAGACAGTCAAGTCGAGATAGGGGATTCTGCAAGGACAACAACTGACTGCAAAACACTGAAGATGGATTCCTAGACCGGAGGACCTGCAAGGCAAGGGGACCAGCGTTGGTCTGCCATAGAGAGGGAGGCCTTTGCTGTGGTCTGGGCACTGAAAAAGTTGAGACCATACCTGTTTGGTACTCACTTTATTGGTCAGACAGACCACAAACCTCTACTTTGGCTAAACCAAATGAAAGGTGAAAACCCTAAATTGTTGAGGTGGTCCATATCCCTACAGGGAATGGACTATACAGTGAAACCCACTCCAATGCAGATGGACTCTCCAGATATTTCCACATAGACAATGAAGACTCATCTGGGCAAGGTTAGCCTTACTGTCCCTTGTTTGGTGTGGGGGGGGGGAGGTTGTGTAGGAAAGTACCATCTTGCCTGGCATGTTACCCCCATTTTTACTATATGTATGTTTGTTTTTGCCTATGTGTCACTGGGATCCTGCTAGTCAGGACCCCAGTGCTCATAAAGTGTACCCTGTATGTGTTCCCTGTGTGGTGCCTAACTGTATCACCAAGGCTCTGCTAACAAGAACCTCAGTGTTTATCCTCTCTCTGCTTTCTAAGGCTAGTGACTAAATTTACCAATTCTCATTGGCACACTGGTACACCCATACAATTCCCTTTTATATGGTACTTAGGTACCCAGGGTATTGGAGTTCCAGGAGATCCCTATGGGATGCAGCATTTCTTTTGCCACCCATAGGGAACTCAGGCAATTCTTACACAGGCCTGCCACTGCAGCCTGAGTGAAATAACATCCACGTTATTTCACAGCCATTTTTCACTGCACATAAGTAACTTATAAATCACCTATATGTCTAACCCTCACTTAGTGAAGGTTGGGTGGCAAGTTACTTAGTGTGTGGGCACCCTGGCACTAGCCAAGGTGCCCCCACATCGTTTAGGGCAATTTCCCCGGACTTTGTGAGTGCGGAGACACCATCACACACGTGCACTATACATAGGTCACTACCTATGTATAGCGTCACAATGGTAACTCCGAACATGGCCATGTAACATGCCTAAAATCATGGAATTGTCACCCCAATACCATTGTGGTATTGGGGAGACAATTCCATGATCCCCTGGGTCTCTAGCATAGAACCCGGGCACTGCCAAACTGCCTTTCCGGGGTTTCCACTGCAGCTGCTGCTGCTGCTGCCAACCCCTCAGACAGGATTTTGCCTTCCTGGGGTCTAGCAGCCCCGGCCCAGGAAGGCAGAACAAAAGATTTCCTCTGAGAGAGGGTGTTACACCTTCTCCCTTTGGAAATAGGTGTGAAGTGCTGGGGAGGAGTAGCCTCCCCCAGCCTCAGGAAATGCTTTGATGGGCACAGATGGTGCCCATCTCTGCATAAGCCAGTCTACACCGGTTCAGGGATCCCCAGCCCTGCTCTGGCACGAAACTGGACAAAGGAAAGGGGAATGACCACTCCCCTGACCAGTACCTCCTAGGGGAGGTGCCTAGAGCTCCTCCAGTGTGTCCCAGACCTCTGACATCTTGGATTCAGAGGTGTTGGGGGCACACTGGAATGCTCTGAGTGGCCAGTGCCAGCAGGTGAAGTCAGAGACCCCCTCTGATAGGCTCTTACCTCTCTTGGTAGCCAATTCTCCTTTCTTGGTAGCCAAACCTCCTTTTCTGGTTATTTAGGGACTCTTCTCTGGGGTATTCTTCAGATAACGAATGCAAAAGCTCACCAGAGTTGCTCTGCACTTCCCTCTTCAACTTCTGACAAGGATCGACCGCTGACTGCTCCAGGACACCTACAAAACCGCAACAAAGTAGCAAGACGACTACCAGCAACATTGTAGTGCCTAATCCTGCCTAGCTTTCTCTACTGATGTCTGGCAGGCACCAGACTTCTGCATCACCAGTCCTCTGGGTCCCCTCTCATCTCGACGAGCGTGGTACCTGGAACACAGGAGCTATATCCAAGTGACCCCCACAGTCCAGTGATCCTTCAGTCCAAGTTTGGTGGAAGTAAGTCCTTGCCTCGCCATGCTAAACTGCAAACCTGTGTACTACGTGTTTTGCAGATGCTCCGGCTTCTGTGCACTTCTCCAAGGATTCCTCTCTGCACAGCCTAGCCTGGGTCCCCAGCACTCCGTCCTGCAGTGCTCAACCCTCTGAGTTGGACTCCGACGTCGTGGAACCCTCCTTTGTGACTCTGAGGCAACCGCAGTCAACTCTGGTTCACAAATCTTCTAAGTGCCTGCTCTAGTACTTCTGCGGATGCTGCCTGCTTCTGTGGGGGCTCTCTGAGTTGCTGAGCGCCCTCTCTGTCTCCTCCTCAAGGGGCGACATCCTGGTCCTTCCTGATCCCCAGCAGCACCCAAAAACCTCAACAGCAATCCTTGCAGCTAGCAAGGCTTGTTTGCGGTATTTCTGCATGGAAACATGTCTGCAACATCCAGCATACCGTGGGACATCTTCCATCCAAAGGAAAAGTTCCTAACCCTTTTCATTGTTGCAGAATCCTTGGCTTCTTCCACCCAGAGGCAGCCTCTTTGCACCTTCATCTGGGGTTTCCTGGGCTCCTTCCCCCCAGGACCCTATTGCGACTCTTGGACTTGGTCCCCTTGCCTTGCAGGTCCTCAGGTCCAGGAATCCGTCTTCAGTGCTTTGCTGGTGTTTGTGGTTCTTGCAAAATCCCCCTATCACAAGTATTGTGTCCTTTTGGGGTAGTAGGGGAACTTTACTCCTACTTTTCAGGGACTTAGGGTGGGGTAGGTTGGACACCATGACTGTTTTCTTACAGTCCCAGCAACCCTCTATAAGCTCCCATAGGTCTGGGGTCCATTCGTGATTCGCATTCCACTTTTGGAGTATATGGTTTGTGTTGCCCCTAGACCTATGTTCACCTATTGCATCCCATTGTAATTCTACATTGTTTGCACTACATTTCTTACTATTACTTACCTGTTTTGGGTTTGTGTACATATGACTTGTGTATATTACTTACCTTCTAACTGAGGGTACTCACTGAGATACTTTTGGCATATTGTCATAACAATAAAGTACATTTATTTTTAGTAACTCTGAGTATTGTGTTTTCTTATGATATTGTGCTATATGATATAAGTGGTATAGTAGGAGCTTTGCATGTCTCCTAGTTCAGCCTAAGCTGCTTTGCCATAGCTACCTTCTATCAGCCTAAGCTCCTAGAAACACCTCTATTCTACTAATAAGGGATAACTGTAGTGTGGTCAGTTTTATGTATCCTTTGCGCGTTAGCTTCAGGCTTTAAGCCTTTTTGCTCTTTGCCCTGGATGTATTTTATTCCTTTGCTCGCAGCTTAGAGCCTCTGTGCACTTTGCTCTAAATGCTTTTTATTCGGCTTCGTACTGTTATTTTTCAAATAACCAGTTCTACGGTCTTGTTTTATTTTTTATATCACACTGTTTAGCCTGCTTCAGCACTGGAGTTCTCAATAACACATTCCTGTTCACTCTGTGCTTCAGTCAAGGATACATTCTGATGGATACAACTACCTGTGGATTCCTCACCTCATGAATACTCCCATGGCGCCAGCATTCGACGGAAATCTTCTTACTAGTCTCTGCACGTCGACGAGGACGTCACTCTAGCCCACGCGACGCCGTCTGACGTCATACAGGCAATAAGAGGTCCTCGACGACGTGCGGACGTCAGTTCCCTTTTTTCCGTGCATTCGAAACGGTTATCTTCGAGGGAGCAACTGTTACTCTTGTGGTTACAGTGTATATCTTGCTGCGTAGTCTTTCGCTGTGGAAATAATGTCGCAGAGAAAGTCTGGATTTAAGCCTTGTCGTGAGTGTGGAGGCAAGATGTCGGTGACGGATCCTCATTCCGATTGCCTTTGGTGTTTGAGCTCCGACCACGACGTCTCGACTTGTGATTCATGTCAGCACATGAATCCAAAGGCCCTCAAGGAACGTGAGGCGAAGCTGTTTATGGCCAAGTCAAAGGAGAAACATCACAAGAAGTCTTCTTCCCCAAGACATCGGCGTCATCGAGACTCCCGGCGCCGTAGAGAATCTCGGCGTCATTCAAAGGAGACTCGTTCCAGGTCTCCGGATCGGCGCCGAAGGACATGGGAGGTCAGTCCCACGGTTACGCCGCATCCTTCGACGCCGTTGCCCTCTCCGGCGTCTCCAACTTCACCTGGACAGGCGTCGGTGATTGAGGTATTGGAGCCTCAAGTGTTTTCTCCGGCGCAGACGCCGAGGCCGGCGTCGGGGTCGCCTCCGAGACAGGCACCCCAGTATCCGGCTTTTCCCACCCCTGGAGCCGATAGTTCCGCATTCTTGAATGCGATGTATGCCATCTTCCAACAGATGGCTCCAGGGGGTGCTCCGGCTGGGCCTTTGGCCTTTTCTTTGGGTGATCCTGAGCCTCTTCGGCCGGCACCCTTTATGCCCTTTCTCCCGTTTGGGAACGTGGGCTCGGCGCCAGTGTCGGCGCCGGTGGCCGCTCCGGTGGCTTCAGAAGGATTGGCCCCGGGGATTTCCATCCCGTCGACGTCGGGATTTCGGCCTGTGACTCCGGTGGGTCCATCTGCTTCAGCTGCTCTTCCGTCGGCGCCGAAGTTACCTGTGGCGCCGGATGCGGCGTCGGTGGCTTCTGAAGATCGGCGCCGATCTTCGACTTCGGCGGAGGCATTCTCGACTCCGCGTATTGAGCAACGACTTCATTCAAGGAGACGTGCTCTCCGTGTATTAGAAGAGCAGGAGTACCAACGAGCCCTAGAGGAAGGAGAGCTAGAGGACTCGGGTGATGGGCTGCGTGGACTGGAGTCGGCCAGTGGGCTGGACACTTCCCCTGAGTGGGACCTTTCGTCCCCGGGGGAATATACTGAGGAGGCTGCTTCCTTTCATGCAGTGGTACGGAAGGCAGCTAGTTTTTTGGACCTGCCTTTGCCGGTGGTGGAGGCAAAACAAAACCTTTTGACAGAGGTGTTACATCCGGCCTCAGCCGCGGCGGAGCCTCTGTTACCATTTAATGACGCTCTGCTGGATCCGGTGTTAGAGGTGTGGAAGAGGCCGGCATCTTCCCCAGCAGTTCACAGAGCCGTGGCCAGGAGGTATCGGACGGCTCCAACTGACCCTGGTTTCCTATCTAGGCACCCTACGCCGGAGAGCTTGGTGGTGCAGGCCTCCTGTTCGTCCAAGTCAGCGCCTGGTTCTTTTCCGACGGTGCCTGGGGACAGAGATTCAAAGAAGCTAGAGGCGCAGTCGAAGAAGATTTTTTCGTCCTGCAGTCTGGCGTTAAAAGCCACCAATGCAACCTGTATCCTGGGGGGGTATATTCATGCTCTGATGGATGACATTTCCTCTTCGTTTACAGAGCTTCCCCAGGGTCTTTTGGATCTTGTCTCAAATGCCCAGGCTGCTGCGACCCAAATTATCCAGACGGGACTGGATACCACCGACTCGGTAGCCAGGGCAATGGGCACAACTGTGGTGGCAAGGAGACAGGCCTGGCTCCGTAACTCGGGCTTTTCGGCAGATGTACAGTCCACATTGTTGGATCTCCCGTTTGATGGGGACAAACTGTTTGGAGCTAAGGCTGATTAGGCCTTGGAACGTTTTAAGGAAAGCAGGGCCACGGCTAAGTCGTTAGGGCTCCAAGCTCCTTCTTCCACGGCCTCTTCCAGATTCTTCAGGAGATTTCGTGGATTTGGGCGTGGCTCTTCCTCCTCTTCCTTTCGGGGGAGATATCAGCAACCTGCTTCTTCCCATCCCTATAGATCTTTCAGGGGGAGAGGTAGGGTCCGCACCAGAGGAGCCTCTCAGCAGCACTCTGCCTCTTCCTCATCCTCTGGCGGGGTGCAGCAGGGGAAGCAGCCTTAGGCTTCCACCAGTTCCCACTCACTCCTCTCCTGTAGGGGGAAGATTACAGCATTTTCTCACCAAATGGAAGACTGTTACATCGGACACTTGGGTTCTCAGTGTTGTGGGAAAAGGCTACACCCTTCCCTTTCGGGAGTTCCCGCCCCTCATCCCGCCCCGCCCTTCGTATTGTTCAGAAGAACACCTCCTGTTGCTAGAACAGGAGGTGCAAGTCCTCCTTTCAAAGGGCGCGGTGGAGTTGGTCCCGGAGCAGGAAAGGGGTCGAGGAGTTTACTCAAGGTATTTCCTGATTCCCAAGAAGGATGGTCGTTTGAGACCAATTCTGGACCTGAGGATCTTGAATTGGTTCCTCAAGCAGGAAAAGTTCAAGATGCTGACCCTAGCACAGGTGCTTTTGGCGTTGAACATGGAAGACTGGATGGTGTCTGTCGACTTGCAGGATGCTTACTTTCATATCCCGATACTCAAGTCACACAGGAAGTATCTCCGGTTTGTGGTGGGATCGCAACACTATCAGTTTGCGGTCCTTCCGTTTGGTCTTACTTCAGCACCTCGAGTCTTCACGAAGGTGATGTCGGTGGTTGCGGCAGAACTCAGAAGGAAGGGGATAGCAGTATTCCCTTACTTGGACGACTGGTTGATCAAAGCCAAGTCCCCGGAGCTTGTGTCGCATCATCTGCAGTCAACAACCCAGTTGTTGTTCGACCTGGGTTTTTCGGTGAACGAGCCCAAATCTCACCTAGAGCCCTCTCAGCGCCTCCTGTTCATAGGGGCAGTACTGGATACAACATTGGGTCGGGCCTTTCCTCCGCCTCAGCGGATTCAAGATATTCAGGATTTGGTTCCAATGTTTCGAAATGGAGCGGTAGTTCCAGTCCTCAAGGTCCTTCGTCTGCTCGGTCTTTTTGCCTCCTGCATTCTGTTGGTCACGCATGCTCGCTGGCACATGAGGGCTCTTCAGTGGTGCCTCCGAAGGCAGTGGTCTCAACACAGAGGGGATCTAGAGGGTACTGTCAAGATCTCCAGAGATGCTGCTGTGGATTTGAAGTGGTGGATTGCAAGCAACAATCTTTCACAAGGAAAGCCGTTCCAGCAGTCGCCACCAGTGGCCACAGTCATAACGGATGCTTCCACTCTAGGGTGGGGAGCTCATCTGGGGGATCTGGAGATCAAAGGTCTTTGGTCTCCAGAGGAACAGATGTTTCACATCAATCTGTTAGAGTTACGGGCTGTACGTCTGGCTCTCAAGGCCTTCCTCCCTTCCCTTCGTGGTCAGTCGGTACAGGTCCTAACGGACAATACTACCACGATGTGGTACATAAACAAGCAGGGAGGAGTGGGGTCGTACCTTCTCTGCAGAGAAGCTCTTCGACTATGGTCCTGGGCAAAGGACCATCGGATTTGCTTGATAGCAAACCATCTGGCCGGAGTTTTGAACGTGCGTGCGGACAGTCTCAGTCGCCACTTCTCGGCAGACCACGAGTGGCGTCTCCATCCAGATCAAGTCCGTTTAATCTTCCAGAGGTGGGGGTTTCCTCGGGTAGATCTGTTCGCCACTCGAGAGAACGCGCATTGTCCGTTGTTCTGCAGCCTTCAGTATCCGATGCAGGGAGCGTTGGGGGACGCGTTTCAAATAACCTGGTGCGGACAGTTGCTTTACGCGTTTCCTCCCATACCCTTGATTCCTCGAGTATTGAGGAAGATTCGCCAAGACCGGGCTCTAGTAATCTTAATAGCTCCGGATTGGCCAAGGAGGGTGTGGTACTCCGACCTTCTCCAACTCTCAATGTGCCCGCCGCTCCGTCTCCCTTTCAGGGCAGACCTCCTCTCGCAGTCGCAGGGGCAGGTTCTACACCCCAACCTCCAGAGTCTGCACCTACATGCCTGGGTATTGAACGGGGCAACCTGAGTTCCTTCTCTCTCCCGCCTGAGGTAGTGGATGTTATATTAGCGGCCAGGCGACACTCCACTAAATCTATCTACGCTAATAGGTGGTCTAAATTTGTTGCGTGGTGTGGAGAGAGGCAGATTGATCCTTTGCATGCTCATCTATCGGACGTTTTGTCTTTTGCTCTATCTCTGGCGCAGAAAGGTTGTGCAGTGGCTACCATTAAGGGTTATTTATCGGCCTTGTCAGCCTTCATATGTCTTCCAGACCAACCATCTTTATTTAAATCCCCTATTGTTATCAGATTCTTGAAAGGTCTTCTAAATCAATATCCTCCAAAGCCATTCGTTATGCCGCAATGGGATTTGTCCTTGGTCCTGACTTTCCTTATGGGGTCCCCTTTTGAACCTATGCATTCTTGCCCCTTGAGGTATTTGGTTTTAAAAACAGTCTTCCTGATAGCTATAACATCAGCAAGGAGAGTGAGTGAGTTGCAGGCCTTATCAGTAAAGCCCCCTTATACAACTTTTTATGGGGATAAGGTGGTGTTGAGGACCAAGGCTGCTTTCCTCCCGAAGGTTGTTTCACCCTTCCATTTGGCTCAGGCAATTACTTTGTCCACGTTCTATCCTCCGCCTCATCCTTCCAAAGAGGAAGAAAGACTGCACCGTCTGGATCCAAAGAGAGCGTTGAGCTTCTTTATTGATAGAACAAAGGATTTCAGGCTGGAGGATCAGCTGTTTATTGGATACGTGGGCAAGAGGAGAGGAAAGGCAGTCCACAAGAGAACACTATCCAGGTGGGTTGTTCTTTGCATTAAAATATGTTACTCTTTGGCAAAGAAGGATCCTCCTGAGGGCATTAGAGCTCATTCCACCAGAGCTAAGTCGGCCACTTCGGCCTTGGCCAGGGGTGTTCCTGTGGTCGACATCTGCAAGGCCGCAACTTGGTCGTCCCTTCACACTTTTGCAAAACATTACTGTTTGGATTCTGAGGTTAGAAGGGACGGCCATTTTGTACGGTCAGTGCTGCAGGATTTCTTGGTTTGACCATTTAGGCACCCACCGCCGGGCGTGGTACTGCTTTGGGACTCTATTCATGAGGTGAGGAATCCACAGGTAGTTGTATCCATCAGAAGAACGAGTTACTTACCTTCGGTAACGACTTTTCTGGTGGATACATTAGCTACCTGTGGATTCCTCACGGTCCCACCCGCCTCCCCGTTGCCTTTCTGGTCTTACCAAGTAATCCTTGAGTGCGCTCCTCTTGGTCTTTGAGGGTGCAATAGATGTGTATATAATATATTTATATATATGTATATATGTATATATCTTTGTGTATATACTTGGTGTGTGTATATATTTTAAAAGAGAAAGTTTTATATATATATTTATATAAAAAGATTTACAGTTATTCATACAATGTTGTGTATTTTTACAATATAATGGGATGTTGCCTTGCTCTTTCATTGCATTGCCTGGTTGTTCTCATGCACGTAAAAAATAATTGGTACTGACGTCCGCACGTCGTCGAGGACCTCTTATTGCCTGTATGACGTCAGACGGCATCGCGTGGGCTAGAGTGACGTCCTCGTCGACGTGCAGAGACTAGTAAGAAGATTTCCGTCGAATGCTGGCGCCATGGGAGTATTCATGAGGTGAGGAATCCACAGGTAGCTAATGTATCCACCAGAAAAGTCGTTACCGAAGGTAAGTAACTCGTTCGTCTGGTACATTGCGATAGACGTGGTAGGAGTATAGTCTTTGGCGTTCTTGCATAGGGACATTTTGTGATCACACTGACATGTTAGTTATAAAAACACTTCCTTGTCCCAATACACGCAAGAGGGAGATTCCGACCAGGGAACCACAACTAGACGCTGTCTGCCTCGTTGCAGATGCTGAACCAGATCACAGGCCTTTGCTCAGGTTTGGGGGTTGATGTCTTCCCAGGGAATCTGAAAGGCAAGTTAGAAGCTTAACATGCTGTGCTCAAAATAGAACGAACTGAGGGAGAGTAGAAATTATTACCACCATGATAGCGTTATTCTTATGTTTCACTCTCCTCGTGACTATTCCAATCCTACTGTGTTGTATGGTTCTGGTTATTGCGGCTCACGCCTTAATATCTAAAATACAGTTGTTTTATTAAAGCAATCTATAAAACTCAAACTGCCTTTGTCATTTGTATATGAGATCATACTGTAAATGAGAGAGCTGCTTTGGATCTGAGTGACCACGACTTCCCTAAGAAGTTCCAAAGATGTCATGCGCTCGGCTGCCCAATCATCTTTTCCCCTTGGGAGATATGAGGCATTGCTAGTTAGCCGGAGCAAAACCGGATTTGGGGTGACAGTGGTCCTTCCGAGTGGGTAAGACTTAGTCCCCCACACCAGGAACAACCCTGATACCTAGAAATCCAGTAGTCTTATTTAGGATAATGAGAGCCCACGGGACAACTGGACCTGGCACAGGGTGTAAGTACCACAAGGTACCCACTATAAGCCAGGCCAGCCTCCTACATTGGTGGTACAGCGTGGGATAAGTACTTGCAACTGCTTTACCACTTTGTCATTTGGTGCTTTTCATAAGAAAATCTTATACCAAATAGTTCAGTATATGTACACTTAACCAAAAAAGTTTACTTTTCTATTCTAAAACTTTTAACAAAGTTCTGAAAAGTTTTTGAAAACTTCTAAAAAGTTTTCCTAAAGTTTGAAAAAGTTTTTCTTTCTGTGCTTTCTAAAGTTCTAACACTTTTTCTCTCACTATCCTTAAACCTATACTATCATGTCTGTTGTAGAGCCCACTCCCAAAACTGTTAATGCAACATATGAGAGTTTGAACTATAAAAGTTTGAGTGGTCTCCGCCTGGATAGAGGTTTGAGTATAGGTAAGAATCCTACAAAAGAGTTTCTCTTTAACATGCTCATTGTAGATGACCAGAACCAGTATGGCCCATCTCAGGAGAGGATAGAAAATGGGGAAGCTTCCCAGTCTGACTCAAAGGAGTTCCATGAGGAAGCTGGGGAGGGTTCTTACAAAGTCCTGCCCCTTAGCAGGGCACCTAGTGGGACTGGTAGTGTTAGAGCGACGTCACTCAAAGTACGGCCCGCGGGCCGCCAGCGGCCCCACGGACCTATCTTGGCGGCCCGCGGACACGTCCGAGAAACGCCATATAATAATGGCCACAGTACATAAACATAGAAGAGGGGCGTGTGAGCATGCGCAATAGTGGCCTCTTCGCGCATGCTCCCGCAGCCCTCCTCTATGTTTACGTACGGCGGCCATTAGTTATGGTGTTTCCATGACGATCCTGGCTAGTGGTGGGAAGCCAAATCCCCTTAAAAGTTAGCGCTTGCAGCTAACTTTTACGGGGCTTTTTTGTCTGCTTCCTGTCACCGTCTCCACGTCTGCCGCCCGCCCGCCTGCATGCCGTTGTACATTTGTGGCATCTTTACAGTGCTTTATTGAGGCAGGTAAGGCTCTTTGGTTATTTATTTATTTGTTTTTAATGTAGTGTGTGTTACTGGGGTAGGGGTGAGAGCAGATTGCGCTGTGTGTGTTACTGGGGTAGGGGTGAGAGCAGATGGTGCTGTGTGTGATACTGGGGTAGGGGTGAGAGCAGTTGGTGCAGTGTGTGTGCACTGTGTGTGTGTTACTGGGGTAGGGGGGAGAGCAGATGGCGCTGTGTGTGTTACTGGGGCAGGGGTGAGAGCAGATGGCGCTGTGTGCAGATGGCGCTGTGTGTGTGCGCTGTGTGTGTGTTACTGGGGTAGGGGTGAGAGCAGATGACGCTGTGTGTATGGCGCTGTGTGTGTTACTGGGGTAGGGGTGAGAGCAGATGGCGCTGTGTGTGTTACTGGGGTAGGGTGAGAGCAGATGGCGCTGTGTGTGATACTGGGGTAGGGGTGAGAGCAGGTGGCGCTGTGTGCAGATGGCGCTGTGTGTGTATGGCGCTGTGTGTGTTACTGTGGTAGGGGTGAGAGCAGATGGCGCTGTGTGCAGACGGCGCTGTGTGTGTTACTGGGGTAGGTGTGAGAGCAGATGGCTCTGTGTGTGATACTGGGGTAGGGGTGAGAGCAGATGGCGCTGTGTGTGTGCGCTGTGTGTGTGTTACTGGGGTAGGGGTGAGAGCAGATGGCGCTGTGTGTGTGTGGACTGTGTGTGTTACTGGGGTAGGTGTGAGAGCAGGTGGCACTGTGTGTGTGCGCTGTGTGTGTTGCTGGGGTAGGGGTGAGAGCAGATGGTGCTGTGTGCAGATGGCGCTGTGTGTGTTACTGGGGTAGGGGTGAGAGCAGATGGCGCTGTGTGTGTGCGCTGTGTGTGTGTTACTGGGGTAGGGGTGAGAGCAGATGGCGCTGTGTGTGTGGACTGTGTGTGTTACTGGGGTAGGGGTGAGAGCAGGTGGCGCTGTGTGTGTGCGCTGTGTGTGTTGCTGGGGTAGGGGTGAGAGCAGATGACGCTGTGTGCAGATGGCGCTGTGTGTGTGTGCACTGTGTGTGTTACTGGGGTAGGTTTGTAGTTATACCTGGATTCAAAATGCAGCATTGTTTAGCAATGTTTTGAAAAAGGGGGCGGGGTGGTTGTGCCCCCTATAAGCCCCGCCCCCACCACACTGTCACTTCAGTGCGGCCCTCGGCTGCAAACCATACTGCAATTTTGGCCCCCGAGAAAAAGTTTGTGAGTACCCATGTGTTAGAGGGTCCCACACCAGTAGGGCATCTTTCACCCCTAGAGCCCAGGTTACTAGGGTCCAGACAGTTAGGGACAGGTCTCCCTCTGAAACTTCTCACATTTCTTCTGTGTCTAAACAAGCCCAACCCACCCACCCTGAGGATAACTTGTTAGAAAGGGAACTCAAAAAGTTGAGGAGACCAGACTGAAGCTTAAACAGCAGCAGCTGGCCTTAGATAGGGAATCCCTAGACATAGAAAAGGAAAGATAGAGGTTGGGGTTAGTTCCCCATGGTGGCAGCAGTAGTATTTCTGATAGCAATCCTGTTAGAGAGCAAGATTCCAGGAATCTGCACAAGATAGTTCCCCCTTACAAGGAGGGGGATGACATTAACAAGTGGTGTGCTGCACTTTAGAGGGCCTGTATGGTACAGTTGGTCCCTCAAAGGCAGTGGGCTTCTATTTTGTGTCTATCTTTCACTGGAAAGGGTAGAGATAGGCTCCTTACTGTCAGAGAAAGTGATGCCACTAATTACAAAGTTTTGAAAGATGCACTCTTGGATGGATTTGGCTTAACCACTGAACAATACATGATTAAGTTCAGAGACACCAGAAAAGAGTCTTCTCAAGACTGGACAGATTTTGTGGACTGTTCAGTGAAGGCCTTGGAAGGGTGGTTGCATGGCAGTAAAATTTCTGACTATGAAAGCCTGTACAATCTTATTCTGAGAGAGCATATTCTTAACAATTATGTGTCTGACTTGTTGCACCAATACCTAGTGGACTCTGATCTGACCTCTCCCCAAGAATTGGGAAAGAAGGCAGACAAATGGGTCAGAACAAGGGTGAACAGAAAAGTTCATACAGGGGGTGACAAGGATGGCAAGAAGAAGGGTGGTAAGTCTTCCTTCGGAGAAGGGTGGGGACAAAAGTAAACATTCTGAGTCTTCATCAGGCCCTCAAAAATCATCTGGGGGTGGTGGGTCCAAATCGTCTTCTAATAATAATCAGAAAAAGCCTTGGTGTTCTTTGTGTAAAGTCAAAGGCCATTGGGCAAGTGATTCCACTTGTCCAAAGAAAAACACCAAACCTCCCACCACCACAACTCCTGCTGCAAATTCTAGTGCCCCTAGTAATAGCAGTGGTGGTGGGAAATCTACTACTAATAGCCAATCCAAGGGTGTAGCTGGGCTCACTATTGGCAATGTAGTTGGGGTTGGTCTTGTTAGGGAGACCACAGAGGCTGTTTTAGTCTCTGATGGTGGCATTGATTTTGCCACCTTGGTTGCTTGTCCCCTTAATATGGGTAAGTACAAGCAACTTCCTCTTATCAATGGTGTTGAGGTTGACAGGAGCCAGTGTAACTATGGTGATAGAAAAACTGGTCCACCCTGATCAACACCTACTTGGTCAGCAGTACCAAGTGACAGACGTTCATAACAACACTCTTAGCCACCCCATGGCTGTTGTGAATCTCAACTTGTGGGGGGGGGTTACTGGTCCAAAGAAAGTTGTGGTAGCCACTGATTTACCTGTAGACTGGGAAACGATTTGGAGACATCAGCTTGGGCAGAAGTGGAGTTGGAGGCCCATGCAGCAAAGCTGGGCATTCCTGGGCATATTTTTGCTTTGACAAGGGCTCAGGCCAAGAAGCAAAAAGGACAGGGTAACTTAGATCCTGGAACAATGGACCAAGTGCTCCCTAAAGCTAGGGGCAAGAAGGGTAAATCCCTACCCACTATCCCTCCCTCTACAGAAGATTCCCCTTTTGAGGAAGAGCAATACTCTCCCTGTGCAGAACCTACACCAGAGGAGCTGGCAGCAGACACTGCTGAGCTTTTAGGTGCAGGGGGCCTGCCAGGGAAGAGCTGAGTGTGTCACAGCAATCCTGTCTCACCTTAGAGGGTCTCAGACAGCAAGCTTTCAAACAGCAGAATGGGGATGTCAGTGACAGTCACAGGGTGTACTGGGAAGACAACCTCTTGTACACAGAGTCAAGGGACCCAAAACCTGGAGCTGCCAGGAGATTGGTCATTCCCCTGCAGTACAGAGAGTTTCTTCTCACCCTAGCACATGACATTCCTTTGGCTGGGCATTTGGGCCAGACGAAAACTTGGGAAAGACTTGTCCCCTTGTTTCATTGGCCTCATATGTCCTTCCTGGTCCCCAACAGCACCCAAAAACCTCTACCGCGACCGTTGCAGCTAGCAAGGCTTGTTTGCCGTATTTGTGCGTGGAAACACTTCTGCAACATCCAGCACGCCGCGGGACATCTTCCATCCAAAGGAAAAGTTCCTAGCCCTTTTCGTTGTTGCAGAATCTTCCGCTTCTTCCACCTGGAGGCAGCCCTTTTGTACCTTCATCCGGGGTTTCCTGGGCTCCTGCCCCCCCTGGACACTATCGCGACTCTTGCACTTGGTCCCCTTGCCTTGCAGGTCCTCACGTCCAGGAATCCGTCTTCAGTGTTTTGCTGGTGCTTGTGGTTCTTGCAGAATCCCCCTATCACTACTATTGTGTCTTTCTGGGGTAGTAGGGTAACTTTACTCCTACTTTTCAGGGTCTTGGGGTGGGCTATCTTGGACACCCTGACTGCTCTCTTACAGTCCTAGCGACCCTCTACAAGCTCCCATAGGTCTGGGGTCCATTCGTGTTTCGCATTCCACTTTTGGAGTATATGGTTTGTGTTGCCCCTAGACCTATGTTCACCTATTGCATCCTATTGTGATTCTACATTGGTTGCACTACTTTTCTTACTGTTACTTACCTGTTTTGGGTTTATGTACATATAACTTGTGTATATTACTTACCTCCTAAGTGGGGGTATTCTCGGAGATACTTTTGGCATATTGTTGCTAAAATAAAGTACCTTTATTTTTAGTAACTCTGAGTATTGTGTTTTCTTGTGATATTGTGCTACATGATATAAGTGGTATAGTAGGAGCTTTGCATGTCTCCTAGTTCAGCCTAAGCTGCTTTGCCATAGCTACCTTCTATCGGTCTAAGCTGCTAGAAACACCGCTATTCTACTAATAAGGGATAACTGGACCTGGCACAGGGTGTAAGTACCACAAGGTACCCACTATAAGCCAGGCCAGCCTCCTACACCTACTACCCCAGAAAGACAGTCAAGTCGAGATAGGGGATTCTGCAAGGACAACAACTGACTGCAAAACACTGAAGACGGATTCCTGGGCCTGAGGACCTGTAAAGGAAGGGGACCAAGTCCAAGAGTCACGCAAGTGTCCAGGAAGGGCAGGAGCCACCTAAACCCCGGATGAAGCTGCAAAAGGGTGTTCCAGTGTGCCAATCAGAATTGGTCAAGTTAGTCTCAAGCCTGCAGTGACAATTTTAAAAGCAGAGAGAGCATAAAGACTGAGGTTCTGGTTAGCAGAGCCTCAGTGATACAGTTAGGCACCACACAGGGAACACATACAGGCCACAAACATATGAGCACTGGGTGGCTAGCAGGATCCCAGTGACACGTATCAAACACACTGACAACGTAGGGTTTTCACTATGAGCACTGGGCCCTGGCTAGCAGGATCCCAGTGAGACAGTAAAAACACCCTGACATATACTCACAAACTTGCCAAAAGTGGGGGTAACAAGGCTAGAAAGAGGCTACCTTCCTACACAACCCCCCACCAAACGAAGGATAATAAGGCTAACCTTGGCCAGTTGAGTCTTTATTGTATAAGTGGTGATAAGTGGAGAGTAGCTCTGTAATAGATTGGTTACTCCCTTTATCATCCACTATATGGTTACTTCCCTGTGGGGATGTGAACCAACCTGTTTGAAGTTTTTTAGCTATCCAGCAATGTGAAGTTATATTTTCAGAGTTCCTATTAGTATGTTTTAGTTTAGAGTAGTGGGAATTGTCAACTGGACCTATATCAAAGGATGAGAATGCCAGACAGGTATGCTGTCTCAGTAAAGCCATAGCTGGGCAAAAACTTTGTCCATATGGCTGTAAGAGAGAACAGGGTTGCTGTTTCTCTTGAGTTGGAGCAGGGCAGGGATGCTGTCCTATGAGCTCCTCACTAGGGCAGGGCTGCTGTCCTAAGTGTTGTGAGACAGGGCAGGGTTGCTGCACTAAAGTTTCTCTGGGAGGGTTGGAGGGATGCTCCATGTTAACTAAAATGGTGCACTTTTTCTCACCAATATTAGTTATCCCACAGAGAGGCACTTCCACCTCAAGAAATACAGCTGTGCCAGCTGATGGTTCCCTTGGTACAGGCGCCACCCCAGGAGAGGTTTCTCCCACCACAGGAATTGTATCCTGAGTGGCAGGGTGGGTAGGGGATACCTTGATGCCCTTTTTACCTGTTGTTGGAGAAGGATCCTGATTTTTCAGGCCTTTTTCTCTCCTTTGCTTTTTCATTTCAGTTGAAATGAGAGGAAGCAATTCCTCAGGGATACCCAGCATGGCTGCATGGGTATTAAACTCTACCTCAGCCCAACCTGAGGCCTCTATTACCTAAGAGACAGTCTACAGGTAAGCTAGGTGATACTACCACCAGCTTAGGGCCAGTAACTCCACCCCTGCTAAACTGAATTATAGCTAAGGGAAGGAACTTACCCTCTTAGCTGCTGGGCCTTCTCCCCCTCCCCCCCGTGCTGAGCCCTTTTTTGGCTATTTGGGGTAGTTTGCGCTTAGGCCTTCATACATTTTTGTCCACATAAGCTATCCACGCCAAATTTGCGTCCTTTTTTCCCAACATCCTAGGGATTCTAATGGTACCCAGAGTTTGTGGTTTCCCCTGGAGGAGACCAAGAAAATAGCCAAAATACAGTGAAAATTTAGTTTTTTCCCCAAAAAATGGGAAAAAAGGCTGCCGAAGAAGGCTTGTGTTTTTTTCCCTGAAAATGCCATCAACAAAGGGTTTCTGGTGCTGAAATCACTATCTTCTCACCTTTCAGGAACGGGCAGACTTGAATCAGAAAACCAAATTTTTCAACACAAATTTGGCATTTTACTGGGACATACCCCATTTTGACTATTTTTGGTGCTTTCAGCCTCCTTCCAGTTAGTAACAGGAATGTGTGTGAAACCAATGCTGGATCCCGGAAAACTAAACATTTCTAAACACTAGACAAAATTCTGAATTCAGCAAGGGGTCATTTGTGTAGATCCTACAAGGTTTTCCTACAGAAAATAACAGCTGAAATAAAAAAATATTTAAATTGAGCTGAAAACAACAGCCATTTTTCTTTATGTTTTACTCTGTAACTTTTTCCTGCGATGTCAGATTTCTGAAAGCAATATATACCGTTTTGTCTGCTTGACTCTTCTGGTTGCGGGGATATAAAGGGCTTGTAGGTTCATCAAGAACCCTAGGTACCCAGAGCCAATAAATGAGGTGCACCCTGCAGTTGGTTTTCATTCTATACTGGGTATACAGTAATTAATTTGCTGAAATATGAAGAGTGAAAAATAGGTATCAAGAAAACCTTTGCATTTTCAAAATCGGTTCAAGATAAGGTTTTGAGGAGCAGTGGTTATTTGCACATCTCTGAATTCCGGGGTGCCCATACTAGCATGTGAATTGCATGGCATTTCTCAAATAAACGTCTTTTTTACACACTGTCTTATATTTGGAAGGGAAAAATTTAGAGAAAGATAAGGGGCAATAACACTTGTTTTGCTCTTCTATGTTCCCCCAAGTCTCCCGATAAAAATGATACCTCACTTGTGTGGGTAGGCCTAGCGCCCGCGACAGGAAATGCCCCAAAACACAACGTGGACACATCCCATTTTTTGACAGAAAACAGAGCTGTTTTTTGCAAAGTGCCTACCTGTAGATTTTGGCCTCTAGCTCAGCCGGCACCTATGGAAACCTACCAAACCTGTGCATTTTTTAAAACTAGAGACCTAGGGGAATCCAAGATGGGGTGACTTGTGGGGCTCTGACCAGGTTCTGTTACCCAGAATTCTTTGCAAACCTCAAAACGTGGGTAAAAAACACGTTTTCCTCACATTTCAGTGACAGGAAGTTCTGGAATCTGAGAGGAGCCACAAATTTCCTTCCACCCAGCATTCCCCCAAGTCTCCCGATAAAAATGATACCTCACTTGTGTGGGTAGGCCTAGCGCCCGCAACAGGAAATGCCCCAAAACACAACGTGGACACATCCCATTTTTTTTACAGAAAACAGAGCTGTTTTTTGCAAAGTGCCTACCTGTAGATTTTGGCCTCTAGCTCAGCCGGCACATAGGGAAACCAACCAAACCTGTGCATTTTGGAAAACTAGAGACCTAGGGGAATCCAAGATGGGGTGACTTGTGGGGCTCTGACCTAGTTCTGTTACCCAGAATCCTTTGCAAAACTCAAAATGTGGCTAAAATAACACGTTTTCCTCACATTTCGGTGACAGAAAGTTCTGGAATCTGAGAGGAGCCACAAATTTCCTTCCACCCAGCGTTCCCCCAAGTCTCCCGATAAAAATTATACCTCACTTGTGTGGGTAGGCCTGGTGCTCGCGACAGGAATAGATCACACAACGGTCAATGTTGGTCCTTACATGAGGCAGCTGTTGACCCTGGGGTGATCCATTCCTGACGCAGGCACTAGGTGTAGGCACTCAAGTGGGGTAGTGTTTTTATCAGGACAGGTGAGGAGTCACTGGGTGGTAGGAATTTTGTGGATCCCAGCATATTCCTGTAGTTTGTGTGACAGAAATGCAAGTTTTTATTCAACATTTCAGCTTTGCAGGGTAATCTGGGTAAGAAAACTTTGGGGAATACACACAAGTCACACCTCTGTGGACTCCCCCGAATGTCTAGTTTCCAGAAATGTTTGGGTTTAGTGTGTTTATCTATATGGCCGCCGAACCCAGGACCAAAAACACAGGTGCCTGCCTTACAAAACCAGTTTGTTTTGCCATAGGTAATTTTGATGTCTCCAGAATACGATTTGGGTGGTGGAATTTGGGGCTGAACTAAATTGGGGAGCTCCCAAGAGAGCACTCTCTCTCTGCTTGCCGCTGCATTCACCTGCTCTCTGGGTTGGGCTAACCCACTATTACCCAGTTGCACAAACAGCTTGCGAAGGGACAGCAGGACTGTCCTCATCACCTCCCTCATAATGTACTGGAAGAGGAGTTATTGAATGGGACTCCTCCGACTGAAAAATCACTCCCAGAGTCTGCGCCATTGTCCTATCCCTCAGATGCTGTTTCGGTATCTGATGTCTCAGTCTCTGATCCTATGTCAGAGCTGTCCTCTATAACCCGAGTGCAGGCAGCAGTCATCCATCAAGTTGCCATCTCTGCTATTGGCTAAACTGTTGCTCTAAAACACTAGCCTACGTAGACAGTCACAAAATCGATGGTGTTTGTGAGAAACGTGCAAAAGTAGAGGCCACCTTACCTGCGCTTCTTCCCTCAATCAGCACGTTCTTTCAAGACACTCAAAAAACACCTTGTCACATACCATTCGTCACAGTCTTTAGCACCTCCTGCGCCCAGTCCAATAATCATTATTGGTGCTCCCACTCCCTCCTCCTAGGATTCCCTCATTACCACCCAGCAAAAGTGCCCTTCATCTCTCCATAGCCGCCCTCCACCCCGCACATACATTTCATTTGTATTATAGCGCAGGTAATGGCTGACTTTACTAATGTACTCAGCTATTTACATAAAATACAGATTTGCTCTTTTCTGTAGGCATATAAACCTTCTGCACTTCTTTATGGCCCTAAAACTGCCACTAGACACGTCTTACCCTTTTCCCCCCAGGGAAACCACACACATATTGACAAAAGTGATATATATATGACAGCCAACCACCTGATACTCAACTCAAGCAAAACCAAAATAATCCTCTTTGGCCCACACAAAAACACTTGGGACCCCTCATGGTGGCCCACCACGCTAGGCCCTGCACCCACCCCCGCCAACCATGCACGCAACCTCGGCATCATCCTAGACTCCTCCCTCTCGATAACCCAACAAATCAACGCTCTCACCTCCTCATGCTTCAACACACTCCGTATACTGAAAAAAAACATTCAAATGGATCCCCACAGAGGCCAGAAAAACTGTCACTCACGCACTCATCAGCAGCAGACTTGATTACGGAAATGCCCTCTACGCCGGCACCACTCTAAAACTCAAGCGCAAACTACAGCGCATCCAGAACTCAGCAGCACGACTCATCCTCGACCTCCCCCGACACGAACACATCTCTCCACGCCTCAAATCCCCCCACTGGCTCCCCACTGACAAAAGGATCACCTTCAAAATCCTCATCCTCGCACACAAATCACTCCACAACACAGGCCCTGCCTACCTCAACGAGAGTTACCTTCCACACCCCCACACGAAACCTCCACTCAGCTGACCTCTCTCTCGCCTCTGTCCCCTGCATCAAACACACCACCACCGGGGGCAGATCCTTCTCCTACCTTGCACCCAAAACCTGGAACGCCCTCCCAACCCACCTTCGCAAGACCCAAAACCTACTTCTTTTCAGGAAGGGCCTCAAAACCTGGCTTTTCGAACAGTGATCCTCCCAGCCCCTTTTCCCCCTCCTACCCCCCTCAGCGCCTTGAGACCCTCACGGGTGAGTAGCGCGCTTTATAAATCTCTTTGATTGATTGATATATATATAGATCTCTCTCTCTCTCTCTATATATATATATATATATATATATATATATATATATATATATATATATATATATATCTACATAGCTATATCTATAGATATATCCATGTACATAGATATATCTACATAGTTATATCTATCTATATATATAGATCTATTTTTTAAAGTTGTTGTATGGTTTCCTTGGGGGCCAAAATGGCCCCCAGGGAAACCCTACAACATCTAAAAAAAATATTGCCCCCACAGGGGGTTGCCCTGTCCACGGGGGACCCCCCTGTCCATTTATTTATTTTTATTTTATTTAAAAAAAAATTAAAAAAACAAAAAACAAATCACCTGGGGGCACCTACTTTTTTTTTTTTTTTAAATATGCCCCCGGGGTTGGCCCGGCCCCGTTTTCGGAGGGGGCCGACCCCCCCCAAGTGAAATCCCTGGCGTCTAGCACAGCTGCGATCGGGGGCCAGGAAACACTTTCAGAAGGCCTCATAAGAAAGGGGAGACTCTCCCCTTTCTTACGAGGCCTTACCGAACGTGGGGAAGGCCGTTTTACCCATCGGAGCAGGAAGCGGACGCAAGGCTGCTTCCTGCTCCAATGGGGAAAACAACTTTGTAACGTCAGCGCGCCTCGCGGCGCGCTGACGTCACAAAGGGGCAGGTGGGTGGTGGGGGCGAGACACAGAAGCTTCCGTGTCTCCCGGGGTTAGGAAAAAATAATAAAAAATCCCTGCACTGGGAGCCAAGAAGAAATCTCCCGTGGGTCGACGGAATCTTCCCCCTGCCAACACAGGCACTAAATGTCTGCATCACTGGTCCTCTGGGTCCCCTCTCATCTTAACTAGCGTGGTCCCTGGAACACAGGAGCTGGATCCAAGTGTCCCCGATAGTCCAGTGGCCCTTCTGTCCAAATTTGGTGGAGGTAAGTCCTTGCCTCCCCACGCACCCGAGGATTTATTAACCCCCTCCCTGGTGTCGGCCACTGGTCGTGACCCGCACCAGGGAGGTAGTGCGGGCGTCAGCCAGTGGCCGACGCCCGCATTGAAGGATTTAATGGAGTTATGGACATCAAAAATCTTGTACTGTTGTCCAATGATGTGTTGTGCAGGACACTAGGTTTTCAGTCACCAAAGTGATACTGGCACCTGTGTCCCTGTAGGCCTGAGTCTCAACAACATTTATGGAAACTGTCTGCCTATACTTATCCATGGTAAGGGGACAAGCAGCCAGTGTGGCAAGGCCAATGCAACCAGGTGTGACAGAAACTGTCTTGGGACTGACTACCCCAGTTTCTATGATGGACCCAAAAGTGAACCCAACTACATCCTTATTTTGACTGTTGCCAGCAGTCCCAACACTATTACCACTACTGCTAGGGGCAGTAGAGTTTGATGTATTAGTGGTGGTAGTCTCAGGGGGCGTACCTGGGCATGACTTATCCCCTGGCCGATGGCCTTTATTTTTACACACATAGCACCAAGGATTTTTAATGTGCGTGGGTTATGAAGAACAGGAAGAAGTTGATTTATCCCCACCCCTGAAGAGTGTTTAGGATTTGAAGAAGGATCTGTAGTTTTACCCTTATCCCCTTGCTTATTCTGAGATTTCTCACCATCTTTCTTCTTGCCATCCTTGTCACCTCCTGTATGAACTTTTCTGTTCACTCTTGTTCTGACCCATTTGTCTGCCTTCTTTCCCAATTTTTGGGGAGAGGTCAGATCTGAGTCTACCAAGTACTGGTGCAACAAATCAGACACACAATTGTTCAGAATATGCTCGCTCAGGATTAGATCATACAGGCTTTCATAGTCAGTCACCTTACTGCCATGTAACCAACCCTCCAAGGCCTTCACTGAACAGTCTACAAAGTCTGTCCGGTCTTGAGAGGACTCTTTTCTGGTGTCTCTGAACATAATCATGCATTATTCAGTGGTTAAGCCAAATCTATCCAAGAGTGCATCCTTCAAAACTTTGTAGTTATTAGCATCACTTTCTCTGACAGTAAGGAGACTATCCCTACCTTTACCAGTGAAAGATAGCCACAAGATAGCAGCCCACTGCCTTTGATGGACCAACTGTACCATACAGGCCCTCTCAAGTGCAGCAAACCACTTGTTAATGCCATCCCCCTACTTGTAAGGGGGTACTATCTTATGCATGCGTCTGGAATCTTGCTCTCTAACAGGATTACTATCAAAAACACTGCTGCTGCCACCATGGGGAACTAACCCCAACCTTTGCCTTTCCCTTTCCACATCCAGAGATTCCCTGTCTAAGGCCAGCTGCTGCTTTTTAAACTTCAGCCTGGCCTCTTCCAACCTCAGCTTTCTGAGTTCCCTTTCCATGAAGTTATCCTCTAGGGGGGAGGCTTGGGAATTTTGAGACACAGAAGAAATGTGGGAATTGGCACAGAGAGACATGTCCCTAACTGGCTGGACTCTAGTAACCTGGCCTTTAAGAGTGAAAGGTGCCCTACTAGTGTGTGACCCCCTCCCACCACCAGTGTCACTAGATGGTCTGTTAGCTGACAGGTCCTTGGAAGAACCCTCCCCAGCATCCTCAGGGGACTCCTCTGAGTCTGGCTGGGTATCCCTCTCTACCTCCTGATGGTGAGATGGGCCGGACTGGTTCTGGTCACTTTCAAGGAGATGGCTAAAGAGAAGATGTTTTGTAGGATTCTTACTAATTGCTAAACCTCTTTCAATGCAGGGATCCCTCAAACTTTTAAAGTTTAGATTCCCATATTTTGACTGGACAACTGTGGGAGTAAGCTCTACTGCAGACATGACAGAAAAAGATTTAGGACAGAGAGAGAAAAACTTTTTAGAAGTTTTAAAAGAACAGAGAAAACTTTTGAAAGTTTTCAGAAACTTTTTAGAAGTTTTTTAGAGAAGGAAAGTTAAACTGTTTAGGTTACTGAGTATATTCTGAAGTATTTGGTATATGTGTTTCTTATGAAAATCACCAATGACAAAGTGGTAAAGCAGTTACAAGTACTTATCCCACCTCTGCACCACCAATGTAGGAGGCTGGCCTGGCTTATAGTGGGTACCTTGTGGTACTTGCACCTTGTGCCAGGTCCAGTTACCCCTTATTAGTATATTAGTAGTGTTCTTGCAGCTTAGGCTGATAGAGGTAGCTATAGCAGAGCAGCCTAGGCTGAACTAGGAGACATGCAAAGCTCCTACTATACCACTTATATCACTTAACACTATATCATAAGAAACACAATACTCAGAGTTACTAAAAATAAAGGTACTTTATTTTAGTGACAATATGCCAAAAGTATCTCAGAGGATATACTCCATTAGGAGGTAAGTAATATATACAAAATATATACAAGTGGTCAGTCCCCTTTCCTTTGTCCAGTTTCGCGCCAGAGCAGGGCGAGGGGATCCCTGAACCGGTGTAGACTGGCTTATGCAGAGATGGGCACCATCTGTGCCCATCAAAGCATTTCCAGAGGCTGGGAGAGGCTACCCTATTTGGCACTTTGAGGCCTTGATGGTGAGGCCTGCCTTTTGCAGGGCCTCCAAAACTTTCCACAGGTGGACCAGGTGATCATCCCAGGTTGAGCTAAAGACAGCAATATCATCTAGATATGCTGCACTGAAAGTCTCCAACCCTTGCAGGACTGTATGCACCAGCCTCTGAAAAGTAGCAGGTGCATCTTTCAAACCAAAGGGCATTACTGTGAATTGGTAGTGCCCTCCTATGGTAGAAAATGCAGTCTTTGGTTTAGCATCTTCTGCCAATACCCTGCAGTTAGATCAAAAGTGGTAAGATACTTGGCAGAAGCCAGTGTATCAATGAGCTCATCTGCCCTGGGTATAGGGTGAGCATCCGTTTTGGTTACCTGATTAAGCCCTCTGTAATCTACACAAAACCTCATCTCTCTCTTTCCATCTTTGGTGTGAGGTTTAGGCATAAGCACCACTGGGCTAGCCCATGGGCTTTCAGAAGGTTCAATCACCCCTAAAGCCAACATTTTCTGCACCTCTTGTTTAATGCGGTCTCAGGCAAGATGGTACTTTACTACAAGCGTCACCATGGTAACTCCGAACATGGCCATGTAACATGTCTAGGATCATGGAATTGTCACCCCAACACCATTCTGATATTGGGGGTACAATTCCATGCACCCCCTGGGCTCCATCATAGAGCCCGGGGACTGCCAAACTAACTTTCCGGGGTTTTCTCTGCAGCTACTGCTGCTGCCAACCCCTCACACAGGTTTCTGCCCCCCTGGGGCCTGGGCAGCCCAGTCCCAGGAAGGCAGTACAGAGGATTTCCTCTGAGAGAGGGTGTTACACCCTCTCCGTTTGGAAATAGGTGTGAAGGGCCTGGGAGGAGTAGCCTCTCCTGGCCTCTGGAAATGCTTTGTAGGGCACAGATGGTACCCTCCTTGCATAAGCCAGTCTACACCGGTTCAGGGATCCCCTCAGCCCTCCTCTGGCGCAAAACTGGACAAGGAAAGGGGAGTGACCACTCCCCTTACCAGCACCTCCCAGGGGAGGTGCCCAGAGCTCCTCCAGTGTGTCCCGGACAACTGCCATCTTGGATGCAGGGGATGAGGGCACAATGGGCAGCTCTGAGTGGCCAGTGCCAGCAGGTGACGTCAGAGACCCCCTTTGATAGGCGCTTAACTTTCTTGGTAGCCAATCCTCCTTTCTTGGTAGCCAAACCTCCTTTTCTGGCTATTTAGGGTCTCTCCTCTGGGGAATTCTTCAGATAACGAATGTAAGAGCTCACCAGAGTTCCTCTGCACTTCCCTCTAAGACTTCTGCCAAGGATCGACCGCTGACTGCTCCAGGATGCCTGCAAAACCGCAACAAAGTGGCAAGACGACTACCAGCAACATAGTAGCGCCTCATCCTGCCGGCTTTCTCGACTGTTTACGGGTGGTGCATGCTCTGGGGGTCATCTGCCTTCACCCTGCACTAGAAGCCAAGAAGAAATCTCCCATGGGTCGACGGAATCTTCCCTCTGCTAATGCAGGCACCAAAAGACTGCATCACAAGTCCTCTGGGGCCCCTCTCATCCTGACGAGCGTGGTCCCTGGAATACAGGAACTCTATGCAAGTGACTCCCACAGTCCAGTGATCCTTCAGTCCAAGTTTGGTGGAGGTAACTCCTTGCCTCCCCACACTAGACTGCAAATCTGTGTACTGCGTGATTTGCAGCTGCTCCGGCTTCTGTGCACTTCTCCAAGGATTCCTTTGTGCACACCCTAGCCTGGGTCCCCAGCACTCAGTCGTGCAGTGCTCAACCCTCTGAGTTGGCCTCCGACATCGTGGGACCCTCCTTTGTGACTCTGAGCCAGCTCCAGTTCACAAATCTTCTAAGTGCCTGCTCTGGTACTTCTGTGGGTGCTGCCTGCTTCTGCTGGGGCTCTGTGAGTTGCTGAGCGCACCCTCTGTCTCCTCCTTCAAGGGGCGACCTCCTGGTCCTTCCTGGTCCCCCACAGCACCTAAAAACCTCTACCGTGACCCTTGCAGCTAGCAAGGCTTGTTTGCGGTATTTCTGCATGTGAACACTTCTGCAACCTTCAGCAAGACGTGGGACATCTTCCATCCAAAGGAGAAGTTCTTAGTCCTCTTCGTTGTTGCAGAATCCTAAGCTTTTCCATCTGGAGGCAGCTTCCTTGCACCTTCATCCAAGGTTTTCTGGGCTCCTGCCCCCCCGGACACTATTGCGACTCTTGGACTTGGCCTCCTTGCCTTGCAGGTCCTCAGGTCCAGGAATCCGTGTTCAGTGCTTTACTGGTGTTTGTGTTTTTTGCAGAATCCCCCTATCACGACTGTTGTGTCCTTTTGGGGTAGTAGGTGTACTTTACTCCACCTTTTCAGGGTCTTGGAGTGCGGTATCTTGGACACCCTGACTGTTGTCTTACAGTCCCAGCGACCCTCTACAAGCTCCCATAGATCTGGGGTCCATTTGTGATTCGCATTCCACTTTTGGAGTCTATGGTTTGTGTTGCCCCTAGACCTATGTTCACCTATTGCATCCTATTGTAATTCTACACTGTTTGCATTACTTTTCTTACTATTACTTACCTGTTTTGGGTTTGTGTACATATGACTTGTGTATATTACTTACCTTCTATCTGAGGGTACTCACTGAGATACGTTTGGCATATTGTCATAAAAATAAAGTACCTTTATTTTTAGTAACTCTGAGTATTGTGTTTTCTTATGATATTGTGCTATATGATATGAGTGGTATAGTAGGAGCTTTGCATGTCTCCTAGTTCAGCCTAAGCTGCTTTGCCATAGCTACCTTCTATCAGCCTAAGCTGCTGGAAACACCTCTATTCTACTAATAAGGGATAACTGGACCTGGCACAGGGTGTAAGTACCACAAGGTACCCACTATGAGCCAGGCCAGCCTCCTACAACGCTACATATAAGTATTGACCTATATGTAGTGCACACGTGTAATGGTGTCCCCGCACTCACAAAGACGGGGACTTTGCCCAGAACAATGTGGGGGCACCTTGGCTAGTGCCAGGGTGCCCTCATACTTAGTAACTTTGCACCTAACCTTCACTATGAGGGTTAGACATATAGGTGACTTGTAAGTTACTTAAGTGCAGTGTAAATTGGCTGTGAAATAACGTGGACAATATTTCACTCAGGCTGCAGTGGCAGTCCTGTGTAAGAATTGTCTGAGCTCCCTAGGGGCGGCAAAAGAAATGCTGCAGCCCATAGGGATCTCCTGGAATGCCAATACCCTGGGTACCTAGGTACCATATACTAGGGAATTATAAGGTAGTTCCAGTGTGCCAATCAGAATTGGTAAAATTAGTCACTAGCCTGCAGTGACAATTTTAAAAGCAGAGAGAGCATAAACACTGAGGTTCTGGTTATCAGAGCCTCAGTGATACAGTTAGGCACCACACAGGGAACACATACAGGCCACAAACGTATGAGCACTGGGGTCCTGGCTAGCAGGATCCCAGTGACACATATCAAACACACTGACAACATAGGGTTTTAACTATGAACACTGGGCCCTGGGTAGCAGGATCCCAGTGAGACAGTAAAAACACCCTGACATATACTCACAAACTTGCCAAAAGTGGGGGTAACAAGGCTAGAAAGAGGATACCTTCCTACAATTGGGTCTTCAAATCGGGACACTTCTCTACTGGTGTAGGGAAGAGGCCCAAATGCAATACAGAACGAAAACATAGCTTAGTGATTTTTGGACTTTTCTGTGCATGGACAACAGTTACACATTGACTTTGGTAAGCTGAGTAAGGAAGTGAACTTAGTGGTGGGTCAGAACTGCCAAACATAAGAAATCCATCTGTGAGACAAAGGGCCAGATAATGGCGGCCCTGGCACCACCTAAGCTTCACTTTCCCTGATGTTCCTGTTGTGCATTTCACTGCACCATATGTAGATGGATTTTTAATGCAGTAGTTTTGTTGCGTTATACCTCCATGTACATATGGGGCAGCGTGACACAGTATTCAGCATCAGAGAGGCATGCATTGGTTGTTGCACTGGCTGTCCCATTGTAACACTCTTTCTTTTGACCCTGCCCCAGATGTTGAAGACATCTTACTCATTATCAGCGCCAATAGACTAACAACTGCCCAGGGGTGGTGTGAGCAACGCAAACTGTTGAGGAATGCATTGATACATCCTTGTTTCTCTATGTGTGCGCCATTTGACGGCACACATAATAGAACTAAAATGCCAGGGCAGTTTCCTTATGTCCACGTAGTTGTCCCTTTCTGCACATTAACTGAATAACATTATGGATGTCTTGCCACTACTAGCCATTGCTGCCATAGACAATTTATGTCCAGGAAGGGATACCAACCTGTGCATATACACTCCCCTCAACACAGACACAATTGCACTGTGGTCCAAGTATGCCTGCGTTGGGGCAGGCTGCTGAGTAATATGCTAGTCCTGGCGCAGATGCAGGCCTGCCCCATTCTATTGGTGATACGGGGCAGGGGTATGGTACAAATTCAGGACATGTGTCTCTGATGGGAACCTTTATGTGGTGTATGTGGTACACAATGTACACAAAGAGGAATGCGCAAGTAGTGTGGACCAGGTGCATAGCTAAGCTCCATGGAAAGCCATTGGCAAAGACACAAAGGGCAGATTAAAGGAAAGTTGTGCTGCACCTGGTGCATCACAACTTTCCTTGTGTCACAGTTTCAGGCGGGTCTGATCAGGACTCTGGTTTGGACACCCCTTGAGGTCACCGAATATCCTAAAGAGGTAGTGTACTGCGGCAGAAGAGCAGCTAAAGGCATACACGGAAAGGACAGCTATGGACAGACACAGGAAACAGGAAAGTAAAAGCAGAGCAACCCTTGTGTGAACAAATAGGAAACAGATTACTAGTGGACAAACACCCTGGGGTTGTACACAGAGTAAGGCGCAGAACCTCCCACAGTGACAGGGAATCTCAATGCCTCTGTGCAGTTTGCTCTTACAGATAGTCACCCTGCCAGCCCCATAGAAAGGAGGCAGCAGAAGTGATTCTGTCTCTGGACCCCTGGAGCACAAACAAGGATAGTACTTACATACACACTCTTGTGGGTCCAGCTGGAAACACAGTGGCGATTCCTGAGAAAACAGCAATAGCACACTGTCACTGTTAGGCACGAAAGACAACGTATAACACTAGACAAGGATGGGGGCTGGAATTGCCTCCTGGAAACCAGGAGCCAACCCCAGTACAAAGGAGGACACTTATACACTGGTGAAGACTGATAGAACACTTACCAGACACAAAGAACCAAGAAGAAACAGAAACAGAAGGGAACAAACAAAGAGGCAGAGGCAAGAACTGGGAACAGGATCAGGCTGAAGTAAAGGCAGGACTAGGACTTGACAACAGGGTGCAAACTTCTGGCTGGAACAAACAGAGATAGGACTGGGAAACTGAGAGCAGGATCTGGCTGGAACAGGCAAGGACACGACTGGAATACAGGGAGTAGGAATGTGTAGTAAACAGGACTGGGAAACAGAGAGCAGGTTCAGGCTGAAACAAGGCAGGAGCAGGGCAGAGAAACAGGGAGCAGCCCCTTGAAGAAACAAACAGGTACAAGACTAAGAAGTAGGGAGCAGACTCTGGCTGGAACAATCAGGAACAGGGCAGAGAAATAGGAAACAGGATTAAGCTGGAACAGCACAGGAATAAAACTGGAACACCATCCGACAAGGGGTCTGTAACACAAAGGAATCGAAGTCCAATGCACAACAGGGAGCTTGAGGAAATGGCTGCTTATAAGCAGTTCCAAGCTGGGCTGCACAGGAGAGGTCACAGGTGTGTGTAGTTTCAGACACTTGCAAGTCCTGGAGGAAAGGATCCGGGGAATATGAGCAACTGGACTTCTCCCATAGAAAATAATGGGAAACAGAATCCAGGTTTTCCTGACTACCAGTCTGTGCATTATGGGATTTGCAGTCCCAGGAAGCAAATGTAGTACTACACAAGTGTACCATGGAGAAAAGAGAAACAAACAGGAGTCAGCAAGGGACTCTAGATAAGTGTTTAAGTTGATTCCCAAGCTTCCGACAGTCCCCTTACAGCGCCCCCCAGAAATGGGACGACAGAATCATAACACCTTGTGCCCCTCAGTGCGCCCCTTTCCCCCACCATGTGTGCACCGTATTTAATATACAGCCCACCATGGTGCTGGGTAGGGGGCAATTGCGTCATTTTATTTAAACGCAATTGATGTACTCTGCAGGAGTAGCACCAAAATATTGGCACAATTTCTACAGAGTGCATAGGGGACCATCATATATAATGGTATGCCTTTTAACACCTGCTCTGAGTAAGTGTTAAAAGTGCGTGAAAAAATGGTGGAGCAAGGAAATCTTAAAAAGTTCCCTGCCCCATTTATTTGGCCCCCCTAACAGGGCTAGGCCCCCCTTGCATACATTATGCCTGGCACAGGCATAATGTTGTGCAAGGCTTAACAGAGTGGTGCCATGAATGCATCGCACCACTTTGTTAATATGGCACGGGGAAAATGTCACTTAAGCACCGACTAAGCGTCAATAAAGATTTTTGCAATGGCAGCGCTAAGGTGGCCCAAAACAACCTGTTGTGAGCCTTGACAAAAGATGCTGTAGTCAACCTTATGTCCGCCTGCCATGCACATGCAAATAAGGATGTTGCTATGCAAACTGGGTACTTAACACCTGGTCCGCCAATCTGAATCCCCAGGTGAGCAAGTAGATCTTGCTCCCGTGCTATGAGGTCTGCCTAACAGTGTTTTAACTGGTGGTTGGTGCGCACAACTCCAGAAATTCTGCTTAGGTGGTGGAGCACATTGCCCCACCACAGTTTCTGTGCCTCTGTGGAGTAGCCCTGTATTACTCAGCCACCCAAAACTAGCATCATGGGGTGGTAATGCTGCACCAGCCAGATGAACCCTCCCAGTTCATCTCTACTCATCTTTGTTGCTCTCCCTTTCTCAGACGTGTTGCAGTATAAGGTAACTGCAAATGAAAGAGCCCCCCAAAAAATAAGAGTTAACTACCCCACCTAACCCCAAGTGCCCCAACAAATTGTGCTACTTCAAGACAAACACCCCACAATACAATGACAAATGCAGGACAAAAAACACTGCAAAAGACTGAGGAAAAGACTAAAACACACAACAGCAACAGGACACAGCACAAAACTCTCCAAACACATCAGTGAAATCACTGTACCATGCATGCAGCCAGGAAATCCTGTTTCATCACTTCCTGGGCGTATGTCACGTTTTCTGATGTTTTTTTTCTTTTTGACGCATTGAGGCTGACAAGGTCTTAAGACTTGCGATTGATGCGCAGGGACCAGGGTAATTTTTTTAATTGCAATGTACGGAGTATTGGTGTTTGCGTTAAAAATGTTGACGCATGATGGTCATGCGTGGTATTCCTTCTCATGAAGGCTGACAAGGCCTGTGGACTTGGGATTGACGCGCAAGGGCCAGGCATAATTTTTTGGGGCATAGCGGAGTATGGTAAATTTACATTTCCATCAAAAAATTGACTCATAACAGGAATGTGTGGATTTTGTTGGAAAGGCTGATAGTGCACCCAGATTCACATACCATGTCACAGGGGCTATGCATGTATGTAATCAGTATGTTATGGCTACCTGTGTGTGCATGTGCAGTCATATTTTAACGATAACATTGATATGTGTTACCATTATGTTTCTATGTGTGTATGATGCATGTGATGACTGATACCATTTGCATATGTGCATGTGTTGGTAGACTTTGTCCACATACATGTTACCACATGTGTACTAGGAGTGTACATATGTAATCTAACACATATTTGTGGGTCTACCACATTGTCATGTCTGATTTCCAAATGTACGTTTAACAACAACACAATAAATATGATGGGCTATGTCCAGTACATGGTCATGCATGTGATACCCTTGCCAAATTGTACTCAGAGGATGCAGTGGACTATGGCTGGGTTGATTTCACATAACCCCTGGCAATGTGAGTGCATGTGTGTCCACACTGTGGTGTGTTGTTAAGATCAGGATTCATGATGCTCTGTCCACCTGTAACATATGGTTCCCCATGCATCAATGATGCAGGAGATGGTGTACTCGACCACAACATGTTTGTTCTGACTGTCACATACAATGGCATACAACAGTGTAGCAGTGTTGCAGTCAGATAATGATGGCAGTCTAGTCATCATTGCTGCTGTGGCACTTTTTTGCACCCACACTGACCCATGGTTGCATGTTTTGATGCAGATTGACGGTACTCCGCGCAGTTTAAGGCAATGTGCACATGCATCAGGCTCCTGACTGAGTCGAGAGTCAATGTAGCCCCAGCATGGGAGTTGGGGGTCGTTGGGCAGGGATCTAGCCTCATCATGATTGCTCTACAGCAGAGCAATGTGCAGTCCCCTGCAGAAAGACACCTGCACAAATGTGATCACATGGCCTGGGATTTACATTTTCCTTAAGGGTACTTGATGCCAGGCTTGCCCTATCATGTACAGAGGACTGACTGCTTGAACCTGTAGGGCATGCTTCATCATTTAGCATGGTGTGACAGACATGGTAATACATTCTTAGTAATTTCCATTTGCAGCTTGGTTAGGGTTTGTATCTGTAGTGTTACTTGTTCTTTTTGTATAACCCATGGGACAGATGATGTCATCTGTCACTGCCTTCTGTCAGAATAGTATGCGATGGGCAACTAATACATTGTTGTTGTAGAAAACATGAGTGGGTTATGTAGCGACCTAGACATCCTCTGTGAATATACATCTAGTGATCACATGGTGACATTGTGTTGCACAGTATTGGTCTATGTGTGTACTTTCTCCAACATTTACACCATATCTTGTTTTGAATAGATTTGGTCCTACATTGCTGGCATTCATTAGGCTGCTTACACTTTCTACACATCTTCTACTGCAACACTGTCCGGTCACACATGGACAAGATGTTACGTGTGACTTGTGTAATTTGAAGATGTACACATCTACTACTGGCTACATGATAGTTTCTCTCCCCTTTCATGGCTTTGCGAGATTACATGACTTCCACACACACACACACATGACAGTACACCAGCCACAGCACTTGTGTAGTCTCCAAGTGACCTCCCCATGTTGTATCTCCAAGTGTCTGTGGGAGTCTCTCAGCTGTCCTTCCACATACTTTGCACTCACATCTGCATTCCACAACCTATGCCACTGTCACCATGAGTGTATCTTGTTAGTGTGTGAAATCATCTCATAGCTGGATTTTTGATTTGCCACATGCAACATATCTGTCTCCTTCTTCAACCATACAATTTAGGATGGGTCTGCGACATGCTTGGACATTGCTAGACATTCATGCACATCTCAAACCTGATTGGCATATTGGAGACTTAGACATTTTAGGGATTTTGTCACAGTAGGAAACTTTCTCTTGTCAGGCATGTGAGTGTCAATGAGAGGTGTGTTTTCATATGTGGTGTGTGATGGTATCATACAGACTATACTAGGTTACCTTGCTGACACATCTTAACCATTGTAGGTAATTGCAAACCCTTTCCTACCTAGGCCAAACACCCGTACATCAGTCTTCACATGTATATCCGGATTAGCTGCAGACATGTCAAGACAGCAGATTTCTGTGACAAGTGTATTAGAATGTACATAGGGAGTGCGACGTACTCTGCCTACATTCCACTCACACATTCATTTGGTGGTGCATTCTCCCAATTTATTGTAAATTCCTTGCTGTGGGCCATATGTATGGAGCATGGATCAGCAAACATTGCTGCTTCACCTGTCTAGCAACCCTTAGCACACTCCACAGCCAACATGCGTGTGCTATATTTGGGGTACAGCGGACCATGTGGCAGGATTGGGGCCAATGGTGGTGCCGTAATGTAACGCCATTGATATGTGGTGCAGGGTTAGGCTCAAACTTTGGTTCCTAACCCCGAACAGTCAATGAAGGTCCATTGATGCCAACGCTGTCCCCCCCTTGTCACATGTGCTCAGTGCTGGCGTAGTAGCTACCCTCCTGAGATGTGACACAGTTTACTTCCTATTTTTCTAATGCACCATTTAGAAAAAGCCCCTACTGTATGTACGCCCCGCCTTGCATACATCTTGCCTAGGATGGGCATGATGTGGAGAAAGGGGTAGGATTTTGCACAATGCCTACTTAATGCCCACATATTTTTTCTGGTGCATGGATCTAGGCCTTAGAGAGCCACATGGCTGTGAGGTATGTGACACTGATGTGTGGCATGAAGGCGCTAGACCCTCTTACATCACAACCTATGTTCCTACCATCTTTGTAACTGTTGTGTTTCTTACCTGTGTTTCTCCAATGGAATATGTAATGGAGAATGAGTAGACCATGGACATTCTAGTGCAAAGTGATTTATTGCTGATACTTACAAAGTGATATTAGGTGTACAGTGTATAGGTGTGGAAGTTCTTTACAATTTGTTGTCTCCTGTGAACTCCAGCAGCAGTGTTTTGTAGTTCTCCCTCTACCTGTGCTGCACCATTGCAATCCTCCTCCTCATTAGGGACATCTACCAGTTAATCCCAGGGGACATTAGTCTGTATACATATGTTATGCAAGATAGCACATAAAAGTATCATCTTGCATACCAGGGGTGGTGCATATTGTACAACCGGCTTCCTCCTGTCGGGCCAGACACCTGAACCTTGACTTCAGGAGCCCAAATGCCCTCTCCGCCACATTTCATGTCCTTCTGTGCTCTTCATTGTATGCCCGCTCTTCCACCGTTGTCTGGTTGCCAAAAGGAGTTATCACCCATGGCTGAATGCCATAACCTCGGTCAGCTGCAAAGGAATGAGAGAACATGTGTTGAGCATGCATATTTGTTGTTTCGTATGTTCCATGGCAGATGTTAGTTTTAGGTGGAGTGGTGACTCAGACTTGCTTCAGGTATTGTGTGTGTTCTTGTTTTGTGGACTGGCTGCATTGGTTTGTGTTGATGGACATTACCATCATGGGTTGTGGCTCAGGGACCTGGTGATTGTCAAAATAAATCTGAACTGACAGTTCAACTATGCCAAATATGTGTTGTGTTGTTCATATTTGAGACTGTGTCCTATTGTTAGTGGAACCTACCACCTCCTTGCACCACAATGGTGTCATTTGTATTGACACCATGGTAGCTCTACAAAGCCAAAGACAGGTCTCCATGTTACCATGTAGCACTACGCATGCAGTGCGACACGTAGTGACCCTTTGTGGCAGTTTATGCCTGTGCCTGCCATCATGTGTACAAGGGTGTGATTTACACAATTAGAGGAGTAGCAAAATAGGTGCAGAGGAATCTCTAAGGTTCCTAAACATGATTTATCACAGACACTTTCAACACATGCACAGAGCAGAAGTTGGGAGGGGGTACACCATATTTTTGCATGGGTCCCTATGTATGGTGTATGAAAGGTCGGGTATGTTCTCAATACTCCTACAGGGTCCTACTATGGCATCCATTATCTTGACAGTATTGCACCTACTCTGCACCCTGGTGGGCCGTTTCTTGTATACGGCGCACACCTGGTGGCATTAGGGGGCACTAAGGGGCGCATGTGAAGTGGCACTGGGCTAGGGGCTGAGCTACTTATCATTAATCTGGCCCATGGTCTTTCATGGCTGGCGATGTATTCCTATGTGTGTGGCACAATACAGCAGGCAGGTGGAGGTGCACACAAC
This sequence comes from Pleurodeles waltl, assembly GCF_031143425.1. Lineage (NCBI taxonomy): Eukaryota > Metazoa > Chordata > Amphibia > Caudata > Salamandridae > Pleurodeles > Pleurodeles waltl. The sequence goes on from NC_090443.1 coordinate 725,485,614, forward strand.
GGGTATGTCAGGTATGTGTAGGTGTTATGTGTTGGTAATGGCAGCACTTAGGTGACATTTGATATTGGTGCCACCAGAGGTTTGAACACTGTGACAAATGTGGGGCTGTGCATATATGTGACTTTCTTTATTTTGACATAGCCTATGCCATTCACATAGCTGAGCTATTCATTGTTTGGTTTTACGTGTGTGGGATCTGTATTTAGTTGTCAACCAGCGGACACTTGTAGTGGTTTGGGCCCATCTTCTGTATGCAAAGGGGACACAGCTCCACCTGTCGTTCACGTGGTGTGCCAGTCAGGTTGTGGCTGTATTATGTACATATGGGTGTATGTGTCTGTGATGTGCAATTAATGCGGTGTAGGGTGGCGTGTGGCATATGTGTTGTCTGTACATCTGTGTTCCCCTGCCCATGTGTGTTTAGAGTGGTGTATGACTTGTTTGTCTTACAAGGTTGGTGTGTTGCCTGTGTAATGATTGATATAGTGGCTTACCTACGATGAGGCCATTGCCATATTGCCCATCCTGGAACTGCTCGTTGATGGGGAAATGCTGGAATATTTAGGCATTATGGACACTGCAGGGATAGTTGGCTAGGATGTTTGTGAAGAGCCCACAGTGGTCCAAAATGGACTGCACATTTATCCAATGGATGTGTTTGCAGTTCCTATAGAGGTGCTCCGTTGCTGCAAGTGGTACAAGTCTATTGCATCCAGCACATGTGGGAACCCAGCAATTTGGTAAAAACCTTTCTTGGTCTCCTGCTCTAGTTGCTGGGTGTTGAGGAAGCTGATGTGGTGGGGTGTATGATTGCATCCAGAACCTTTGTTAGGAAGGCCGAGAAGGATGGCTGGGAGATACCACCCACTTGTGTGCCCATTGTCTGAAATTATCCTGATGCCAGCATATGGAGGACAGCGAGGAGTTTGGTCATGGGAGAAATTTTTGGGGAAGTTTCACCCTTGCAGTGATGTCTGGTGCTATTTGGTGCAGCAGGCGTACAAATTGACTCCCGCTTCAGATGGTAGGTTCTGATCACATCTTGTTCCCTGAGCCCAAGGATGTTTGTGCGCTGTCGAAATATCCTCTCCCGCCTTCTGCGCTGCCTTTGTGGCTGCTGTGGTGGTGTTTGGGATTTCTACGGTGGTGCTGGTGGGACCTGTTGTCATCGCTGTCATTTGTGGCGTGTGCCAAGCTGGAGCATTAACAGTTCCTTGTTGTCCAGGAGGTCACCAATGCTCCTTCTGTGTGTATTCCTCAAGTAGTAGTGTGTGGGCCTCATTTTAACACCTGGTTTGACCAGGCATTAAAATTTGACGCTTTGTGTCATTTTTTGGGACCAGTTCCTTGAGGTGAGTTGTTTTAGTGTGGGGGTGTAAATATGGCACTAGAGGGACAGCGTCATATCTTGGAAGGGAATGGCTTCCTTGCATAGCATTGTCACAAAACAACGCAAGATGTATCGGCGCTCCCAAGAAATGATGCTAACTCAGATATTTTGTCACTAGACGGCTCTAGTGACAAAATATAAATATGGCTGTAGGTTAGCGCCGCTTTTGCATTAAAAAAAATTGTGCAATCGCATCGCAAACTTTTCTTAAATATGGGACGATGTATTTTCTTGTTAGGATATCTAATGATCTTAAAAGTAAAACCAATACAAGTGGTGAATATAAATCTATTCAGCGCAGGGGCGCGTTTCTGCTTTCAGCAGTACTCTTTCCACATTTCTGTTGTCTTAAACATCCCATTAGTTCCTTGCCTCATCCCTTACTGTGAGTTAAAGGTGCCACCTCCATCTCCGGTGACTCCCTTCCCAAGGCTCTTTCTTTGTGTATTTTCGTCAAGTGACTCTGCCCACTGTAACATAAAATTCCCCCATCCAGTAACACTTTAGGTTCTTTTCTAGTGCCCACAATGTTGGGGCTCCCTTCAGCTTCTTTCTGTTAAGTGTTGCCTGGGCAGTTTGGCAAGCTTACATGTAATATCGTTTTTTAAATAAATTATTTAAAGGATTTTAAACATGTATTCAATGACATCACAATATTACTATACTAGTTGAGAATTTAATGTTTCTGTTTTGAAATATGTGGTGCTTTTTTAATTTAGTAGTGTAATAGCCTGCTTTAATTTCTATTTTAGGCAGTGCAGTGGCCTATATTCCTTCCCTAAAGCGGTGTCTCAGCACATCTTGTGCATATTTACATGCCCCTAGCGCCAGCCTGCGCTGCCCTAGTGTAATTATGCTAAGGTGGTGTTAAGGAGGCCTTTCTCCTGCGCCGTATTTGCAAAGTGATGCAATGCTTGCATAGTAAGAGGAGGGGCTTCGGTCCAACAGTAACCTGCTGAATTTTAGGAAGCAACTAAAAACGTATCTATTTGTTTAGGGCCAGTTCAACGTTACAGTGTAATGGTTTCAGTGCGTTGGGTAGCTGTTTGCGATCTACAAGAGGCTTATAACATAACATAACATAATCTGGTTATGAAAATTAAATATGAAGCAGTGTGACCTAAAGAGCTGGGACATGCATTTGAGGTAGATGAAACAAAGTAGCAGAAAGAATGGTCACCAAGACTGGCGTTCCTAATTCTCGGAAGGGAAATAAGCTGTGCAGATGTCGAATGAAGATCATGTGCTAGAGTGTATTTCTGAACGATCTCTTACAAATATGAAAGCGCAAGAGGAACAATGGTTCCCTGTGGTGTGCTCAATTTAAATATGAAAGGTAATGAATATGTAATAAACCAATCCACATAAGGTGTCAAGTTTCGAAGACGACGATAAATAAAGAATAATATCATTTGTAGACTTATCCTACATATATTCACAATTCAATAACAAGTGTTCGGTGCTCTAGTGATAACACAGTGAGTTTAATACATAACACGCATTTTCAATGCAACAGGGCTCGCTTTTGCTCGAGTTAGAGCTACTTGCGTTGTAAACTCCTAACCGGACTTTTCTTGACACAAATTAAAAGAAAAAAAACACAGCGCGATCGCGCTATATAAAATGCAGCGCGATCGTGCTGAAATTGAAAATGTAAAAATGGAGAGCGATGTAAACCACAGCGCGACCGCGTGGCGGGGGAAATAAAAAGATAAAGTAGTCCGGAAACTCGGGCTGAAAACATCGAGCCTCTAGTTGTTTCAGTACTTTACCAGTGCTGTGTAGGTGGGCTAAACACCGGAAAAGGCATGATGTATGCATGCCTTAAACAAATGAAAGCAAGCAGGTTTTAAAGAGCAAGCCCAGGAACCAATGGAAGAGACTGATGTGAGTTGGGTGTGGTTTCAAGCCCAAAAAGAGATTACATCATGGACTGAGCGCTTTGCGCTCTCCCATAAAAACACTGGCATCATTGTTCCACTTGTGATTATATGCACCTGGTTCCAGGTTGTTTCTTTGGGCAAACCCTGTTTTTATAAACAACTGCAAATGCGAAGGGCACCTGGAATGTACAGAAGCACAATACTTTGAATATACACTTTTCTTCAAAATGTAGCCAATACAGGTAATGAAGATTGAGTGATATAGGCTCATATTTCCTGATCCCTAATAGAAGTTTGGGAGCTGTATTTTGGTTCCTCTGCAGCCTAAAAATCTGTATTTAAAAAAAAAATAAAGAGAGATGGAATTGCATTAAACTAGTCTAGCCCAAAGAGTAGCTTGGACAATAGGTTTTGCGATGAATAAGAGGTATGAAGAAAATAACTTTCTTCAATACTTTCAAAAGAACAAAGTACTTTGAAGTTACTTTTGAAATAGGTTCCACAAAAGAAAGACAGTTGTCAAAACCTATTCCTGTGTTTAAGTAGACTGAGCATGAAAAGGAGCAGAAGTCGGGTAACTCAACCACCAGTTGAAGTCCCATATGGATTGATTCCAGAACACAAGAATTTCAGTTTTTGCAGAGTTCAGAAAATGAGATCATGCTTTGTTTAAACCTAGGATGGATGTACCGAAGATCACAACCAGCTTAAGGATGAGATGGGTGTCATGCACATAAAAAACAGAACCCAATGACTTAATGTGACTTTCCAGAGGAGCAACATACATACTCAAAAGAGTTATGTTGAGTGCAGAACCTTAGGAACCCCATGATGGATGTAAAAATCTGACCAATATGAGGCAATTGGAACAGCCAAGAATGGCTGGCTAAAAAAGACCTTGTTAGACCTGACAGTCTTAGGGTGGTCTTCCCCTATCTTTTTGCCTACCTCCTCCACTTTTCTGACCTCAATTTTGCTGGCTTTAGGATTCTATACACTTTACCACTGCGAACCAGTGCTAAAGTGCTTGTGCTCTCCGCTTAAAACATGGTAATAATGGCTCAACCCCAATTGGCATATTTAATTTACTTATAAGTCCCTAGTAAAGGGGTACTACACATACCCAGGGCCTGTAAATTAAATGTTACTAGTGGGCCTGCAGCACTGATTGTCCCACCCACTTAAGTAGCTCTCTAACTATGTCTCATGTCTGCCATTGCAGCACCTGTGTGCATAGTTTTACACTGCCATGTGGACCTGGCAAAATGACCTTTTGCCATGGCCAAACCTTCCCTTTTTATATATATGTCACCCCTAAGGTCGGCCTTGGACAACCCAGAGAGCAGGTTGCAATGTATCTAAAAGGCAGGGCATGTACTTTTAGGGTTTACATGTCCTGATAGTGAACAACTCCCAAAGTCATTTTTCATTACAGCAAAGCCTATCTCACCCATAACATTGGGATTACCTTCTTACATTTTTATATGTGTAATTCACAATTTGGAAGAGATAAACCTTTCGAATTTGGTGTCTCTGGAATCACAATTTAAAAGGACAATGTGTGGTGAAGTCAGATTTTAAATTGCAATTCTGAAAATGCCACTTTTAGAAAGTTGGCATTTTCTTACTTTAGCCATTTGGTGCTTTCTGCTTGTCTCTGATTACATGTCTCGGTGGGTGACAAATGGGTATTGTGTATTCCCCCTAGATCACCACACACAATAGGAGCTTAGGTATGACTTAATGGGGTATTCTGGCAATATAGGAGATAGGAGCTGGACCCAGTCTCACTTACACCTGAATAGGATGTATTCTGTACACACACAAAGCACTGCATACCCCCTGTAGTGAGACTGGGGCCAGGGCACGAAGGTCAGGACCTCTGTCCACTTCAAAGGACTGTCTTTGAAGTCTTGCCTACTTCAAAGGCCCAAATGGGTGTAAGTACTGGACCTCTAACACCACCAATTCAGTACAATTCTGGATCTGTGAATACTCTACCAGGAAAAAGGACTGCTATGCTGCTGACAGTTTGCCACACTGCTGGACTGCTGCTTTGCTTGACTCCTGCCTACTGTGCTGCCGTGCTACCTGCTGTTCCACTGCTTTAGTCATAAGGACTGGACCTGCATCACTTGAACTCAGAGTGAGTCCAAGGGCTAGCTTGCTGGCCCCCTGATCTGAGGTCTCAAGGACATAAAAGGCTTCCAACTAGCCTGCTTCTGCACCTAGACTCTGTCATTTGTGAGTCTACCCTGCCAGATAGTGCCAGCCCAGTCCTGAACCCTTGGAAGTGGGCCTAAGGTACTTTCTCAGTGGTCCCGATGCATCTTCTGCTGAGTGACGCATCTATGAGCAGAACACATGCATCTTCTTGGCTGAGTGGCGCATCTTCAACCAGAACCAATCCATCACTGCTGCTGCGTGGATTGGACCCACGACAACAAATTAGCATAGCTGCAGCAACCCACATCTGGGTATGACAGCTCGCCTTCCGAACTGCCACTGAGCACCTCGTTTCATGGCTCCTCTTATCTCCCTTCGACAGCAGCCTCGATGACACTAGAAGTCCACATTGCAGCTTCTCTGGTCATCAGAACCGAAGCATCACCTTGACTGCGCATCTCATCCTCAACACCAGCCAATGCATTGGAAGCCCTGTTGACAGGATCCTCGAAGCAAACACAACAGGACCTCACACCTCAGCCCTGCCATATCTCAGAACTGACGCATCGCCTAGGCTGCATGATGCAACTTTGATGCAGGTCCAAGCAATGCTCCGCAACCAGGATTCAACATACTTTGGTTCAACTGGTCTAACTAGGTCCCAGTAGCTGGCTTGTGCTCCATCGAGGTCAGCCTGAACTTTTAAAATTGTACTGGTCCAGCGTGACCAAATATACCCAATAGCACTTTTTGCTTCTTAATGATACTTTTAATTAAGGCTTTGAAATTCAGTACCTCCAGTTCTACTTACTGGATTTTTTATAGTATGGTCTTGTTTTGTTAATTAAATTCAGATACATTTGTCTAACCTGGTATGGGATCTTTTTGTGTGGTATTTCCACTGTTTTACTGTTTTGTGTTGCACAAAACTTTACCCATTGCCTCTAAGTTAAGCTTGACTGTTCTGTGCCAGTTACACTTAGTGTTGTCTGGTTAGCGAGCTGAAAAGAGTGTGTAATGGGGTCCACTACTTATGATACTTTGAGGGTGGTGTATACCTTGTAAATATGTTATAACTATAACTTTAGAATTTTAAAATTTTGTGTAGTTTAAACTTGGCTTGAATACGGAACATACATTTTCCTGACTATAACTAAGCTTTAAGCTTTGTTTTTTCATAGAATTTTAATGTTTTTTTTTATTTTTATTTTTAAATGTGTTTCAAATCATACAGTGCCGTGTTGCAAGTTGAGAGTTGTTATGTGGAGTGCCGTACGGTACAGTGGAGGAGAGTTTTGTAAATTCTTTTGACATTGGAATTGAGTGGAGTAGCGTGGAGTATAGGAGAGTATTGTACATTGTAGTAAAGTGTAATATAGTGTAGTGGCATGGTGTCATATAGTGGAGTCACATGTAGTGTTGCAAGTTGAGAGTTGTTATGTGGAGTGCTGTACAATACAGTGGAAGAGAGTGTTGTAAAGTCTTTTGTCATAGACTAGAGTAAAGTAGATTGGAATCAAGTGGAGTAACGTAGAGTATAGGAGAATATCGTACAATGTAGTAAAGTGTTAAATAGTATCCTAGAGGGAAGTTGAGTGGCGTGTCATCGAGTGTCATACAGTGTAGTATAGTAGCTTAGAGTGGATAGGCATAGAGTGGAGAAGAGTGGCATAGAGTGTAGTATTGTGTTGTAGGGTGGAGCTGCAAATAGTGGAGCAGACTGTTGGACTGTGGAGTGGCATAGAGCAGAGTATAGTACAGTGGCGTAGAGTGGGCTGAAGTGTGATAGAATGGAGTATAGCGGAGTTGAGTACACTGGAGTAGGGTAGTGTAGAGTGGAGTAAACTGTCATAGAGTGGAGTGGCGTGTCATAGACTGTAGTGGCATGCAGTGCAATAGAGTTGAGAAAAGGGTCATAAATGTGTGCAGTGTGTTGTGCAGTAGAGTGTAGTGAGGTGTCATACAGTATTGGAAATTGATGTAGACTACAGTAGAGTAGAGTAGCATACAGTCTCCATGATTTTTGTACAGTGGAGTGGTGTACAGTACAATACAGTGTTCTAGAGAATGGTGGGGTGTATTGGTATACAGTGTCATAGATCGTGTCCCATGCTGATGACACCCAATTAGTCTTCTCTTTTGGCAGACTCCAGACATAGGTAAAGTTCGGAGTGTGGACTGCATGAGGAAAATTGCAGATTGGATGACCAACAACTGCCTCAAATGAAATGATTAAAAAACAGATAATGTTGTTTGGCAAGGCTTGGTCACAGGACTGGTGGCCTGCTAAATTAGGCACTGTCCCTTGTCCAAAACAGATGTTTAAAATTCTTGGTGTCAAGTTAGATCAGACACTTTGTATGAAGGACCAAGTCAGCACAACCTGTGGCACCTGTTTTGCCACTATGCGTTTACCTAGGAAAGTCTTTCCATGGCTCCCCATTTCAGCAAGAAAATCCCTAGTCCAGGCACTGGTATGAGTCGCCTGGACTGCAGGAATGCACTATTAGTAGCTGCAAATGATTCATTGCTAGCTAAGTTTTCAGTGGTGCAGAATACAGCAGCCCATTTAATTTTCAACCTTCCTTCTCGCTCATCTTCTGCATCACCTGCTCATCCTCTGCTCCCATTCTGAAACTCTGGCTACCAGTTAGGAAACATGCTATTTTCAATCTGTGCAGCACGACCCACAAGGCACTAACCGAATGGCTTTCTACGTTTTGCCGTGATAGACTCAATCAGTACCAGCCAACTCAATTAATTAGCTTGTCGAATCAAGCTTTACTAAAGACTCATCGTATCTGCACTTTGTGCACTATAACAAATGCATTTAACATAACACAACACAGCAAAGAGTTCAGTGGCATTGAGTGGCGTAGAGTGGAGTGGTGTACAATGGAGTAGTGGAGTAGAGTGGACTAGAGTATCATAGAGTAGAGCAGAGTAGAGTGTCGTACAGTAGCATATAATATGGTACAATGTTATACAGTGGACTGAAGGGGTAAAACGAGGACTAAAGAATGTTGTAGAGTGTCATGAAGTGTGGTAGACGTTTATAGAGTGGAGTTATATAGAGTGGAGGAGTGTCTCATGCAATGGAACGGCATGCTGACGCGTACCGTACACTGCAGTGGTTTAAACTGGTTTACCATACAGTGGGGTAGCATACAGTGGAGTAGCGTACAGTGTAATACTGTGCAGTGGAGTACAAAGAGTGAAGTGGCATAGAGTGGATTAGCATAGAGTGGAGTGGTGTGCAGTGGAGTGGAGTGGCGTAGAGTGGAGTAGGATGCAGTGGATCAGTGTAAAGTGGGGTGGCATACCCTGAAGTGGTGTGGAGTAGAGTCAAGGAAAGTGTTATAAATTGGAGTGGTCTCTCATATAGAAGAGTGGAGTGCTGTGTTGTACAATTTTCAAACTGTCATAGAATGTTGTACTATAAAGTATATGGGCATAGAGTTTAGTGCAAATTTGGTCAATGGAGTGTAAAGGAATAGAGTGGAGTAAAGCCTAGTAGAGTGGCATAGAGTGTAGTAGAGTTTTGTAGGATGGAGTTATATGATGAAGAGGAAAGTACACTAGAGTTGCATAGAGTAGAGTAGCGTACAGTGGAGTGGCATAAAGTGGAATAGCATAGAGTGGAGAAGCATAGACTGCAGTGGCGTACAGTGGAGTGGCATAGAGTGTAAGAGCATATAGTGTAGTAGCATACAGTGGAGTGGCGTAAAGCATGATAGGGTATAGTGTAGTAGGGTACAGTGAAGTGGTTTTAGATTGGAGTGGTGTATTGTGGTGTGGGATAGAATATAATTGCATACAGTGGAATGGCGTACAGTTGAGTGGGTTAGATTGGAATACCATACAGTAGAGGGGCAAAGACTGAAGTTGTGTACAGTTGTGTACTGTGTAATAGCGTAGAATGGAGTGGTGTACAGTGGAATAGCATACAGTGGAGTACAGTGGGATGGCATAGAGTGGATTCACATTGAGTTGACAAACCTAGAGAAGAATAGCATAGAGAGGAGTGGAGTGGTGTAGACCGGAGTAGTGTACAGTTGAGTGAGGTAGAGCAAAATAGAATATAGTGGCGTGGTGTCCAATGGACTAGCATAGAATGGATTAGCGAAGAGTGGAGTGGTGTACATTAAAGTGGTATAAAATGCATTAGAATGGACTAAAGTGGAGAAATGTATAGTGCAGTGGGATATTGTGGAATAGCGTAAAGTGAAGTGGTGTACAATAGAGTGGCATAGACTGGAGCAGTGTATAGTAGAGTAGTGTTGTTGATATATACGATAAGAAGGTATCTTTGTATGTGAGCAATACATTTTCATACTCATACAAAATTACATTGCCACCGTTAAATTCCCCCTATTGTGAACTCTCTGTCAACTCCAGCACGAAGGTATTTGGTCAGGCTGGCTCTGCGACCCCCTCTTGAAGGTTGATAACTGACAGCTGACAGGTGGGACAACATTTAGCCGACAGCCAAACACGCACACAGGACAACTTAGATTAGGATCCCACAGATAGGCAGCTACACTACAGTAGTTCCAGGAGGTTGGACCCAATAAAGCACACATGGTCAGAGGAACATGGACATTCCAAAACACCATAAAGATAGATGCCACATGCAGTTAGGTATAAGTAGCGAATCAGGACACAATACACACAGCACACAAGGTGACCACATGCCCCTCAGTCTGGACATCTGGACAAGAACTCGCTAGCCCACATTGTGTCCATACCAGGTCTAGGCCCACCTGCGCTCTCTCTCTGGAATTTATATTCATGACTCCATGACAACTGTTTTCATTTTATAGTTGTATGTTTCTCGAGAATGGTATAAAATGTGTTCCATACTGTTGTATTCTGAGAGACAGTCCTCAAACCTGATTCTGTAACTGCTCTTGCAGCTGTGCTGTTTGATTAAACAAAATGTTTCCTGCTCTGCCTGACGACTCCTGTCTTTCGCTTTTTAAGGCAAAATCTAATTTTGAGCAACAGCGTACAGTGCAGTGGCATAAAGTGAAGTGGTGTAGACTGCAGTGGGGTACACTGGAATGGGGTAGAGTGTAATAGCAGACAGTGGAGTTGCATACAGTGGTGGGTGTCAGGTGGAACAGCATAAAATGAAGTAGGGTAAAGTGGAGTCGAATGTTGTGGAGTGCCATGAAGTGTGGCAGACTTTTATAGAGTGGAATTATATAGAGTGGAGGACAGTTTCATACATGCAGCGCCATAGAGTGTGGTGGCATACTCTATAGTGGTGTAAAGTGGATTACCGTAAATCGGAGTAGCATACAGTGGAATACATTACAGTGGAATACTTTACAGTGGAGTTTAAAATAGTGAAGTAGCATAGGGTGAAATAGCATAGAGTGGAGTGGTGTACAGTGAAGGGGCACAGAGTGAAGGAGACTACAGTATATTAGATTAGTGTAGAATGGGGTAGCATTTCCTGAAGTGGGGTAGTGTAGAGTCGAGGAAAGGGTTATAAATTGGAGTGACGTCTCATATAGTAGAGTGGAGTGCTGTGTTGTGCAGTGTTGGAAACTGTCGTAGAGTTGTACAATACAGTGTATGGGCATAGAGTTCAGTGTAAATTTAGACAGTGGATTGTACAAAGATAGAGCAGAGTGTAGTAGAGTGGCATAAAGTGTAGGGAGGTTTGTGGAGTGGAGTTATATAAAGAGGAGGAGAGTACACTGGAGTGGCATAGAGTAGCATACAGTGGTATGTCAAGATGTGGAATAGCATACAGAGGAGTATCGTAGACTGTAGTGCTGTTCAGCGAAGAGGCGGACAGCGTAACAGTATAGAGGCCCTCATTACAACCCTGGCAGTCTGTGATAGAGCGGCGGTAATACCGCCAACAGGCCGGCTGTGACAAAAAGTGAATTATGACTACGGCGGAAACCGCCCACACAGACAGGCACTTGAACACATTGACCACCATGGCGGTAGCAATAAGCACCGTGGCAGTAACCGCCAACACCCAGGCGGAAGACAATGTACCACCCTGTAGGAAAGTACCATCTTGCCTGGCATGTTACCCCCATTTTTACTGTATGTATGTCTGTTTTTGCCTATGTGTCACTGGGATCCTGCTAGTCAGGACCCCAGTGCTCATAAGTATGCTCTGTATGTGTTCCCTGTGTGGTGCCTAACTGTATCACTGAGGCTCTGCTAACCAGAACCTCAGTGTTTATGCTCTCTCTGCTTTTAAAATTGTCACCGCAGGCTAGTGACTAATTTTACCAATTCCCATTGGCACACTAGACCACCCTTATAATTCCCTTGTTTATGGTACTTAGGTACCCAGGGTATTGGGGTTCCAGGAGATCCCTATGGGCTGCAGCATTTCTTTTGCCACCCATAGGGGGCTCAGACAATTCTTACACAGGCCTGCCACTGCAGCCTGAGTGAAATAACGTCCACGTTATTTCACAGCCATTTTTCACTGCACATAAGTAACTTATAAGTCACCTATATGTCTAACCCTCACTTAGTGAAGGTTGGGTGCCAATTTAGTTAGTGTGTGGGCACCCTAGCACTAGTCAAAGTGCCCCCACATCATTCAGGACAAATTCCCCAAACTTTGTGAGTGCGGGGACACCATTACACGGGTGCACTATACATAGGTCACTACCTATATACAGCGTCACAATGGGAACTCCGAACATGGCCATGTAAAATGTCTAAGATCATGGAATTGTCACCCCAATACCATTCTGGTATTGGGGGGACATTTCCATAATCCCCCGGGTCTCTAGCACAGATCCGGGGTACTGCCAAACTGCCTTTCCGGGGTTTCCACTGCAGCTGCTGCCAACCCCTCAAACAGGATTCTGCCCTTCTGGGGTCCAGGTAGCCCTGACCCAGGAAGGCAGAACAAAGGATTTCCTCTGAGAGAGGGTGTTACACCCTCTCCCTTTGGAAATAGGTGTGAAGGGCTGGGGAGGAGTATCCTCCCCAGCCTCTGGAAATGCTTTGATGGGCACAGATGGTGCCCATCTCTGCATAAGCCAGTCTACACCGGTTCAGGGATCCCCCAGCCCTGCTCTGGTTCGAAACTGGACAAGGGAAAGGGGAGTGACCACTCCCCTGACCAGTACCTCCCAGGGGAGGTGCCCAGAGCTCCTCCAGTGTGTCCCAGACCTCTGCCATCTTGGAACCAGAGGTGTTGGGGGCACACTGGACTGCTCTGAGTGGCCAGTGGCAGCAGGTGATGTCAGAGACCCCCTCTGATAGGCTCTTACCTCTCTTGGTAGCCAATCCTCCTTTCTTGGTAGCCAAAACTCCTTTTCTGGCTATTTAGGGTCTCTCTTCTGGGGAATTATTTAGATAACGAATGCAAGAGCTCACCAGAGTTCCTCTGTATCTCCTTCTTCGACTTCTACCAAGGATCGACCGCTGACTGCTCCAGGACGCCTGCAAAACCGCAACAAAGTAGCAAGACGACTACCAGCAACATTGTAGTGCCTCATCCTGCCGGCTTTCTCGACTGTTTCCTGGTTGTGCATGCTCTGGGGGTCACCTGCCTTCACCCTGCACCAGAAGCCAAGAAGAAATCTCCCGTGGGTCAACAGAATCTTCCCCCTGCTAACACAGGCACCAAAAGACTGCATCACCGGTCCTCTAGGTCTCCTCTCATCCTGACGAGCGTGGTCACTGGAACACAGGAACTCTATCCAAGTGACTCCCACAGTCCAGTGAACCTTCATGCCAAGTTTGGTGGAGGTCAGTCCTTGCCTCCCCACACTAGACTGCAAACCTGTGTACTGTGTGATTTGCAGCTGCTCCGGCTCCTGTTCACTCTTCCAGGATTTCCTTCATGCACAGCATAGCCTGGGTCCCCAGCACTCCGTCCTGCAGTGATCAACCCTCTGAGTTGGCCTCCGACATCTTGGGACCCTCCTTTGTAACTCTCCGTGGACTCCGGTTCACAAATCTTCTAAGTGCCTGTTTGGGTACTTCTGCAGGCACTGCCTGCTTCTGTGGGGGCTCTCTGAGTTGCTGAGCACCCCCTCTGTCTCCTCCTCCAAGGGGCGACATCCTGGTCCTTCCTGGTCCCCAGCAGCACCCAAAAACTTCTACTGTGACCCTTGCAGCTAGCAAGGCTTGTTTGGGGTATTTCTACGTGGGAACACTTCTGCAACCTTCATCGAGACGTGGGACATCACCCATCCAGAGGAGAAGTTCCTATTCCTCTTTGTTCTTGCAGAATTCCAAGCTTCTTCCATCTGGAGGCAGCTTCCTTGCACCTTCATCCTTCCTGGGCTCCTGCCCCCCCTGGACACTGTCGCGACTATTGGACTTGGTCCCCTTGCTTTGCAGGTCCTCAGGTCCAGGAATCCGTTTTCAGTGTACTTCTGGTGTTTGTTGTTCTTGCAGAATCCCCCTATCACGACTATTGTGTCCTTTTGGGGTAGTAGGGGTACTTTACTCCTACTTTTCAGGGTCTTAGGGTGGGGTATCTTGGACACCCTGACTGTTTTCTTACAGTCCCAGCGACCCTCTACAAGCTCCCATAGGTCTGGGGTACATTTGTGATTCGCATTCCACTTTTGGAGTATATGGTTTGTGTTGCCCCTAGACCTATGTTCACCCATTGCAACCTATTGTAATTCTACACTGTTTGCATTACTTTTCTGACTCTTACTTACCTGTTTTGGGGTTTGTTTGTATATAACTTGTGTATATTGCTTACCTTCTTACTGAGGGTACTCACTGAGATACTTGTGGCATATTGTCATAAAAATAAAGTACCTTTATTTTTAGTAACTCTGTGTATTGTGTTTTCTTATGAAATTGTGCATATGATATAAGTGGTATAGTAGGAGCTTTGCATATCTCCTAGTTCAGCCTAAGCTGCTTTACCATAGCTACCTTCTATCAGCCTAAGCTCCCAGAAACACCTCTATTCTACTAATAAGGGATAACTGGACCTGGCACAGGGTGTAAGTACCTTGGGTACCCACTACAAGCCAGGCCAGCCTCCTACAACTGCGTGAACTGCAGCTGCTTGGGCTTCTGTGCACTTTTGCAAGACTTCCTCCGTGCACAGCCTAGCCCAGGTCCCCAGCACTCCGTCCTGCATTGCCCAACTCGCTGAGTTGGACTCCCACGTCGTGGGACCCTCTTTTGTGACTCTGAGTCGACCGCTGTCCTCAGATTTTCTAAGTGCCTGTTCAGGTGCTTCTGCGGGTGCTGCCTGCTTCTGCGTGGGCTCTCTGTGTTGCTGAGCGCCCCCTCTGTCTCCTCCTCCAAGAGGCGACCTCCTGGTCCTTCCTGGGCCCTGGCAGCACCCAAAATTCTCAACCGCAACTCTTGCAGCTAGCAAGTCTTGTTTGCCGTCTTGGTTCGCTCCTTTGGCTTTATTCCCACTTCATATGCAGACGATACTCAAATCATTATCCCTATTGATAAAAATCTTGAAGAAGTGGCTATCCGTTTCAGCGCCTGCATGACAGCAGTCAATCACTGGATGAAGTCCAACTGGTTGAAACTCAACTGTGAAAAAACTGAGATCTTGTGCTTTGGAATTGAAAGGGTACATTGGTCTTCTAGCTGGTGGCCTGAGGAGTGTGGGACGCTTCCTGTTCCAAGGTCTACCTCAAGAAATTTAGGAGTAGTATTTGATGAGCAACTGTCATTTAAACCTCAGGTCAATCTGACAATTAAGTCCTGCCTGTGGACTATGAAGAAATTAAAAAAAAAAAATCCTTTTATTCCACAGACCTGCAGAACCACTGTCATTTTGGCTTTAGTTATTTCCAGATTGGATTATGGAAATGCACTTTTTCTCAATCTGGATAAAGAATCTTTGCACAAACTACAGCTGATGCAGAATACTGCTGCCAGGCTATTATTAAAATTGCCTCGTGGGGCCTCTGTTAAGAGCGGCCTTAAAGATCTACACTGGCTGCCGGTAATTCACCGGCTCTCTTTTAAGGCTCTCTGCATCACTCACAAGGCTGTCCATGGGATTGGGCCTATGACACTTACCACCAAGCTGCAATGGCACAGGCCGAATCGGCTGTTGCGCTCGGCCTGTGCCTATCAATTTCAAACATCCCGCACTAAGAAAGTAAAGTGGGGAGATAGAGCATTTACCATTGCAGCTGCTAAAATCTGGAACTCTTTACCATTGAATATAAGGCAAGAACATAACTATTTAACATTTAGGAAATTGGTCAAGACCTGGCTGTTTCCTCAATAAGTTTGGGAGATCTCCGGTCTAGTTACCCCGCCTCACCCAGTTAGCGCTTCGATGCCCTTGGGCCAGAATGCGCTTTATAAATACTCAATACATACATACATACATACATATGTGTGGAAACAACTCTGCATCCTCCAGCACACTGTGGGACATCTTTTGACAAAAGGAGAAGTTCCTGGCACCTTCCGTTGCCGCAGAATCTTTGGCTTCTTCCACCCGGAGGCAGCCCTTTTGCACCTTCATCCAGGATTTAGTGGGCTCCTGCCCCCCCGGACACTTGCGTGACTCTTGGACTTGGTCAATATACTTGTTTATACTTCTTACCTCGGGTCCAGGAATCCGTCTTCAGTGTTTTGCAGTCAGTTGTTGTCCTTGCAGAATCCCCTATCTCAACTTTACTGTCTTTCTGGCGTCGTAGGGTAATTTTACTCCTACTTTTCAGGGTCTTGGGGTGGGGTTTCTTGGACACCCTTAGTGTTTTCTTACACTCCCAGCGACTCTCTACACACTACACTAGACCTGTGGTTCGCATTCCACTTTTGGAGTATGTGGTTTGTGTTGCCCCTAGGCTTATTTCTCCCTATTGCATTCTATTGTGTTGTACATTGTTTGCACTACTTTTCTAACTGTTACTTACCTGATATTGGTTTGTGTGCATATATTTTGTGTATATTACTTACCTCCTAAGGGAGAATATCCTCTGAGATACTTTTGGCATATTGTCACTAAAATAAAGTACCTTTATTTTTAGTAACTCTGAGTATTCTGTTTTCTTATGATATAGTGCTATATGATATAAGTGGTATAGTAGGAGCTTTTCATGTCTCCTAGTTCAGACTAAGCTGCTCTGCTATAGCCACCTCTATCAGCCTAAGCTGCTAGAACACCTCTATTCTACTAATAAGGGATAATTGGACCTGGCACAAGGTGTAAGAACCACAAGGTACCCACTATAAGCCAGGCCAACCTCCTACATTGGTGGTGCAGCGGTGGGATAAGTACTTGTAACTGCTTTACCACTTTGTCATTGGTACTGTTCATGAGAAAAACATATACCAAATATTTCAATATATACACACTGAACCAAAATAGTTTACTGTTCTGCTCTAAAACTTTCTACAAGGTTTCTGAAAAATTCTGAAACCTTTTACGAGTTTTCAAAAAGTTTGAAAAGTTTTTTTTTTCTCTGTGCTTTCAAAAGTTCTAAAACTTTTTCTCTCTCTGTCTTAAACCTTTTCTATCATGTCTGCAGTAGAGCTCACTCCCAAAATTGTTCAGGCAACCTATGAGAGTTTAAACTTTAAAGGTTTGAGTGGTCTCTGCATAGAAAGAGGTTTAAGCATTGGCAATACCAAAGACTTTCTCTTTAACCTTGTCCTAGAAAATGACCAGAACCAGTCTGGCCTGTCTCAGGAACAGGGGGTAGGAGGGGAGGGTGCCCAGTCAGACTCAGAGGAGTTCCCTGAGGAGACTGGGGAGGGTTCTTCCAAAGACCTGCCACCTAGCAGGCCACCTAGTGAAACTGGTAGTGGGAGGGGTTCACACATTAGTAGGGCACCTTTCACTCCTAGATGCCAGGTGTAGGAGGCAATTATATGGTTGTACCAGTGTGCCAATAAGAATTGGGAATTTAGTCACTAGCCTGCAGTGCAAATTTTAGAAAGCAGAGAGAGCATAAACACTGAGGTTCTGGTTAGCAGAGCCTCAGTGATACAGTGAGGCACCACACAGGGAACACATAAATGGCACATACTATGAGCACTGGGGTCCTGCATGGCAGGATCCCAGTGACACAAGAGTTAAAACAACTTACATACAGTGAAATATGGGGGTAACATGGCAGGCAAGATGGTACTTTCCTACACAACCCCCCACAAACGAAGGACAATAGGACTAGCCATGACCTGATGAGTCTTCATTGTCTAAGTGGAAATATCTGGAGAGTCCATCTGCATTGGAGTGGGTACTCCCAGGTCTATGTTCCACTGTATAGTCCATTCACTGTAGAGATATGGACCACCTCAACAATTTTGGGTTTTCACCTTTCATTTGTTTTAGCCAAAGTAGAGGTTTGTGGACTTTCTGAACAATTACATGAGTGCCAAACAGGTATGGCCTCAACTTTTTCAGTGCCCAGAGCACAGCAAAGGCCTCCCTCTCTATGACAGACCAATGCTTTTCTCTAGGGGTCACCCTTCTGCTGATAAAAGCAACTGGTTGATCCTGGTCCTCAGAATTCAGTTGTGATAAGACTACCCCTACCCCTAATTCAGATGCATCAGTTTGAAAATGAATTTCTTGGAGTAACATGGGCTTTTTAGGACAGGTGCAGAGCACATGGCCTGTTTGAGCTCCTCAAAAGCTTTCTGACAGCTAGCTGTCCATAACACCTTCTTAGGCATTTTCTTGCTTGTGAGATCATTAAGAGGGGCTGCTATGGAGCCATAATTTTTAATGACTCTCCTCTAGTACCCTGTGAGGCCTAAAAAGGCTCTCACCGGGGTCTGAGTTGCAGGGGGAACCCAATCCATGATTGTCTGGATTTTCCCCTGCAGTGGTGCAATCTGTTCTTCACCTACCAGGTGGCCCAGATAAACCACTTTCCCCTGCCCTATCTGGCACTTTGAGGCCTTAATAGTGAGGCCTGCCTTTTGCAGGGCCTCCAAAACTTTCCAAAGGTGGACCAGGTGCTCATCTCAGGTTGAGCTAAAGACAGCAATATCATCAAGATATGCTGCACTGAAAGCTTCCAACCCTTGCAGGACTGTGTTCACCAACCTCTGAAAAGTGGCAGGTGCATTTTCAAACCAAAGGGCATTACTGTGAATTGGTAGTGCCCTCCTATAGTAGAAAATGCAGTCTTTGGTTTAGCATCTGATATGCCAATACCCTGCAGTCAGATCAAAAGTGCTAAGATACTTGGCAGATGCCAGTGTATCAATGAGCTCATCTGCCCTGGGTATAGGGTGAGCATCAGTTTGTGTTACCTGATTGAGCCCTCTGTAGTCTACACAAAACCTCATATCCCTCTTTCCATCTTTGGTGGGAGGTTTTGGTACAAGCACCACTAGTCTAGCCCATGGGCTTTCAGAAGGTTCAATCACCCCTAAATCCAACATTTTCTGCACCTCTTGTTTAATTCAGTCTTTGACATGGTCAGGCTGCCTATACATTTTACTTTTGACAGGCAGGCTGTCTCCAGTGTCAATTATGTGTTCACACCAGGATGTTGTACCTGGCACAAGTGAAAAGAGGTCTGAAAATTGGCTTAGGAGATTAATGTAGTTGTCTTTCTGTTCTGCAGTCAGACAATCTGCTAAAACTACTCCCTCCACTAAGGCATCTGCTTCAGTGGTGGAAAAGAGATCAGGGAGAGGGTCACTCTCTTCTTCCTGTCCCTCATCTGTTGCCATGAGCAGGGTGAGATCAGCCCTGTTATAGTAGGGTTTCAGGCGGTTGATATGAATCACCCTAAGGGGACTCCTGGCAGTGCCCAGGTCTACCAAATAGGTCACCTCACCCTTCTTCTCAACAATTAGATGGGGTCCACTCCATTTTTCCTGGAGTGCTCTTGGGGCCACAGGCTCCAATACCCACACCTTCTATCCTGGTTGGGACTGGATCAGAACAGCCTTCTGGTCATGCCATTGCTTTTGCAGCTCCTGGCTGGCCTGAAGGGTTTTACTGGCCTTTTTCATGTACTCAGCCATTCTGGATCTTAGGCCAAGTACATAATCCACTATGTCCTGTTTAGGAGCTTTTAAAGGTTGTTCCCAACCCTCCTTCACAAGAGTGAGTGGACCTCTTACAGGGTGCCCAAAGAGGAGTTCAAAGGGGCTGAAGCTCACTCCTTTCTGGGGTACCTCCCTGTAAGCAAAAAGGAGGCAAGGTAACAGGACATCTCATCTCCTCCTGAGTTTTTCAGTGAGTCCCATTATCATACCTTTGAGAGTTTTATTAAACCTCTCTACCAGTCCATTTGTCTGTGGGTGGTGAACGTGTAGGTAACACCACACTCCTTCCACATTGCTTTCAAGTATGACATGAAGTTGCTACCTCTGTCCGATACTACCTCTTTAGGAAACCCCACCCTGGAAAAGATTCCCAGGAGGGCCTTTGCAACTGCAGGGGCTGTAGTGGTCCTTAAAGGTATGTCTTCAGGATATCTTGTGGCATGGTCCACAACCACCAAGATAAATCTATTGGCTGAAGCAGTAGGAGGGTCAAGGGGCCCAACTATGTCAACCCCTACCCTTTCAAAGGGCACCCCAACCACTGGAAGTGGAATTAGAGGGGCCTTTGGAGTGCAACCAGTCTTGCCACTGGTTTGGCAGGTCACCAAAAACTTGCAAAAATCTTTGGTGTCCTCTTACATACGAGGCCAGTGAAACAAGGGGACAAGTCTTTCCCAAGTTTTTATCTGGCCCAAAATGCCCAGCCAAAGGAATGTCATGTGCTAGAGTTCGAAGAAACTCTCTGTACTGCAGGGAAATGACCAATTTCCTGGCTGCTCCAGGTTTTGGGTCCCTTGCCTCTGTGTACAAGAGGTTATCTTCCCAGTATACTCTATGGCTGTCACTGACATCCCCATTTTGCTGTTTGACTGCTTACTGTATGAGACCCTCTAATGTGGGACAGGTTTGCTGTGCCACACTCATCTCTTCCCTGGCAGGACCCCCTCCACCCAAAAGCTCAGCAGTGTCTGTTGCCAGCTCCTCTGGTGTAGGTTCTGCACAAGGAGGACATTCCTCTTCCTCAGAAGGGGAATCATCTGTAGAGGGAGGGATAGTGGGTAGGGATTTACCCTTGGTACCCCTAGCTTTAAGGAGCACTTAGTCCATTGTTCCAGGATCCAAGTTTCCCTGTCCTTTTTGCTTTTTGGCCTGAGCCCTGGTTAAAGCAAAACTATGCCCAGGAATGCCCAGCATTGCTGCATGAGCATCTAACTCCACTTCTGCCCAAGCTGATGTCTCTAAATCATTCCCTAGTAGACAGTCTACAGGTAAATCTGAGGCAACCACAACTTTCTTTGGACCAGTAACCCCCCCCAGTTGAGATTCACAACAGCCATGGGGTGGCTAAGAGTGTTGTTATGAGCGTCTGGTCACTTGGTACTGCTGACCAAGTAGGTGTTGTTCAGGGAGGACCAGTTTTCTATCACCATAGTTACACTGGCTCCTGTGTCCCTGTAGGCCTGAACCTCAACACCAACACTATCCTGAAGCAATTCCTCTAAGGACCACTACAGCTCCTGCAGTGGCAAAGGCCCTCCTGGGAATCTTTTCCAGGGTGGGTTTCCCAAAAGAGGTAGTATCAGACAGGGGTAGCAACTTTATGTCTGCATACTTGAAGGCCATGTGGAAGGAATGTGCTGTAACATACAAATTCACCACGCCTTATCATCCACAAACAAATGGACTGGTTGAGAGGTTTAACAAAACTCTCAAAGGAATGATAATGGGACTCCCTGAAAAACTCAGGAGGAGATAGGATGTCCTGTTACCTTGCCTCCTTTTCGCTTACAGGGAGGTACCCCAAAAAGGAGTGGGCTTCAGCCACTTTGAACTCCTATTTGGACACCCTGTAAGAGGTCCTCTAACACTTGTAAAGGAGGGTTGGGAACAACCTTTAAAAGCTCCTAAGCAAGACATAGTGGACTATGTACTTGGCCTAAGATCCAGAATGGCTGAGTATATGAAAAAGGCCAGTAAAAACCTTCAGGCCAGCCAAGAGCTCCAAAAGCAATGGCATGACCAGAAGGCTGATCTGATTCAGTACCAACCAGGGCAGAAAGTGTGGGTCTTGGAGCCTGTGGCACCAAGAGCACTCCAAGACAAATGCAGTGGACCCCACATCATTGTTGAAAAGAAGGGAGAAGTCACCTACTTGGTTGACTTAGGCACTGCCAGGAGTCCCCTTAGGGTGCTCCATGTCAATCGCCTGAAACCCTACTATGACAGGGCTGATCTCACCCTGCTCATGGCAACAGATGAAGGACAGGAAGAAGAGAGTGACCCTCTCCCTGATCTCTTCTCTTCCACAGAACAAGATGCTCTAGTGGAAGGTGTAGTTCTGGCAGATTGTCTTACTGCTGAGCAGAAAGACCACTGCATAAATCTCCTGGGTCAGTTTTCTGAACTCTTTTCTACTGTGCCAGGCACCACTTCTTGGTGTGAGCACACTATAGATACTGGAGACAGCTTGCCTGTGAAAGGTAAGATCTATAGGCAGCCTGACCATGTCAGGGACTGCATAAAACAAGAAGTTCAGAAAATGCTTGAACTGGGAGTGGTTGAGCACTCTGAAAATCCATGGGCCTCTCCTGTGGTACTTGTACCAAAACCTCATTCCAAAGATGGTAAAAAGGAAATTAGATTTTGTGTGGATTACAGAGGTCTCAACCAGGTAACTAAAACTGATGCTCACCCTATATCCAGGGCAGATGAGCTAATAGATACACTGGCATCTGCCAAGTATCTAAGCACCTTTGATTTGACTGCAAGGGTATTGGCAGATCAAGTTATCAGAGGATGCTAAAGCAAAAACTGCATTTTCAACTATTGGAGGGCACTACCAATTCACAGTAATGCCCTTTGGTTTGCAAAATGCACCTGCCACTTTTCAGAGGTTGGTGAATACAGTCCTGCAAGGGTTGGAGGCTTTTAGTGCAGTATATCTAGATGATATAGCTGTCTTTAGCTCCACCTGGGATGATCACCTGGTCCACCTGTGGAAAGTTTTGGAGGCCTTGCAAAAGGCAGGCCACACTATCAAGGCTTCAAAGTGCCAGATAGGGCAGGGGAAAGTGCTTTATCTGGGACACCTTGTAGGTGGAGAACAGATTGCACCACTTCAGGGGAAAATCCAAACTATTATAGATTGGATTCCCCCTACAACTCAGACCCAGGTGAGAGCCTTCTTAGGCCTCACTGGGTATTACAGGAGGTTGATAAAGAACTATGGCTCCACAGCAGCCCCTCTTAATGACCTCACATCTAAGAAAATGCCTAAAAAGGTATTATGGACAGCTAGCTGTCAGAAAGCTTTTGAGGAGCTGAAACAGGCCATGTGCTCTGCACCTGTCCTAAAAAGCCCATGTTACTTCAAAAAATTCATTGTTCAAACTGATGCATCTGAATTAGGGGTAGGGGCAGTCTTATCACAACTCAATTCTGAGGGCCAGGATCAACCTGTTGCTTTTATCAGCAGGAGGTTGACCCCTAGAGAAAAAGTGTTGGTCTGCCATAGAGAGGGAGGCCTTTGCTGTGGTCTTGGCACTGAAGAAGTTGAGGCCATACCTGTTTGGCACTCACTTCATTGTTCAGACAGACCACAAACCTCTACTTTGGCTAAAACAAATGAAAGGTGAAAACCCTAAATTGTTGAGGTGGTCCATATCTCTACAGGGAATGGACTATACAGTGTAACATAGACCTGGAAGTACCCACTCCAATGCAGATGGACTCTCCAGATATTTCCACTTAGACAATGAAGACTCATCAGGTCATGGCTAATCTTATTGTCCTTCGTTTGGGGGGGGGGGTTGTGTAGGAAAGTACCATCTTGCCTGGCATTTTACCCCCATATTTTACTCTATATATGTTGTTTTAGTTGTATGTGTCACAGGGACCCTGCCAGCCAGGGCCCCAGTGCTCATAAGTGTGCCCTGTATGTGTTCCCTGAGTGATGACTAACTGTCTCACTGAGGCTCTGCTAACCAGAACCTCAGTGGTTATGCTCTCTCTTTGCTTTCCAAATTGTCACTAACAGACTAGTGACCAATTTCACCAATTCACATTGGCATACTGGAACACCCTTATAATTCCCTAGTATATGGTACATTTTTACACTTCACTTAAGTAACTTATAAGTCATCTATATGTCTAACCTTCACTTGGTGAATGTTAGGTGCAAAGTTACTTAGTGTGTGGGCACCCTGGCACTAGCCAAGGTGTCCCCACATTGTTCAGGGCAAATTCCCAGGACTTTGTGAGTGGGGGACACCATTACACGCGTGCACTACATATAGGTCACTGCCTATATGTAGCGTCACAATGGTAACTCCGAACATGGCCATGTAAAATGTCTAGGATCATGGAATTGTCACCCCAATAAAATTCTGGTATTGGGGTGACAATTCCATGCATCCCCGGGTCTCCAGCATAGAGCCCGGGTACTGCCAAACTAACTTTCTGGGGCCTCCACTGCAGCTACTGCTGCTGCCAATCCCTCAGACAGGTTTCTGCCCCCCTGGGGCCTGGGCAGCCTGGTCCCAGGAAGGCAGAACAAAGGATTTCCTCTGAGAGAGGGTGTTACACCCTCTCCCTTTGGAAACAGGTGTGGAGGGCCTGGGAGGGGTAGCCTCTCCTGGCCTCTGGAAATGCTTTGAAGGGCACAGATGGTGCCCTCCTTGCATAAGCCAGTCTACACCAATTCAGGGATCCCCCCGGCCCTGCTCTGGCGCGAAACTGGACAAAGGAAAGGGGAGTGACCACTCCCCTGACCAGCACCTCCCAGGGGAGGTGCCCAGAGCTCCTCCAGTGTGTCCCAGACCTCTGCCATATTGGAGGCAGAGGTGTGAGGGCACAATGGACAGCTGTGAGTGGCCATTGCCAGCAGGTGATGTCAGAGACCCCTCCTGATAGGTGCTTACCTTTCTCAGTAGTCAATCCTCCTCTGTGGGCTGTTTAGGGTCTCTTCTGTGGGTATCTCACCAGATAACGAATGCAAGACCTCACCAGAGTTCCTCTGCACTTCCCTCTTCGACTTCTGCCAAGGATCGTCCGCTGACTGCTCCAGGACACCTGCATAAACGCAACAAAGTAGCAAGAAGACTACCAGCAACATTGTAGCGCCTCCTCCTGCCGGCTTTCTCGACTGTTTCCTGGTGGTGCATGCTCTGAGGGCTGTCTGCCTTCACCCTGCACTGGAAGGCAAGAAGAAATCTCCTGTGGGTCGACGGAATCTTGCCCCTGCCAAGGCAGGCATCAAACGCCTGCATCACTGGTCCTCTGGGTCCCCTCTCATTCTGAAGAGCATGGTCGGTGGAACACAGGAGCTGGGTCCAAGTGTCTTCGACAGTCCAGTGGCCCTTCTGTCCAAATTTGGTGGAGGTAAGCCCTTGCCTCCCCACGCCAGACAGTAATCCTGTGTAATGCGTGAACTGGAGCTGCTCGGGCTTCTGTGCACTTTTGCAAGACTTCCTTCGTGCACAGCCTAGCCAAGGTCCCCAGCACTCCGTCCTGCATTGCCCAACTCGCAGAGTTGGACTCCGACGACGTGGGACACACTTTTTTGACTCTGAGGCAACCGCTGTCCTCAGATCTTCTAAGTGCCTCTACAAGTGCTTCTGTGGGTGCTGCCTGCTTCTGCGTAGGCTCTCTGTGTTGCTGAGTGACCCCTCTGTCTCTTCCTCCAAGGGGCGATCTCCTGGTCCTTCCTGGGCCCTGACAGCACCCAAAATCCTCAACTACGACTCTTGCAGCTAGCAAGGCTTATATGCGGTCTTTCTGCGTGGAAACAACTCTGCATCCTCCAGCACACTGTGGGATATCTTCTGACCAAAGGAGAAGTTCCTGGCACCTTCCATTGCTGCAGAATCTTTGGCTTCTTCCACCCGGAGGCAGCCCTTTTGCACCTTCATCCAGGGTTTAGTGGGCTCCTGCCCCCCCTGGACACTTGTGTGACTCTTGACTTGGTCCCCTTCCATTACAGGTCCCCAGGTCCAGGATTCCGTCTTTTGCAGTCAGTTGTTGTGCTTGAGGAATCCCCTATCTTGACTTTACTTTCTTTCTGGGATAGTAGGGTAACTTTACTCCTACTTTTCAGGGTCTTGGGGTGGGGTATCTAGGACACCCTTAGTGTTTTCTTACACTCACAGCGACCCTCTACACACTACACTAGGCCTGGGGTCCATTTGTGATTTGCATTCCACTTTTGAGTATATGGCTTGTGTTGCCCCTAGGCTTTTTTTCTCCCTATTGCATTCTATTGTGTTCTATATTGTTTGCACTACTTTTCTAACTGTTACTTACCTGAGTTTGGTTTGTGTGCATATATTTTGTGTAGATTACTTACCTCCTAAGGGAGTATATCCTCTGAGATACTTTTGGCATATTGTCATTAAAATAAAGTACCTTTATTTTTAGTAACTCTGAGTATTGTGTTTTCTTATGATATAGTGCTATATAAGTGGTATAGTAGGAGCGTTGCATGCCTCCTAGTTCAGCCTAAGCTGCTCTGCTATAGCTACCTCTATCAGCCTAAGCTGCTAGAACACCTCTATTCTACTAATAAGGAATAACTGGACCTGGTACAAGGTGTAAATATCACAAGGTACTCACTATAAACCATGCCTGCCCCTACACACCCACACTATCACAACAGGCCTATACACCACCTTTTCCAGGGCAGTACCAACGACCTCAAAACACGGTGCAAACAGTACACAGAAGGCAAATGACTCACCTCTGGAGACTCAGGGAAGAACCACGCCACAACGGAGCCCGAGTTGCAGGTGTTCCCATTGCTCATCTAGCTCCTTCTTCACTATGAACATCAACGCCAGCGAAGAAGAGCACAGTGAGTACTTCCGCCTAGCACACAAGGGAGGGATGGAGGGAGGAAAAAGAGAGTGACCCACACACATGCAACACCCCCACCCCAACAGCAGACACACAAGCAGATGCAGTAAGAAAACATATTTACCCTGTACCCCTCAGAAATAATGCAAGGACAAAAGGATTTGATTAAAGTGAGTGTAATAAGAGAAAATAGTACAAAAACATGCTTGAAATTCAAAATGTATATATATAATTACAGATAGAGTGACACTGCCCAGTCCACAATGTCTGTGGGCCACAGGGCCACATCACATAGGCCAAGTCCCCACTTGACTCCTGCAACAACACGGAGAGAACACCGCAGGAGCATCAGGTCAAAAATACACAGGCACCTCAGGGGGAGGGGGAACGGGAGGGCACCTCAGCCCGAAGATGGTACAACGCCACTGGTCCTGGAGGGGGCTACATGCCCTGTACGATGTCCTGGGGAGTGCAAGGCCACAGTCTCTCAAGTGGGTGGTTTGCCCACTGTTTGGTCCTGGGGGTGCAAGGCAACAGTCTCTCAAGTGGGTGGTTTGCCCACTGCTTGGTCCTGGGGAGTGCATGTCCACAGTCTCTCAAGTGGGTGGTTTGCCCACTGCTTGGTCCTGGGGAGTGCAAGGCCACAGTCTCTCTAGTTGGTAGTTTGCCCACTGCTTGGTCCTGGGGAGTGCAAAGCCACAGTCTCTCTAGTGGATGGCTTTTTTCACTGGTTCTGGAAGGGACCTTGTGCCCTGTGTGCTTCATCCTGGCAAGGAGGGGGTGAGTGGATGCCTTCTTCCACTGGTTCTGGAGGGGGCTTTGTGCCCACTGTGCTTCATCCTGGCAAGGATGGAGTGAGTGGATGGCTTCTTCCACTGGTTCTGGAGGGGGCTTTGTGCCCAGTGTGCTTCATCCTGGCAAGGATGCGGTGAGTAGATGGCTTCTTCCACTGGTTCTGGAGGGGGCTTTGTGCTGAGTGATGCTGATCTTGGAGACTGCAAGGTCACACTCTTGCACACCCACAGGATTTGCACGGTCCAGGACGCACTACAGTCCATGGAGGCAGGACTACACACTGCCCGCCGGCGGTGACGGCTGCTCAGTGGTGACAGTAGCAGGGCTGGTGTCAGGTCTGGCAGTGGTGGGGGGAGGCTCCTGCTCGTCCCCTGCAGCCTCAGATGGCTGCCCACTGGGGCTGCTGGCGGTGCTGGCAGTGGTGAGTGGGGGCTCCTGCCCGTCCCTTGCAGCCTTGGATGGCTGCCCACTGGGGCTGCTGCTTCTGGTGGCGGTGCTGGTGCTGGTGGTGGTGCTGTTGTCGGGAATACCAGTGGTGGGGGGAGGCTCCTGCCCATCCCCTGCAGCCACAGATGGCTGCCCACTGGGGCTGCTGCTGCCAGTGGCGGTGGTGATGGCGGTGCTTCTGCTGAGAATGCCAGTGATGGGGGGGAGACTCCAGCCCTTCCCCTGCAGCCTCGGACGGCTAAACCGCCGTGGTTACTGGTGGGGGCTCAGAATGAGCACCAGGCCTCCCATCCTTTCTTCCTGCCTGCAGGGGCAGGCCCCTTGCCCTTCCCAGCTGGTGGTGCCTCTTTGACCTTCACTTTGGCAGCTGGTGGTGCCTCCTTGCCCTTGGCAGCTGGTGGTGCCTCCTTGCCCTTCACCTTGGCAGCTGGTGGTGCCTCCTTGCCCTTCACCTTGGCAGCTGGTGGTGCCTCCTTGCTCTTGCCCTTGGCAGCTGGTGGTGCCTCATTGCCCTTCACCTTGGCAGCTGGTGGTGCCTCCTTGCTCTTGCCCTTGGCAGCTGGTGGTGCCTCCTTGCCCTTCACCTTGGCAGCTGGAGCAGGCACACTGTCAGTGCTGGTGGCTGGTTCCCTGGAGCCTCTCCCACCTGCAGTAGCTGCCAACACTACTGTGGCCGTGGACTGGGTGGCTGAGGTGCTCGCCTGGGTTCTGACCACCCTGGTCCGACATGAAGGGGGAGGGGTAGGGGTAGGGAAGAAGTCAACGGCGGAGAGGAAAAGCTTCTTAGGCTCACCGGGGCGGGAAGAGGGTGAATGTTTGGGAGTGGAGGTAGAGGGAGTGGTTGTTGGAGGTGTCTGCTGTGTTTGGGTGCAGGTGCATGGGCTGGATGCTGTTCTGAGGTGGATAGCTGTTGGGTGTCTGAGTGCTTGCATTTGTGTACTTTGGGAGGAGGGAGCACAGACACAGTGGGAGAGGACACAGGGGACGTGTGCATGGATGTGGGGGTGGTGACTGCCAGTGAGGGCTGTGTAGTGATGGGCGTGATGGAGATGGCTGCTATGGATGAGGATGTAGTGCATGCAGGTGTGAGTAGAGATGCTACTGGGAGAGTGGTGGATGACAAGGAGGAGGGGGATACAGTGGAAGCAGTGTATGTTGGTGTGTCTATATCTGGATGGTGTTTGTGTGAGTGCCTGTGTGATGATGTGTGGTGCTTGTGTTTGCCTGAGCCCCTCCTGTGTGTTGTCTTGGGTGCATGCTGGTCTGAATGTGTGCTTGGGATAGTTTGGGGTTGAGGGGAATGGGACTGGGCAGAGGAAGTTTGAGGGGGGAGGGTAGAAACAGGGACAATGGCTGCCATCTGGGAGGAGGTCAGAGCCTAGATTGATCTCTGTTGGGCCGCCATGCCAAAGTGAATGCCCTCCAGGAATGCATTTGTTTGTTGCAAATGGCCTGCCAGGCCCCGGTTGGTATTCATTATGGTTGACTGCCCAACAGAGATGGATCTCAGGAGGTAAATAGCCTCCTCACTAAGGGCAGCAGGGCTAACCGGGACAGGGCCTGAGGTGCCTGGGGCGAAGGAGATGCCCACCCTCCAGGGTGAGCGGGCCCGGGAAATTCGCTGAGGGGCTGCTGAGAGGGCGGTGCTGGTACAGGGGTGCCGGCTGTACCTGGAGTTGGGGTGGCAACAGAGGTGACCGCCACCACCAGGGAGCTTCCATCGGAGGAGGTATCACTGTCAGAACTGTCCCATCCAGTCTCCGCCGTGGTGCTCCCCTCATGCTCCGTCCCACTGGTACCCTCACCATCTGTGGATTCGGCCTCCGGTGCCATGTGGGATGCAGCTCCCTCCGTCGCCAGTGCCTCTGCTCCTCTGCCAGATAATACTAATGCACAGAAGGACAGAGTGACAAAACAAAAAGGGGGGGGAGACAAATGATACACTTGGTCAATGGCTGTACCAACACCACAGTTGGCGTACACAGCACCCTCACATAGGGAACAGGCCTACGCACTATGCAATGCACAACCAGTCACAATGCTAGTCACCAGCCCAACATGGGTCCTACCCTGCAAAGGAGCACCCACAGGCCCACATCCCCCACCTGGAGACCACCCTCCAGCTGCAAGCAGTATATTGGGAAACTGTACTCACTCCAGCTCCGGAGAGGCCACCGCCAGTGTGCGGGCCATCAGGAGGGTCAGGGTTCGACGGGCACCCCTTCCTCGTTGGAAGGCCATCCCCAGCTGGGCCTCCGCCGTCCTCCGTGCCCAGCATCTCAGGTCCTCCCATTATTTGCGACAGTGGGTTCTCCGCCTGTCGTAGACCCGCAAGGTCCACAGGTCCTTGGCAATGGCACGCCATATACCCTTTTTCTGATGGGCGCTGACCTGCAATCAATCAATCAATCAATCAATCATTTGTAAAGCGCGCTACTCACCCGCTAGGGTCTCAAGGTGCTGGGGGGGGGGGGGATTGCTAATGCTTGAATAACCAGGTCTTGAGGCATTTCCTGAAGGTCAGGGAGTCTGGGTCTCGGCTGCCTTCCGCAATGGTGCACAACGTCAGCGGAATTACCTCATTTCCACCTGTCCATCCACAAAGGACAGGCGGACGCCATTTTAGTGGGGGGCAGGCCATGGCACCTAACTGCGTCACAGTACACATAGGCACCATTTGGACCTATCCAACAACATACTGTTTCAGTCACAACATGCAATGCAGTGTACAGTTTGGAAATGTGGAATACTGACCAGCCGCTCCCCGTTTTGCCCCCTAGATTACAATCGATGAGGATGAGTTGGAGATGGAGACATCCCCCCTGTGTACAGACCCCTGGTGGACTGGCAACAGTGGAGGACAGGCACATTATCCTCACCTGCAGACTTGACAGGGCCACAATCACAGAGTAGTGTGCCCAATTGGAGCTAGACCTGATATCTGCTATCTGTCACCCCCACTGGGATCCCCCCTCTTGTGCACGTCCTATCTGTACTACATTTCTTGGCAACTGGTTCTTTCCAAGTGACAGTGGGCTTGGCAGCAGGAATGTCACAGCCAATGTTCTCAATAGTGCTGGCCAGAGTGTTGTTTGTCCTGATGAAACACATGCAGAGCTACATCGTTTTCCCCCACGTTGAGGATTTGGCCACGGTGAAAGCTGACTTCTATGCAATGGGACATATTTTCAATATTATTAGGGCTATTAATAGGACACATATTGCATTTGTCCTCCCTGGGGAAATGAACAGGTGTTCAGAAATCAAAAGAGCTTTCACTCGATGAATGTGCAGATAGTGTGCCTGGCGGACCAGTACATCTCCCATGTCAATGCAAAGTATCCTGGGTCTGTGCATGATGCCTTTATCCTGAGGAATAGCAGCGTTCCATATGTGATGGCTCAACTCCAGAGGCCAGTGGCTAATAGGTGAGCCCATGGTTCCCACTGAGTATATGTTGGTGTATGGGTATGGTGTGGGCCCTGAGGGTTAGTGTTTGGATAACAGGTATCCCTCGATATTTGCAGGTGACTCTGGCTACCCCAACCTCTCATGGCTACTGACCCATGTGAGGAATCCCAGGACAAGGGCAGAGGAACGTTACAATGAGGCACATGGGCGAACAAGAAAAATTATGGAGAGGACATTAGGCCTCCTGAAGGCCAGATTTTGGTGCCTCCATCTTACAGGTTCCCTGTGCTACTCAGCCAAGAAGGTCTGCCAGATCATCGAGGCATTCTGTATGTTGCACAACCTTGCCTTGAGACGCCAGGTGCCTTTTCTGCAGGAGGATGAGGCTGTGGGTGTGGTGTGTGTATGGGTATCAGGTGTGTGTTCTTCTGATTGACCAATGTGGTGTTGTTTTGTTTGTGTGTGTCCATTTTGAGCGCAGCAGTATGTACTGCCAATGGTTTACCGCGGTTGAATGTCCGCCGCAGTGATTCGTGGGCCATAATGCTGTGGGCATAGTTCTGTTGGCTTAATGGCGTGGGTTTTGGTACCGCCAGTTTATCATTGACCTTTGGGCCGGCGGGCTTCTGTGTGTGGCTGTATAGTGACGGATTGCTATGTGTGTTCATAATATGGGTAGCGGTAATCCGCCGTGCCGGCGGTATGTTGGCGGCGGTCAGCATGGCAGTAAGCGGAACTTACCGCCACTGTCATAATGAGGGCCATAGTGTTGTAGCATTCAGTGGAGTGACTTAAAGTGTAATACTGTGTACTTTAGTAGCATACAGTGGAGTGGCATACAGTGAAGTGGTTTAGACTGGAGTGGTGTAGTGTGGTGTGGGGTCGAGTGTAATAGCATACAGTGGAGTGGCATACAACCGAGTGGGGAAGAGTGGAATACCATACAGCAGAGGTGCATACAATGAAGTTGTGTACAGTGTAATAACAATAATGGAGTGGCATAGAGTGGAATAGCATGGACTGCAGTACAATGGAGTTGCCTAGAGTGGATTAGCATAGAGTGGAATAGTAGAGAGTAGAATAGTGTATAGTGGCTTACAGTGGAGTGGTGTAGACTGGAACAGTATACAGTGGCGTGGGGTGGAGTGAAATAGCCTATAGTGGAGTGGCATAGAGTTGAGTGACGTCAAATGGACTAGCGTAGAATGTAGTGGTGTAGAGTGAGTGGTATACACTGGATTGGGGTAGAGTGTAATAGCATACAGTGGATTGGTGTACAGTGGTGTGGCATCCAAAAGAATAGCGTAGAATGGAGTGGTGTAGAGTTGGCTGGCATACACTGGAGCAATGTAGAGTGGAGTAGCATACACTGGAGTGGCATGCACTGGAATATCAGAGTCGAGTGGCATACAGTGGAATGGCATAGAGTGGAATAGCATATACTGGAGTAACATATAGTGACATGGCATACAGAGAATTGGTGTACACTGAAGAGGTGTAGAGTGGAGTTGCATACAGTGCAATAATGCAAAGTGGACTGGCTTAGAGTGGAGTTGTCTACAGCGTAATAGTGTAGAGTGGAGTGGCGTAGAGCGGAGTGTTGTACAGTGGAGTGGAGTTGAGTGTAATAGTGTATAGTGAAGTAGCATATAGTGGAGTGGCGTATATTGGAGTGGTGTAGACTGTAATGGCATACAGTGGCGTGGGCTAGAGAGTAATAGCTTACTGTGGAGTGCTGTACAATGGAGTGGGGTCCAATTGAATAGTGTAGAATAACAAGGAATAGAGTGTCATACACTGGAGTGGCATGGAGTGGAGTAGTGTATATCGGAATGGCATACAGTGGAATAGTATAGAGTGCAGTGTTGTAGAGTGGAGTGGCATACAGTGTAATAGAGTAAAGTGGAGTGGCGCACGGTAATAATGCCTAGAGTGGAATAGAGTACAGTGGAGTGGCATACACTGGAGTAGCGTACAGTGGCGTTGCATACAGTGTAATAGAGTGAAGTGGCATAGAGTGGAGTCTCGTACAGTGGAAAGGGGTAGAGTGGAATGGCATAAAGTGGAATAGCTTATAGTGAAGTGGCTAGAGTGGAGTGGCACACAAATGTATATGAAATCTAGCAGAAATGTAGATTATGGTGTGCAGAGTAATGCAAAACAGCGAATTGAGCTGCCTTACATTTCTCCAGAATAACCAATCAATGCATGGCCATACATGGTGGCATTGCATTCCTTTGTAAATCTGACTTAAGTTTTGGATTGCCCATGAGAAACCATGAGCAATGCAGGGGTATCACAATTCAATAATATTGCAAGGCCTTAGTTATATCTTGCGCGATGGTATACTGTGATAACTTTGCAGTATACTGTGGTACTTGGTGATGACAAGTCAGTATATAATTGGATAATGGTTGTTTTTTGAGAATGAAAAGGCAGCCATATTGTTTTTACTACAATTTGTTTGGTTCAGTGTTAGGGCCTTATATATAGGTAAGTAGTAGGTCCCTACCTATCACCATTTTCTTAAAGTGGTAATAGGTCAGAAATTTATTTATTTTGTTTATATATTTTTAAATAAGTTTACTTCCATGTACCTCAGTACTTTCACAAAATGTTGTGAAATTTCGCAAAAAAGTGCAGTGACAGATGTCACTAGGTTTAAATGCCTTATAGTTTAAAAAACTTACCCTACTTAACTTCAATACCTAAAAAGCATAATCTCTGCACCATAATGTATAATTCTCAGAGTCATTCCCACCGAAATCAAGGACAGAGGCTGAAACATCGGTATCATAGCCCGAATATCCTGGAGTGGCTTTTCGGGAGGAAATGCCAGAAAGTGCACTGTATCCAGAACAGCTGGGAGCGTCTGAGAAGGAGTCAGGTGTGACTTCGGCATGTTGATAGTGAACACCAGTGAATGCAAAGGGTTCGCCTTAGTCTGGAGGTGGGAGATGACTGTCTGGGGCGAGTTCACCTTTACCAGCCAGCCGTCGAGGTAGGGGAAGTCTGGGACCCCTAACCTGCACAGATGAGCTGCCACCACTACCATCACATTCTTGAACACCTGAGGGGCACTGTTAAGGCCAAAGGGGAGCACGGTAAACTGAAAGTGCTTGTGACCTACCACGATTCGTAGGTAACGTCTATGGGCGGCAGGACGGGAATGTGCCAGTATGCAGTCTTGCAAGTCCAACTCTACCATCCAGTCTTCGGGATCCAGGGCAGATAGGACTGGAGCCAATGTCAACATTTTGAACTTCTCCTTTTTTAGGAAGAGATCGAGAGACCGAATATCTAATATAGGCCCAATACCTTTGTCCTTTTTTGGAACCAGAAAGTAGTGGGAATAGCAACCACAACCTACTTCTGGCAACGGAACCCTCTCTATAGCTCCTTTGGCCAAAACTGCTTGGAAGCGCCATATGATTCTCCAACATCTGATTGTATGAAGGTGGCATGGCTGGAGGAGATGTCTCGAAGGGGAGGGAGTAGCCCCTTCAGACAATTTGGAGGACCCACCTGTCTGAGGTAATGGATTGAAATTGGGGCAGGTGATGGCGTATCCTGTCAACCACTGGCTCCTGATGTACACGTGGACTAGGAAGGCTTGGAGGCTGAAGAGGGTGCGGGCCGGACTTTGCAACCCACTGGCTCCCTAATCCCTGGAAGCGTGGGATCCCGCATCCGCCGCCGCGCAGGGGCTGTACAGCATGCATGGGTTGGTGGCCAGGGGAAAAAGGACGCGGTTGAGTGCCCCTTCCGTAGCCACGAAAGGGGTGAAAGGCGGACTGCTGGGGTCTAGGTGCGGGCCATGGCTCGGGAATCCTTGAAACGCTTGAGCGCCGAGTCCGCCTTGTCTCCGAAGAGACGTATGCCATCAAAGGGCATGTCCATCAAGGATTGCTGGACATCCTCTGAAAAGCCAGATGTTCTCAGCCAGGCGCGGCGTCTCAATGCCACCATCGATGCAACTGATCTGCCCGGAGAGTCAGTCGTATCCAGTCCACAAAGATCATGAACCTAGCTGCATCCCTCCCATCTGTTACAGCTTGGGAAAGGACAGTCCGGGCCACCTCCGGAACTGCAGGCAGCACTTGCGCGACCGTATTCCAGAGAGTATGGGAATAGTGGCCCAAAAGGCATGCAGTGTTCATGGACAGCAGCGCTAGACTGTTAGAAGAAAACAACTTCCAGTCGTTTTGATTCCCTCTCCGGGGGTGGGCAGGGAATGTGCCAGATGAAGAAGAAGCCTGCATGACAAAGCTCTCAGGTGTGGGGTGTTGGGTCTGGAATTTTGGGTCTGACGGCACAGGCCGATGGCAGCGGGCAATCGTCCTATTCACAGGAGCCCCTGCGCTGGGTCTGGACCAAGTACCCAAAAGGACATCTGTCAGTGCTTCATTAAACGGTAGAAGGGGCACGGAAGAGGAAGACCCCAGCTGTAGCACGTCGGTTATGATGTTAGGTCTAACCTCCACTGAAGGTAGCTCGAGGTCCAGGACCTCTTCCGCCCTTCTCACCACCATAGAATAAGAAGCACGCTAGGAGGAGAGAACATACCAGTGTCAGGGGAGGTATTTAGACCACTGGCATCACCCAAATCCTGCACCCAGTCCATTTGGGGGTCAAGCTGGTATTCTAAAGGGTCCAGCATCCCCTCCATACTCTGCCTGTAGCCATACCCACAAGAGTAAAGGGTCTGGATCAACCCTGGGCCCAGGAGAGCCCATAGAGAACAAAATCGGCATCGATCAACGTCATTCTGGCTCCGGGTCATGAGGATGGGATCGACGTCGATTGTGGGCCCAACCGACGTCAGGAGCGTCAATGTCTGACCCGACACCGGGGAAGGTCACTGTGGCACAACCGGCATCGGGACGGATCCGCGATTGGATATGGAGGGGCCCGCTAGAGCAGTGGCCGAAGCCGACGGCTTTGAAACCGAGGGGACCCCAACCGACTCACCTGTGCCCGAAGGCACCGAAGGTGGGTCTGACGGCCCAAAAATGAGGCACATGGCCTCGTAAAATTTCTTTAGTTGGGCAGGGGTGGTTTCGGCTCCCGGGAAGTCGGGGAAGCGCAAACCGACCCAGAGGAAGGCTCTGTTGACGGAGGCCTAGAGCGTTGACGCTCCTCCCGCGTTGTATTATCCGATCGACGGGGTGAAGTCGAAGAACGCTTGTCTTTCTTTGACTTCTTCTTTTTGTGACCCGAATGTCCCGAAGACTTGGAGGACGAGGAGTGGTGGTGACTCCGCGGCCAGCCTCGAGACCTTCCTCTCGAACGGGAATGGGAGCGCAGCAGAGTCGAGTGCCAGGCCGCCATGAGCTTTAGGGACCGCTCCCTCAAAGCTTTCGGGTTGATGGCCCGACACTCGGAGCATAACTTCGGGTCGTGATCGTGCTCCAGGCACCAAAGTCTTGCGGGACATCCCTTGACACATCCACAAACTCGTCAAAAATGTCGACAAAAGTGTTGACGTAGTCAAAAAATTGACTGAGGTAGCTCTTCTCCGGATCTGCGCTTAGGCTGGTGCGGAAAGAAAAGAACTGACGTCAGCACGCAGGGGTGGTGCATATATAAGACTGCGACATCATCACACGTCAATAACGCCCACGGAGTAGACCGACACCACCTGACGGTGCGCAGAGGTACTGCTTGAAGAAAAATCTCCGGATCCAGTCTGACGCCTGGGGAAATTCAAAGGTAAGGAATCTGCAACTAGAAGTCTCTATCAGATACATATTTTGGGATGCCCCTTGCACCCCGGTAACAATTCACCCCAAAAATGTACTTCATCTCAAAAAGTAGAAAATGCTACAGATCTGGAATTTTTTTTGGTGATTCATTAAACAAGTGGAAAGTTAGTAGAGAGGTAATATCCAAGGAATTCCTATCTTTGGAAATGCTAACTATAACTACAGAGTGGCAATCAGATTTAATGTGATTTCTTTTTTCATCTATTGTATTTGTAATGTATTTGTTTATTGGTTTATATAATCATGTGACCATAAATGTGTCTTTTAGTTGTTCGTGTAGTATTTCTGAAACTTACATTTGCAGTCTAGTTTATTCCTTGAGCTTCCTTGCTACTGTTAGTAGGATTATGCTACATGTGAAGGCCAAAGTAAATGAAAAGCAATCATTGTTGTAATTATAAAAATTGTTATTATTTTTTTTTTTTCCTAGTGACCAATTATCATCACCTTCAAATAGTAGTTTGTGTGGCTCACTGCTAGGGCAATTTTTCATTTTGTTGCACAAGGTGCATAAGAAAGATGTTTGTTTGGCTTGTTGGGCCACTTTTATTTTGAGAGCCAGAGAGCATGCAAAGAAAATGAATGTAGATTAAGATCTATTCTATTTGTTATGTATTTCTTTATAGGTTTCCATTAGCATGTGATAATGAATGGGTCTTTCAGTTGTTCATGTCGCAAATCTGAAACTTCACATATAAAGTCTAGTGTATTTTTTGGGCTTCCTATTGTACTACAAGGCATCATTAAGATGAAAAACCTTGTAACTTGCCATTTGCTTATTCTGTGTGCTTGCAGTACCCTCAGAGAATTATCTGTGCACCCTAATATCTAATAATGCCACATTACATTAAAATACACCTGACTGTTTTTGTGCTATGTGAAATACAAAAGTCTATAGATACTTGTATTAGATTTGAAGTTTGTTTTGGGACCCTCTTTCTTTTCTCTGCTCTCCCTTGACCAAACGCAGCAAAGCGTTCAGTCCTCCCAAAGTGAAACGGGGGCAGCAAGTCTGCAAAGTTTCACGGACATTCATCAAATGAGTGCAAAGTTATAAAGGGGAAAATCATAAAAAGCCTATCTCTGATCAGAGTGGCTACAGCCACACTGTAATATGTACAAATATATGCAGAGAGAGAGAAGTGAAATGTATAATTGAACATTTTAAAAATAAATGTGTTAATCCACAAATATTTATAATTTTCTAAACAGTCTGGACCCCCTGAGTAGAAATTGTGGACCCCTGTATTAGACCTCAAGTTGAACTCATTAATTTTGACAGCATTCTTCAAATATAAATTCTAAACTTTTGTAAAAAAAGATCTTTGAAGATGCTTATCTAAATCAATCACTCAATTAATCAATGAACAAGTGTAACCACCGCACTCATATAGCGTATTGCTCAGATATGGTACATAAAATTCTGAAACATAGTAAATTTATAAGAAAATCATTTAAGGTCCATTCTCGTGTTCCAGTAGTTCCTTTATTCGGATTGTTGATCCAGAGTATGTGCACACAAGGCACAGCCAACACGTGTTTCGTCACACTTCTGACTTTATCAAGGCTGCAAAATACATACAGTAATGAGTTACGTGGAATGTATACGTAAGCGGAACATTTGGTAATTAAAATATTTTTTTTTTTAAAAAGGCGACCAAAGGTGCAACTGTGTAAATGACATGGCATAATCCAAGCGTGTATGTGAGTGATATATCAAACCAACATAATAACATCAGTTTAAATGTCAAAACCCAGCATGTGGAGACCAAAAATAATATTCATGCCTCTTGAAGTGATAAGTGAAACCGTCAGCACCGAAACATGTGTATAAACCTAAGTTAAGTAGAACAGATGGACCCAAGCAAGACAAGGAGAAGTTAAACATAAATCCATACAGGGTAAATGTAGATATAAGAGACGCCTACCTATAGAGGTTGTGACTGAGGCAGTAACTCCCAGTGTGACATAAGGGACATCTCTGGGGAATGCTGTAGTGGATAGCGTCAAATATAAATTTGCATCTTCAGTAGAATCCGGAGGTATGGTGGAAAAACCCTTGCAAGTAAGCACAGGGCATAAACTGTAAAACACCACAATATTTAAGGGGAGGCATGGACCTTGGTAAGTCCTAAAGGAAGGAAAGGTAAGTATGAAAAACGGTTGTCAAGTCAAAGGTCGTGTTCACGCGAGATGAAGGGCAGCAAAGTGTAAGTGATAGTGAACCGACAAGCAACAGGAATAGGTGAAAGAAAGTAGAACGGTGCACCAAACGTAGTCAGGCGTGTATTCGTAGAAAGGCATAAAGAACAGTAATGTACATGCAAATCGGCGCCAGAGCACATAGTAGTAAGCCAAGCATGCATGTAACTGGAAAGTAAACAGTGTATGGAAGCGCGAGTAATGACGAGGTATGGTACAGTTAGGCAAGTGAAACAAAACCAGTGGGGTATGACATATTGAAAAGGGCACTAAGAATAGTGATTATCGTGTGCAAACGGAGCCCAGGCGTGTATAAGTGTATAAGCTGAAGCATAAGCTTGAGTGGGTCTAGTCCTGACGAATACGGTGCAAGTAGTGGCAAATTAGCGATCGTTACCCAACCCAGCCACGTTGGTTAGGCGTGGTGACTCATAATAACATTGGGATCTTAGTTAGAGAGAAGCCGGAGGTGCATATGGGACCCTAAGTGGGTGCACATGTACAAACCGAACGGTGCCGGCGCACAAGAGTCAACTAGCAAAGGGTTGGGAGAGCGAGGGCCAGTAATTAATACCAAGTGAGAAAAGGATGGAAAGGTCAGACCCATTTATATTGTAAAATAACTGCCTGACCCGATATTATAGATGCGCAGGTGAAAAACGTACCGGGAATGTGCACGGGTCAGGGTCTGTCCGTGAAATGAGTCGCTGATACGTGGTGAGTCAGCTGTGGTTAAATGGAGGTATAATTAAGCGTCACAAGAGGGGGGGCCAGAGAGGTAGCCCGGAACCCCAAAAACTGTGAGGGAAGTAAACGGCGGCCATATTGGGGGAACACTACAATACGGTGTAGTAACTAGTAGTAAAAAAAAGAAACGGAAGGAGTCCTAAAGTCGAGCCAAGTTAACTATTCAACTATGGGGAGATGATCGAGTAGAAAGGCAAACTGAAGCAAAACCCCTAATAGTGATGTGTAGCATGTAGAGTAATATCTATAACCTACAGAAAAAAACGTCATAGTAACAATTGATCTCAGTGAGATACTGTAACTGCACTTCAAAGAAGGAGGCACATGTACATTGCATATAGTAAAGATACAAGCGTACATAATAATAATCAAAAAGATGATTGTGGAGGAACAATACATATTGTATCAAATCACTGCATATTAGTGATGCAATCAGCAAAGCAGGCAAATGTGGGTATCAACTCAATATAGAGACCAAGCAATAGGTACAGCAATAGATCAAATTCGACATACGCTGGAAAAACATTGGTATAGCAAAAGTAGACGTGTGGAAATTAATGGTAGGGAACAGTAGAGATGGATATTGTAACATAACACGATATACATTAGTATTGAAGGTGCAGAAAAACGTCTGTAGTGTGTACACAGATAAAAAGTGAACAACAATAATGCATATGTACAAAAGAGAAAACATCGCAACTGGTCAGAGTTGGATGGAGACAGTTCGGATAATGCGCAGTCTTTATTAGAATTAGGTAAGGAAAACATATAGTTCATTGTCCGTATTGAGACCTTTATCAACAGCCCGTAGCTGAAGAATCCATCTTGCCTCGCATTTACATAGTTCCTTAGTCTTGTTTCCACCCCTGGGAGATGGAGCAATGTGT
Source organism: Pleurodeles waltl (assembly GCF_031143425.1). NCBI lineage: Eukaryota > Metazoa > Chordata > Amphibia > Caudata > Salamandridae > Pleurodeles > Pleurodeles waltl. Next base: position 725,526,115 of record NC_090443.1, read on the forward strand.
TTGAGGCCGAATAATCTAATCCTATGGATGTCCGACTCCTCGTGTGTGGATGCAAAGTGTGCAGCTAGCGGATAGTTAGGTGTGATGTTCCTGACTGCCCTAATATGTTCCTGTATCCTTTCTTTCAGAGGGCGTATGGTGCTGCCACGTATATAAGACCACACACATAAATGATGACATACACAGTGTATCTGGTGTTGCAATTAATGAATTCCTTTACAACAAATGTGGTTGCAGTGTTGTAAGAGAAAGATGTAGTCTTATTTAGTGGGAATTGGCAGGAGATGCAATTCCCACATTTAAAGAAACCAGACGGTTTGCTAGGTAGCCACATTGTTGAGGAAGAGGAGGGGGTGCTAGAAAACCAGGGCATAGAAAGTTTCGTAGTGTGCGTCCTCTGCTGGGGGTGGATGGATGGTGATCGTCCAATGAGCGTACCTAGTTTGGAGTCCAACAATAATTAGTGCCAATGTTTTTTTAGTATTTGAAAAACCACCCCACTGACCGGACTGTATTTGGTAATGAAGGAGATCTTATCCCTTGGGGCCCTGTTGGGTTTTTTCCGGCCTCTGATAAGTAGAGTGTCTCGTTGTTTAGAACGTACACGGTTGAGGGCTGAGTCAATGGTAGTCCGTGCATAGCTTCGGTTTAAAAATCATTTGGTCAGTAGGTCAATTTCCTGTTTGAATATGTCATCGTCACTGCAGTTACGTCTGGTCCTGATAATTTCCCCATAGGGAATTGCTCTGATCTGGGAGCTGGGGTGTGCACTGTTGGCATGTAGGATGGAATTGCATGCAGTCGGTTTCCTAAACATCCGTGATGAAATTTTATTACCTGAAATTTATAAGAGCAGATCCAGGAATTCAATGTGATCTTTATCTGTCTTGTGGGTGAAGGTCAAATTATAGTTGTTAGTGTTCATGTGTTTCAAGAGTTCATCTAAGTCATGTTCGTTACCGGTCCAGATAGCCAGGATGTCGTCGATGTATCAACCCCAAAATAGAATGTGTTTAGTAATGCTATTAGGGCAGTTGAGCCAGAGATGGTATTTTTCAAATTGGCCGATGTAAAGGTTGGCATATGAGGGCGAGAATTTGGAGAACATTGCGACCCCCTGGGATTGTCTACACCAAATTCTTTCATGCAAAAAAACGTCGTTGATCAAGACAAGTTTGGTCAGGTCTATTAGCAGTTTAGTGTGTTCGTATAAAGTGACGTCCCTGCAAGAGAGAGCTAGGATTAAGGAATCTAAACCCCGTTCAAGAGGTATAGATGTGTAGAGGGAGTTCACATCTAAGGTGACAAAATCAATCAATCAGTGATTTGTAAAGCGTTACTAATCACCCATAAGGTCTCAAGGGACTGTTTGTGGGCATGCTGCTCAGTCGAAGAGCCAGGTATTGAGGTCCTTCCTGAACTGCTTCAGTGATGCGGTCTGCCTGAGCTTGAGAGGTAGCCTGTTTCATGTCTGGGCTGCAAGGTAGGAAAAGGATCTTCCTCCTGCTGTGCTTTTCCAGATCTTGGGAACGCTGCAAGGGTAAGCTTGGAAGAACGGAGATGCCTGTTGGATACGTAGAAGGCGAAGTGGTGGTTGAGGAATGCCGTCCTATGTGGTGCAGTGCCTTGTACGTGTGGATCACAAGTTTGTATGTGATGCACTTGTTGACTGGAAGCCAATGTAGGTCTCTGAGGTGGGAGGAGATGTGGCTGTGTCGGGGGATGTCCAGGAACAGTCTGGCCGCTGCATTCTGGATTCTTTGTAGTCTTGATTTGTGGATCTACACATCCACATCATAGACGCTCATCAGCATTTCTCAGGTTTCCTGCGGGAGAATGACAACTCGCCCTATAAAGTCCTTTCTTTTGGACTCAAGACAGCACCAAAGGTATGCACGAAGTTTCTAGCTCCTACACTTGCCCTTCTGCACACCAGATCCATACAAATACAACCCTTTGTCGATGATCTCCGGTCCAGGCCTCATCATCTGCCCAGCATCTAAAAGACTTAGAGATGGCGGTTGAAAGTCTCAAATCCAGCCAGTGCAGAGCCTAGTAGTGTATCTGGCCTTGGCTCAGGAAAGATACAGGCATGGTATTTATCCAAAAGTCAATCAGAATCAGACTATTGCTTCATCTTCAACATCTGCTATTGAAGACCTTGGCTACAGCCTTGGAACAGCTTCAAGTTCAGGGATAGATGGTGAGTAGAAACTTGAAGGGATTCTTCTTCCCTAGTGTATGTGTAAAGAGTATGATTCATTTTCTCGTTTCTTTTTGTATTTACTTCAGATGGCAACCCTGTTTGTTATTCCATGGACTTTAAAACACCTGGGTCAAATAGAAAAACTACATTCTTTATCACTGGTAAAGAAGTTACTTACCTTCGGTAATGCCTTATCTGCCTCTTTCTAGCTGCAGAGTCCTTACCTTAGAATATCCCAAGAAGTCAAACTGGATCTGGAAGATTTTTGAGCAGTACCCATGCGAACCGGTAGGTGGTGTCGTACGGCTCTGCATTAGGATCATCAGTGCAGGAAGTGATGTGCACAACACCTATATAGACGCCACCCCAGTGCACTGACATCAGTTACTTTTGCCACTTTCCTTGCCAGGAGTGTAAAGCCACGATGAGGACTGACCACTGGTGTGGAAAAACTAAGACCCTGAGGAGGGTGACCCTGATACTACAATTGGCTCGGAGAGCGGGGTGAATGGGAGGGTTGGTAAGGAATCTGTGGCTAGATAGAGTCTGTACCAGATAAGGATAAGTAATTGTAGATCTGATAGTGACTTCTTGTCACAGATTCCTTCTCTTAGAATAGATACTAAGCAATGCCTTCTCCGGAGGTGAATGTACAAAGCCATTTTAAATCAAAAAGTCTGGTAGGACTGAACAGGAGAAGTGCCCAATGTGACTGACCTGACTGTCCAGACAGTAGTGTTTGGTAAATGTGTACATGGAAGCTCATATTGCTGCCTAACAGATATCAGGACAGGGACTCCATGGTGATATGAGGTCAAACAACCTGAAATCCAGGATATTCAGGCTGAAACATCGCTATCACAGCCTAAATATACTGGACTCCAAGGTCAGGAAGAGAGGCTTGAAACTATACTGTTTCCTGAACAGTTCTGATGAGAGGGAATGTCTAAGAGGGACTCAGGTGTGTCTTCGGCACATTGATAGTGAACCCCAGAGCATGCAGATTGTTTGCCATAGTCTATAGATGGGAGACGATTCTCCTAACAAGGGAATCCTTAGGATTTTTTTAAAAAGAACTCTAAACCACTAGCGTTTCCACCAGTGGCATGCTTCATCATCAGGTTCTCACGTAAAACACCTAGACCCTGATTTAAGAAAAGTGTTGCTGCACCTAGTGCAGCACCACTTTTCTTGGGCCCCTTAGCGCCCCCTAACACCACCATGTGTGCGCTGTATCTAAGATATGGCGCACCATAGCCGCATAGTTAGGGGAACATTTTTTACATTAGTTCAGAGCTTTGCAGGATTAGTGTTAAAAATGTGATGCTAATCCTGCAAAGCCCATTGATGCCCATTGAAAACAATGGCATGCCTCCTTTTAACGCCGGCTCTGAGCAAGCGTTAAAAGTGCCCAAAAATTGAAAAAATCTTAGATTTCTTTGCGCCATTTTCCAGCCCGCCTAATGGTGGAACATCCCCTTTCCATACATTATGCCTGGCGCAAAGAGATACAAAGTAGCGCAATGCATGCGTTCGTTAACTTGTCATGTCGATATTGGCCTCATTGCCACATTAGCATTTATAAATGATGTTAATATTGTGCCCCCTAGTGTGTCTGGGTGGGCTCAGCCTCTCAGGGGAGAGAGCACTTGCAAGGGGAATTTCCAGTGAGATCTGTCTTAGGATAATAAAATTACCGCTAGTAACAGGAACATGATTTTAAAAACAGGTGAGACGTCAATGGGGACTGAGTAGGGAACCCCCAACATCATCTGTAATAGTGGTGTACATGTTTCGGCCAGGAAACATGTAGACCTTTATTACAAATTATGTTGGGGGTTCCCTAATCAGTCCTTATTGACATCCCTCCTGTTCTTAGCCTTACCCTAGTATCAGTTAAGACTTAATTAAAATACATTTCCTAAGACATGTCCAACTGGAATTTCTTAGAAGTGCTTCCTCCCTTGAGAGGGTGAGCCCCCCCCCAGACTAATTAGGTATTCTAGGTCAAGACGCAATTATGAAGCATGCCACTAGCGTATAGGGATTAATTTAATGAGTAAGTGTTCTGAGGGTGTGACTCCCAGCTGAAGCACCTCTGTCATGACATTTGCATTGACTGCCGCTGAGGGCAGCCGAAGGTTCAAGACCTCTGCCACCCTACGCACAACCACAGCAAAAGAGGTTCCCTCCTCTTTAGCCACCATAAGAGGAGGAAGCAAGCCAGCGTCAGGCAAAGTGTCTAGTTCACTCGCCTCCACAAATTCCTCATACCAGTTGCCCTCCTCATCTAAAGGATGCTAGTAATAATAAGGGTCCTCAGACTGCTCAAGTTCCTCTTCCTCTCCAGGACTATCAAGAGTAAAACACAGCGGCTCTGCTCTGGAGAGCATGGTCCTGATTGGAAATAAGGATTTTGATGGTGCTGCCATGGGGCATAAGAAGCTCCGGGCTGGCTTCGCACCAGAGTGAGTGCCAAGGAAGGTCTCGGTTTCCTCAGCCACTCTACTCTGGATTCATCAAGGGATTTTTGGGGCTTAGCTGGTGCCGAGGGCAAACCCACTGGTGGGATCCAGTCAGTGGGACCCGTTATAAACCTGTCAGGCCAGAAGGTGCTTCAGAGTGGCAAGGCCACCTAAATAAGAGTTGTGTGGCCTCATAAAATTCTTTGAGCGGGCGGGGGTCACTCTGGATCCTAGAAAATCAGGGAATAGTGGAGTGGACCATCACTCAGAGTGCCTAAGCGCAAAGCCTGAAGTGTTAACGCTGCTGTACCTTGTCAGCCAACTTCCACAGGTGAGGTGAAGACCTCTTTGACTTCTTAGATTGTTTGTGTTTGTAGAACCTACCCGATTTCCTGATGGCTTGAAGTACGATGACAATCGGTGGGTGTGGCTCCATGAATGACCCATGGACCTTCCGCATGACTGGGATCTTGAGCGCCGTGGGGTCGACTGCTGCTGGGCCACAAGGAGCTTGAGGGATTGTTCCCTCAGTGCCCTCCAGTGCATGGCATGGCAGTCCTTACAGGCCTTGGGGTCATGCCGGCTCTCCAAGCACAACAAACATACCAAGTGTGAGTCTGTCACAGACATCTGTTTGTGATAGGCCCCACATGGCTTGCAACCAGACAGTTTCTTGGGTGACATCCTCACACCAGGAGAGAAAGTTCTTAAAAAGAGCTGACAAAAGTCGGCAAAAAAGCCAGTTCAAAAAATGAGTCATTGTAGCTTTGATGGGAGCAGGGCTAGCTGGTGTGGAAAGAAAGGAACTGAAGTCAGCGCACCTGGATGGCTCCTATACAGATACCACACATGTTACTTATGGCACAGACAACGTGGAGCCAAATGATGACACCAACCTGCACATGGAGGTACTGCTCAAGAATCTTCCGGATTCAGTCTGACGCCTATGGATAAGGAATCTGCGGTTAGAAGTCTCTAGCAGATATTTTCAGTCAGAGAATTACAAGATGATGAATACAGTCTCCCAGGACATTAAGGAACATCTTCGGAGGGGGCTTTTTCCATCACCAAAGACAAGAATTAACTTCTCCATAACAAATACAATAATTCTGACAGTTTAATGGAAGCAAGCAGGTTTTGGTAGGGGACAATGCTGGGACTCAAGGCTGTTTAGGTTTGCTGCTCCACGAAGGAGACAATACAGACTTCTAACTGGAGGGAAATGATGACAGCCTGAATAGCTCTTCAGGACTTTGCAGAAAGAGTAAATGGCAAGGCAGTGGTGGTCCGGCCAGATAATATGATAATGAAAGCCTACTTGAGCTATCTATTCAATTTGAAACAGGATCTAAGATGTTGTATCTCCTAACCAATCAGATCTGCTGTTGGGCAGAGAAGAATTTACTTTGAATAAAGAAGTCCACAATCTAGAGAGATACATTGTTCACTCACATTAGCTAAGTGAAATGTTTTCATCCTTACTGGAATATTCCCTCAATCCAACAGTGTTTCAACAGATTTATCAGTGTTTCAGAGTTCTGTGAGTAGACTTCTTTCTGAATCATTTGAATTGCATCCTTCCACTGGTTTTGGTCAGGTTTCTTGACCCTCAAGCATTTGACACGGATGCTCTATTATGTGATTTTCAAATGATTGTAGTGCACACCTTTTCTCCAACACCCTTCGTTCCTCAGATACAGGCAGTAGATTCAGAGAGTCAAAATGGAATTAATTTTGATTCTGCCACATTGGCCGAGGAGACCTTGGTTATGGCTGTTATGTTTAATTTCTGTTGAGAGGGATTGGGTTATTTTTCATTATCTTGCCCATCAATGTCATCCTCTGCTGCCAATCTCTACCTACCATCTCTTCAATCTGTTTCTATGGAAGTTGACAGGTGAGGGCTTATGAATGTAGGTCTGTCTTTGCTTGTGTACATGGAAGTTACTAGTCTTCATTTAGCAAATGGTGTTGACTAATAATTCCTTTTTTTCTGTTCTGCGTGTGTTCCTGAGAATATTCAGTATTTTTGCTGAAGGGTTTTGATAAGAATTTTTCTGTGGTTACTTTGCACTTACATTAGTCGGCCATCAAAGCTTTTACATCTCCATAAACTGACTTGTCTAATGTAGAATCTCCAATTTTTAATTTGTTGAAAGGCTTTGAACTGTTAAAATGAAAGCTGAAGGAGCTATTTCACCTTTTCACTTTTCCTTTGTTTTTAGCATCATAACAAAATATTCTTTGGGAGCTCTTGGAGGAAGTGTCAGAAAATTTCCTTACCTTCAAGGCTTTTTTTCTGGTAGTGACGAACAAGTTACTTACCTTCTCTAATGCCTCATCTGGTAAAGACTCTATTTATCTGCAGATTCCTTATCTTAGAATTATTCCCAGGTGTCAGAATCGATATTGCAATGTTTTATGAGCAGTGCCCCTGCACACCCCTAAGTGGTGTTGTTCAGCTCCACGTGGTGTCGTCAGCATCATCTGTGCCTGAAGTGACATGTGGTGCCTATATAGCTACCACCCCAGTGTGCTGAGGTCAGTTTCTTTTTGTGACTTTCCACACCAGGAGCATGGAGCCACAAAGAACAGTGATCACTGGTGTGTGGAACTAGGGCCCTGACAAGGGAGCAGCCCTGTACCTGTAAATCAGTTCACAGAGCAGGTAGGATGGATGGGTCAGTAAGGAATCTGCGGCTAGATAGAGTCTACCACATAAGGTGTTATCAAAGATAAGTAACTGTGAACTTGATTCAGATTAGGAAGTCCTGCAGGACAGAAAGGGAAAAGTGCCCATTCTGATGGACCGGACTCTCCTGCCAGTAGTGCTTGGTGAACAAAAGCAGTGAAGCCAATGTTGCTGGCTGGCATATGACCAGGACAAGAACTCTGCATGCTAGCGCAGTGGTCGCAGCCTTTTTTCTCTGGTGGTATGAGCACACAAACCCTCTGGGGGCTGCTTCTTGGCCACTGCAAAGCAGGTCTTAGTAAAGAGTACAATCCTTCAGGAGATGGTTCATTTCTACATGGCATTCTTTTTTTTTGCTCTGACATATCCCTCGAAGAGTTCATTGTCCACCCAGAATTGTTTTCTGCCTTCAAGGTAGAACAAGAACGCTTTTTTTGGTTTTAGACAGTGGAGTCTCCCTTAGAGGGATGAGGCAGGGTGACAAAGGTAGGCAAAGTGATGAACTGGCCTACGTGGAACGGGGTAACCACCTTCAGCAAGAAGGAAGCTTGGCTCAAAATGACCAGTTTGTCTGAGAAGAAAGAGACATATGGAGGCTGGGAAAACAGTGCCTACAGTTCACTGACCTTCTGGGCAGGTGTAATTGCCACCAGAAAGGCCCTCTTGATAGTGAGGAACCTAAGAGGGCAGGTATGAAGCTGCTCAAAAGGAGCACACATTAGAAAGGTAAGAGCCAAGTTAAGATCCTATGGAGAGATAACGAAGGGAGATGGAGGAAATACGTGCTGTCTTTAAGGAACCTCTTTTTTTATTGGGGACCTGAAAAGGGAAGGCTGATTTTGCAGCCACAGGAAGGTGGAGATGGCAGATAAATAACCCATTAACATGCCCAAAGCAGAGCCCTGCTGGGCCAGGTTTAGGATAAACAAAAGAACTTGAGAAAGAGGTGTAGATAAAGGATCAAACTTTTTGGCTGTACACCATGCTACAAACTTGCTCCAATGGACAGTGCATACCGTCTTTGTGGAGGAATGGCAAGATAATATCACAGACTTCAGCTAGAAGGTCGAAATCTGCAACTTGTTGTCGCTCAGTCTCCACGCATGAAGGTGAAGTGTTGACATGTTCGGGTGGAGAACCTTCCCCTGCTGTTGCGACATGAGATCCTCCCGAAAAGGCAGCCTGATCGAAGGACCAATGGCCAAGCACGACAGCTCAGGATACCAGACTCTCTGAGCCCAGTCCAGAACCACAAGGATGATTTGGGTATGGTCATTCCTGATCTTCTTGAGAATTCTGAGCAACAGTGTTATGAGCGGAAAGGCGCACAGGAGGCCGGAGCTCCACTTGAGACAAAAAGCCTCTTAGAGTGGGACCCGCCTTAAAAATTCCAGTGTGCACAACTGCTGACTTTGGGTGTTCTTAGAAGAGGCAAACAGATCTAACCAAGACAATTCCTATTGCTGAAAGAGACCTTCCACCACTAGATGGAGACATCATTAATGATCTGTTAGGCATCTTTGGCTGAGTTTGTCTGCTCTGACCTTCAGTGAACCTGCCAGGTGTTGAACCACCAGGGAGGTGATCTGACATTCAAGCCATGCCCAGAGATGTATGACCTCTAGCAAAGGGTCCATAACCCTATCTTGCCCTTTTTTTGCAGTACAACATGTCGCTAGTGTTGTCCATGAACACTTACATTAGCCTTCTCTTGATTGATGTTAGGAAGGCTTTCTAATGGAGCTCCAACAAGTTGATATGGAGCCCAGATTCAGCCAAAGACCAGAGTTCTCTGATGTCCACCTCTCCCCGATGGCCTCCATGGCCCATTAGTGATGTATCTGTCCCTACTGTCAGATCTGGCTGGGAGTTTGTTAACCTCCACTGCAGATCGTTTGCAATGCCCTCCGAGATGTGGCCCATCATGGAGAGATTCCCTAAGGATGCGCCCACTGGAACTTCAGCACCATTGCAGAGCCTGTAAATGTCAGCGGGCATGTGTCACAAACAGGATGCCGGAGGCCATGAGGCACAGCACCTCAGAGTCAGTCTCACTGAAATCCAGAATAAAGGCTGTAACATCAGTATCATAGCCTGAATATCCTGAACTTGCCATTCGGGAGGACAAGCCTGAAACTGCACTGTGTCCAGAACAGCTCCAATCAAAGGCAGTATCTAAGAAGGGGTCATGGGTGGCTTTGGCAGATTGAAAGTGAACCCCTGCAAATGCAGAAGGTCCGCCATAGTCTGGAGGTGGGAGACAACCACCGGGGGTGAGCCCACCTTCAACAGCTAGTCCTCGAGAAATTGAAATATTGGTGCCCCTGATCTCTGCAGATGAGCTGCAACCACCGCCATCATCTTAGTGAACTTCCGAGGGGCAGTGGATAGGCCAAAGTGGAGCACAGTGAACTGTAAAATGCTCGGGCCTATCGTGAACCACAGGTAACGTCTGTAGGCAGGCAGTACAAGGATGTAGAAGAATGCGTCCTGTAAGTCCAACTCTAACATCCAGTCTACAGGGTCCAAGGTAGACAGAACTTGAGTGAGCGTGAGCATTCTGAATTTCTCCTTTTTCAGGAAGCATATGAGAGGCTGTAGTTTTGGATAGGAATAATAGGATAGAGCACCAGAAAGTAGTGAGAATACCAACCACAAATTCCATCTGATGCAGGCACCCTCTCTATGGCTCTCTTGACAAAAAGAGCCACACCTTCCTGGTTGAGTAATGAGAGGTGGTGCTCCGTCAGCTTCTCATCATAGGTGCCATGGGTGGAGGGGTAATCCCAAAGGGGAGAGAGTAACTGCTCTGCCTAGTGAGTCAGTCGTGTCCAACCGCAGTGTATGGTGAATTAAGCTGCCTCCCTCCCATCAGTAATAGCTTGGGAGAGTATGACTCTGGCCTCCTCTGAGACCATAGGTAGCACCAGTGCAACTGATTTCCAGAGTGAGTGGGAGTATCAGGTCAAATGGCACATGATGTTCACCGACTGCAGTGCCAGACTCGTGGAAGAAAACATCTTTCCCAAGGTATCCAGCCTCTTGGATTCCCTGTCTGGTGGAGTGGTATGGAATGCACCAGGATTTACTCTGAAAGTGGAGGCTTGAACCACCAAGCTCTCCAGGGTAGGGTGAGGAAAATAGTGTCCCGTGCGGTGGGGCAATAGTGGCAATCAACTGTCCTTTTTAACAGAAGCCCCTGTGCAGTGCTTTAGCCAGGCCCCAAGTAGGACATCCATGAGAGCTTCATTAAACAGGAGAAGCGTTTTTTAAGGGGTGACTCCCAGCTGAAGAACCTCCATCAAGACCTTCGTCTTGACAGCCACAGAGGGCCGCTGAAGGCTCAGGACCTTCGCTGATCTCCTCACCACCAAAGCAAATCAGGCTCCCTCCCCCATGGCCACAGTAGGATGAGCGACCAAGCCACTATCTGAGGAGGTGCCTAGTCCACTGACATCTGCCAAATCCTCACACCAGGTATCCTCTGTGAGATCTAGGGGCTGGTATGCATTAGGATTCAGTGGCACCTTCAGTCATACCCAAATCCTAGCCCATAGGAATCAGGCATAGGCTACGGCCTGGATGAAATGCCTCCAGTCTACACCAGAGTTGGCATCAGACAACCCCAACCAGCTTTGTGTTGGAGTCGGGTTGGAGTATGGGGGCAGCCGGTGGGTGCAGTCCTTGCTAGGGACTTTGACAGCGGGATCAACACCAGGGAAGGTAGAAGTGCCTCAACAGGTTTCTGGTCCAGATCTGTCCATGGATCCAAGGGGCCTGACTGGCACAATGGGAATGAACCTGCAAGTGAAAGACTTGTAGGGGCCCCTCCCGTGGGGCCCAAAGGTGCTCCAGCAGGGTCAGGCCACTGACCTCAAAAAGTTCACGAAGATGGGTGGGGTTTGGTCTGCTTCCTAGAAGCTTGAGGAGGTGTGAGAGAGCCCAGGCACAGGCTCAACCACGGGGTCAGGCCTCATAAGCAAACATCAACAGTAGGGCTGGCACCAGGTAAGGTTGAGGTGGCTTGACAGGCACCAGTTTGGATCTGTCCATGGTACCAAGGGGCCCGACTAGCACCTGGGAAAAACCCGCTAGTGGAAGACCCGTAGGGGCCCTTCTCGAGCCGATGGGGTCCGAAGGTACTCCAGTGGGTACAGAATGTCCAGATATGAGGTGCCTAGCCTCATAAAATTCATTAAGTTGGGCAGGGGACAGTCCGGCTCTTGGAAGCTGGAGGAGGGTTAGAGATGATTCAGGATGAGGCTCAACCGCGTGGCCAGGCCTCAAATGTTGATGTTCCCTTGTCTTGTTAGATTACTTCAATGGATAGGGTGAAGTTGAAGACCTCTTTGACTTCTTTTTGTGCTTGTGGGACTTACCCGAACTCCTGGATGACTTTGAGTGTGACGAGAAGGACTTGGAGTGGCTAGTTGGCCAATCCCTGGACCTTCCTCTTGAATGGGACAAAGACCATCACAGCGTTTGCACATGGAATGGCAAGAAGCTTGATAGAGTGCACCTTCAAGGCCTTGGGGTGCATGGCATGACAACCGATGCAAGTCTTGGTGTTGTAGTCATGCCTCGGCACTAGAGGCAGTCGAGGTGTGGGTCCATCACCAACACTGGCCGGTGACAGGTGCTATATGGCTTAAAACTAGCCTTCCTCATGGGCATCCCTGCCACACAAGGAGAAAATGTCCCAAAAATCTTCAACAAAAGGTTAAAAAAAAGGGCAGTCATAAAGTGACTCTGGGTAGCTCTTCTCCAGATCTGCACTGACTGGTGTGGAAAGAAAAGAACCAGATCCAATGAATCAATCAATCAATCAATCAATCACAATATTTATAAAGCGCGCTACGTACCCGTAAGGGTTTCAAGGCGCTGTGGGGGGGGGGTTGCTGCTATTGGTCGAAGAGCCAGGTCTTGAGGAGTCTCCTGAAGGTGAGAAGGTCCTGGGTCTGTCGCAGGGGGGTCGGGAGGGAGTTCCAGTTTTTGGCTGCGAGGTAGGAGAAGGATCTGCCGCCGGATGTCTTGAGTTGGAAGCGGGGAACGATGGCAGGGAGAGGCTGGCAGAGCGGAGTTGGCGGGAGAGGACGTAGAAGTTGAGTCTGTTGTTCAGGTAGGTGGGTCCGGCGTTGTGGAGTGCCTTGTGAGCGTGGGTGAGGAGCTTGAAGGTGATCCTCTTGTCCATGGGGAGCCAGTGGACGTCCTTCAGGTGGTGGGAGATGTGGCATCGGCGGGGTACGTCGAGGACCAGTCGGGCGGAGGCGTTTTGGATGCGTTGGAGTCGTCGGAGTTCTTTTGCTGGGATGCATGTGTAGAGTGCGTTGCCGTAGTCTAGTCTGCTACTGACGAGGGCCTGAGTCACTGTTTTTCTGGCTTCCGTTGGGATCCATTTGTAGATTCTACGAAGCATGCGGAGGGTGTTGTAGCAGGAGGAGGAAACTGCATTGACCTGTTTGGACATGGTGAGGGCGGAGTCGAGGACGAAACCGAGGTTGCGTGCGTGGTTGGTTGGCGTTGGAGGGGGTCCCAGCGCGGTGGGCCACCAGGAGTCGTCTCAGGCCAAGGGGGTGCATCCGAGGATGAGGACCTCCATCTTGTCGGAGTTCAATTTCAGGCGGCTGTTTCTCATCCACTCGGCAATGGATTTCAATCCCTCGTGGAGGTTGGCTTTGGCGGTGTGTGGGTCTTTAGTGAGGGAGAGGATGAGCTGGGTGTCGTCGGCATAGGAGAGAATGGTGAGGTTGTGCTGACGGGCCAGTTATGCGAGGGGGGCCATGTTGACGTTGAACAGCGTTGGGCTCAGAGAGGAGCCTTGGGGTACGCCGCAGATGATGTTGGTGGCTTCGGAGCGGAAGGGTGAGAGTCGGACTCTCTGGGTTCTGCCGGAGAGGAATGAGGAGATCCATTTGAGGGCTTTTTGTTGTATTCCGGCTTCGTGGAGGCGTGTTAGTAGGGTGCGGTGGCAGACTGTGTCGAAAGCAGCGGAAAGATCCAGGAGGATGAGGGCAGAAATTTTGCAGTTGTCCATTTGTAGTCTGATGTCACCTGTGGCGGCGAGGAGCGCAGTCTCGGTACTGTGGTAGCGTCTGAAACCGGACTGGGAGGGGTCCAGGATCGAGTTCTCCTCGATGTGGTGGGTGAGCTGAGCGTTGACGATCTTCTCAATGACCTTTGCTGGGAAGGGGAGGAGGGAGATCGGGCGGAGGTTTTTGAGGTCGTTGGGGTCAGCCTTGGGTTTCTTGAGGAGGGCATGGATTTCGGCGTGCTTCCAGCTGTCTGGGAAAGTTGCGGTTTCGAAGGATAGGTTGATGACCTTTCGAAGTTGGGGGGCGATGGTAGAGTCGGCTTTGTTGTAGATGTGATGTGGGCAAGGGTCTGAAGAGGATCCTGAGTGGATGGAGTTCATGGTCTTGCAAGTTTCGGCATCGTCTACGTGGGTCCAGGCGGTAAGGCGGTTGGCGTGGGCGGAGTTATCGGGGGTGGGGTCAGGCGGAGGCGTGGTGTTAAAGCTGTCGTGGATGTCGGAGATCTTCTGGAAGAAGAAGGTGGACAGGGCATCGCAGAGTTCATGGGATGGTGGGATGTCGTTGACGTTGGCGCTGGGGTTGGAGAGCTCTTTCACGATGCAGAAGAGTTCTTTGCTGTCGTGTGCGTTGTTGTTTAGACGTTCTGTGAAGTGGGAACGTTTGGCGAGTTGGATTAGTTGGTGGTGCTTGCGGGTGGCTTCCTTGTGGGTTGCCAGGCTGTCCGGTGTGCGTTCGAGGAGCCATTTCTTCTTTAGTTTCTGGCAGGTACGTTTGGAGGTGATGAGTTCGTCGGTGAACCAGGCTGCTTTTTTCTTTTCTTGGTTGGCAGTGGGCCTCTTGAGTGGTGCGAGGGTGTTAGCGCAGTCGAGGATCCACCGTTGTAGGTTGATGGCGGCAGTGTCCGGGTCAGTGGGGTCGGTAGGCGGGTCCTGGACGAGGGTGCTGGTCAGTTGATCTTCGGTGACTTTGCTCCAGAAGCGGTGAGGAGGTAGTGGGGTGCGGTGGTGTTCGGTGTGTTTCTTGAATGTGAAGTGGACGCAGTGGTGGTCAGTCCAGTGGAGTTCGGTGGTGTGGCTGAAGGTGACGTGGTTGCTTGCGGAGAAAATTGGATCGAGCGTGTGGCCGGCGATGTGGGTGGGGGTGTTGACCAGTTGTCTGAGTCCGAGGTTGGAGAGGTTGTCGGTCAGCGATGTGGTGTTGGCGTTGTTGTTCTCCAGGTGGAAATTGAGATCTCCAAGGAGGATGTAGTCCGTAGAGGCGAGGGCGTGGGTGCTCGTGAGGTCGGCAATGGTGTCGCTGAAGGGGACTCTTGGTCCTGGGGGTCGGTAGATGAGCGTTCCCTTGAGGGTGGTGTTGGGGTCAGTGTGGATCCAGAAGTGCAGGTGTTCAGCTGTCTTGAGGGTGTCGTCCGTGTGGGTGTGGATTTTGAGGGTGGATTTGTGGGCGATGGCTATTCCTCCTCCGATTCCGTTGGTGCGATCTCGTCTGGTCATTTTGTAGCCGTCAGGGATGGCGATGGCGATGTCAGGGGCTGAGGAGTCGTTCCACCAGGTTTCGGTCAGGAAGGCTACGTCTGGGGCGGTGGTGTCGAGCAGGTCCCAGATCTCGATGGTGTGCATTCGTGCGGAGCGTGTGTTGAGGAGTATGCATTGGAGGTGGTTGGTGTTGGTTGTTGCAGGCTTCAATGTTCTGTTGCAGGTGAAGTTGCAGGCGCGGCAGGAGAAGGGACCTTTGGTGTTCTTCGGTGTGGCCTGGAAGCAAGCTGTGGAGGGACCGGGGTTGAGGGCGAAACGTTTGCTGGCCGAGTAGCGACGTCTGGTGGTGCGGGGGCGTGCGGACCAGGGGGGGTAGCGCTGGGCGCGGTCCAGGCGTGGACGGGCGTAGACGGGCTTGCCTCTGGCGCGCCAGCGGCGCTGACGCACAGCGCCAGCCATTAAGAAGGGAGGGGGGAGGGAGGAGCAGCTGGGAGGCCGGAGGCGAGAGGCGGGAGGGAGCGGTGAATGGGGGCGCGAGGGGGGCGGGCTGCAGGGAGGCAGCGGCAGGGGAAGCGGCAAGGGGGAGCGCCCAAGGGGCGAAAAAGTCGGAAAAAAAGGCACAAATTGGTAGAAAAGCACAAAGGCACAAAAGGCAAATCACAAAATATGGAATACAGTCACAAATACGGCAAACGGCACAATGCACAAGCGGAATGCACAAATGGGGGCAAGAGCGCAAGGAGGCAAGGCACAGAAAGACAAAGTACACTCACAAATACGGTAAAAGGCACAAGCACAAGCAGAATACAGCAATCTGAAAAAAGGCACAAATGGGGGCAAAAGCGCAAGGGGGCAAGGCGCTGAAAAAACAAAATACACTCACATCTACGGCGAAAACGGCACAGAGCACACGGGTCTAGCGACGCTTACCAGAAGCCCACTAGACACCAGGGATGAGGCGCAAGAGGATGCCTGCGGGTGGAGGAGGGCCTCGAACATGCTAGCAGCAGCGTGGGCGGGGATTAGGGACACAGAGACAGCAAGGTGGTGCTGCGGACGTGGGGGGGGGAGCTCTTGACCGAAAACAGGTCAGAGGTCGCTCACCCTCGACGCGCAGCGCCAGCCATTAAGAAGAGAGGGGGGAGGGAGGAGCAGCTGGGAGGCGGGAGGGAGCGGCGAATGGGGGCGCGAGGGGGGCGGGCCGCAGGGAGGCAGCGGCAGGGGAAGCAGCAAGAGGGAGTGCCCAAGGGGCGAAAAAGTCGGAAAAAAAGGCACAAATTGGTAGAAAAGCACAAAGGCACAAAAGGCAAATCACAAAATACGGAATACAGTCACAAATACGGCAAATGGCACAATGCACAAGCGGAATGCACAAATGGGGGCAAGAGCGCAAGGAGGCAAGGCGCAGAAAGACAAAGTACATTCACAAATACGATAAAAGGCACAAGCACAAGCGGAATACAGCAATCTGAAAAAAGGCACAAATGGGGGCAAAAGCGCAAGGGGGCAAGGCGCAGAAAAAACAAAATACACTCACATCTACGGCGAAAACGGCACAGAGCACACGGGTCTAGCGACGCTTACCAGAAGCCCACTAGACACCAGGGAGGAGGCGCAGGAGGATGCCTGCAGGTGGAGGAGGGCCTCGAACATGCTAGCAGCAGCGTGGGCGGGGGTTAGGGACACGTAGACAGCAAGGTGGTGCTGCGGACGTGGGGGGGCGAGCTCTTGACCGAAAACAGGTCAGAGGTCGCTCACCCTTGACGCGCAGTGCCAGCCATTAAGAAGGGAGGGGGGAGGGAGGAGCAGCTGGGAGGCGGGAGGCGGGAGGGAGTGGCGAATGGGGGCGCGAGGGGGGCGTGCCGCAGGGAGGCAGGGGAAGTGGCAAGGGGGAGCGCCCAAGGGGCGAAAAAGTCAGAAAAAAAGGCACAAATTGGTAGAAAAGCACAAAGGCACAAAAGGCAAATCACAAAATACGGAATACAGTCACAAATACGGCAAATGGCACAATGCACAAGCGGAATGCACAAATGGGGGCAAGAGCGCAAGGAGGCAAGGCGCAGAAAGACAAAGTACATTCACAAATACGATAAAAGGCACAAGCACAAGCGGAATAGAGCAATCTGAAAAAAGGCACAAATGGGGGCAAAAGCGCAAGGGGGCAAGGCGCAGAAAAAACAAAATACACTCACATCTACGGCGAAAACGGCACAGAGCACACGGGTCTAGCGACGCTTACCAGAAGCCCACTAGACACCAGGGAGGAGGCGCAGGAGGATGCCTGCAGGTGGAGGAGGGCCTCGAACATGCTAGCAGCAGCGTGGGCGGGGGTTAGGGACACGTAGACAGCAAGGTGGTGCTGCGGACGTGGGGGGGCGAGCTCTTGACCGAAAACAGGTCAGAGGTCGCTCACCCTTGACGCGCAGTGCCAGCCATTAAGAAGGGAGGGGGGAGGGAGGAGCAGCTGGGAGGCGGGAGGCGGGAGGGAGTGGCGAATGGGGGCGCGAGGGGGGCGGGCCGCAGGGAGGCAGGGGAAGTGGCAAGGGGGAGCGCCCAAGGGGCGAAAAAGTCGGAAAAAAAGGCACAAATTGGTAGAAAAGCACAAAGGCACAAAAGGCAAATCACAAAATACAGAATACAGTCACAAATACGGCAAACGGCACAATGCACAAGCGGAATGCACAAATGGGGGCAAGAGTGCAAGGAGGCAAGGCGCAGAAAGACAAAGTACACTCACAAATACGGTAAAAGGCACAAGCACAAGCGGAATACAGCAATCTGAAAAAAGGCACAAATGGGGGCAAGAGCGCAAGGCGCAGAAAAAACAAAATACACTCACATCTACGGCGAAAAAGGCACAGAGCACACAGGTCTAGCGACGCTTACCAGAAGCCCACTAGACAGCAGGGATGAGGCGCAGAAGGATGCCTGCGGGTGGAGGAGGGCCTCGAACACGCTAGCAGCAGCGTGGGCGGGGGTTAGGGACACGGAGACAGCAAGGTGGTGCGGACGTGGGGGGGCGAGCTCTTGACCGAAAACAGGTCAGAGGTCGCTCACCCTCGACGCGCAGCGCCAGCCATTAAGAAGGGAGGGGGGAGGGAGGAGCAGCTGGGAGGCGGGAGGTGGGAGGGAGCGGTGAATGGGGGCGCGAGGGGGGCGGGGCCGCAGGGAGGCAGCGGCAGGGGAAGTGGCAAGGGGGAGCGCCCAAGGGGCGAAAAAGTCGGAAAAAAAGACACAAATTGGTAGAAAGGCACAAAAGGCAAATCACAAAATACGGAATACAGTCACAAATACGGCAAACGGCACAATGCACAAGCGGAATGCACAAATGGGGGCAAGAGCGCAAGGAGGCAAGGCGCAGAAAGACAAAGTACACTCACAAATACGGTAAAAGGCACAAGCACAAGCGGAATACAGCAATCTGAAAAAAGGCACAAATGGGGGCAAGAGCGCAAGGGGGCAAGGCGCAGAAAAAACAAAATACACTCACATCTACGGCGAAAACGGCACAGAGCACACGGGTCTAGCGACGCTTACCAGAAGCCCACTAGACACAAGGGATGAGGCGCAGGAGGATGCCTGCGGGTGGAGGAGAGCCTCGAACACGCTAGCAGCAGCGTGGGCGGGGGTTAGAGACACGGAGACAGCAAGGTGGTGCTGCGGACGTGGGGGGGGGCGAGCTCTTGACTGAAAACAGGTCAGAGGTTGCTCACCCTAAGGTGGCTCCTATATAGGCACCCCGCACCCCACTTCCGGCGTGGATGAAGCCGATGACACCAGGCGGAGCCGAACAATGCCAATCACCAGTGCAGGGGTACTGCTCACAAAACATTTCTGCATCTAGTCTGATGCGTAGGGATAATTCTAAGGTAAGGATCCTGAGATTAGGAGCCTCTTTCAGAGAACTACAGCCAGGATAATAGGGAAGTTGGGGATCTTTAGTTTGTCACTTTCATTGCTTAAGAATCTTTTTGGATTAAATTGTTCTCAGATTACATCCTAGTTGTACCCTCAAGGTCAACACTACATTCGATAGAGAACAGGGCATGGTATTGCCGGCTCTAGGTCCGAATTTGGATTCTTCAGAAGGCTCAGGATTGCATATTTTGGATGTTGTTAGAGCAGTCAAGGTATACATATACAGATCAGGTGAATAAAGGCAGTCAAACAGTTTGTGAAATTTTGTACAGCGAAAATGTGATGTAGATCATCTAAACTTACTTTGGATCGGTGCAGGAAATCAGCAATTTTATTAACTCAGTAGAATGCAGGGACAACTCTTCCTTATTCTGTGCAGGCTCCTTCTAACTAGAGGGGTGGCAGTCTCATAGAGCGAATGGGGTGGTGTGTCTGATTTACATTTACAAAGCAGCCGCTTGGGCGTTACCTTATTTATTCATTTCTCAGCATGAATTGAATTTGGCTGAAGAAAATGATTTGTTTTTGTTACAAACATTTTGTCAAAATCAGCAGGGTCCCAAATAATTATGCATGCTTTTATAAGTCATGCAATATATTTTGTGATTATTTTCAGAAGTGTTTCTAATAAAATGTGTTTGTGTAAACAGGATTTCTGTCCCTCGGTGTGGTATGTCATGTAGATTTTTCTAGAGCACGAGGAAGGCATACTGTTTGGATATATCCTCATTATAGTAAGGAACAGAACGAATACTTAGCTGCGGAAGTAATGCGTGGATTACTTACTGCTAATCTTCATTACTCCGATTCTTCCTTTTCAACCCTCTTAATTATGCTCTCTCTCTTTCTCCCTGTTTGGCCTTTTATCCCACATATGTTTTGGTGTTTTGGAGTGTATTTGGAGGGATAGTGGGGAAATCCGTTAAGAGAAATAAACAAAGAAAGAGGTTTCTGTAGGGAATGCCAGGAGTCGAGAATGGTATCCTCTGCACATTATAGTTAGTAATGGTACGAGGAAGGAAAATGAGAGTAATGAAGATTACCAAAAAGTAATAGAACGAAATCCACACATTACCTCATAGGCACCATTCCTCACTCCTCATGTTTTCTGGCTCAGGCACTTTGCACACTCCTCTTATATAACTTTTGTTTACCTGTTCGAGGAGATACCGTGATATCTGGAACAAGTGAGTACTTTTATCTCAGAATTTTACATTTAATACGTGGCCTCTAGATGTTTTTTCACATGGAGATGCCAAAGAAACATATTCTGGAAGGGGTTAGGACACTGTTCCTACTCCCTGGTTAAGGGCCTGTTCAGCGTTGGCAGGGCAAGGGGCACTGACAAGCATTAGCTGAAAGGATGGCATGCTAGAGCAGGTATATCTGCGGACTGCATCTTAAAGGCAGGAAAGATATCCTGTAGATGTGTGCAGGTCTCTAGGCTGCACTGCTCAAACAGGTGAGGTACAAAAAAACAAAGTATGAAAGGACAACCTGATTATTACAATATGTCGTGCTGAATGGGGGCAAAATATTAAGGATGTTTTCTATAGTCTTCTTAACTTTTGTTCAGATTATTTTTTAATTGACTTAGAATGGAGTCGGCAGGCATTATTGCTGTGTTACTGGGATTGTTTTATGGGCATACAGGTAGCCAACACGCATGATATGCCTACAAGGAGAAAATATTTACAAAGTGGCAAATGGTTGCATAGCGCCACTTTGTAAACCCTTTCACCACATTATGCCTGCGCCAGGCATAATGTATGTAAGGCGGCATTCTGAAACAGGGAGGCCTGAAAAAAATGGCACAGCGAAATTTGCAACATTTCACTGCGCCATTTTTTTGTCGTTTTTATGACGCACCCATTTTAATCAATGGGCCTCCCTGTGCTTTGCTGGATTAGTGTTAAAATGTGACGGTAGTGCAGTAAAGTACCAAAATAGCATCAAAAATGTACGCTATTTAACTAAGAGACAGTCTACAGATAAGCTAGGTGAACTAGGAGACATGCAAAGCTCCTACTACACCACTTATATCATATAGTACTGTGTCATAAGAATCACAATACTCGGAGTTACTAAAAATAAAGGTACTTTATTTTAGTGACAATGTGCCAAACATATCTCAGAGGATATACTCCCTTAGGAGGTAAGTGAAATACACAAAATATACACACAACCCAAAATCAGGTAAGTAAACAGTTAGAAAAGTAGTGCAAACACTGTAGAATACATTAGGATGCAATAGGCCTGGGGCAACAAAAAACATATACTAAGAAAGTGGAATGCGAACCACTAAGGGACCCCAGGCATAGTGTAGTGTGTAGAGGGTCGCTGGGAGTGTAAGAAAACACTAAGGGTGTCCAAGATACACCATCCCAAGACCCTGAAAAGTAGGAGTAAAGTTACCCTACTTCCCCAGAAACACACTAAAGTCGTGATAGGAGATTCTGCAAGGACAACAACTGACTGCAAAGCACTGAAGATGGATTCCTGGACCTGAGGACGTGCAAAGGAAGGGAACCAAGTCCAAGAGTCACGGAAGTGTCCGGGGTGGGGGGGGCAGGAGCCCACTAAACCCCAGCTGAAGGTGCAAAATGGCTGAATCCGGGTGGAAGAAGCTGAAGATTCTGCAACAACGGAAGATGCCAGGAACTTCTCCTTTGCACAGAAGATGTCCCAAACGTGCTGGAGGATACAGAGTTGTTTGCATGCAAAAAGACTGCAAACAAGCCTTGCTAGCTGCAAAGGTCACGGTTCAAGAAAATGGGTGCTGCCCGGGCCCAGGAAGGACCAGGAGGTCGTCCCTTGGAGGAGGAGACAGAGGGGGTGCTCAGCAACACAGAGAGCCCACGCAAAAGCAGGCAGCACCCGCAGAAGCACTTGAACATGGGTTCAAGGAAATGGAGCTTGGCAGTCATCTCAACACTACAAAGGAGGGTCCCACGAAGCCGGTGGTCAACTCAGTGAGTTGAGCAATGCAGGACAGGGTGCTCGGGACCTGGGCTGTGCTGTGCACGAAGGATTCCTTGCAAAAGTGCACAGAAGCCCTAGGAGCTGCAGTTCACGCAGTACAGAGGATTACTGTCTGGCGTGGGGAGGCAAGGACTTACCTCCACCAAATTTGGACAGATGGACCACTGGACTGTCGTGGTCACTTGGATCCAGCTCCTGTGTTCTAGGGACCACGCTCGTCGAGATGAGAGGGGATCCAGAGGACAGGTGAAGCAGAAGTTTGGTGCCTGATTTAGCAGGGGGAAGATTCCGGGAGATTTCTTCTTGGCTTCCAGTGCAGAAGCAGGCAGACAGCCCCCAAAGCATGCACCACCAGGAAACAGTCGAGAAAGATGGCAGGATTAGGCGCTACAATGTTGCTGGTAGTCTTCTTGCTACTTTGTTGCAGTTTTGCAGGCATCCTGGAGCAGTCAGCGGTCGATCCTTGGCAGAAGTCGAAGACGGAGATGCAGAGGAACTCTGGTGAGCTCTTGCATTCATTATCTGATGAGAAACCCACAGGAGAGACCCTGAATAGCCCTCAGAGGAGGATTGGCCACCTAACCAGGTAAGCACATATCAGGAAGGGTCTCTGACGTCACCTGCTGGCACTGGCCACTCAGAGGCCTCCATTGTGCCCTCACACCTCTGCATTCAAGACGGCAGAGGTCTGGGGCACACTGGAGGATCTCTGGGCACCACCCCTGGGATGGTGATGGACAGGGGAGTGGTCACTCCCCTTTCCTTTATCCAGTTTCATGCCAGAGCAGGGGCTGGGGGACCCCTGAACCGGTGTAGACTGGCTTATGCAAGGAGTGCACCATCTGTGCCCTTCAAAGCATTTCCAGAGGCTGGAGGAGGCTACTCCTCCCCAGCCCTTAACACCTATTTCCAAAGGGAGAGGGTGTAACAACCTCTCTCAGCGGAAATCCTTTGTTCTGCCTTCCTGGGACTGGGCTTCCCAGACTCCAGGAGGGCAGAAACCTGTCTGTGGGTTGGCAGCAGCGGTAGCTGCAGTGAAAACCCCAGCAAGCTAGTTTGACAGTACCCGGGGTCCATGCTGGAGCCCCGGGGATGCATGGGATTGGCACCCCAATACCAGATTTGGCATGGGGGGACAATTCCATGATCTTAGACATGTTACATGGCCATATTCGGAGTTACCATTGTGAAGCTACATATAGGTATTGACCTATATGTAGTGCACACGTGTAATGGTGTCCCTGCACTCACAATGTCCAGGGAAATTGCCCTGAACTATGTGGGGGCACCTTGGCTGGTGCCAGGGTGCCCTCCCTCTTGGTAACTTTGCACCTAACCTTCACTAAGTGAGGGTTATACATATAGGTGACTTGCAAGTTACTTAAGTGCAGTGTAAAATGGCTGTGAAATAACGTGGATGTTATTTCACTCAGGCTGCAGTGGCTTTGTGTGTAAGAATTGTCTGAGCTCCCTGCGGGTGGCAAAAGAAATGCTGCAGCCCATAGGGATCTCCTGGAATCCCAATACCCTGGTTACCTAGGTACCATATACTAGGGAATTATATGGGTGTTCCAGTGTGCCAATTAGAATTGGTAAAAATGGTCACTAGACTGCAGTGACAATTTGAAAGACAGAGAGAACATAAACACTGAGGTTCTGGTTAGCACAGTTAGGCACCACACAGGGAACACATTCAGGCCACAAACTAGGAGCACTGGGGTCCTGCCTAGCAGGATCCCAGTGAGACATATAAAACACAATGACAAATAGGGTTTTTTTCTATGAGCACTTATAGGAGGCTGGCCTGGCTTATAGTGGGTACCTTGTGGTACTTACACTCTGTGTCAGTTCCAGTGATCCCTTATTAGTAGAATAGAGGTGTTTCTAGCAGCTTAGGCTGATAGAAGGTAGCTATGGCAATGCAGCTTAGGCTGAACTAGGACACATGCAAAGATCCTACTATACCACTTATATCATATAGCATAATATCATAAGAAAACACAATTCAGAGTTACTAAAAATAAATGTACTTTATTTTTATGACAATATGCCACAAGTATCTCAGTGAGTACCCTCAGTTAGAAGGTAAGTAATATACACAAGTTATATGTACACAAACCCAAAATAGGTAAGTAATAGTAAGAAAAGTAATGCCAACAGTGTAGAATTACAATAGGATGCAATAGGTGAACGTAGGTCTAGGGGCAACACAAACCATATACTCCAAAAGTGGAATGCGAATCACGAATGGACCCCAGACCTATGGGAGCTTGTAGAGGGTCACTGGGACTGTAAGAAAACAGTCAGGGTGTTCTGGAGATTCCTTTGTGGCTAGGGCATAGCAGAGCAGGTCTTGATGAAGAGGATGATCCACCTTGAAAAAAATATCTTCTATATCACTTTTCCGTTTTTGGCATCACAGTTTCCCACAAAGAGCTCTTAGTCCAGACGAACGTCCTTTGTGCAGTCTAAGTAGTAGTTGACCATCTGCCTAAGATCCAACCTGTGCAACTCCTCCTCCTCCTCAGTGGGGTGGGAGAGAGGATAAAAGGTTGGAAGTCCTGTTTTGCATCAAAAACTCTGGAAAAAAGGTAATAAAGTGAGGATGAAAACGCAGAGTTTGCAGCTCACTCACCCTTCCGGCTGAAGTAATACCCACCATAAAGTCTTTTAGTCTGCATCCATAATGGACAGCTATGAAGGGGCTCAAAAGGAGTCCAAGTAAGAAAAACTAGAGCTAGATTAATGTCCTACTGAGACACAACAGATGGAGTAAAATAGTTTAGTCAATCCCTCATCACACAATAATAGAGCACTCAGGGAGAAAAGTGAACACAGACAATGCCCCTAAATACCCTTTGACAGCACCAACAGAACAGCCTCTCTGGGCAAGGGACAATGCAAACTGAATAACCTGAGGGAGCTTGGCCTGCACAAATCAATACCATTGTCTGCACAACATGTAATTAAGTTGCCCCATCTGCCAAAGTACTATCTTCGTGGCACAACAATGTGCGGAAAATATGGTGTCCACCACTTCTGGTGGCAGTTGAAAGGAGCTGAGATGTCCCTGCTCAATCGCTAGGCATGTAGGTGGAGGCCCTGAAGATTGGGGTTAAGCAGCATCCCCTCCAATTGGGAGAGGAGGTCCGGTCTGAATAACAGCTTGAGCAGGGGATACAGGGAGAAGCACTGAAGGTCTGCATACCACACCATTCATGGTCAGTCCAGGGCAATGAGAATTACATTGGGCCATATAGTGGTGAATCTTCCTCAGAACCCAAGGAATCAAATGAATGGGGAAAATGTGTAGCACAGCTGAAAGCTCCATCTCAACCGTAACACGTCCCCCATGGCTCACCTCAACGGAAACTTGAGAGTAGACGTGCTGCATTGGGCATTATTCAGCCAGGCAAACAAGTCCACCTGTGAAGTGCATAACTGGGTGAAGATGTCCTGAACTACCTCTGGTAGAAGATGCCACTTGTGATCATCAAGATAATGAGGTTGGGTGCTCTGACATTCAGAGACTCCACTAAGTGATTGGCAGTTAGCCTTATCCCCTGGCGGGGAGCCCATGACCATAGTTTCAATGTTTACAGGCAAAGGAGGAAAGACCCCTCTCCCCCTTGTTTGTTGACATACAACATTGCTATTTTGTTATCCATCAGGATGTGGATGGAGTGAACCTGGATGAAGGGGGAAAAAGTACTTGAGTGCCAGATGAAATGCCCGTAGTTCCAACAGGTTGATGTGAAGAAACTGTTCTTCTAAACACGAGAGGCCTCTGATCTCAAAATCCACCAGATGGGCTCTTCACCCTAGACTGGAAGCATCCATTATTACTCTAGTCATAGTTGGAGGAAGACCGAAGGCCATCCCCCAGTTTGGATTAGCCTTGTTCCCCCAGCAAACCACCTTTACTGCAACACTGGAGGAGATCACAGTGGAGTTCGACATGTCCCTCCTGTACAGTGTCACCTGCCAACATACATGCATGACTTGGAGAATACATGAAGCCAGCAGACCTAGGAATTTTTTGACTCTCAGGATTGGAAGTCCAAACCTTGCTGAAAGAGACCATTTCCTAAATGTTGGTGATCCTCTAAGGTGGAAGAAAGGCACCAAGAAGGGTGGTGTTTAGTACCAACCCTATGATCTTGAGTCATTGAGAGGGCTACAGGTGAGATTTGGATTTGTTGATGGAAAAGCAAGGTTAAACATCAGAGATGTTGTCGACTACAAAAGATGCAAAACCACCTCTGGCTAACTGTCTTTGATTAGCCAGTCTTTCTGGTATGGGAAGATGGGAATCCCTAAACTTCTGTGATGGCCCGCAACCACCTCCATTGCCTTCATGAAGACTCATGGCGTGGTGTGAAGCCAAAGTGTAGCACTGCAAATTGGCATTGCACAGAACCCACTATAAAATGCAAGTATTTATTGTGGGACCGTAGGATTGGGATGTGTAAGTATGCATCCTGCAGCTCCAGAGACACCATCCAGTCTCCAGTTCCAATACCAGTAACACTTGAGCTAAGATCAGCATGTTGAACTTTTCAGTTTTGAGGAAGACGTTTATTTCCCTGAGCTTCAGGATCGAGCGCAGACTGCTGTCCTTTTTTTGCACCAGGAAGTCATGGAAGTATCATCTTTGACCCTTTTTCATGTTCCAACGCAAGCTCCACTGCTTCTTTCTAGAGGGGCGCTGCCGCCTTCTTCAGAAGGGGGATGAAGTGATATGCAGAAGGAGATTAAAGCAGGGGGTGGGATGGGTGGTGGAGCTTGAAGGAAAGGAAGGGTGTAATCTCTTTCTACTATTTGAAGGACGCACTGGTCCGGAGTAACTGCATTCCAGGCCAGTAGAAAAGAGGACACACATCACCCCATAAAATCCACATGTGTTAGGGACAGAGAACTAAGGCCCTCATTGGCGTATTTGGTGTAGAGCAGCGCAGCAAGTCACCTTGCTGTGGTGCCCTACGTCAAAGTGAAAAGGCAGGAATGCACCCTATTTATCTAATACAGAACATTCCTGTCCTTCCCCCTTGCACTTATGCCATTTCGGCAGACTAGTGCCAAGCTCTATGGTGCAAGGGTGCCTGTGTTGTCAACACGATTGTTTAAGTACAGGAAGGGGCACCTTCCTGCACTGAATTAATCCATAGAGATGTTTTCTTCTTTCTATGTGTGCTGCAGAATGTAGCACATATAGAAAGAGGGAAAAAGCAAGGAAAAATAAAGATATTCCTCCTCATTACACCTGCCCTGGGGGGGCGTAAAGTTTTGATGCATTCCCAGGTTTACAAGTCCTTGTAAATCTGGGAATGCATCTAAACCCATGGGAGGTGAATGGGAACACCCACTGCAATACCCAAGGAAAGCCTCCCTTGTGCAGAGTAAGGTGATGCAGCGATTTGCGCTGCGTCGCCTTACTCAAGATTTATGAGCCCACTCAAAGCAATGCAATGTGGCTTTGCGTGGCTTCAGAAATATTACTCAGAGTATTGTGTCATGCATGTACGAGTTTGCGAGGTGCAAACGTGACACAAAGTTTTCATAAATATGATCCTAAGACTGCTTTCCTGGGAGAGCCGAGGAAGTAGAGGAGGAGGAGGGTTGCTGGGCAGATCTGCCAGTTCTTTCCTCTGCCTCTGCCCCTACATTGACAGACCAGCAGGTTCTGGGACTGCTGCTTCTAGGGCTGATAATTTCCCTCTGCCAAAAGAAAAAACCTCATGTGAATCCCTGAGAGTAGTGACATTATCTGTATTCCTGCTGAGCTTGTTAGAGACCCAATAAAAAAGCTGAAGTTTTGCTAGTTTTAAATATTTCCAAAGCTGCATCTACCTTTTCAGTGAACAGTTTAGTACCATCAAATTAGAGGTGCATCAGGCTTGCATGCATGTCCATGAAGAAGCTAAATCTTCTGAGCAAAGCACAATATCTGATGGAGACCAAAGTACCTATGGCTCACACCACAGAATCCACCTTGTCAAGACCGGACTTTATCATGTGCCTGGATACGTTCTGTCCATCAGAAAGGATCTCTTGGAAGCGCTTCCACAAATCTTCTGACATGTGACTCATAATCATCTGGACTATACCCAGAAGAGCATGGGTATAACAAGAGCAGTAATTTTGCATTTAATTACTTCAACATTATAATGCTGCTGATTTTTTTTTTTATTTCCCATGCTTCAAGCCATTCGGATTCTCCATCCAAAGGGGCTGTAGGGAACATATCTTGTGACTGCGGTGATGAGCAAGATGCTTGGATAACCAAGCTTTTTGGTGAAAGGTGAACAGGTAGGAAGGATGGATCACCAGGAGTTAGACGGTAGCATCTGGCCACTAGATACTTTACCGCTGAAGCAGATGACAGCTTTTCCCATGATGCTATAATCAAGTCCAGCAAGGCCTCATTAAAGGGCAATAAGGGTTCTGAGATTGGCTGTGCAGGGAGAAGGACCTCCATGAGGACATTTGTTTTTTTTACTTCTGCCATTGGGAGTTGTATATTGAGATACTGATCACAGGGTGAAAAGACACAACTTCTGGAGTTGGCAGTCCAGCAGTAAATTACATGCCCTTCTCTGGCAAACTGTCCAGGTCAGTGGTGGAGGATAAAACAGGAATGCCATAAGGCTTGTCAGCATCGTCATTGCCACTGGGGTAAAAGTTCAAGGGGTCTAAATCAGAACCAAATAAGTCATAGATCCTGTCTGTAGTTCTCTTCTTCAATCACTCAGTCAGCTTCCCTTCTAGATCTGTGCTGAGTTGGTGGATCTGTAGGCAGAGGAGAAGTGGGTGGATGAGGCCCCGATGTCTCTGAGCATGGCCCTGATAGAGGTGGAGGAGGCATCAGTGGTTTCTGTGGTGGTGCTGACCACAGTGTCAATGGTGAAACCACATCTTTGGCTGCTGGCTCCAAGGCTGAAGTCAGTGTACGGGCCATTGGTGTGGCACCGTACTGTGTCTTGAGCATGAACATGGGGAGGGCAAAATGAGAAGATGCTCTGGAAGTGTTGGAGACCCTGGAGAAGATGGTGATGATCAACTTCAGAAATGGTGATGGATCCATGCACAGCATTGGGAACTGCAAGAGGGGTAGAGTTATTGCCTGGAATTCTAAAATCTGTGGAGCGAGAGCCAATGGATTCAGCTAAAAGGGTACAGGCGCCAGTGAGGTCAGGAATAGATGCTGACGTTGGTGTAACAGGCTCAAAGGTCAGGTCCAGCTGAGGTGGAGGAGCAGAGGCACCCAAAGTAGGTTCAATAGGTACTAAGTCAACCAACTCCGACTCTGCGGATGAAAAATCTGTAGGAGACCAGGCAACCTCGGGGACTTAATTCTTCTAGGTTTATTCTCATGTTTTTAATGTTTTTTTATTGCAGAAGAAGTCATCATCGACTGGGGTCTTGATTGACGATTCCTCATCTCGTCGTGGGCCTAGTCCAAAAACAGCTTTGTCTACCATTTTTTAATGGTCTTCAGGTTCATGCTGAGCAAGGGGTGGGCATAACTAGTGTTATTCCATGTGGCGTAATCATGTGGAATTAGCTAAAAATTCTGTGAGACTACATGGAATTACACAAGAAGAGAAATTCGGCATTAAGCACTATTTTCTTAGTGTAAAGATACCCACTTGCATCCAAAATGGACTCAAGGATGCATTTTGTGCTGAGAAATAGCACTAAATGCTACAGAAATTTAATAGCCAGCACTTGGGGTAGGATTTCCTCTTCAACTTACTTGTGGCATTTATCCCTATTTTCTTAGTGTGAAATGCAACAGAACATGAATAGCAATCATGAGCAGCCAGTCAGAGTTGCAAAAAATGCTCTTGGGGTAGAATGTTTTCTCCTAGATTACTCTTAATTATGTGAGCGGGGGTAATTGTGTTATTATCAGTAATACCATGTTACAGAGTAATGCAGAATTACCAAAATTACTCTTATTACTTTGGTGAAATTGAAATTCCACCAATGCCTAGTTGATCATGACAGGAATCATGATTGGAGCCCATTCCGGCACAGACATATAAAATGGGGGTCACTGATGGACATCAGTCCTTCACATTCCCTGCTGGGTGTAAAGCCAGTGGAGACATAGCAGTGGATGTTTTATGAACTTTGTGTGAGGAAAACCCATGCCTTTCAGAAGAGAGCGAGCTCTGGATCCTTTCTAAAGGTGTGGAAAAAAAGGAAGTGACGTTGTTGCACAGAGGAGGGAGCTATATGGCTTTGGTGACATCATCTGACTCCACTTATGGTGCCGTTCCAAAGCCAGTGCTCCCTACCAATGAAGTGAGAGCTTTGAAGTTGCTGAATCAAGTCTGATGCCTAGGATTAGTCTAAAGGTGCGGAATGCTCAGGTAGAAGTATCCATCAAAATATATCTGTATTTCTTTTGCATTTTTGTGTGCACCTAAAACTGCATGAGAAAATGCTAATCCGGAGAGGGTTGTTCTTGACAAGTCTATGACATTGTGGTAGTCTTTTTTTCTTTCTCACTCCTGTTTCTTCTTCTCTCCCGTCTTAATTCAGCTTCTAGTATTTAACTGAGTGCTAGCAAACCACGTTCTGGGAGCTAGGTGGGTTGTCATAAGTCTCTGCCAGACAACACTCACAGAGCCTGATTGGTACCTGTTGTTGGGACAGATTTCCCTGCTACACAGAACATGGTAAACATGTGCAGATATTAGAGGATGAGCAGTATATATAAACTTCTGCTAGTACCAGCTGCCATATGCCTCTGCAATACACATAAGAAAAAGCACTTACATTCTAAAAAGTATGATGTTCCTCAAACGATTTCTTAACCTTCTTCTCATCCTAATATTTTTCCTGCACCTTTTGTGGCTTTGTGCATTTGCACTAAAAGGAAAAATATAGTTGTTGCAACTGTTCAACTGAAGGAGATGGTGGAAGTAGGTTGTATTTGCTGTCCTAGACAAATTAGATTTTGAGGGGGCCAGGGTCCAGTGAACCAAACAGAGATGCAAATAACTAAGAAGGATAAGTAGGAATCAACAAAAAATTCAGCAGTTCATTCTCTGTTATGCAGTAAGAAGTAAAGGTTCACCTGCAATCAACTCTAGGTGTAGTATTTAAAATAACTTTCCGAAGCTGTTGTGCCAGTTTCAGGTCCAGTCTACACCTGGATTCCTACTGCATGATTCCATATGGGATACATTAAGACAAGGGAATTAGCCTGAGACTACAAGTGACCCTGCATTCTGGTACAGATACATATGATCAAAATTATTTGGGGAAATGTTCACAGTGTAGTTGGACTCATTACTGCCTGACCTAATTGGTAAAACCTTGGAGGCACTTAAGGGAGTTTTGTATTAACAGAAGAACAGAAGCCTGTCTGAAGTCTACTTGAGGTCCCCAAGAGGGCTGGTGCTTAACTCGTATATTGCACACAAAGAGAAAAACAAAAGAAAAAGTTACTTACATGCAGTAACAATTTGTCTGGGGTTAATCTTTCTACCTGCATATTTCTCACCTATGTAACAAACCTAGACGTTAGACTGGATCTGGAAACTGCAAAGCTCTTATGTCATTGGTAAGGTGTGGTGACTTCAGCTGACTTGAGTAGTGACTTTATATGATGAGGCAAAAGCCATTTAGAGCCCACCCCGGGGCAACAATGTCAGTTTCCATCAATTTTTTCTGAGCCTTAGAAGTGAGCTGATAAACTGATATTGAAAGGGTAATGCAGTAGCAACATATAAATTGAGATCTTATTAACTTTCCTTATGGTACAGCCATCAAACATGGAGATGTGCGGGTCGGTGACAAATCTGCAGGTGAGTATCCACCAAAACCACTGCTACGAGGACAACTTTTTTTCTGATGGATGCTTCTATCTGCAAATTCATCACCTGTAGAACAGATTTCAGGGCAATACCCCATTCCACTAGGAGAGTGGTTGATGGATGGATGGATAGATGAGGAAATCCTGCAGTAAGGACTTGGCAAAATGTCTGCCCCTGCCCCCCTCAGAAACCAGGCAGCAATGTTAGTTAAAAGTGTGCAGGAAATCCCACATCACTGTCTTGAAGATCTCTATGATGGGGAAGCCTCTAACAACAGTGGAAGACATGGATTTGACTCTGGTGGAATTAGCCCTTCTGCCTCTTGGGGGGTCTTCCTTGGCCAAAACATAGCAGATTTTGATTCAAATGATTATCCATCTTGAGACAGTCATGTTCTGCGTTGCTTGAACCTTCTGGGCACTGCAGTATCTGACAAAGAGCTGGTCATCCAGACGTATGTCCTTAGTAAGTTCCAGATAGTAGTTGGCCATCGTCTTAGGATCCAACTGATGCAGCCGCTTCTCTTACTTCATGGTGTGGGTCAGTGGATAGAAGTTTGGGAGGGTGACAGATTGACTAGGTTGAAAAGAGTCACACCTTTGGCAGGAAAGCAGACTTAGTTCACACCACTAATTTATCAGGATAGAAAGAGATAAAAAGAAGTATGGGAACTGAATGACTGCAACTTGATTACCCAACTGGCATAGGTGATAGCCATCAAAATCATAGCTTTGAAAGTGAACACCCTTAGGGGACAACTATGTGGGGGCTCAAATGGAGTCCCCGTTGGAAAAGTCAAGAATAAATTAAGATCCCACTGGGCCATAGAAAAGGGTTTGGAGGATATATATTCATCAGCATCTTCAGAAGAACAAGTTACTTACCTTCGGTAATGCCTATTCTGTTAGAGAATGTATCTAGCTGCAGATTCCTTACCTTTCAATTTCCCAGGCATCAGACTGGATCCAGAAGATTTTTCGTGAGCAGTACCCCTGCGCACAGCTAGGTGGCGTTGATCGGCTCAGCATGCATCGTTGGTATCATCCTCGCCGGAAGTGACATCGTGATACTGGTATAGGTGCCACCCAGGTGCGCTGACCTCAGTTACTTTTTATGACTTTCCATGCCAGAAGCACAGTGCCATGAAGTGCACTGAACACTGGTGTGAACAACTAAGGCCCTGAAAGGGGTCAACCCTGTCCCTTGAAATCTGTTCCCAGAGCAGGGAGGATGGTGTGTATGTAAGGAATATGCAGCTAGATGTAGTCTCTACCAGATAAGATGTTACCAAAGGTAAGTAACTTGTTCATGTAACAGAGACTTCTAGCTGCAAATTCAATATCTATGACTAGATACCCAAGTGGTTCCTACCTGGAGGTGGGTCTGTGGACCGATTTCAGACAAGGAAGTCCTGCAGAACAAAACAAGCAAAATGCTCATCCCTACATACCTGACTGTCCAAGCAGTAGTGTTTGGAAAATGTGTACAACAATGCTCACATTGCTACCTGGCAGATGTCCAGGATTGGAACATTGTGTGCTAATGCAGTGGTTGCAGCTTTAGCTCTGGTAGAATGAGCCCGCAAGCCATTGAAGGTTGCTTCTTGGCCAGTGCATAGCAGATTTTAATGCAGAGAGTGACCTATCTAGATATGGTCCGCTTCTGCACAGCACAAACTTTCATTGCACCAACATACCCTATGAAGAGTTGGTGATCCACCGGGAACTCTTTTGTGCGGTCAAGGTAGAACGCTAATGTTCCCTTTGGGTCCAGACGGTAGAGTTGTTCCCCTTATTTAGAGGAATAAGAAGGAGCGAATAAGATAGGCAGTGTGATTGATTGGCCAACATTAAATGGCGTAACCACTTTCGGGAGAAAGGATGCCTTTGTGTGAAGTACCCCTTTGTCAGGGTATAAAGAGAGCTAAGGCTGTTTAGATGATAAGGCCTGCAGTTCACTCACTCTGTGGGCAGATGTAATTGTCACAAGAAAGGGGGTTTTCAGCGTCAGGAGCCTGAGGATACAATTGTGTAGAAGCACAAAAGGAGCACACATCAAGAATGCCAGAACCAAATTGAGATCCCACTGACGCATGAAAAAGGGAACAGGAGGATAAAGATGAACAAGACTATTCCAAAATCTATGTACTATACGGGTTTTGAACAAGTAGGGTTGGTCAAGCAGGCGCAAGGAGGCAGAAAGAGCAGATAGAAAGCCCTTAAGAGTGCCCAGAGCAGAGCCCTGCTGAGAAAGGGCAAGAATAAAAATCAAAACCTCAGAAAGGGGGTCAGAAAGAGGATCAACATGCTTCCCTCACACCATGCCACAATTTATTTCTGACAGCAGGTATATACGGTCTTTGGTGGATGGACACCTGGCAGCTAGAATAACTTGACAGACTTTAGGAGAAAGGTTGAAGCTGTCGATTGCCACCGCTCAATCTCTATGCAAGAAGGCTGAAAATGAAGAACCCTACCCTCCTGCTGCGACAGAAGATCCTCCCAAAGGGCAATCTGATTGGATGATCGATGGCCATACTCAGTAGCTCGGGATACCAGACTTTCTGTGCTCAGTCTGGAGCCACAAGATCGACTTGGGCCCAGTCGTTCCTGATCTTCTTGAGAACACTAGGGAGGAGTGGTATGGGTGGGAAGGTGTACAGAAAGCCTCCACTCAAGATGAAAAGCATTGCAGAGCGAGAGTCACCTGGGAAACTCCAGAGCACAAAACTACTGACATTGCGCATTCTCTGTGGAGCTGAACAGATCTAACCAAGGTTCTCACCACTGCTGAAAGAGACCTTTAGCCACCTCTGGGTGAGGACACCATTCGTGATCCAGTAGGCATTGATGGCTGAGATCATATGCCCTGGTGTTCACAGAGCCCACCAGCTGTTGAACCTCCAGGAAAATGTCCTGCTGTTCGAGCCAATTCCACAGGCGCAGGGCCTCTTGACAAAGGCTTCACAACCCAACACTGCCCTGTTTCTTGCAGTACAACATGGTGGTGGAGTTGTCTGTGAACACCTGCACTCTCCACCCCTTTATGGAGGGTAATGAGGCTTTTAATTTAATTGCAGTAGGACCGTTCAGAGCTACAGCAAATTGATGTCGAGCCTGGATTCCACCAGAGACCAGTGTTCTTTGACCTTCACCTCTCCCTGATGGCTGTCCCATTCAAGAAGTGACACCTCTGTCACTACTGTCAGATCTGGTTGGGGAAGGGAGAGAGGTATGCCTCTGACCCAATCACAGTTTGTTAGCCACCACTGCAAGTCTTTTGCAGTTCCCCGTGAGATCTGGACCATGTCAGATAGATCCCCCTGATGCTGCGCCCAATGGAACTTCAGGCCCCACTGCAGAACCTGCATATGCCAGCGGGTAGGTGTCACTAGCAGTATGCAGGAGGCCATGAGGTCCAGCAGCCTCAGAGTCAGTCTCACCAAAATCTAGGATAGAGGCTGAAATATTGGTATTATAGCATGAATACCCTGGACTTGCTGTTAGGGAGGATATACCCAAAACTCCACTGTGTCTAGAACAGCTCTGATGAAAGGGAGTGCCTGGTGTGAAGCTCGGCATATTGATAGTGAACTCCAGCTAATGCAGAAGGTCTGCCATAGCCTGGAAGTGGGAGACAGCAGCCTGGGGCGAGCTCACCTTTGAAATCCAGTTGTTGAGATAGGGCAAGACTGGCAACCTGGATCTCCGCAGGTGAGCTGCAACCACCCCCATCACTTTGGTGACTACCTGGGGGTGTTGGTAAGGCCAACAGGAAGCACAGTGAACTTAAAATGCTTGTGGCCTAACATGAACCACAGATAAGGCTGGTGGGCAGGCAGGACGGGAATGTGGAAATAGGAGTCCGGCAAGTCCAACACTAATATCTAGTCTCCTGGGTCCAAGGCAGATAAGACCTGAGCCAATGTGAGTATTTTGAATTTCTCAGAGATCTAGAATAGGATGAAGTCCTGTGTCCTTTTTGGGAACCAGAAAGTAGCGGGAATAGCAACCACAGCCTCAAAAACATTCAACTTAACATCAAAAAAATCCAGTCAAATAATGACTGAGGGGTATCTCTTCTCCGGATTAGTACTGACTGGTGGGGAAAGAAGAGAACTGATGTCAATGCACCTGGCTGTTGCCTATATAGGTACCGCAACTTTACTAGGTGATGACAATGCTGACGATGCACAGGGAGCTGATCAACACCATCTAACGGCATGCAGGGGTACTGCTCACGAAAAATCTTGCGGATCTAGTCTGATGCCTGGAAAATTCAAAGGTAAGGAATCTACAGCTAGAATTTTGTATCAGATAAAGCTGGACAGTGGAACATTTAAAAAGGGATGGCTGTTCCAGCAGAAGAGGAATGCATACAAGACTGCTAAGTACCCCTTGACACTGACTATGACACAACCCCAGTGAGCTGGAGTTGTTGGGCGGGTCACAGGTGAGATTTTGTCTCATTGATGAAAATGCACAGGTCGAACAGCAGAGACCCTGTGAACTGCAAATGGCGCAACACCACCTCTGGCAAACTGACTTTGATTAGAAAGTTGTCCAGGTCTGGAAAGATGGGGATGCCCAACCTTTTTACATGGGCTTCAACCACTGCCATCATCTTCAGGAAAACGTGAGGTGCCAATGTTAAGCTAAATAAAAATACCACAAATTGGTAGTTCATAGAACACACCACAAATCACAAGTACTTCTGGTGCAAGTGCATCCTGCAGGTCGAGTGACACCATCCAGTCTCTAAGTTCCAGAACATTAGCATTTGACCTAGGTTTAGCATGCTGAACTTTTCCTTTTTGGGGAAGAAGTTCAGTTCTCTGAGGTCCAGGATTAGGGGCAGACCGCTGTCCATCTTGGGTACCAGGAATGAGCATGTGTAACATCCTTGGCCCTTTTCTGGTACTAACGCCCCTGATTCTTTCAGTATGAGTACTGCCACCCCTTATTGTGACTGGCCAAGTGTTTCAGAGGGGAGTGGAGCGTGAAGAAGGGATAGGGATGTAGAGCCGAAGGAAGGGTATGACCCTCTTTTTCTGCAATCTGAAGGATCCACTTGTGTGAAGTAATGGCCTTCTAGGCCAAGAAAGAAAGAGCACACTCCCCCACCCCCCAGAGTGGTAGGGGGGTGTGGGAAGGAGAACTAGAACTGCTTGCTGGAGGGGGGAATAGGAAGAAGAAGAGGAAGAGGAGGAGGAAAGGCTTGCTGTGGGGATCCACAGTCTCTACCTTTGCCTCTTCTCTTGTGTTGGGGAACCAACAGGTTGTGGGGAGGGTGTCCTTGCAGCTGACAGGACTGCTGCTGCCAAAAGGAAACCCATCTGACGAAGCTACAAACATTTTCTAATTGATGGCTGTCTTATTGAGGCTGGCTTTGATGGAAGCCTAATGAGTGTACTGTGGCTTTATTGGCTTTAAAGCTTTGGAGTGCTGTGTCTGCTTTTTTGTCAAACAAATTTGTACTATTGATTGGAAAATCCATCAAGTTTGCTTGCACGTCCAATGAGAAACCTGAGGTTCTAAGCCAGGCATGTTGTCTGATGGCACCAGCAGTGCCCAATGGAATTGGCTACAGAGTCTGTTGTATCAAGGGCTGACAATGATATGTCAAGCTGCATTTTGGTCATCTTCCAGGGCGCCCTTGATGTTATCTTGCAGATTCTATAGAACATGAGGACCAACCATCTCTGCCACTCCTAACAGCCATGAGGGTAATGCGCTAGCAGCCACTTGGAATTCAGCGATTTCATGGCCATGCTACCAGTGGTGAAACTCTTTTTTTCTTCAGGCATCCAACCACTTAGATTATCTGCCAGGGTACTGGGGAACGTTCCTCACCAATGGCCCAAGGAATATGATGCCTGGTTGACAAGGCTCTCTGGTGACAGGTGAGTAGAGAGAAATGTTGAATCATTTGGAGCAAGGTGGTACCCTCTGCCCACCATTCTTTTGGCCACTGTGGCAGAAGATGGCTTTTTCCAAGCTGCAAGGATGGGGTCAAGCAGGCCTTGTTAAAAGGCAATAATGGTTCAGAGGCTGGTTGAGCAGGAAGGAGATCCTCTGTTAGCACGTTCATTTTGACATCACCCGATGTAAGTTGGAGAAAATATGCTGCTTTTTTGATGACAGAATGAAAGGCTAGAACTGCTGAAGTAGAGGCCCCTGCAGGGAAATCCATTTCCACTTCTAGAGATGTGTCAAGGCCACTCGCGGAGTATATTCCAGAAAAGACAAAGGGTTTTTCCTCATATAAATTTGACGGGTCATAATCAGAAGCAAGTAATTGGTGTATCTTTTCCAGTTGCACCTGGGGAAGAGCCAGCCACGGCACTGATGGCAAGTGGGCACATTTGGCCACCAGCGTGAAGACTGATGCCATGGAGACTAGGACAATGCCATACAACATCATGGGTATGAACATTGAGCCTGGATGATTCCTGGCAAATATACTGAACATGGTGTTTAAGAAGGCCACCAGATGTGTGCCAGGGGCTAGGAACTCTGGCAGAGTCATTGATGGAAAGAGGCACCTGGTAAGTGAGGTGCTGGAGCTGATGATTCCAGTAAAAAGGGGACCTGCGCTGGTGGAGTCGGCTCACAGGTTTCAGCATTGACAACACAAACTCAGGGGTCGAGTCCATCTGAGGAACAGGCACAAAGCTGCCAGGAGTGGGTTTGTCAGGCTTGAAGGGGAAAAACTTTGAGCACAAAGATCCTGCAGGAGTCTAGGGCCATCTGGGAAATGTACCTTGCAGTGAGCGCGTCTTGTGTTTTTTATGTTTCTTCCTTCTAGTCTTGGAAAAGGAAGGTGATCTCAAGCGGGGTCGAGATTGATGACAACACCTCCTGCCTTTTCGGCTCCCTGGCCATGAAGAGCTTGGTATCGCAATCCTTGATGGTCTTCTGGTCCATGCTGAGACAGAAGTTGCAGCAATGAGAATTGTGATCGGAACCGGGCATCAAAGAAAAATAGTGTGGAGTCAGTGACAGACACATGTTTCTCACAGTCTCCACAGGACTTGAATCTTGAATGCTTAGGGGAAAACTAGTACTGCAGTGAAAAATCTTTTGTGTTAAAAAAAGCCTCACCACTCTCAGGAGAGAATGAGTTCTGGTTTTGCATCTTAGGCACAGAGAACTGATGTTGCTGTACTAGAGCAAGCACTATATGGGTTGGGGGTTATTATCTGATGTGACTTCCAGCGTCTGTCGAAGCCAGTGCCCCCTAATGGTGATGTAAGTACTTTGAAGTTGCTAGGTCCAGTCTGCTGCTTGGGATTGTTCCACAGTTTAAGGATCTGCATGTAGGAGTATCCATCAGAAAGATGATGTAGGGAATGCTTGAAATATTACTCTGACAATACCCATAATGTTTTTACGCTTTATTTTATAAAGTAACAAGACTAACCACATTCAAATCCATTAAGGTGGTGGTTGTTGCTAATGTTTGTTTTGATTTCATTAAGATGGAGGCAAGTAGTGGTCATGCCACAGTCCTAATAGAAGTGATTTGCACTTTTCTCAGTGCCACTCTCACCATGACAATGAAAGTTTTATGTTTCTCTCTGTGATATCTGCCAAAGGTGCTATCTGAATGCTTCCTATTCCCACGTCTCTATGCAGCCTCTTTGACCATGCTTTATAATCTTCTTTTGAATAAGTACTTAGAGAAGTTCTGAAATTTGCTCTTATTGTTTTTGAAGGGGGAGATGCTGAGAAGGAGGTCAATGTTGGTGATGGTCGCCTCCCACAACTTCCCCCCAAAACACTTGTGGGTGAAAGATTGCACAAGATATGCCAGATTTGGGAAGAAGTCCAAGACCATGCATAGGCCCCATGACCACAAGGGGAGCAAATGTGAGAAAGGGAACATTGACTAAAATTCAAAATAATATACATGGTCTATAGACTACAACCATGACCCAAATGGAAAAAGGTAAAGTCAACAGAAATATCAGTGGAATCCTAATAGGCCCAAAAAGCACCAATTCCCAATGCAGAAAGGTAGAAGAGCATGCAACAACCATCAACACACACACACACACACACACACACACTCGCACACATATACACACATTTGTGCACACGCGCAAACACACACACATACACACCCACACACACACATTAACTCTACCTCCAAGTGATGAACCTCTGCTTTTTTGGTGCTATATTTCATAACAGTATATACTGAAGTATATATGAGAAGCAGCCTGGCAGACTGAGAAACAGCTGTAGAGGCAACATTTCAGGACCAGCTGGGCTCCCCGGTGATGAGGAGCTGCTCAGTGGTAAGAGGCACAGGGACATCCACATAGCATGCCCATGCTGAGGAGTCACCGGGTATTAAAATGTCAAGTTGGAGGGCAGTGCATAAGGTCCTGCTGGGCTTGTGGATGGCAGGACAGGGCAGGCAGTAAGAGGAACAGCTGTTGGGGCAAATGCTAGATGTTCGACCTGGCCTCCATGGTGTGGTTTCCCCTAACTTTTTGCCTTCAGATCTCCTGTGTTTGCTGACTTTGTTTTTTCTGGCCTTAGGATTCTGTGCAGTCTACCACTGCTTACCAGTGCTTAAGCGCATGTGCGTTTCCCCTAAAACATGATAACATTGGCATATAACACATTGGCATATTTAAATTACTTATAAGTCCCTAGCAAAGAGCACTACTTGTAACCAGGTCCTGTAAATTAAATGCTACCAGTGGGTCTTCAGCATTGATTGTGTCACTCACTTAAGCAACCTTTTAAACATATCTCAGACCTGCCATTGCTAAGCTGTGTATGCAGTTTTGAACTGTCATTTCAATAAACCTTTTGTCAGGCCCAAACCTTCCTTTTTAGTACTTGTGTCACCCCTTGGGTAGGTCCTGGACAGCCAAAAGGGCAGGGTACAATGCATTTTGAAACTAGGATAGGTACTTTTAGTTTTACATGTCCTGGAGATGAAAAAGTCTTAAATTTGTTGTTCACCACTGCAAGGCCTATCTCTCTCATAGGGTAACATTGGCATTGATTAATTGTACTTTATAGGTATAGTTTGTAAATGGGAAGAGATCATCCCTTCAAGTTTGGTGTCTATGGAATCACAATTTAAAATATCAATTTTTGGTGAAGTTGGATTTTACGTTGTGATTCTGAAAATGCCACTCTTAGAATGTTATAATTTTCTTGCATGTTTGGTGCCTGCAGCCTGTCTTTGGTCACAAGTGGGTGTAGTTGGCAGTTGGGTTTTGTGTATCCCTCCGAGACAGCCACACACAATGGGAGCTTAGGTGTGACTTGATGGGCCATCCTGGGCAGGATGGGAGGGAGGAGCTGGCCACAGCCACACTTATAATTTAATGTATCTGTGTCCTGTCCCCACACAAAGGGCTACATACCCCCTTTGTTAGTCTGGAGCCAAGGCAAAGAACACAGGACATCAGTTCACTTCAAAGGCATGTCTTTGAAGTTTCCCTCACATCATGGGTATAAGAGTGGGACCTCAGACACGACCACTACAGTACACCTCTGGTCTGTGCATACTCTGCCAGGAAGAAGGATTGCTGTGCTGCTGAAGGACTGCCACACTGCTTAACACCTGCTTTGCTATGCTGACCTGTTCCCTGTTGCCCTCTTGCCTGGAAAGGAAAAATGAGTCTCAAACCAGAAGAACCCAGAGTCACTCCAAGGGCTAGTTGGCTGGAAATCTCAGGGACATAATCAACTTCCAACCACCCTGCTTCTGCACTTGGACTCTGCCATCCATGAGTATACCCTGCCCCTGGCAATTTGTGGCACCCCAGACCTGGACCTTTGGAAGTAGGCCTAAGGTGCTTCACAGTGGGACAGACACATCTTCCCTGCTGAGCGGCACATCCTTGATCAGAACAACACATCCTCAAGTAGGACCAATGCATCATCACTGCTGGGTGGATTGGACCTAACGCAGAAGACTGGCATCCCTTCAGCATCCCTCATCTTGGGTCCAAATCATTGCCTTCGGACTGCCACTCCACGATGCTTCACTGGTGCTGGTCCTCACATTCCTTGTTGACGGCAGCCTCTACGACAGTGCCAAAGCTCTGCATCACAGATTCATCGCTCATTGGAGCCAGTGCATCACCACAGCTGCACAACGCATCCCCAACACTAGCCTTTGAATCGCAAACCCTGGCAATGGGATCCTCTACGTCAACACAACAGGACCACGCATCACAGTCTCACTGCATCACGGAAATAAAGCATCCATTGGCTATGCCACACATCTTTGACTCGATCTATTCAAGACTCTGCAACTAAGATCCTGGTACTTTGTTCAGCGGGCCTAACTGGTTGCTGTAGCCAGCCCACGATCCATTGTATTTGGCCTCAATGTTTGACTTTTTCATGCTCTGGCGTGACCAGATATCCCCGCTTGGTGCTTTTTGCTTTTAAGTGCTATACCACAGTTTATTTAAAAAAAGTTTGAAGTCTTGCACAAATACTGTGCACATTACCTTCAAGTTAAGCCTGACTGCTCCGTGCCAAGCTACCAGAGGGTGAGCACAGGTTAATTTGGGGGTTGCTTGTGCCTTTCCCTAACAGGAACTGTGGTTGCTGCTTGACCAGAGCCCACACCCCAGTCAGCCAACAACCCGATTTCTCACAAGGGGTATTTATGGAAAGGAACGGCCCGACAGGAATAGGCATCACTTCAGAACCTGCTGGACTCATGGATAGTGTGAAGTGGCCATGTGGGAAGCATCACAGGTGCAGGGGCAACTGCATGTTGCATGCATGATGACCAGTGGCCCAGCA
Source organism: Pleurodeles waltl (assembly GCF_031143425.1). Classification (NCBI taxonomy): domain Eukaryota; kingdom Metazoa; phylum Chordata; class Amphibia; order Caudata; family Salamandridae; genus Pleurodeles; species Pleurodeles waltl. Next base: position 725,568,505 of record NC_090443.1, read on the forward strand.
GTAGGAGGCAGAGCTGTGGTCTAGCACGCCAGAGCCTCACAGGGGAAGAGGAGCAGCTATGGGCTATGGGGAAGAGGAACAGCTGCACGGGCATTGTGAATGGTGAGGCATCATCCAGCTGGAAAAGGCACAGCTACAAAATCAGACACTGGTCAATCACATGTAAGGAACTGCAGCAGGATGAAAGAGAGCAGCAAGAGTTGCATCAAGGGCCCAGCCAGATATGCACAGGAGCCTGGCAGGAGCAAGGACAGCAGCAAACACTGCAGAAATGAACCTGTCAGCACTACTTGTTGGGAGTTTAGATCTGCAGCATGCTGTGGGCTGATACCAATGCTGATGGGCAGCTTTCTTAGCTAATGCCTAAAGACAGCTAAATATCAGTAGGCAGTAGCTGAAATCAGCTGTCCAAAAGGTCCTTTAAGTATATGTATGTATGTGCTGCGTGGTATAGTATTTTGTGATGACAATAGACAGTTAAAGCTGTCTGTACGAGAGACCTGAAAGAACAAGTTACTTGCCTTCAGTCTAGCTTTTTCTGGCAGATACAGTATCTACCTGCAGATTCCTCACTTTTTTAATATCACAATGCACCAGTATTCCATGTAAACTTTTCTTGACAGCTCTCCTACATTGACGAGGATGTCACAAAACCCATGACTCTGAATGCGACCCCACGTGACATCACTGATGCCATAAGAAGCGCTTGACAGCATGCTGATGTCAGTTTCCATCTGTTTTTATGTGCCTTCGAAGCAAATGAGTGAAACTAACTAAAAATGTAAATCTCTTTTCATAGAACCTTAAACCAAATATTTAAATATAAAAACTGAAATTACATATACAAAACTCTTTTTGGTATTTGCAGACAAGCAACGGGGAGGTGGGTGGGATACTGTATCCACCTAAAAAAGCATTATGGAAGGTAAGTAACTTGTTCTTCTGATGGATACATCTACCTGCTGATTCCTCACCTTTTGAATAGAGTACCTAAGCAGACCCACACTTGGAGAAGGGTGCATGTCTGCCTATACCCAAGAATCCTGCAAAACAGAACAAGCAAAGTATCCTTCCCTCCTCACTTCTGAGTGTAGATAATAGTACGTTGCAAAAGTGTGAAGAGAGTCACAAGTTGCTGCTCTACAGATGTCAACTGCAGGGACACCTCTAGGTAAATCATAAGTAGGAGACCTAGCTCTACTGGAATGAGCTCTAATACTTTCTGGAGGTTCTTTGTGAGCCATGGCACAGAAGAACTTGATGCAAAGGAAGATCCAGCGTGATCATGTTCCCGTATACACTGCTTTTCCTTTCATCTTGCCCCCATAGCCAACAAACAGCTGATCATGCAGCCAGAAGTCACACATACTGTCTATATAAACGCTAACAATCCTTTTGGGGCTCAAGGGATGAAGCCTCTCTTCCGCTTTAGATGGATGTGGAGGAGGACAACAAGTATGAAGGGTAATTGACTGGTCCAAATGGAAGGGAATAGCCACCTTTGGCAAGAACGTAGCCCTGATCCACAAAACCAATTATTCAAGGTAAAAGGTTGTGAAGGGTGGCTTATCCCTTAGAGCCTGCAACTCACTAACTCATCTAGCAGATGGTATAGAAATCAGAAGAATTGTCTTAAAAGTTAGCAACCTTAACAGACAATAATGCAGAGGTTCAAATGTAGAATACATATGATTAGCAAGCACTAAAATAAGATTCCACTGAGGCATAATGAATGGAGTGGGAGGATACTTGCTAGTAACTCCCTAAACAAACCTCAACACTGTAGGGGATTTAAACAGCGAAGGCTGATTGGACAAACAAAGAAATGCTGAAAGGACAGACAAACTTAACTGCTGCAGCTGCAAAGCCATGCTGTGCTACAGAAAGTGCAAAACACAAAATATTAGATAAATGGGCCTTGAAGGGATCTACAGAATTTTCCCCATACCACTTTACAAACTTAGACCATCTTCCAGAATAAACCTATTTGGTAGAGTTTCTTCTAGCCAAGGAAGAACATCCACCACATCAGGTGGTATAGGAAAATATCTAATTTTGCTCTGTTCAGTCTCCAGGCATGTAAGTGCAGGCTATGGTAGTGGGGGTATAGAACCTGCCCCTGCGACTGTGAGAGGAGGTCAGTCCTGTGAGGGATACTGAGTTGTGGGCAAAGGGAGAAGTGAAGAAGGTATGTGCACCACACCCTTTGCGGCCAATCTGAGGCTATTATTACTTAGACCCTGTCTTGTCAAATCTTCCTCAGAACTGGAGGAACCAAGGGAATGGGAGGAAATGAGTAAAACAGCTGGGAGCCCTTGTTCATTTGAAATGCTTCCCCCAATGCTGCCTGCATCGGATACTGGAGGCTGCAGAATGACGGGCAGTGCACATTCTCCCAAGTTGTAAAAAGGTCTAGCTGAGGAGTCCCCCATATCCAAAAAATATGAAGAACTACCTAAGGATGGAGATACCACTCGTGATCGGCTCAAAAATGCTGGCTGAGAATGTCCGCACATACATTGAGAACTCCGGCCAGACGATTTGCCATCTCACACATCTGATCATCCTTAGCCCAGAACCAGAGTTGTAGAGCCTTTCTGCAGAGAGGATATGTCCCTATTCTTCCCTGTTTTTTCATGTACCACATTGCAGTAGTATTGCCTGTCATGACCTGAACTGACTGACCGCAAATGCAAGGAAGGCCTTGAGAGTCAGACGTTTGGCCCTCAGTTCCAGCAGATTGATGTACAACAACTGTGTCTCTGGAGACCAAGGACCTTTGCCCTCTAGATACCCCAGATGAGCTCCCCATCCTAAAGTGGAGGGATCCCTTATCACTGTACCCACCGGAGGAAGGCGAAATGGCTTCCCCATGAGAGAGATTGCTGAGCACACCCCACCATTGTAGACTCAATGCAGCGTCTCTGGAGATCTTGATAGTTGCCTGGAGATCCCCGTTGTGCTGAAACCACTGCCTGCAGAGACACTACTGGAGGGCCTTCATGTGCCAGTGTGCATGGGTGACAGAATGCAGGAGGCTATCAGACCTAGCAGAGGCAAGACCTTCTGGACTGGAAGCATAGCTCTATGCTGAAGCATCAGAATCCTAGCCTGAATGTCCGGAATCCCCTTTGGAGGAGGGAAGGCTCGACTCACTGTAGTGTCCAGTACTGCCCCTAGGGCTCTAGGTGTGATTTGGGCTTGTGGATGGAAACGTCCAGGTTGAACAACAACCAAGTTGTTAATTGAAGGTGATGCAACACCAACTCTGGAGACTTGACTTCGGTCAACCTGTTGTCTAGGTAAGGGAATACAGATTTTCCACCACACCTCTTCTGAGATTTGCTATGACCACTGCCATCACTTTTGTGAAGACTCAAGGTAGGTAGTAAAACCGAGAACTTCAACTGGTAATGTTGAGACCCCACCTTGAAGTGGTAAAACTTCCTGTGTGACTGCAGAATGGGAATATGAAAATACACATCCTGCAAATTGATTGAGACCATCCAGTCTTTATTTTCCAGTGAAAGAAGCACCTGCTCTGGGATCAGCATTTTGAACTTTTCCTGGATTGGGCACAAACAACTGTCCTTTTTGGGAATCAGGAAATAGTGGGAATAGAAACCCAGAGCCTGTTCCTGCTCTGTTACCAACTCCACTGCACCCTTTTGAAGCAAGGACTGGACTTCCTCTTGGAGTAAGAGAAAAGGAACATTTTTGGGGAGAAAAGGGTGTGGGAAAAACCCAGAAGGGTAGGGTGCAACCCTTTCCTACAATATTCAACACACACTGATCAGATGTTATGGATCTCTACTGATGTAGGAGCTGATACACCCATGCTCCCACCAGTAAAGCATGCTCTATGATGGGAAAACCAGGGCTGCTTTCGTGTGACACTAGCAGAGGAGGAAAAGGAGGAAAATGGGGGAAGGGCAGCTCTACCTTGTCCACTTTTGCCACGCCCCCATAAACTTTATAGAGAGGGTTACATGGCTGCTGCTGCTGGTACTGTTGTCTCCCTGGAAATGAAAATCCCTTTCCAAAACCTCCAAATCCTCTTAAATTGTCTGTAATCCATGGGTTGGGATTGAAAACCGAAAGATCAAACTGTTGCCTTGCTGCCTTTAAACCTTTCCAAGGCAGAATCACTATGGTGCCAAACAGCCATGACCCATCAAAGGGCAAATCCATGAGGACATTTTGAACATCCAGAGAGAACCCAGATCCTCTCAGCCAAGTGTGCCTTCTCGAGGTGACTGAAATTACCATTGCTCTAGCCACTGAAACAATGGTATCCAACCCGACTGCATGACTTGCTGAGCTGCAGCTTGATCATTGTTCAGTAGCTTGGTAATCTTTGGATGACTGCTTTAGCTGAATCTATCATGACATGTATATACCTTCCAAACAAGCAAGTAGCGTTAGTGGACTCTAGCGCCACATTGCCTGATGAAAACATTTCCTTTGCTTATTGTTCCATCTTTTTGGACTCCCATATTCACTGGTGAAGATGGAAAAGACCCAGGGGCCATCTTTGAGGAACACGAAGCCTGTACAATCAGGTGATGGATGTACTGACAAAAAGGATAAATCACATGGAGCTGGTTTATACCTCCTAGCTCTCTGCCTGGACACAGCAGGATTCTCCATAGGCTTTTGACAAACATCAAAAATTGGCTCTGTTAAAGCCTCATTAAAAGGCAACAAGGGTTGTAAGGATGATGGAGAAGAGTGAACCACCTCAGGCAAAAGATTTGACCTAAGTTCTGTGGAAGGCAAAGCAATTCCAATATTTCTGCTGCCTTTTTTATGACTGAGTGGTAGGAGGTAGCCTCTGGGGGCAGAATACTTTTGAGCGATAATAACTCTCATTCAGGGAAAGTGTCCAAACCACTTGTGTCTTCCAATCCTTCAAAATCTTTATTTAGTGCCACAATCGGACCCTTTCCCAGCTATGGAGGATGATTTTCCCCAAAGAAATAAGGGGAAGATTTACAAGCTCCTAGTGCCACCTTAATGCCGCCTTAGCGTAATTTTTTATGGCACTAAGGCCACGTTAATATGGCCATTACCCCACGCCATATTTACAAAGTGGCCCAAGGCAAGCATTGAACCACTTTGTAATCCCTTGTGCCACATTATGCCTGTGTCGAGCATAATGTATGAAGGGAGGGCGTTTCGAAGCTAGGAGGCCTGAAACAAATGGTGCAGTGAAATTTGCAAGATTTCACTGCACCACTTTTTCTGTCATTTTTAATGCCTGCTCAGGGCAGGGGTTAAGGTGATGCACCCATAATAATATATGGGCCTCCCTGTGCTTTGCTGTACTAGCGTCAACATTTTTTATGCTAGTGCAGCAAAGCGTCACAACAGGGTAAAAAAGTTTGACGCTGCTGTGGTAACGACTGCCGTGGTGTGCCGTATTGCAAACCATGGTGTTGTTGGGGGGATAAGGATGATGCAAGAAAAGTGGCGCATTAAGGGCAATGCACCACTTTTTTGTAAATCTGCCCCAAACGTCCTTCTTTAATAAGCCTTTGGGCCTCTTTCCTTGACCTGTGACGTGGAGTGGGTATTGGCACCGGCGACACCGGTACTGGTGCTGGTGACATCAGCTGTTGTGCGGAGTGGTGAGAAGTGGCACTGGAGTTGAAGCATTCAATGTCAAGATGGAACCAGCCGGCGCTGGAGAAGTTATGCTCGGCATCGATGATACTTCACCGGGTAAAACAGCCAGAGGAGAAGGGGTCTTCTTAGCAGGAGTCTCTCTCAGCGCAGGAGTCGGCCAGGAATCCTGGACCATTGGCATAAAGGGCATAAATGGCACCTGTTGATACGTTGCCAGAAAGCCTATGGGGCCCGTATGAGCACCAGCTGGAGTCATCGCCCTACTGAAAATGCTAAACATAGGATTTAAAAAATGGGAAGTATCTCCCCACTGGAGCGGGAAAAGCTGTATATGCCTGCTCCTGCTGAGACTCTGGATTCAAGACCAGAGATGCTTCCTGTTCTCCCGGTGAAGTAGGTTGTGGCACCTGATCTGAAAATTATGCCAGGAATGGCACTGGAATGACTTCCTCACGCTCATCATATGAAGCCAGCAGGGAGACCCCAGCCTCAGAGACCTCTCCTTTGAAGAGCGACATTGGGAATTGTGAGTATGATGCCACTTCTTCTTGTGCTCCTTCTTTGCCAACCTTGATGAGTGAGGAGATGGAGACTTAGATCAAGGTCAAGACTTACAATTATCTCTTTTCTCCTGCTTCACCCTTCATAAACATTTTTGCTTTCTTTTCCTTCAGTGCCTTAGGGTTCATTTGCTGACATGAAGAACATGCGTTGACATTGTGATCTGATCCAACACACCAAAGGTAAATATCATGAGGGTCAGAAATTGACAATTGATCCTCACAGTCCTTACACAGTTTGAACCCTGACTTATGCAGTGGCAACATTGTACTAAAAAACTGCAACAATTTCAAGTAAAGGTGTAAGACTTTAATCACTCCTAAAGGAGAGGCAACAGAAACCCTTACCCATCTAAGGTGCGAGAAAAAAGGGACTGATGTCAGGGCTTCTTATGGCTCAAGTGATGTCACACAAGGTTGCATGCAGAGCAACGGGCTTGGTGACGTCCTAGTCAATGTGGGAGAGCTGCCAAGAAATGTTTTTGTGGAATGCTGGTGCACTGTGATATTCAAAGGGTGAGGATTCCTCAGGTAGGTGTATCCATCAGAAATAGCCCTTTCTCTACCTTTCAATTCTTCACATCTCAACTATCTTCAACAAAGGCGAGAAATATTGATCTAGTCAGTGGTTATTAATTTTGCCTTGTTATACATAATATATTTTGGTAATACCTTTATGTCTGTGTTATGCTGATATGATATATAGATACATTATTTCTCACCTGTCTCCAGCTTCTTTTCCAGGCTGTGAAGAAACAGACAAGCTATCTGTGAAATTAGAGGTAAACATGTCCCATTTGGATTCTTTTGACCGTTGTAAATCTTTTGCCTCCTTAAACCTGAACTAAGGTATCAAATTGAGAAATACATAGGATTAATGTTAAAGCAAGCTAAACATTGTTATGCATACAAGACTGATTTAATTCACACTTGAGATATGCAGCTATGTTAAGCTGATTTGTAATGCTTGATGATCAAGGGTGATAGAATTGTAATGAATTGCATAACATATACAAAACACATGGTATAGCATGGTGTACTTTTATAAAATAACAAATGATATCCATAAACGTGTTGGACTCGGCTCTCTCTGCGGAGTCACCCCTAAACCTTTTGCTTGCCCCCTCCTGTTTTCTGAACCCTTTTTAACTTTTAGGACTCTGCATATTTTACCACTGTTAAGCCATGCTAAGGCACTTGTGCTATCTCCTTTCAACATGGTAAAATTGACTTCCACTCAATTGGCACATTTAATTTACCTTTAAGTCCCAAGTAAAGTGGTACAATATGTACCCAGACCCAGTAAATTAAATGCTACTAGTCAGCCTGCAGCACCTATTGTGCCACCCACTGAAGTAGCCTTTTTGAAAATGCCTCAGACCTGCCATTACAGCATGTGTATACAGTTTTAAGCTGCCATCTTAATCTGCCAGGCGTAAACATTCCATTTCGATACATATGTTATCCCTAGGCTGGGCTGTAAACAGCCCTTATGGCAGGGTGCATTGTATTTTCAAAAAGTTGGACATATACTTTTAAGTTTTACATGTCCAGGTAGTCCTTTTTCACTATTGTAAGGCCTAATTATCCCATAGAATTGCATTGGGTTACCTTATTACACTTAATAAACAACAACTTTTGATTGGCACCAGGTAGAAAAGTCATGTTTGGTGTCTGAGGAATTTTAATTTAAAACCCATTTTAATGTTAAAGTCAGGTTTTAAGTCACAGTTCTGAAAATGCTACTTTTAGAAAGTTGCCATTTTCTTTTCGTAACCATTTGGTGCATACAGCCTATTCCTGGATAACATGACTAGATGTAGTTGGCTGTTTGCATTTGTGTAATCCTCCCAGACAGCATCACAATAAAAGATCTGTGTGTTGGCAGGATGGGCCATCCTGGCTTAATGTGGGGGAACTGTCATCTACCATTTGTACTTCAAAGCCACTGGCTCATCTCACACACAAAGGACCACAGACTAGTCTATTGTGCCCCCAGACAGAGCTTCTTCCACTTCAAAGTGAGCACAAAGTATAAAAAGAAGACTCTCAGACTCTCTCTTCAGATCACATCTGGATCTGTAAAAGACTCAGAGGGACTCTTCTGCTGTCCTGCTATTCTGCCGCAAGAAGGACTGTCCAGGTGTTCTATGTTGTGATTCCCTCACCTTTATCTGCTTCTTGTATTGTGTTTAAGATCTTCCACCAGGTTGTTGGCTTGATCATGTTCGGTTGGGGTAACCAACCACTGTAACCTACAATTCTTTCAAGCTACCAGAGATTTAACACCCCAATAGCTTTGGTGTTTTTTTAACAAATTTGATTTTGTTATTACTTGCACACCATGGTCAGCACAAAAAAAGCAGACACACTAACCAGCTTAGGTTTCACACAAGAGGGCACAGACTCAGAACAGGTTTGTTCTATCATACCTGCAGAGAAGATCATGGCAGTTTGTTCACCCCATGATTTTCTTGACAATCTATGTATGGCTCAACGGACAGCTGACTGTTTTCCAAGTGTTTCTTTACAAGGAGGATTCCTTTATCATGCAGACAGACTATATATTCCCACACCAGATTTGTAAGAGACCATCTTGCATTGGGGACATAATTCAAGCCTAGCTACCGTTTGGGTGAGAAAAAGACGGTAGACATCTGTAAAAGATGGTTTTGGTGGACCTCCCTGACACAAGATGACTTACATCTGAAACTGTTCTATCTGCGTTCAAGCCAAGGCTCCTCAAACTCCCCCAGTAGGGTTGCTTCAACCCTTTCCCATCCCACATGCTCCGTGGCACACTATAAGCATGGATTTCATTACTGATCTTCCTGTCTCTAATGGATACTCAGTCATCTGGGCGATAGTAGATTATGTAACTAAAATGGCCCATTTTACCCCCTTGAAGAGGGTTCCTGGTGCTTCCATTCTTGTTTATTCAGCACACAATAGGGTTGCATGGTTTGCCTTCCGCAGTAGTATCCGATCGTGGTCCCCAATTTTGTCTCCCGATTTTGGCAACATTTTTGCTCAACCGTGGGGATCGATGTGCATTTGTCCTCTGCTTATCATCCTCAATTGGATGGTCAAACGGAATGAGCTAATCAATCCCTGGAGCAGATTTTAAGATTTTTTTTTGCATCATGGTCCAGCCAATGGGAAAAGGCATTACTACTGGTGGAGTTTGTGTACAATAATGGCACTCATGCAGCCATAGGAGTGTCCTCATTTTATTGTATATCTGGTCGATATCCTAGAATGCTTCCCATTTTAGATCCAAATAATCCCTCCAAGGTACCTTCAATACAAGAGCATCATATTCAGCTACAGGAAATTCAATCACAGGCCCTCAAACACTTAGAACAGAACCATACACAAATAAAAAGGCAGGCTGATAAACATTGACAACTAGACCCGTTTATCAGAAAGGGAACCGGGTTTGGTTATCCAAAAAGTATCTCAGGCTAGCAGGATCATGAAACTTTTACCCCATTTTATTGGCCCATTCCTCATCATAAGAATCATGAATCCAGTAGCTGTTGAATTAGCCCTACCCTCGGACTATAAAATGCACCCTGTATTCCATGTGTCCTTACTCTGTCCCTATTCCTCAGACACTCACCCTTCACCGCCACCTTCCCCCTTGAAAGTAGCTGGGAACAGGGAATATAAATTTGCCAAAGTGTTGGCTTCCAAATGCATTTATGGAGTATTATACTATCTGTTGGCCTGGTAAACAGCTAGTTCGGTCCATGCCCCGACTCCTCTGCCAGTTCCATCTCTGGAGTCTGACCAAGTCCTGTCCAGTTGGGCGTTCTTTGCTGAGGGGGACTGTTGTGATTCTCTCACCTTTATCTGCTGCTTGTATTGTGTGTAATAAACTATCAACAGGTTGTTGGCTTGACTATGTTCAGTTGGGGTAATTATGTTACAGTATACTTTTTACAGTTATTTGGACAAAGCTTGTTGCCTTTGTAGATTGAAAAGTAGGTACACCATGCTTTTACCAAGGCCTGTTTACCCAGTGTTGCTTGATTTTATCAAGGCTTGTTTATTCAACCTCCACAAGGTTTTTTGGAGCATCTACGAGGTTAATTAGAAATACCTGAACCCGTGCACGTTGTTGGACTGCTGCCTTCTCTGATTGTTAGACAGCACTCCAGTTTTCAAGAGCCAGGTGCTAATCATGACTCATCACTCATGACTCATGTTTCAAGAGCCATGTGCTAATCAGAACTTATCACTCATGACTAATTCCTGCACAAACTATAACAATCCTCACAGGTATCAGTCAGTGCTTGGCTTTGTTCCGGTTCTTCTTGAAGCTGACATTGAGAGCCTGCTCCTGGGAATTCCCTGCAAAGCTTTGTATCATTGCTGGGCAACAAGAGAGGAAACAACTTCTTCAGCAGTGCTTTACATAAGCTAAGTGGAGGAAGTGCGCTCTGTTGAGCGAATTATCTTTTTTTTAGATTATGAACCTGATAGTGTAACTAAATGACTTTATTTTAAAGAAAGAACAAACGTTAATTAAGAGAGTGTATGGAAACACTTAAAGCTTTGACATTTGTTGTGCATCTGTACCCTGCCTTGTTAATTCATTCTAAAATTGGAAAAGACATTAGCATGCAACAAGAGTGTTGTGAGATGAACAATCTTCATATATGTGTGACTTTGCTAATTACGTGTGTGTCGCTTGTCATGATAATAATCCTCATTTTGCAGGAACTCTTTTAGTATTGTCTAGAATTGATATTAGTGATTCCTCAAAAACAGAAAAGGCAGGTTTTCACTTGACTGTATAAATCAGTGTTCGTTTATTCCTTTTTGGGGAGAGTTTTTGTTGATTGTTCATGTGCTATACGTTTTGAGTGTGAACAACTACACCAAGAGTGATTTCTGTAAGCAGTGTGAGACAGGAAGACGATCCAGGCAATGATGGCGCATTCCTGTAAGCCCAATTGAGTGGACAGGAAGTGCGAGGAACGTGTGGAGTGACAGCTCTGGACACTCAACAACTAAAGCTGACAGTGATTACATGCACCCCAAAGCATTGGGAGGCCGGCTGGACCAGGCCACAGAGATAATATCTTTCTTCGCTCTCTCTCTTTCTCTCATCCAATCCCCCTAACCTTTTGGGGACACTTGCCGGGACTCCCGTATTATGTCGGCAGTGCCAAGAGGTGTCCTGGAAGGACGGGGGGAAACAGTAATTGCCCCTGCAGACAACCTGCTTTTCAGGTGAGTGGTCAAGCTCTTACACCCTGCTGCCCTGCATGCAATAGAGATACTGGGTTGCTGCATTGTTACCTGAGGAAGAAGAACTTGACCTGAACCTTGAATCCAGGACCACAAGACTGACTCCAAGGGCTATCTGGTTGGCCTACTTCTCTGAGCGGCAGGTACACAACAACCTCCAAAACCTGTGAACCCTACAGCTGGACTTTGCCTGCTGTGAGTCCTAAACCCCCCCAAGTGATATATATGACAATGATCCACGTGTACTGTTCCAATTTACTTGTGAAAAAGCAATAAATGCCTATTTAATAAAAACTATAATTCCCTCCACAAGTGGTGCCTCCCCAGTTCTGGACCCTTGGAAGTGCCAAGCCAGCTGTGGTCCCCATCAGAACCAATGCAGCACAACACAGCTCCACACAGGTATCGCAGCTCCTCACTGGAATCGAAGCACCGCAATGCAACCCTATGCATTCTTCACAGCTCCTAATTGGAACTGATCGAGTGAGATTCAGAACCGCATCACAGCTCTCACAGCTCACATCTCAATGTGGGCCCCACATCTCTTCTCAAAACGGCCACTGAATGGTGCAATTCCCCACATTAGGGTCATAAGGTACAATTCTCAACAGGCCGACCCTGGTCCCTTTATCCAGCTCGCACTCCATCGTGGTCGGCTTGAACTTCTTACTTTGTCCTGGTTCGGCGTGCCCAGAGTTGGCGCTTTGTGCTTTTAAGCACTATTTTTACTTAAACGTTTAAAATTGCATATCTCCAGTTCTACTAATTGGATTTTTCACATTTTGGGGTCTATTCTTCTAAATTGGTGTGGGGTTTTGCTTGTGTTCTGTTTCCACTTTATTACTGTTTAATTGCTGCATAAATACTGTACTCATTGCCTTTGCTAAACTTGACTGCTTTTGTAACAAGTTACAAAAGGGATAAGCACAGGTTAATTTAGTGACTGTTCGTGGTTCACCCTACCAAGGATTGTGGCTGTTGCTTGAGAAGGGCTCACATCCTCCCCAAACAACATCCCAGTTTCTCACAACATGGCTTCATAATGATGAAATTTATTGCTGAAAGTTTTCAATTTTAATCATATTTATTTAGGCTATGACTTACATGAAAAGACAGCTGTGATTCACAAACAGTTCTCTGCCCCGTTTGTAAAATTTGAATGACCAAAGTAGAACACTAACCCAAATAAAAATGGAGGGGTGGGAAAAACTTTAGAATAAAGGAAGTCCTTAACGAAATGTTACTTACCTTTGGTAATGCCTTCTTTGGTCGAGACTAAGGGCCTGATTATGAGTTGGGGGGTTGAACTGCCACAACTTCAAACTGACAGTGGTGAGGCCGCCATCAAGCCGATGGCCTCACCACTGGCGTATTACGATGTTTCTACCAGGCTGACCGGCAGACACTTTTGATTACGACGTTTCCACTGGTCAGCCATGTGGAAACAGTGCAGAGGCATTGAACTTGGCTCCCTCACGGAGCAGAGTCTTATGCTCTCACACACGGCATCCTTGGAATGTGCACTGCCTGCCATAGGGGGCTCCATTGCTGCCCTTTTACCAGCATTGGAAAAACTGTCAAAAAGCAAAGATGTGATCAACACGACAATGCTGAACTCGGCACCGCCGTGGCTGACCACAACTTTGACCACCACAAACCCGCCAAGGATCTCTGATCACAGTGGTGGCGGAGGTCTCCTGGTGGTCTGACTGCCAGGATCGTAATCTGGCGGTCAGACCAACAGGAGTGCGGCAGTCCGACTGCCACCGCAAGTTTGCCAGTCTGAGGACCGCTAATCTCATAATGAGGCCCTAAATCTAGCTACAGATTTTGTATGTTTGATTTCTCCTGAGGCGTCAGACGCGATCTCCAAGATAGCTCGTGAGTAGTACACCTGCACGCTGGTAGGTGGCGTTGATCGGCTCCGCATCCGGTGCTGTCTCTGGGTGATAGTTATTAGAGGAATAGGGTGCAAAGAATTTGAACATCCTTTCAATTCTTAACTTTTTTGTTATTTCATGTTATTTTAAATTGTATATACTTAATTTTATCTAAGTTAAACTACATAATATTTGCAATGTTTTATAATATTTGTTTCTTCTTAAATTTTGTTATATATTTAGTTTATATTTTTTAATGGTTTTTGTTTGTAGTTTGGTTGTTATTATTTTGTATATTTTTCAAATGTTTAATATATTTCTTTTTTAAATTTAATTTGTTTTGAATATGCGATTTTATTTTTTATGTATGTTTAGAAAAGTGTTTTACAATTTCACTATTTAAAGTTTATAATATAAAAAATGTTGTGCTGTTTTTTTAGAATGTTATTGTTTTGAAAAATGTATTATTGTTTTAAATGTAATTAGTAATTTATTTGTTTTCATATAACTGTTTCTATTTAATGTGTTTAGTAAGTATATGTCTGTCAGAGGTTCCTGTTGGTAACACTTTGGGTCAGTTTTTAGTTTTACTAGAAAATCTGAAAATTCATGAAGTTTTACAGTGTGGTTCAGTTGGAAGTGGGAATAGTAATTCTACTCCCTCAAAAGTCCTACACTTTTTTAAATATGGTTAAGGTTAGGGAGAGTTTAGATTTACTATTCCAACTCCAAAGTCTGACTCTTTATCCAAAAGACATTATATAAGTAATGTAACATCCCTCAAAGTCCAATATTTTCTCCAAAGTGAAAAGGTTTGAAGTTGGAATAGCAAATTGAAGTCCTCCTTAGTCTACCACTTTCTCCAATGTGGTTAAGTTTGGAGTGGTTAGGTTTGGAGTGGGAATAGTAAATATATTCCCCCTAAAATCCAACACTTTCTCCAGTGTTGTTATTCTTGGAGTGGTAAGAGCAAATCTAAAATGCCCAAAGGGCAAGATTTTCCCCAATGTGGTTAAGTTTAAAGTATGAAAAGTTAATATAATTTCCCCCAAAGTCTAACACTTTCCCCAGTGTAGTTACGTTTGCCTTCCTGCACAAAAACAATCCTTAGAGGCATTATCCAGAATAAAGCACATGTTGAAAGATGAAATAACGAGGCGAGATAAAGATATTTCACCTCATTACACCTCATTTGGGAAGCCCTAGCATTTTGATGCATTCCCAGGTTTGCAAACCTTTGTAAATCTGGGAATGTGCTACAATCCATGGGTTGATGCATGAGAATGCCCATGCTCCATCCATGGAACAGCTCCCAAGTTGAAATGTAATGTAACACAGCACAAGAAGCTGCTTTGAGTTACATTTCTTTACAAAGCCACGCAAGGCCACACAAATCGGGCCTTGTTTGCCTTTGTAAATATTACTGAAGCCTTTGTGCTGTCCTTTCATCATCTTGCATGATCCAAGGAAAATGCAAAGACTACATAAATATGGGCCAAACTTCCCACAAATTGGTTATATTTGGAGTGGGAATCCTACATCTAATACCTCACCCCCTCACCAAAGTGGGAGGGTTTTAGTTTTAGTAGGAAATTTGATATATCCATGAATTTCCCCAGTGTGGTTCAGTTTGGAGTGGGAATAGTAAATCTAATCCCTCCAAAATTCCAACACTTTTTCCTTTGTTACTATGGTGAGGTAGAACTAAGATTTATCATTTTTAGTAACAAATTTAACTCTAGCACCCTCAAAGTCCGGCACTGACCATATTTGGTTACGTTTGGAGTGGGAATAGCAAGTTTTAACTCCCCAAGTCTAAGACTTTCCCTAATGTGGTTAAGTTTAGAGCAGTGTTTCCCAAACTGTGATGCTGAGCCCACTAGTGGGTCATGAGATATTTTTCGGTAGGCAGCTCAAGACCAGGTCTATATGTATGTAATATTTAAAATGATTATCCCTGTTTGAGCACCAGTGCAAAGGTTGTGAACAATGTCTCTAAGTTCAGTTTAACAACAAACCCTTGCAAGCATTCCCAAGAAAGGCTTCAGGTGAATTTTCCACTATTTCTTGCTGCTTTTTCTACTACATAACATAATTCCAACAGAGAATGTTCTAACAATACGTGATCATACACAACTAACAATTGTGTATGACTTTCACAAATAAATTAAGAAATATGTATGTCACCTGACCGCCACAGCTGTCAACTTTGGATCAGGGGAGCTAGGTTTGAATCCAGGTGTTGGTCCAACATCTTTGGATTCTGGGGAAATTCCCTAATCTCCAATGCTTATAATAAAGTGAATATACCCTTGTTTAATGTAAACCTATCTGCAAACCTTTCTGCAAAATAAATCTACCTAAGCTCCTTCCTGAAAAGTTTTGAGGTGACCGTCAAGTGATGGCTGAGAAAAAGGGAAGGCCCCAAAACATGTTTTCCCCATGCAAGTTCACTTAGCAACTTAGACAACACAAACTAACCAAAAAGGCTAAACAAATTTACACCAAAACTAAGGGGGTCATTACGAGTTTAGCGGTCGGAAATATAAGATCGCCAAACTCCAGATGAGGAGATTGCCACTGTGCTGGCTGTCTCCCCACCGGCCCCATTACAACTTTGCCACTGGGCTAATGGGTGGGAACCAAGGTTCCTGCCCATCAGTCAAGTGGGAGACGTGTGGCAGCATTGTTTCCGGCTCATAAATGAGCCGCCAGTAATGCTGCCTCATGCAGGGTGCACCAGCACCCTTGAAATGTGCGCTGTCTGAACAGCAAAGCAGACAGTGCGCATTTCAAGGATGGTGGGAGGGAGACCCCTGCACTACTTATGCCACGGGCAGTGCAGGGGTCCCTCTGTGGCCCCCTGCACTTGTTCTCCACCAACCTTTCATGGCAGTTAGACCACCATAAAAAGGCTGGTAGAGAACAAGGTTGTAATCAGCAGGGCCGCCCTGGTTGATCACAGCCAAGATTGCCATCATCCCGTCGGGATCAGCGATTCTGGCAGAGACAGCGGTCCCCTGGGAGTGTGACTGCCAGGGTCGTAATGTGGCGGTCACACCGCGACAGCTGCGGTTGTCTGACCACCATCACATGTCTGGTGGTCTTGAGACCGCCAGACTCATAATATGGACCTAAATGTTTACCCTGAAATATGCTTTGTTGTGATTTAATGTAAATTAGTTCAGTCCTTTCAGAGAAATTAAGCTTCCATATTTATAGATATCTAGCAATGCAGTACTATGGAGAAAGTACCGAGTGAGTACTAAAGGGCAAATGATGCATACTGATTGGCTGGATCTGTGTGATCAAAACTGGTCCTGTGGGACAGAGGGCTGTGATTGGATGGCTGTAACATGAAAAGAAGTGTTGTGCTGCCATTTTAGGACTCGGTCACCATGTCCTGAAAATAAAAGCAAAACAACATATAAGGGGGCAGGGTACGGATACCCTGATCTTCTGGCCTTTGTGCCAGTGGTGTCCCTGAGGGACCTCCCTAATTGGGTATGATAATAAAATAATGCTTTATATTAAAAACTCTAGAAATTCACAGAAAAAAAGTTAGTTAAAGTTGTAGTTAGGCAAAAATGTAAAATAGAGGAGCTATAACTCAAGCCTTCACCAGGCACTGCTTACTACCTCATTTACTACATTATTTGTGAAGTATTCCATGGCATCATTACTTTTACAGGTGTTTTTACTGGCATCAAAAATCTGTTTTTAGATGGTGAATGTGTTTATGTATGTTTTTTCTTACAAGTAAAATAGTTTGGATTTTTAATGTTTGTGGGGCACCATCAAAGTTTCCTCCAAGGTCTGTGGGTGTTTAAGTCTCATCCTGACATGTCTTTAGAGCCACTGTGGTGACTGTACAGTGCCCTCTGAGACAAAGAGTTTGTACAGAGGAAATTAAAGCTCTTGTGCACATGTTCAAAACCAGCTATATGTGAGCACAGTGTTAACAAAACTTTTGTATGGACACAATAGTAGAGGCCCTGTTCAAAATCACTATGCCTTGCTGAACCTCCATAGCTACAGTGAAAATTCCTAGTCCCTAAGACCCTGTGGCAGATTGTTGTAAATGGCCCTTTTTTCAGGGTTATCCCCAAACCTTTTCCCTTCTTCTTCCTATTTTTTCTGACCTGTTTTTGTTGGTTTTAAAACTCTGAGCACTCTGAGAGTACATATGCTCTCTGTCTAAATTGGATTGTTTTGTCCATGATTGGCATATTTGATTTCCCTGTAAGTCCAAGGTGAACTGCATTATGCATGCCCCGGGCCTTTAAATCAAATGCTACTAGTGGGTTTACAGCACTAATTGTGCCACCCACATGAGTAACCCGGTAACCATTCCTCAGACCTGCCATTGTTGTTTCTGTGTTTGCAGTTTTGCAAGTGTACCCCCTTGCCAAGCCCAAACCTTCCATTGTTCTATATGTGAGTCACCCCTAAGTTAGGACCTAGGTATCCCCATGGGCAGGGTGCAGTGTATTTAAAAGGTTGTGCATGTACTGGTGTGTTTTACTTGTCCTGATGGTGAAATACTGCCAAATGGGGTTTTCACTATTGCAAGACCTATCACTCCAATAGGTTAACATGGGAATTGCCTTTAAATATCTTTTAACCCCTTCGGGTGACCTGGAAGTAACGGTTACTTACTGGGCAGCAGGTGCCCAGGACGTAACCGTTACGTCCAGATATGGGCCCTTGGGGAAAGCGCTAGCACTCCCCCCGGGGTCCTCACATCCCCATCCCCTGGGAAGGGAAGGAAGGGGAATCGCTTCCCCTTCCACCCCCATCCCTCCGACCCCCGTGGCGTCTGATGATGTCAACGCGCGATTGCTCGCTGACCTCATCAGAGGCCTAGCCATCTGCGCTGGAAGCTCAGCATTTCTCCTACGATCTCGTGGAGGGGGGAGAGAGTCATCAAAGGAAAGGAAAGGCCTTTCTTTTCATTTGATGTCTTTCTCAGCATTTCTGCTGCCCGATCTTGATGCGATCGGGCAACAGAAATGCCACTAGACACCAGGAAGTTTTTTTATTTTTTATTATTGAATGGAGAGCGCGGCCTCTTGGGCAAGGGCCGCTCCCCAGGGGGGCAATTTATTTTTAGGCCATTTTTGCCCCCCCTGGAGGCAGAACGGCCTATTATAATTAGGCCGATCTGCCCCCGGGGTGGGCGGGGGCCGACACCGCTAGACACCAGGGATAATTTTTTTTGTTTCTTTTATTTTTTTCATATGTGGGGAGCGACCCCTTAGGCAAGGGTCACTCCCCTGGGGCCAAAATTTATTTTAGCCCATTGGGGCAGATCGGCCTATTTTTATTGGGCCAAATAGACACCAGGGAATTTTTGTTTTAATTGATATTTTTACATAAGGGGGGGGTGGCCCCATGGGCAAGGGCCGCTCCCCAATGCGCAATTTATATTTAGGCCATTCCTGCCCCCCCCGGGGGCAGATTGGCCTATTGTAATTAGGTCTATCTGCACCCGGAGGGGGGCAGAAACCCCTAGACACCAGCAATCTTTTTTTTTGTGTTTATTTTTTTTCTATGTGGGGCGTGACCCCTTAGGCAAAGGTCGCTCCCCTGGGGGGCAAATGTCTTTAGGCCACTTCTGCCCACCTTGGGGGAAGTTCAGCCTATTTGTACTATGCCAATCTGCCCTCAAGGAGGGGCAGAAACCACTAGACACCAGGGATTTGTACTTTTTTGTGTCAATTTCTCGCAAGGGGAGCGACCCCTGAGGCAAGGGTCGTTCCCCTGGGTGGCAATTTTTATTTTTAGCCCATTTCTGCCCCCGTGGGGGCAGATCGGCCTATTTTCATTAGGCCGACCTGCCCCCTACTGGAGCAGAAACCACTAGGCCCTGGGGATTATTTTTGCGCCAATTTCACGGAAGGAGAGCGACCCCTTAGGCAAGGGTCGCTCCCCTGGGGGTGGGCAAATTTATTTTAGGCCCTTTCTGCTCCCCTTGGAGGCAGATTGGCCTATTTCAATTAGGCCGATCTGCTCCGGGGGGCAGAAACCACGTAGGCACCAGGGACCGGTGTGTGTGTGTTTTGTTTGGGGGGGCCTATTTGACCTATTTTTGTAAGGCCATCTGCCCCCAAAGGGGCAGAAAGTGCACCAGGGACAAGGGAAGATTTGTTTTTTTTCAAAATAAGAGGGTGGGGGTATGGCCATATCCCCACCCCGAACAAATGAGGCCAAAGTTGTTCTGCCCACCAGTGGGCAGATGGGGCAATTACCCCCGATCCACACCCGGGGGGGAGCAGAAAGTCTACTAGATGCCAGGGAATTAAAAATAAACAAAAATAGTGGAGTGGTGGCCACCAACCAGTATGGGTATGGTTATGCCCACACCCCAACTGAAGGGGGTAACATTCTTTCAGCTCTCCCCCCACACATTAAAACAGCTTATTCTGCAGCAAGCAAGAGGATGTTTGATTATTTCGGATTTTGGTTTTACATTTGGGCCATGAGAGCTTGGCTAACTCTCGAAATCGTCCCACTTGGAATGCGGAGGGCTGCACTTTTTGGACTTTGGGACTCTGCCATGTAGAAAAATCCACAAGACCTAGACACATCTAAAAACTAAACATCTGGATAAGTCCAGGGTGGTGTGCTTCACATGCACCACACACCATTTTCTTACCCACAATGCCCTGCAAACCTCCAACTTAGCTGGAAATCACACATTTGTTCCTCATTTTTGTGATCGGACCTTCCGGAATCTGCAGGACTCCACAAAATTTCTACCACCCAGCATTGTCTCATCTATACTGATAAAAATTCTGCCCCACTTGTCAGCCTACAATTTTTTTTTTCTATCTGCCCTTTTGGACCTGCTTTGGTCCCCCCTCAATTTTGACATGTTTCTGGCTCTTCCATGTCACAGGCACTTGGCCCACCTATAAAAGTGGGGTATCATTTTTACCAGGAGACTGAGGGGAATGTTGGGTGGTAGGAAATTCGTCCCAGTGTGGTAATCACACACAGAAATGTGGGAAAAATTTGATTTTTTAGCTAAATTTCAGGTTTGTTGAGGATTCTGGGTAAGAAAACATTGGGGGATCCACGCAAATCACACCTCCATGGACTCCCCAGGGTGTCTAGCTTTCAGAAATGTCTGGGTTTGGTAGGTTTCCCTGTATGGCTGCTGAGCCCAGGCCCAAAAACGCAAGCCCCCCCTCAAAAACAGGTAGTTTTGTATTTGATAATTTTGATGTGTCCAGATAGTGTTTTGGGGCTTTTCCTTTCACGGGCACTAGGCCTACCGCTCAAGTGAGGTACCATTTTTATCGGGAGACTTGGAGGAACACTGGGTGGAAGAAAATGTGTGGCTCCTCTCAGATTCCAGAACTTACTGTCACCGAAATGGGAGGAAAAATTTAGTTTTTTGGCCAAATTTTGAGGTTTGCAAAGGATTGTGGGTAACAGACCCTGGTGAGATCCCCCAAGGGACCCTATCCTGGATTCCCCTAGGTATCTAGTTTTAAAAAATGCACAGGTTTGGTAGATTTCCCTAGGTGCCGGCTGAGCTACAGGCCAAAATCCACAGCTTGGCACTTTGCAAAAAATAGCTCTGTTTTCTTTGGGAAAATGTGATGTGTCCATGTTGTGTTTTGGGGCATTTCCTGTCGCTAGCACTAGGCCTACCCACACAAGTGAGGTACCATTTTGATCGGGAGACTTGGGGGAACGCTGGGTGGAAGGAAATTTATGGCTCCTCTCAGATTTGAGAACTTTCTGTCACCGAAATGTGAGGAAAAAGGGTTTTTATGGCCAAATTTTGAGGTTTGCAAAGGATTCTGGGTAACAGAACTTAGTGAGAGCCCCACAAGTCACCCCCATCTTGGATTAAACTTGGTCTCTAGTTTTCAAAAATGTGCAGGTTTGGTAGGTTTCCCTAGGTGCCGGCTAAGCTAGAGACTAAAATTCACAGCTAGGCACTTTGCAAAAAACAGCTCTGTTTTCTTTGGGAAAATGTGATGTGTCCACGTTGTGTTTTGGGACATGTCCTGTTGCGGGCGCTTTGCCTACCCACACAAGTGAGGTACCATTTTCATCGGGAGACTTAGGGGAACGCTGGGTGGAAGGAACTTTGTGGCTCCTCTCAGATTCCAGAACTTTCTGTCTCCGAAATGCGAGGAAAAGGTGTTTTTATGGCCAAATTTTGAGGTTTGCAAAGGATTCTGGGTAACAGAACCTGGTGAGAGCCCACAAGTCACCCCATCTTGGATTCCCCTAGGTGTTTAGTTTTAAAAAATGCACAGGTTTGGTTGGTTTCCCTAGGTGCCGGCTGAGCTAAAGATCAAAATCCGCAGCTAGGCACTTTCCAAAAAACACGTCCGTTTTTTATGTAAAAATGTGATGTGTCCATGTTGCATTTTGTGTCTCGGGCTTTAGGCCTGCTCATGCAAGTGAGGTACCATTTTTATCAGGAGACTTGGGGGAACACAAAATAGCTGAACAAGTGTTCTTGCCTCTTGTCTTTCTCTACATTTTTTTCTTTCCAAATGTATTACAGTGTATAAAAAGACATCTATGTGAGAAATGCCCTGTAATTCACATGCTAGTATGGCGATCCCAGAGTTCAGAGATGTGCAAATAGCCACTGCTTCTCAACACCTTATCTTGTGCCCATTTTTTAAATACAAGGGCTTTCTTGATACCTATTTATCACTCTTTAAATTTCACCAAATGAATGACTGTATACCCGGTATACAATGAACACCCATTGCAAGATGAAGACCATTTATTGGCTCTGGGTAGCTAGGGTTCTTGATAAACCTACAAGTTCTATATATCCCCGCAACCAGAAGAGTCCAGCAGACGTAACTGTATATTGCTTTCACAAATCTGACATTGCAGGAAAAAGTTACAGAGTAAAACATGAAGAAAAATTTATGTTTTTTTCAGCTCAAATTCAATATTTTTTAATTTCAGCTGTTATGTTCTATGAGACAGCCTTGTAGGATCTACACAAATGAACCCTTGCTGAATTCAAAATTTCGTCTACCTTTTAGAAATGTTGAGCTCTCTGGGATCCAGCATTGGTTTCATACCCATTTCTGTCACTAACTGGAAGGAGGCTAAAAGCACAAAAAATAGTAAAAATGGGGTATGTCCCAGTAAAATGACAAAATTGTGTTGACAAATGTGGTTTTCTGATTCAAGTCTGTTCCTGTAAGCTGTGAGGATGGTGATTTTAGCACTGCAAACCCTTTGTTGATGCCATTTTTAGGGAAGAAATCACAAGCCTTCTTGTGCAGCCCTTTTTTCGCATTAAAAAAAAAACAAATTCTCTGTATTTTGGCTAATTTCTTGGTCTCCTTCAGGAGAACCCACAAACTCTGGGTACCTCTAGACTCCCTAGGATGTTGAAAAAAAAGACACAAATTTGGCGTGGGTAGCTTATGTGGACAAAAAGTTATGAGGGCCTAAGTGCGAACTGTCCCAAATAGCCAAAAAAAGCGTGGCACCTGAGGGGGAAAAGGCCTGGCAGCGAAAGGGTTAAGCACAGTTCCCAATTGGGAGCAGATAGAGATGTGGAGTTTAGGGTCTGTGAACTCAAACTTTTAAAATACATATTTTGGTAAAGTTGGTTTTTAGATTGTCTGTATGAAAATGCCACTTTTAGAAAGTGGGCATTTCCTTGCTTAACCATTATGTGCCTCTGCTTGCCTGCTGAATCCACATCGGGGTCAGACTGACAGTTGGTCTGTTTGTGAATTCACTCTAGACAGTACCACAAAGGGAGCTGAAGTGTGTCCTGCATACCCCAATAAGTCTTCCTGAGCTAGAGTGGGAGGGAGGAGCTGTCACTTGCACTTGAAAGGGCTGTATCTGTCCCCTCACAATGCAGTATCTAACTCCCTAGAGTGTGACTGGGCGGGGCAAGGAAGAGGCAGGGTCTTGTGTACTGCAAAGACTCTCCTCTGAAGTTTGACTGCTTCAAAGGCAGAAAAGAGTATAAATAGTAGACCCCAAACCCCAGACTTTTAGAACACTTCTGGATCGAGGAACATTTGTCAAGGAGAAGAGCTGAAGAGCTGTGAGGAGGAGTACTGCCCACTTTGCTGTATGTGCTTTGCTGGGTTGGCTTGTAGTTGCTGCTTCTGCCTTAGAGCGGACAAAGACTGGACTTTGCTGTGTATCTGTTTGCCAAACTTCCCACAAATTGGTTATATTTGGAGTGGGAATCCTACATCTAATACCTCACCCCCTCACCAAAGTGGGAGGGTTTTAGTTTTAGTAGGAAATTTGATATATCCATGAATTTCCCTAGTGTGGTTCAGTTTGGAGTGGGAATAGTAAATCTAATCCCTCCAAAATTCCAACACTTTTTCCTTTGTTACTATGGTGAGGTAGAACTAAGATTTATCATTTTTAGTAACAAATTTAACTCTAGCACCCTCAAAGTCCAGCACTGACCATATTTGGTTACGTTTGGAGTGGGAATAGCAAGTTTTAACTCCCCAAGTCTAAGACTTTCCCTAATGTGGTTAAGTTTAGAGCAGTGTTTCCCAAACTGTGATGTTGAGCCCACTAGTGGGTCATGAGATATTTTTCGGTAGGCAGCTCAAGACCAGGTCTATATGTATGTAATATTTAAAATGATTATCCCTGTTTGAGCACCAGTGCAAAGGTTGTGAACAATGTCTCTAAGTTCAGTTTAACAACAAACCCTTGCAAGCATTCCCAAGAAAGGCTTCAGGTGAATTTTCCACTATTTCTTGCTGCTTTTTCTACTACATAACATAATTCCAACAGAGAATGTTCTAACAATACGTGATCATACACAACTAACAATTGTGTATGACTTTCACAAATAAATTAAGAAATATGTATGTCACCTGACCGCCACAGCTGTCAACTTTGGATCAGGGGAGCTAGGTTTGAATCCAGGTGTTGGTCCAACATCTTTGGATTCTGGGGAAATTCCCTAATCTCCAATGCTTATAATAGAGTGAATATACCCTTGTTTAATGTAAACCTATCTGCAAACCTTTCTGCAAAATAAATCTACCTAAGCTCCTTCCTGAAAAGTTTTGAGGTGACCGTCAAGTGGTGGCTGAGAAAAAGGGAAGGCCCCAAAACATGTTTTCCCCATGCAAGTTCACTTAGCAACTTAGACAACACAAACTAACCAAAAAGGCTAAACAAATTTACACCAAAACTAAGGGGGTCATTACGAGTTTAGCGGTCGGAAATATAAGATCGCCAAACTCCAGATGAGGAGATTGCCACTGTGCTGGCTGTCTCCCCACCGGCCCCATTACAACTTTGCCACTGGGCTAATGGGTGGGAACCAAGGTTCCTGCCCATCAGTCAAGTGGGAGACGTGTGGCAGCATTGTTTCCGGCTCATAAATGAGCCGCCAGTAATGCTGCCTCATGCAGGGTGCACCAGCACCCTTGAAATGTGCGCTGTCTGAACAGCAAAGCAGACAGTGCGCATTTCAAGGATGGTGGGAGGGAGACCCCTGCACTACTTATGCCACGGGCAGTGCAGGGGTCCCTCTGTGGCCCCCTGCACTTGTTCTCCACCAACCTTTCGTGGCAGTTAGACCACCATAAAAAGGCTGGTAGAGAACAAGGTTGTAATCAGCAGGGCCACCCTGGTTGATCACAGCCAAGATTGCCATCATCCCGTCGGGATCAGCGATTCTGGCAGAGACAGCAGTCCCCTGGGAGTGTGACCGCCATGGTCGTAATGTGGCGGTCACACCGCGACAGCTGCGGTTGTCTGACCGCCATCACATGTCTGGTGGTCTTGAGACCGCCAGACTCATAATATGGACCTAAATGTTTACCCTGAAATATGCTTTGTTGTGATTTAATGTAAATTAGTTCAGTCCTTTCAGAGAAATTAAGCTTCCATATTTATAGATATCTAGCAATGCAGTACTATGGAGAAAGTACCGAGTGAGTACTAAAGGGCAAATGATGCATACTGATTGGCTGGATCTGTGTGATCAAAACTGGTCCTGTGGGACAGAGGGCTGTGATTGGATGGCTGTAACATGAAAAGAAGTGTTGTGCTGCCATTTTAGGACTCGGTCACCATGTCCTGAAAATAAAAGCAAAACAACATATAAGGGGGCAGGGTACGGATACCCTGATCTTCTGGCCTTTGTGCCAGTGGTGTCCCTGAGGGACCTCCCTAATTGGGTATGATAATAAAATAATGCTTTATATTAAAAACTCTAGAAATTCACAGAAAAAAAGTTAGTTAAAGTTGTAGTTAGGCAAAAATGTAAAATAGAGGAGCTATAACTCAAGCCTTCACCAGGCACTGCTTACTACCTCATTTACTACATTATTTGTGAAGTATTCCATGGCATCATTACTTTTACAGGTGTTTTTACTGGCATCGAAAATCTGTTTTTAGATGGTGGATGTGTTTATGTATGTTTTTTCTTACAAGTAAAATAGTTTGGATTTTTAATGTTTGTGGGGCACCATCAAAGTTTCCTCCAAGGTCTGTGGGTGTTTAAGTCTCATCCTGACATGTCTTTAGAGCCACTGTGGTGACTGTACAGTGCCCTCTGAGACAAAGAGTTTGTACAGAGGAAATTAAAGCTCTTGTGCACATGTTCAAAACCAGCTATATGTGAGCACAGTGTTAACAAAACCTTTGTATGGACACAATAGTAGAGGCCCTGTTCAAAATCACTATGCCTTGCTGAACCTCCATAGCTACAGTGAAAATTCCTAGTCCCTCAGACCCTGTGGCAGATTGTTGGAAATGGCCCTTTTTTCAGGGTTATCCCCAAACCTTTTCCCTTCTTCTTCCTATTTTTTCTGACCTGTTTTTGTTGGTTTTAAAACTCTGAGCACTCTGAGAGTACATATGCTCTCTGTCTAAATTGGATTGTTTTGTCCATGATTGGCATATTTGATTTCCCTGTAAGTCCAAGGTGAACTGCATTATGCATGCCCCGGGCCTTTAAATCAAATGCTACTAGTGGGTTTACAGCACTAATTGTGCCACCCACATGAGTAACCCTGTAACCATTCCTCAGACCTGCCATTGTTGTTTCTGTGTTTGCAGTTTTGCAAGTGTACCCCCTTGCCAAGCCCAAACCTTCCATTGTTCTATATGTGAGTCACCCCTAAGTTAGGACCTAGGTATCCCCATGGGCAGGGTGCAGTGTATTTAAAAGGTTGTGCATGTACTGGTGTGTTTTACTTGTCCTGATGGTGAAATACTGCCAAATGGGGTTTTCACTATTGCAAGACCTATCACTCCAATAGGTTAACATGGGATTTGCCTTTAAATATCTTTTAACCCCTTCGGGTGACCTGGAAGTAACGGTTACTTCCTGGGCAGCAGGTGCCCAGGACGTAACCGTTACGTCCAGATATGGGCCCTTGGGGAAAGCGCTAGCACTCCCCCCGGGGTCCTCACATCCCCATCCCCTGGGAAGGGAAGGAAGGGGAATCGCTTCCCCTTCCACCCCCATCCCTCCGACCCCCGTGGCGTCTGATGATGTCAACGCGCGATTGCTCGCTGACCTCATCAGAGGCCTAGCCATCTGCGCTGGAAGCTCAGCATTTCTCCTACGATCTCGTGGAGGGGGGAGAGAGTCATCAAAGGAAAGGAAAGGCCTTTCTTTTCATTTGATGTCTTTCTCAGCATTTCTGCTGCCCGATCTTGATGCGATCGGGCAACAGAAATGCCACTAGACACCAGGAAGTTTTTTTATTTTTTATTATTGAATGGAGAGCGCGGCCTCTTGGGCAAGGGCCGCTCCCCAGGGGGGCAATTTATTTTTAGGCCATTTTTGCCCCCCTGGAGGCAGAACGGCCTATTATAATTAGGCCGATCTGCCCCCGGGGTGGGCGGGGGCCGACACCGCTAGACACCAGGGATAATTTTTTTTGTTTCTTTTATTTTTTTCATATGTGGGGAGCGACCCCTTAGGCAAGGGTCACTCCCCTGGGGCCAAAATTAATTTTAGCCCATTTCTGCCCCCTTGGGGGCAGATCGGCCTATTTTTATTGGGCCAAATAGACACCAGGGAATTTTAGTTTTAATTGATATTTTTACATAAGGGGGGGTGGCCCCATGGGCAAGGGCCGCTCCCCAATGCGCAATTTATATTTAGGCCATTCCTGCCCCCCCCGGGGGCAGATTGGCCTATTGTAATTAGGTCTATCTGCACCCGGAGGGGGGCAGAAACCCCTAGACACCAGCAATCTTTTTTTTTGTGTTTATTTTTTTTCTATGTGGGGCGTGACCCCTTAGGCAAGGGTCGCTCCCCTGGGGGGCAAATGTCTTTAGGCCACTTCTGCCCACCTTGGGGGAAGTTCAGCCTATTTGTACTATGCCAATCTGCCCTCAAGGAGGGGCAGAAACCACTAGACACCAGGGATTTGTACTTTTTTGTGTCAATTTCTCGCAAGGGGAGCGACCCCTGAGGCAAGGGTCGTTCCCCTGGGGGCAATTTTTATTTTTAGCCCATTTCTGCCCCCGTGGGGGCAGATCGGCCTATTTTTATTAGGCCGACCTGCCCCCTACTGGAGCAGAAACCACTAGGCCCTGGGGATTATTTTTGCGCCAATTTCACGGAAGGAGAGCGACCCCTTAGGCAAGGGTCGCTCCCCTGGGGGTGGGCAAATTTATTTTAGGCCCTTTCTGCTCCCCTTGGAGGCAGTTTGGCCTATTTCAATTAGGCCGATCTGCTCCGGGGGGCAGAAACCACGTAGGCACCAGGGACCGGTGTGTGTGTGTTTTGTTTGGGGGGGGCCTATTTGACCTATTTTTGTAAGACCATCTGCCCCCAAAGGGGCAGAAAGTGCACCAGGGACAAGGGAAGATTTGTTTTTTTTCAAAATAAGAGGGTGGGGGTATGGCCATATCCCCACCCCGAAGAAATGAGGCCAAAGTTGTTCTGCCCACCAGTGGGCAGATGGGGCAATTACCCCCGATCCACACCCGGGGGGGAGCAGAAAGTCTACTAGATGCCAGGGAATTAAAAATAAACAAAAAATAGTGGAGTGGTGGCCACCAACCAGTATGGGTATGGTTATGCCCACACCCCAACTGAAGGGGGTAACATTCTTTCAGCTCTCCCCCCACACATTAAAACAGCTTATTCCGCAGCAAGCAAGAGGATGTTTGATTATTTCGGATTTTGGTTTTACATTTGGGCCATGAGAGCTTGGCTAACTCTCGAAATCGTCCCACTTGGAATGCGGAGGGCTGCACTTTTTGGACTTTGGGACTCTGCCATGTAGAAAAATCCACAAGACCTAGACACATCTAAAAACTAAACATCTGGATAAGTCCAGGGTGGTGTGCTTCACATGCACCACACACCATTTTCTTACCCACAATGCCCTGCAAACCTCCAACTTAGCTGGAAATCACACATTTGTTCCTCATTTTTGTGATCGGACCTTCCGGAATCTGCAGGACTCCACAAAATTTCTACCACCCAGCATTGTCTCATCTATACTGATAAAAATTCTGCCCCACTTGTCAGCCTACAATTTTTTTTTTCTATCTGCCCTTTTGGACCTGCTTTGGTCCCCCCTCAATTTTGACATGTTTCTGGCTCTTCCATGTCACAGGCACTTGGCCCACCTATAAAAGTGGGGTATCATTTTTACCGGGAGACTGAGGGGAATGTTGGGTGGTAGGAAATTCGTCCCAGTGTGGTAATCACACACAGAAATGTGGGAAAAATGTGATTTTTTAGCTAAATTTCAGGTTTGTTGAGGATTCTGGGTAAGAAAACATTGGGGGATCCACGCAAGTCACACCTCCATGGACTCCCCAGGGTGTCTAGCTTTCAGAAATGTCTGGGTTTGGTAGGTTTCCCTGTATGGCTGCTGAGCCCAGGCCCAAAAACGCAGGCCCCCCCAAAAACAGGTAGTTTTGTATTTGATAATTTTGATGTGTCCAGATAGTGTTTTGGGGCTTTTCCTTTCACGGGCACTAGGCCTACCGCTCAAGTGAGGTACCATTTTTATCGGGAGACTTGGAGGAACACTGGGTGGAAGAAAATGTGTGGCTCCTCTCAGATTCCAGAACTTATTGTCACCGAAATGGGAGGAAAAATTTCGTTTTTTGGCCAAATTTTGAGGTTTGCAAAGGATTGTGGGTAACAGACCCTGGTGAGATCCCCCAAGGGACCCTATCCTGGATTCCCCTAGGTATCTAGTTTTAAAAAATGCACAGGTTTGGTAGATTTCCCTAGGTGCCGGCTGAGCTACAAGCCAAAATCCACAGCTTGGCACTTTGCAAAAAATAGCTCTGTTTTCTTTGGGAAAATGTGATGTGTCCATGTTGTGTTTTGGGGCATTTCCTGTCGCTAGCACTACTCCTACCCACACAAGTGAGGTACCATTTTGATCGGGAGACTTGGGGGAACGCTGGGTGGAAGGAAATTTATGGCTCCTCTCAGATTTGAGAACTTTCTGTCACCGAAATGTGAGGAAAAAGGGTTTTTATGGCCAAATTTTGAGGTTTGCAAAGGATTCTGGGTAACAGAACTTAGTGAGAGCCCCACAAGTCACCCCCATCTTGGATTAAACTTGGTCTCTAGTTTTCAAAAATGTGCAGGTTTGGTAGGTTTCCCTAGGTGCCGGCTAAGCTAGAGACTAAAATTCACAGCTAGGCACTTTGCAAAAAACAGCTCTGTTTTCTTTGGGAAAATGTGATGTGTCCACGTTGTGTTTTGGGACATGTCCTGTTGCGGGCGCTTTGCCTACCCACACAAGTGAGGTACCATTTTCATCGGGAGACTTAGGGGAACACTGGGTGGAAGGAACTTTGTGGCTCCTCTCAGATTCCAGAACTTTCTGTCTCCGAAATGCGAGGAAAAGGTGTTTTTATGGCCAAATTTTGAGGTTTGCAAAGGATTCTGGGTAACAGAACCTGGTGAGAGCCCACAAGTCACCCCATCTTGGATTCCCCTAGGTGTTTAGTTTTCAAAAATGCACAGGTTTGGTTGGTTGGCTGAGCTAAAGATCAAAATCCGCAGCTAGGCACTTTCCAAAAAACACGTCCGTTTTTTATGTAAAAATGTGATGTGTCCATGTTGCATTTTGTGTCTCGGGCTTTAGGCCTGCTCATGCAAGTGAGGTACCATTTTTATCAGGAGACTTGGGGGAACACAAAATAGCTGAACAAGTGTTCTTGCCTCTTGTCTTTCTCTACATTTTTTTCCTTCCAAATGTATTACAGTGTATAAAAAGACATCTATGTGAGAAATGCCCTGTAATTCACATGCTAGTATGGCGATCCCAGAGTTCAGAGATGTGCAAATAGCCACTGCTTCTCAACACCTTATCTTGTGCCCATTTTTAAATACAAGGGCTTTCTTGATACCTATTTATCACTCTTTAAATTTCACCAAATGAATGACTGTATACCCGGTATACAATGAACACCCATTGCAAGATGAAGACCATTTATTGGCTCTGGGTAGCTAGGGTTCTTGATAAACCTACAAGCTCTATATATCCCCGCAACCAGAAGAGTCCAGTAGACGTAACTGTATATTGCTTTCACAAATCTGACATTGCAGGAAAAAGTTACAGAGTAAAACATGAAGAAACATTGATGTTTTTTTCAGCTCAAATTCAATATTTTTTAATTTCAGCTGTTATGTTCTATGAGACAGCCTTGTAGGATCTACACAAATGAACCCTTGCTGAATTCAAAATTTCATCTACCTTTTAGAAATGTTGAGCTCTCTGGGATCCAGCATTGGTTTCATACCCATTTCTGTCACTAACTGGAAGGAGGCTAAAAGCACAAAAAATAGTAAAAATGGGGTATGTCCCAGTAAAATGACAAAATTGTGTTGACAAATGTGGTTTTCTGATTCAAGTCTGTTCCTGTAAGCTGTGAGGATGGTGATTTTAGCACTGCAAACCCTTTGTTGATGCCATTTTTAGGGAAGAAATCACAAGCCTTCTTGTGCAGCCCTTTTTTCGCATTAAAAAAAAAACAAATTCTCTGTATTTTGGCTAATTTCTTGGTCTCCTTCAGGAGAACCCACAAACTCTGGGTACCTCTAGACTCCCTAGGATGTTGAAAAAAAAGACACAAATTTGGCGTGGGTAGCTTATGTGGACAAAAAGTTATGAGGGCCTAAGTGCGAACTGTCCCAAATAGCCAAAAAAAGCGTGGCACCTGAGGGGGAAAAGGCCTGGCAGCGAAAGGGTTAAGCACAGTTTCCAATTGGGAGCAGATAGAGATGTGGAGTTTAGGGTCTGTGAACTCAAACTTTTAAAATACATATTTTGGTAAAGTTGGTTTTTAGATTGTCTGTATGAAAATGCCACTTTTAGAAAGTGGGCATTTCCTTGCTTAACCATTATGTGCCTCTGCTTGCCTGCTGAATCCACATCGGGGTCAGACTGACAGTTGGTCTGTTTGTGAATTCACTCTAGACAGTACCACAAAGGGAGCTGAAGTGTGTCCTGCATACCCCAATAAGTCTTCCTGAGCTAGAGTGGGAGGGAGGAGCTGTCACTTGCACTTGAAAGGGCTGTATCTGTCCCCTCACAATGCAGTATCTAACTCCCTAGAGTGTGACTGGGCGGGGCAAGGAAGAGGCAGGGTCTTGTGTACTGCAAAGACTTTCCTCTGAAGTTTGACTGCTTCAAAGGCAGAAAAGAGTATAAATAGTAGACCCCAAACCCCAGACTTTTAGAACACTTCTGGATCGAGGAACATTTGTCAAGGAGAAGAGCTGAAGAGCTGTGAGGAGGAGTACTGCCCACTTTGCTGTATGTGCTTTGCTGGGTTGGCTTGTAGTTGCTGCTTCTGCCTTAGAGCGGACAAAGACTGGACTTTGCTGTGTATCCTGTTTGTGAAGATTCTCCAAGGGCTTGGACTGTGCTTGCCTCATGTTAACAAGTCTCAGGGTCATCATCAAAGGCTTCACCTGCCAGCACCTGGGCTCTCTTGCAGAGACATCTGACTTTCAAATTTGTTTCTCATCCAGTTACTGGGCCCCTGTAAGGAGCAGCAGGCAGAACCTGAGTGAACATCCATGCACTGGAGCCAAGCAGCAGAAAAAGTGATGCAGCGCCTGACCCGCGGCTGAAAAAATCTACTTAGTGCTGGTGAAATTAATGTATCACCAGTTAATAGTTGCCTTGGGTCCAGTTTTCCTACGCATCATCAGTGGGCATCAAATCTTCAACATCACCGCACGGACCTGAGCTGCTTGTCCGGAAATCGAAGCATCCCTTCCCTGCGAGGAAAGAATCAACGCATCACTTACTAGGCAAAGGAACAACGCACTGCCTTACTTGCAAGTAAGGAATTGACACATTGCTTTCTTTTCCAAAGCATGCTCATCCCTGCGGTTCTGTTTTTGATGCATACCAGGTACTTTTTGTTAAAACAACGCATCCATTGATTCTTATGAATTAAGACTCTTTTTACTTTAAAATATTGATAACTCTTCTTGTGTATGCTGGATTTTTGACATTTTGGTCTTGTTTGATTTAACTAAATATTGCCATTGTTCTCATTTTTCCAAAGTGTGAAGTTCTTTTGTGGTGTTTTCACTGTGTTACTGTATGTGTTTCTGCAAATATTTTACACATTGCCTCTGAGATAAGCCTCACTGGTTGTGCCAAGATACCAAAGGGGTGAGCAGCAGTTATCTGACCTGTGTATCTCCTTTACCCTGACTAGAGAGAGGGTGCAAACTGACTGCCAACTAGAGACCCCATTTCTAACACAGATTAATCTTTTAGCCACAGTCTGATACTAAACGGCACTGTCAAGGTCATGACTTTTACAAACAATTGCTGTTATCACATTAAAAAATGAAAACCCCATGTCATTAAAGCCAGGTGAGTCATGAATGTTTGTTTTTCTAAAAATTGGGTTGTGGTTCTAAAAAGTTTGGATGCACTGGTTTAGTGTGTGAATAGTCAATGTAACACAATACTCCCAAAGTCCAACACTTTCCCCAAAGTGGTTAAGTTTGGAGTGAGAATATTATATCTACCCCTCCTGAAATGAAACACTTCCCACAATTAGTTTAGGTTTGGAGTGAGAATAGTAAATCTAATACCCCTTCACCCCCCGCCAGAGTCCAACACATTACATGATGTTTGCAGCAGGAATAGTAAGTCTAACAATCTCAAAGACCAACACTTTCTCTAATTTGGTTAAGTTTGGAATAGAAATAGTAAATATTACACACTCCTTGAAGGTACAGCACTTTCGCTAATGTGGTGAAGTTTAGAATGGGAAAAGCAAATTTAACTCTACCAAAGTCCAGTAAGTTCCCCAGTGAGGCTAGGTTTGGAGAGGAAATAGGAAATATAGCTGTCCCAAACTCCGATATTTTTCCCAATGTGGAGAGGTTTTAAATGGGAATAGTGAATATAACTCCTCCTAGTCCACCTTTTACTTTAATTTGGTTGTGTTTGGAGTGTGAGTAGATCATGTAGCTTACAAAACTTTTTAATTTGGTTAAACTGGCTGCCTTGAAGTTAATACTATTTATATTTTATTTGGTAAAATTACAAACTTCTTTTTTTTTTTTTGTTTTATGTTTTTACACCTTTTTTAAATTAAAAAAGTATATTGTAACACCTTTATTGAATATAAAACCTCAAATATTTCTAAACATTGTAATTATAAAGATTTTCATGGACATACTTGATGAGATTTCCATACACATTTCCATGCATATTATTCAAATTTTGTAAAAAACAGTATTTTTATTTTTTAGTTTATATTTTATTTTTTTGTATTTTTAAATAATTTAAATACATATTTTTATATACAATTGTATGCACTTTACATTAATTGTTATATATATTGATATTTGTATATACAGTATGTTTTACATATATTTATGAGATTTTTACCAATTTGTTTGTTTTTCAGAAAATATATTATTTGCATTTATTTATTGTTTTGGTTAATATAGCAAGAGTTTTTTTTCATTTCCATTTTTGTGCCTGTTTTAACTGCTTGCTTTATTTTGTAGACTATTTTCATTGTTTTTGGACACTGGTGACTTCGGTTAGCGGTTCCTCACTGCTGTGCTCCATCAAAAGTAAGTTTAATTTTAATCTATTTTCTATAGTTACTATGACTGGGTGAGGTGGTAGATTGTCAGCAAAGTTAGTATTTGTATGTCATTTGTTTAGTAGATTACACATAGTCGCTCCCCGCTCCGCAGCCCAGCGCCACCAACTCACCGTTCCGTTCCTATTGTCTCTCCCTGCTCCATTCCACTTCCCCAGCCGCTGCGTCCCCTGCGGCCCCTCCCGCCTCCCTCCTCCACCTCACAGTTCCGTTCCTTTCTCTCTCCCTGCTCCATTCCACTTCGCCAGCCACTGCGTCCCCTGCGCCCCCTGCGTCCCCTCCCGCCTCCCTCCTCCACCTCACAGTTCCGTTCCTATGTCTCTCCCTGCTCCGTTCTACTTCCCTAGCTGCTGTGCCCCCTGCGGCCCCTCCTGCCTCCCTCCTCCACCTCACAGTTCTGTTCCTTTGTCTCTCCCTGCTCCCTTCCACTTCCCCAGCCGCTGTGTCCCCTGTGGCCCCTC
Source organism: Pleurodeles waltl (assembly GCF_031143425.1). Classification (NCBI taxonomy): domain Eukaryota; kingdom Metazoa; phylum Chordata; class Amphibia; order Caudata; family Salamandridae; genus Pleurodeles; species Pleurodeles waltl. Next base: position 725,603,383 of record NC_090443.1, read on the forward strand.
CCGCCTCCACCTCACTGTTCCGTTCCTTTGTCTCTCCCTGCTCCCTTCCACTTCCCCAGCCGCTGCGTCCCCTGCGGCCCCTCCCGCCTCCCTCCTCCACCTCACAGTTCCGTTCCTTTGTCTCTCCCTGCTCCATTCCACTTCCCCAGCCGCTGCATCCCCTGCGGCCCCTCCCGCCTCCCTCCTCCAACTCACAGTTCTGTTCCTTTGTCTCTCCCTGCTCCATTCCACTTCCCCAGCCGCTGCGTCCTCTGTGTCCCCTCCGGCATCTCTCCTTCACCTCACAGTTCTGTTCCTTTATCTCTCCCTGCTCCATTCCACTTCCCCAGCCGCTGCGTCCCCTGCTGCCCCTCCTTCCTCCTTCCTCCACCTCACCGTTCTGTTCCTTTGTCTCTCCCTGCTTAATTCTACTTCCCCAGCCGCTGCGTCCCCTGCGGCCCCTCCCGCCTCCCTCCTCCACCTCTCCTCCGTTTCTTTCTTTTTTCCCGCCGCTGCCTTCCCCTGCGGCCCCAGCCCCCAGCCTTCCCATCCCTCCAGCCCTCCCTCCTCCCAGCTGCCACTCCCTCCCTCCCCCCTTTTATGGAAGCCGCGGCGCGGTAACGAGGAGCAACCCTTGTCCCTGCATTAGCAGGCAGGTCGCTCCCTGCTCCGCCGCCCAGCGCCACCACCTCACCGTTCCGTTCCTATTGTCTCTCCCTGCTCCATTCCACTTCCCCAGCCGCTGCGCCCCCTGCGGCCCCTCACGCCTCCCTCCTCCACCTCAAAGTTCCGTTCCTTTGTCTCTCCCTGCTCCATTCCACTTCCCCAGCCGCTGCGTCCCCTGCGGCCCCTCCCGCCTCCCTCCTCCACCTCTCCTCTGTTTCTTTTTTTTTTCCCGCTGCTGCCTTCTCCTGCGGCCCCAACCCCCAAGCCTTCCCATTCGTCCAGCTCTCCCTCCTCTCAGCTGCCACTCCCTCCCTCCCCCTTTTATGGAAGCCGCGGCATGGTAACGAGGAGCAACCCTTGACCCTGCATTAGCAGGCAGGTCGCTCCCCGCTCCGACGCCCAGCGCCACCACCTCACCATTCCATTCCTATTGTCTCTCCCTGCTCCATTCCACTTCCCCAGCCGCTGCGTCCCCTGCGGCCCCTCCCGCCTCCACCTCACAGTTCCATTCCTTTGTCTCTCCCTGCTCCATTCCACTTCCCCAGCTGCTGCGTCCCCTGCGGCCCCTCCCACCTCCCTCCTCCACCTCACAGTTCTGTTCCTTTGTCTCTCCCTGCTCCATTCCACTTCCGCAGCCGCTGCGCCCCCTGAGGCCCCTCCCGCCTCCCTCCTCCACCTCACAGTTCCGTTCCTTTGTCTCTCCCTGCTCCATTCCACCTTCCCAGCCGCTGCGTCCCCTGCGGCCCCTCCCACCTCCCTCCTCCACCTCACAGTTCCGTTCCTTTGTCTCTTCTTGCTCCATTCCACTTCCCCAGCCGCTGCGCCCCCTGCGGCCCCTCCCGCCTCCCTCCTCCACCTCACAGTTCCGTTCCTTTATTTCTCCCTGCTCCATTCCACTTCCCCAGCCGCTGCGTGCCCTGCGGCCCCTCCTACCTCCCTCCTCCACCTCTCCTCCATTTCTATCTTTTTTCCTGCCCCTGCCTTCCCCTGTGGCCCCACCCCCCCAGCCTTCCCATTCGTGCAGCCCTCCCTCCTCCCAGCTGCCACTCCCTCCCTCGCCCTTTTTATGGAAGCCGCGGTGCGGACGCACAGCAGGCACGCCAAAGGCAAGCCCGTCTGCACCCGTCTGCGCCCGTCCACGACAAGACTGCGCCCAGCGGCAGTCCCCCTTGCCCTCGCAGACAAGCCGACTCCCCCCTCATCCTCCACTCACTCAACCCAGGCCCTCACCCCACCTGCAGCCTTTCCAGCCCCACACACACTCATGGACCCTTCACTTGCCACACCTGTCATTTTCCTGCTCCTCCTCCCTCACACCACACACCAACCACAGCGACCAACCCAACTACACACACAACACCCCCAACGCAACACACACCGGCTCTGCCCCCCACCCCCACCAACCAGCCCCGCAGCACACCACCCCACAACCAGAACACACCCCGCAACAACACCCTCATGCACCACACCAATGCCACCCACCACAACCGCCTCAACTGCCTGCTCCTCAACACCCGCTCCCTTCACAAACATGCCATAGAACTCTGGGACCTCATCACATTGCACTCACCCAACATCGCCTTCCTCACGGAAACCTGGACCAACCTCTCCTCGGAACCCGACATAGCCATCGCCACCCCCAAGGGATACAAACTCCAACGTAAAGACCGCCTCAACAGGCCAGGGGGTGGCATCGCCATCCTACACAGGGACACCATCAAAGTCACCACCAGCTCCCAAGACACTACTGACAACACAGAACACATGCACTTCCTAATCCACATTAACAACAACTCCACCCTCAGAGTTACACTAATCTACAGACCACCAGGACCACGCCATCTGCTTGCACGCCCTCACCACCACAGATTACATCCTCCTTGGTGATTTCAACTTGGAGAACCTACAAGACCACAACTCATCATCCCTCATAGACAACCTCACCAACCTCGGGCTCAAACAACTAGTCACCGCACCCACCCACTCAGCAGGACACATGCTCGACGCAATTTTCACCTCAAGCCAACATATGGCCTACACCCACACCACCAAACTCCTCTGGACTGACCACCACTGCGTCCACTTCTCCTTCGCCATACCCCCACACACCACCATCAACACACCACACCCTACCGCATGTGGGACAAGATCCCCACAGAACACCTGAACTCCCAACGGGCTGACAACCCCCCCTCCACACCAACGACCCAAGCGCAGGAGCACACAACCTCTCTAAATGGATCACCACCGGCGCAGACACACTAGCCCCCCTCAGAAAACACATCGCCACCCGCATCATCAAGAACACCCCATGGTTCACCCCCGAATTCCAAGACTCCGAGAACAAATGCCGCAAGCAGAGAAAATATGGCGACAAGAACCCTCCACAACCAACTTCTCCACCCTCAAAGCCACCATTCGCACTCATCACCAACTCATACGCACCGCCAAAAGAGACCACTACAAGACACGCCTTGACAACAACTCTCAAAACAGCAAAGAACTCTTCACCATCATTAATGAACTAGCCAAACCCAAAGCCAGCAACATAGACCCTTCACACACACAGCCCCTATGTGACGCCCTCGCCAACCACTTCCACCACAAAATCCTGGACATCCACAACAGCTTCATACCACACACACCCACCACACACACCCCTCACTCACCCAACTCAACCCCCAATCATGACCCCCCACCACACTCACCACCTGGGCCCCCACCACACATGAACAAACCAAAAAAACCATGAACTCCATCCCCTCCGGATCCCCCTCCGACCCCTGCCCACATTGCATCTACAACAAAGCCAGCCCAACCATCGCCCCCATACTCCGTGACAAAATCAACTCCTCCTTCGACGATGCCACCTACCCAGACCCCTGGAAGCATGCAGAAATCACTGCTCTCCTAAAAAAAAAAACAAAGCCGACCCAGAGATCCTCTCCAACTATCGTCCTATCTCCCTCCTCCCCTTCCCCACCAAGGTCACCGAGAAACTAGTCAACACCCGCCTATCCCACTACCTCGAAGAAAACAACACTCTTGACCCCTCACAATCCGGGTTCCGCAAGAACCACAGCACGGAAACCGCCCTCATTGCATGCACTGACGACATTAGGACCAAAGTCGACAAAGGCGAGACTGTCGCACTCATCCTTCTAGACCTCTCTGCAGCCTTTAACACTGTCTTCCACCACACACTCCGCACACGCCTCCACAACATAGGAATTCGCCACAAAGCCTTAGACTGGCTCACCTCCTTCCTCACTGACCGGACCCAGAGAGTCTGCCTCCCACCTTTCCACCCCACCACCACCAAGATCTTCTGCGGAGTCCCCCAAGGGTCCTCCCTCAGCCCCAAACACTTCAACATTTACATAATCCCCCTAGCCAACATCCTCTGATCACACAGAATCACTATCCTCTTCTACGCAGAAGACACCCAACTCATACTCTCCCTCACCCGCAAACCCACCACCGCCAAAACCAATCTACACGCAGCTCTCCTCGACACCGCCAACTGGATGACAACTAACCACCTAAAGCTTAACTCCAACAAAACCGAGATCATCATCTTCGGCCCCAACAAAACCATATGGATGACTCCGGGTGGCCCCCGCCCTAGGACCCGTACCCACCCCGCAAACCACACACGCAGCCTCCGCATCATCCTGGACCCCTCCCTCTCCATGACACAGCAAATCAATGCTCTTACCTCCTCCTGCTTCCTCACACTCCGCACTCTAAAAAAATCCTTCAAATGGATTCCCCACAGAGACCAGGAAGACAGTCACCCATGCACTCATCAGCAGCAGACTAGACTACGCTAACGACCTCTATGCCAGCACCATACTCAAACTCACACGCAAACTCCAGAGAATCCAGAACACAGCCGCGCGCCTTGTCCTTGGCCTCCCCCGCCACGAAAGAATCTCACCACACCTCAAAACACTTCACTGGCTCCCCATAAACAAGAGAATCACATTCAAGATCTTCATCCACGCACACAAATCCCTCCACAACACCGGCCCGACATACCTCAACGAAAGAGTGAACTTTCACATTACCACCCGTAACCTCCGATCAGCCAACCTCACCCTAGCCACAGTTCCCCGCATCCAATGCACCATCTCCCTCCCCACCCACCTCCGCAAAACCAAAGACCTCCTGCTCTTCAGAAAAAAACTCAAAACAAGGCTGTTCGAACAGTGACCCTCCTGACCCCCCCCCCCAAGCGCCTTGAGACCCTCACAGGTGAGTAGCACGCTATCTACATTTTTTTGATTGATTACATAGTGGTATGATGTGCAGTAGGCTTAATACTGTCTTTTTGCGCATGTATTTTTATTGTAAGAAATTATTGTACATTGTAATCTAATTTTAGGTGTTTTGACTTGTGTGTTAGTATTTATGTGGGGTATATTTGTATTGAGGATGGGTTTTCCTATTGTTTTCTTTTAAATTTTGGATTTTTAATATTTACTTATTTTTTGCAAGTAAAATAGTTTGAATTTTAAAACAAACATTTGTTTTTCCTTGTTTTTTGTGTTTTTCCTGGAATGCTTAGTTATCTAATATTTTTCAGGTTTTTGGTTACCACTGGATTTTATATGATTATATTGGATCGGTTATATTTTGTATTACCATTTTGTATTTTTGGACTCTATTTTGTATTGTGGGTTTTCTTGTATGTTCTATTGTTGTCGGAGGACTTTACCTATAAATTTGTGAGTAATTCTATTTTTCATAGTATTTATTTGTTGAGTTGGCATTTTGTATTGACTTGAGTTGGTTCATATGTTGCTATTTTGTAAATATGTGTAATAATATTGTGTTAAATGGAGTACTGCCTTTTTTGGAGAAAGTTGTTTTACAAATAATAATTTCTTATGATTTATTTTATCATTCTGAAATAATGTTTCTATTTATTTTATTATTTTGTTCGTAGTAAGAAAAAGTATGTATTTTCTTTATTTATAAGATCATTTATAAGATTATGTAGTGCTGGTCATTTTTTGTTTTTAAAGTCAGGTTTTATTTTGATTTAATTTTTGATGAGTTTTTTACAGTAGTATTCTGGTTACTTTTTGCTTCTTGAGAAATGGTGCTGTCATAGACATTCCACTATGGAATGTAAACTTTGGTTTTGCACCTGCAGTCTGACTGCTGCAGGTGACCAACCCAAGTATCTACAAAATAGTCCATTAGGGACAAGAGTTTGTTTTTAATTTATTGATATGTAACAGCTTACTTCTTACTTCTGTGATAGCACCAAAGGTTATTTCAGTTATTTTTATACATCATACACAGATTCTGCAATTGTGGCACTTTATATGGAAAGAGCAGATTTTTAGGTGCCTCCATATACTTTGCTTGAAGGGGTAGCAGGACCTTTTTTATTGATTTGTTTGGGTAAACTTTTAGGATAGTTGAAAGCATGGAGTGTTCAAAATCAATAATTATTTGGTTGGAGATTGTAATAGTTTTTTGTTTGATTAGTGCTGAGTTTGTTGTGAGATGTAGTTTGCTTGATTGGCAGTAATGTATATATTAATGTAATGTATATATTAAAGGGATATTTGTGTTACGGCATTGTTCATGTATAGTGTATATTTTTGTAAATGATGGTGGGCACGATTTAAATTTGCCAACTATCATCCCTGTGTTTGCATTGTGTAATTCATTTTTAGTTGCAAGGGCAGTCATTCTTTCATCTTTATTGCCATTGGTATGCATAATGAAATCTTGATTAGTATGTGCTATTTTTAAATGTTGGGTATTTGTAACTATTTATATGTTCAAGGTGCTCTTGGTGTTGCTCTAGTAATACTCTTTGTTCTGCTTAAAAGTTGTTTTAGATTTTCTATGCCATGGAATTTGCCTGCCACTTCTTCAGGAACATGGGGAATTATATTTCTTAGTTTAATTCCTGTTCGGTCACGTGAGCTTGTGCTTGTTTTTCTTAATTCCTATAGGACAATCCCAACTTGAATTTCCGTCCTGTTTTAATGGTAATTGTGCAAAATTATACTTTAAAAAATATGTTTTGAGTGTGAACCTGCCATATCAAGACCTGGAGCAATATTTAGAACATTTCCAATGTGTCCTTTCACTAGAGCCCCTGGTGATCCTTCATAACTTCATAATGTAGGTCCTTTTTTGCCCCATATGTTGGGATTCTAAAGGTGCTTAAGGCCTGTGGATTCCCCTGGGGTGAAGGAAGAAAGTGGCCAAAATGTTGGTTTTGTTTTGTGAAAAATTGGAAAAAATTGAAGGGGTTCCTCTAAAAATTGCACCAGCAATAGGTTTCCTGTGCAGGATGACCATCTTCCCAGCTTTCAGGAACATGCAGAATTGTAAGAATTATACAATTTTCAAAGTGGTAGTTGTTTTTTCCTATTCTTTGTGATTTCTCCTAACTTGTACTTTGTGGTGGAAACAGATGTAAAACACCCTGGTGAACCTCAATAGCTATATATTTTTGGAATACAGCAAAATTTAAAATCTAGCAAGGAGTCATTTCTGTAGCGCGTGCATCGTTACACCAAAGAAACTAATTGTTGAATACAAAAACAAATTAAAATAAGTATGAAAAAATAGAAGTAGGTGACATGCGTAATTTTTTGCCCTGACGGACTATATACGAAATTAATATACTGTTAGGTCTGTCAGATGTGTATGTTATATGTAGTATTTGTTGGTTGTCCAAAACACATGATACCCAGAGCCAGCAAATGAGCTGCAGCTTATAATGCACTGACGATGCATGGGTTAATAAGGAAAAATCTAATTAATTAATTAAATCTATGATCAAGAAAATACGTTTAGGAATAGTTGTTATTTGTTCAGCTCTAAATTTGAGCTTACCCAGAACATGATTGAGAGGACATATTGCAAAATATATTCTTTTTTGCAGACTGACTTATACTTGGTAGCCAGAAAATGGAGAGAAACTCAGTTGATCATAACAAATGTGCTACTATTCTATGTACCCACACTTATCCCGATAAAACTAGTACCTCGATTGTGTGGCTGGGTGTACTGCCTGCATGAGGACAGGCCTGAAAAAGCAAAAAGGAAGCATCAAGATTTTGCCTTTCAAATTACCCATTCTAGCAAAGTGGAATTTGGGCCTGAAATCAGGGAAACCGTACCAAACCAACACATGATACCTCCAGTAAGTCCTTTTCTGGTAGAGATACTATCTAACCACAGATGTCTTACCTTGTGAATGTATTCAGGCACCAGACTGGACCCTGGAACAGTTCATAGCAATTGCTTTCTACGTTGAGAGGTAGTGTCATGCAGCTCCATGTCAGGTCCTTCCCACTCAGTACATGACATCAGGTCCTTTATATCTATGCCACCCCTGAATGCTGATGTCAGTTTCTTTCTGATTTCCATCCATATGGATGGGCACGGAGCCATTGAAATCAGAACATGGCCATGTACCGACTTCCAAGCTGGAATATTTTTAATAGATTATAAGAGTCCATTCAACAGAAAGAGGAGGCGAATTGGCCAGTGAGGAATCTGCAGTCAGATAGAGTGTCTACCAGAAAAGGCATTAGCGCAGGTAAGTAACTTGTTCTTCCTATAGAGACTTTTAACCACTGATTCCTCACTTTGTGAACAGATACCAAAGCAGAACAGGTGGTCGTCTATGGAAATCCTGCAGGACAGACTGGAGAAATGTCCATCCTGCTGGACCTGGCTATCCAGTTAGTAGTGCTTTGTAAATGTGTGGAGAGAAATCGATGTTGCAGCCTGACGGTTGACCAAGACTTGCACACCAAATGCTAGTGCAGTGGTAGTAGCCTTGGCTCTAGTTGAATTAACTTTTGAGCCTTACAGGGCTGCCTTTTGGCTACTATTAGCAGATCTCAATGCAGAAACAATCCAACTAGAGATACCCCTCTTCTGCACTGCTTTTCTTCTCTTGGGCCCACAGAAACTGGCCAAAAATTGGTTGTCAAGCTGGTACACTCTAGTTCCAACACATTACAATTGATGCATTCATATTAAGTCAGAAAGGTGATGCCATGCCCTATGGAGAAGTGAGTGACGACTTTGAACAGGTATGCCGCTTTTGTCAGAAGAACCAATTTATCAGGAAAAGAGGCATTTACTGAAAATACCGACAATGCCTGAAGTTCACTCACTCACCTGGCCAGTGTTTTGGTAAATAGAAATCCGTTTTGTTTGTAAATTGGCGGGTAATGCAGCTGTGCATTGTTTGGAAGGGAGTCCGCATTAGGTAACTGAGTATCAAATTAAGATCCCCCTGCAGCATCACAAATGGTGTTGGTGGAAACATGTAGATAAGCCCCTTCAAAAAAAGCATCACAACGAGTGACTTGAAGAGGGATGACCGATCAGGTAAAAGTAAGACGGCCAAAAGAGCTGGAAAATAACCTTTAAATGTTTCCTAAGGAAGGCCTTGCTGTGCTAAAGACAGACATAATAAGAGAACATCTGATAGCGGTGCATTTACGGAATATATGTTTTGAGAGTATCACCAGACAACAAACTTCTTCGAGTGTCCCGAGTGAACAAGTTACTTACCTTCAGTAATGAATTATCTGGTAGAGACAAAGGCCCTCAATATGAACCCGGTGGTAAACACCCCACCGCCGATGGTGGCAGTAACAACCACCAACAGACGTGCGGTCCGAACCACCAAATAATGAACTAACTGAAACACAGAAATCCTGAAAACCACTCACCGCCAGCAGAGAACAACGACGGCAGAGCCCGTCCACAGGCCGATGGAAAGGCCCTACCAGCCCATCAAATAATGAAGCACTAGACCGCCGTCAGTTCTGGGGCGGGAACCACTGCCACGCAAAGCCAGACGGAAATGAACCAAATATAAGGAAACACTCACTGGAGGCTCACACAACACGCCGTAGCAGACATTGATTGAGAGTTGCAGATCATGCCAGCCCTGCTCCTTGCCATATACCTCCACGACCGAGACCACCGACGAAGACGATGATGGTAAGTACTGTAACCTACTGAAAAAAGGAAGAAAGGGTGCAGTTACATACCCATGCAAGACTCCCACAACCCTTCACAGCAGCACAAGCCATTCACCCCACAGCAAGAGTTACTTACCCAACAAGGCAAATCCAACCTGCACCAAAGTACACACATGTGCTCAACACCCACAAACAATGAAACGATAAACCACGGATCCAGAGTGTGCCATAAACAACACAGGCCACACAATAACCTTTATTCTGCTCAATGAGCAATGTGAGTGCATTTAAGGGCAATGGCCAGTCAAAAGTAAAAGTAGTCAGATGGGCCACAATGGCCCCAACTTGACTCCAACAAGTGCAACGGTACTCCACCTCATAGGGGCAACAATGGGGCATCCAGGCACCTCAGGAACTGGGGCAGGGGGTGGTGGGGGTGGGGATGTATGACTGGGATGGGAGGGGGCTTAGATTTACGTTTGGAAGGTGGAGGGGGTTTGGATTTTGTGCTTGCAGCTGGTGGAGTGGACTTGGCCTGGTGTGCAGCAGATGTTCCTGGGCCAGCACGGGGTCTCTTTCTCACAGGAGAGGTATCACAGGAATGGGAAGGGCGGACAGAGGCGGGCTGTGACATGGGAGGAGTGGACAGGGCAAGGAAGTGGGCACGTTTAGGGATGAGACAGGGTGGGCCATTGGGCTCAAATAGGTCTACACGGGATAGGAAAAGTTTCTTAGGTGCAAGAGGGGTGGACCCGGAGGAAGGCGTGGGAGTGGAGGTAGAGGGAATGCTTGTAAGAGGTGTAGTTGTGCGTGGTGTGGGTGCAGGTGACTGGACAGTATGCTGAGGTGTGGTGGATGTGTGATGGGTGGGTGTTTTGGTGCGTTTCAGTGTCTTGGGAGGAGTGGGGGTGGACACAGTGGGACAAGACAGGCTGCCAGTGTAAATGTATGTTGTATGGGTGTCTGCACGTCTGGTGAGTGTGCTGTATGTGTCAACTAAAGTCATTGTGGTGAGTGCAGGTGTGGTGTCTGGGGTGCATGAATGGATGTCTGATGTTGTGGTAACTGCAAGAATTGGGTCAGCAACATTGAATGAGGGTGCAGTGCCTGTTGGTGTGCACGTAGAGGGGACAGACAGGGAAGCGGAAGAGGTGGACACACTGGGGGAAGTGGATGTTGGTGTGTGTGCATGTGTATGTTGGCTGTGTGTATGCCTGTGGTGGGAGGTGTGGTGCTTGAGTTTCGAAGTGTGCTTCTTGTGTGTTGAGGTGTGGGCCTGCGTGTCAGAATGTGTGCTTTGGACAGGTGAAGGGAGTGGGGTGCTGGAAGGGGTAGAGGTGGTTGGAGTGGGGATGGAATGACCAGGGACACCAGCTGCCGTCAAAGAGGAGGCCAGAGCCTGAAAAGATCTCTGTAGGCCAGACACGGCACTGTGAATGCCATCCAGATAGGCCTTTGTCTGCTGCACCTCTGATGCTAGCCCCTGGATGGCATTGACTATGGTTGTCTGCCCTACAGAGATGGTTCTCAGGAGGTCAATAGCCTCCTCCATAAGGGCAGCAGGGCTGGCTGGGGCAGGGGAGGAGGTGCCTCCGGCGAAGGAGACGCCCACCCTTCTGGGTGAGCGGGCACGGGCAACTCGGGGGGGAGCCAATGGGAGGGCGGTGATGGTATAGGGGGTGGCGGAAGATGACACAGAAGGGGTGGGCCCACTAGGGTCCACCACCGCGAGGGAGCTCCCATCAGAGGAGGTATTAGAGTCACTACCTCCAGTGGTAGTTGCCTCCGCCGTGGTACTCCCCTCGCCCTTCAACCCACTGGTCCCCTGGTGTCAGACAACTCTGCCTCCGAGGAACTGTGGGCCACTGCATCCCAACTCGCCGGTGCCTCAGCTCCCTCACCAGATGATTCTGATGTACACAGACAACACAAGAGAAAAGGGATGGTGAGACACTTGTAAATTGCTGAATGGAGGTACATAGCTGTTTCACACATACACCCACCCTGAAAATATTCCACCAGGCAGCACCTACTGCTATACACATGGCTATGCCCCTGACTATTGGCCACAACCCTGCTCTACAGCCATTCCCCACAGCACTGAAGGACCTGACGTACTGCAGGCTTGACCCTTACACCCCTACTCCCCAAGGGGGCCATTATGTAGATGGACATCAGTCAGAGTCCCTGCCACTAGACAGCATAAATATGACCACAAACACACATATCCATCAAGGAGCCAAAGTATGGTATTTGTACTCACCCCCTTGTGACTGCTGTGCAGCCTTCAAGCGCCCATCCAGGTCCGGGTACGCCACCGCCAAAACGCGACACATAAGGGGGGGTCAGTGCCAGACAGGCACCCCTTGCTCGTTGGGAGGACTTCCCCAGCTGGGCCTCGCAGATCTTCCTTGCCCAGTGCCACAGGTCCTCCCACCTCTTCCTGTAGTGGGTGCTCTGCCGGTTGTAGACCCCCAGGGTCCACACCTCCCTGACGATGGCATGCCAAAGTCCCCTCTTCTGGTGGGTGCTTACCTACAAGGGACATACAGAAAAAGTAACACTGAGGTCAGAAATGGCCAATAATATATAGCTGGCTATACGTCCACAATGGGATGGACATTTCAAACAGCCTAACAGCACACACACATGCAGCATGTCAGGAACCCAGGACTATACAGTGTCACACATGCATACATGTATGCAGCCATCTACCACCATTACACACATCCGTGCCCCCCAATCCTCCTACTCACCTGTACCTCTGGCCAACTGTAGAGCTTGGCGTACAGGGGCAGGACCCCGTCCACGAGCTTCTCCAATTCCTCATTGGTGGAGGCCGGGGCCCTTTCCCCTGCCACACGTGCCATTTCCATGACCAGAGGCAGGACACAGCAGTACACTCAGTGTAGTACCTGCATGCACGAGATACGGGAGTTAAGTGAAGTTGGGGGGACGAGTTCGAGTACGCACCGCGGCAGTGTGCACTGTCACCGCCGGCCGCAATCATGATTCGCTAACAATGCCCATTGACAACCATGTTATCCAATGAATTTGCACACAGCAGTAAACACTGCCTTACGCTATTACGTCAACCGCTAGCGTTATGAGGTCACGTCCACCACAACACTTCTGGATTACAGGGGGCAGACATTTTGGCCATAACTACGCAGTTGTAAAACCCTCATCAGCACCATGCAGGCCCTATCGTCCCCTAAACACTCATGGGCATGAAACAATATACATTACCTCACCTTAACAGTCCTGATGTAGCATTGTGGTCATGTTGCTGTATTGTCACATAAACTAAGCATTTATGTTGTCGACAGTCATGCCAGCAGTGCTGAATAAGAAACAACGTGTGCAGATGTATCTGTGTTCCTCACATATGTTCTCCACTCCCCTTAGGTACAGGGGAGGGAGGGCCCCATCGGTATACAGACCACTTGTTGATTGGGGGAGCATGGTGCAGTGTCACCTCATTATCAGTTACAGACTCACTCATGTTTCTATTCATGAACTTTGTGCATCACTGGATCCAGCACTGAGACTGGCTAATCAGAATCAGCATGCCATCCCTACTGAAGTACAGGTGCTCTCTGGACTCCATTTCCTGGCCACGGGCTCATTTCACGTGACAGTGGGCATGGGTGCATCTTTTTCACAGCCAATGTCTAGCATTATACTGTCCAGATTCCTGAATGCATTTGTACGACACCTGCAGTCCTATGTGAGATTTCCCCAAATTGCTGACCTCCCTGCCATCAAGTCGGACTTCTATGCCTTTACCTACATACCCCATGTGATAGGTGCCATTGAGGGCACCCACATAGCTCTAATCCCCCAAGAGTCAGTGAACAGATGTACAGAAGCAGGAAGAACTTTCCTTCCATGAACATTCAATTGGTGTGTACTGCAGACCAGTACATCTCACATGTGAATGCCATGTTCCCTGGATCAGTCCATGATTCCTTATGCTAAGGAGCAGTAGTCTGCCACACAAGATGGAACAACTACAAGGGGACAGAGGATGGATCATTGGTAGGTGTTTCTGACACTTTTTGCCACACAGCAGACAGACAGGCTGTCTGTCACTGAGGGTTGTCAATGACATTCCTGTTTTGCACCCTTTTGTAGGTGATTCTGGCTACCCCAACATGCGTTGGCTCCTGACACCTTTGAACAGATGCAGAGAGGAATTACAATGAGGCCCATGAATGGACTAGGAGGGTGATAGAGTGCACAATAGGTCTCCTGAAGGCTAGATTAAATTGCCTACATGTCTCTGGGGGGTCCCTGGCCTATGGGCCTGAAAAGGTGTGTAGAAAAGTGGTGGCCTGCTGCATGCTCCACAAAGTGGCTATGAGGAATTCCATCCCCCTCTTGGAGGAGGAGGGGGCTGCATATCCAGACCTGCTTCCTCAGAGAGGGGATGAGAGTGATGGTGATGATGAGGAGGGGGAAGATGTACATTCCAGGACCCAACTGATACAACGCTACTGGTGGTTGTACAATATGGCAACATGGTCACAGCATTTGTTGGAAGTAGTGGTATGTCCATCTATGTTTTCAAGTGTTTGTTGTTGTTTTCACACGGTTTGGTCGTTGGTTCACTGGGACACTTGGAGGACAGTTCTTGCCAGAGTCACTTCTTTGAGGGGGCCTTGGTCTTGGCAGGTGTTCCTGTCCCATATCTGGGCATGAGGGACCGTTTGGGTGCCTGGTGTTGGCCTGTTCGGGTTGAGATGCATGTCTCCTGTGTGTCCTGAGATGGTGGAACATGTCCAGTTGCTGCTGCTGTTGTCCGGTCTGTATCTTGGCCTGTAGTAGGGGCTTCCTGGTCTCTGTGGGCCTCAGGCTGTGTCGGGACAAGGTGCAGCAAAGCACCTGCTATGGTGGCCACTGTGACATTGTGCAGTTGCCACTGCTCCATGGCCTCTTGGTGGTGTGCTACCTGCATCCTTTGACTCTGCTCCAGGGTGGATACTATCTGGGCCAATCTGTCCTGGGTATGGTGATATGCTCTCAGGACCTCAGAGATCACGTCCTGGGCTGCAGCATCAATCTGTGACCTCCCCCCTGGGCCACTGATGCCCTCCCACTGGGCCTAGCCCCCTGTGCCTGTGTCCCCTGCACAGGTCTGGGGGTACCACTTGTACTGGGGCCATCATCTTCCTGCCTGTTGGTAGGGGGTGGCTGTGGCCTCTGCCCATGTGTTCCACCAGTCTGTAGCCTGGATACACAGGTGTGGGGACAGTTGCCCTGGGCTGATGTTGTTGGCTTGGTAGTAGGGGGTGTCAGTGGTGTCCTGGGTGGGGCTGCTGGATGATGACAGTCCAGGACTGTGTGAGGGGCCAGGGCGATCGTCAATGTCCAGGGTTCCATCCCCAGTGTCCTGGGGGTGCCTCTGTCTCCCTGTGGGGCACTGCCACTCCTTGTCCTGTCCGTCAAGGTGGAATGGGTGGTGGTGCCTGTTGGGGGGAATGGACATGTCTGTTACAATTGCATGATCTGATGGGGTGCACAGAACTGGGCTGTTTTGTGAAGGTTTTCACACTTTGGGGCCATGCAGGGTGCCTAGGTGAGGTTTGCATTGCATTTTGCTTTGGATGTGGGGGTGCCTTGTGGGTGGTGTAGTCCCTTTGTGATTCCTTGCAGGGGTAGGTTGCTGTGCACAGAGGGAGGGATGTGGACCTGTTAGTGGGTTTGTGGGCATGCAGGGTGACTGGATGTAGTGATTGTGGCCTGGGTGGGGTAGTGGTCCTAGTGGCTGTTGGAGGGGTGGGGTGGTGCATGTAATACAGGTGTGATGGATATGGGGTAAATGTAGATGACTTACCGGAGTCCATTCCTCCAGAGAGTCCAGGGTGCAGGATGGCCAGTACCTTTTCCTCCCAGTCAGTGTAGTCGGGTGGTGTTGGTGGAGGTCCTCCCCAGTCTTCTGGACTGCAATGTTGTGCCAGGATGCCATGGACCTGACCTTCCCACACAGGTTGTTCCATCTCTTGCGGATGTCCTCCCTGGTGCGTGGATGGTGTCCCACTGCACTGACCTTGTTGACTATTGTCTGCCATAGCTCCATCTTCTAGGCGATGGGTGTGTGCTGGACCTGTGCCCCGAATAATTGTGGCTTGACCTTCAGTATCTCGTCCACCATGGTCCTTAGCCCCCTTTCTGTGAAGCGTGGGTGTTTGGGTGGTGCCATGGTGTGTGCTATGAATGGTGTCATGTGTGGATCTAGGTGAGGGTGCTCTTGTGTGGTTGAGTGTGTGAGTCGTGTGATGTGGCGTTCAGTGTCTGCCTGTAGTGTTGTCCGTCTGGCTTCTCCTATTGGCGATGCAAAGGATTGTGGGGTGTGTCTGTAAGTGTTTTATAGTCTTGTGGTTGTGTGTTAGGTGTGTGGGTTTCAAACTTGCCAATGTATGCATTTCTTACTGTTGGGTCCACTTGCTGCCTGTGGCGGTCTGTACCGCAAATGGTCGTTCGGCTTCCACTGACCGCTGCGGTGATTTCATTATTTGGAGGGTGGTGAGTTTGTGTGCTCAGCGGTGGCGGGGTGGGAGGTCCATCATTTCCACCACCATGGTCCTGGTGGTGACTAGTAGCAGGGAAATTTTTGTTGGTTTCTTATTTTTGCATCATTATATGGCGGGTTTCTGTTCGCCGCCAATGGCGGTCTTCTGTTCACCATTGCCACGGCGGTCGACGGTGTGTACCGCTGTGTTCATAATGAGAGCCATATTCTAGTTGCAGACTCCTCACTTTAGAATTTCCTCCAGGTGTCATACTGGATCTGGAGATTTTTCTTTGAGCAGTACCCTTGCCTGCCATCAGGTGGTGTCGGTTGACCCCCTGTGCATCGTTTGCGTTGTGTTCACCGTGATGATGCCGCGGTTGTATATGGGCGCCACTGTGGCGCACTGACGCCAATTTCTTTTCACAACTTTCTACACCAGTAGCATGGAGCCATGAAGAACATTGATATTGGTGTGCCAGAACTAGGGCAATGAAAAGGGAGTCCCTGTTCCTAGAAATAAGTTTGCAAAGCAGTGAGGATAGGTCGGTCAGTAAGGAATCTGCAACTAGAATATGTCTCTACCAGATAATTTGTTATGAAGGTAAGTAACTTGTTCTTCCATAGAGACTTTGAGTTATAGATTCCTTATCTTAGAACAGATACCCAAGCAATACCACCCTCGGTAGTGAGCTGCAAACCAAGATCAGGTTAAAACGTCCTGCAGGGCTGAACGGCCAAAGTAGCTATCTCTATGGACCTGACCATCCAGTCAGTATTGCTTGGGGAACATGTGCAGAGACGCCCCCGTTGCTGCCTGGCAGATGTCCAAGACAGGAACTCTGCATGCTATCTCTGTGGTTGCAGCAGTTGCTCTGGTGGAATGAGCACGCACACCCTCACGAGATTGCTTGTTTGCCAAAACGTAGTACATCTTGATGCAGAGGACAAACCATCCAGATATAGGGGGTCATTCCAACCTCAGCGGTAAAAGGCGCTTACCGCCGTGCAGAAGACCGCCATAACACCGCCGCGATCGCGGTAAACCGCCACGGTCATTCTGACCCACAACAGGCAAACCGCCAAAATACAGACATCCACAAAAGTCCGCCACACCAAAGGTCTGCGAGAAACTGGCGAGGACCAAACCTCCACCAAACCTCCACCGTCACGCCAACAGAAATACGCCCATGCCATCACTACCCACGAATCCACGCGGCGGTAGTTCAACCGCGGTATTCCATTGGCGGTACACACCTGCATCCTGAGGGCCTCACAGGAGTAGGCGGAGGAATGGACTCTGGTGAGTCAAAGCTTCACTACTTCATCCCCCCCACCCCACCAGCATGCCAACTCATACCCCCACCCTCACCCCCACCCCCATCACACCTACTCCTTGCAAATGTCTCACCATCACAACCCACCCATCCCAACACCAAGCCCTGCATGCGTCCACAAAGCATGGACACCCATCACCTAAGCATGCCCACTGCACATACCCATCCCCCCCCAAACCACCGTCAAAACAGCCCCCACAAGGGAATGCCAGCACTGGGGTACACGGGCACCCACCCATTGCACGCTATGGCACACACAGAAGCAATAACCATACTTTTATAACCCTGCATGACCCGAACGCCACGTCACCGCGCAGGAGGGTCCACAAATGTCCACTCCACCCCCAGAAGAGGCCCACAGTGATGACAGCAGCTCTGTCTCCCTGGATCTAGATGACCAGCCCAGCCCATCGGGGACCTCGGGACAGTCGGTTCCCCTCAGACAGCCACAGGCCACAGCAGACCTTCCCCCCTCTGGGAACACCAGCACAGCCCCACCCAGCGGGCCCATACCTCTGTCCCCAGGACACGTCAATCAGCGGTGTGTCCACCACTACAGGGCACCCAGGCTAACCCACCACCCCAACAACAACAGGGACCTGGGGGCAGTGGTAGTGGACACACGGTCCAGGGGACAGAGGCCCAGGGAAACAGGGGAACTGGGAGGGCTGCTGTGCGACAGGGGGGGGAGAGGCCTAGGGAACCCACTCTCCACGAGGCCCTCACCTCCATCATGGGAGCCAACCACCACTCCCAGGAGACGATGGCGACGGTCCTGGCCAGGTTTCAGGAGATCCAGCTTCTGCAGGAGGAACAGTATATGGGGTTCAGGGAGGAACTAAGAAACATCAGTTCCGCCATGGGCACCATTGTAGTGGCTTTCAGTCAGGTTGTCACCACATTGCGGGACACTGTGGCACCACAAAGGGCCCCTGTCACTAGCATGGACCAAGAACTGCCTACTACCTCCGCCGGCGCTAGTGGACAGGAGGCCCCGACACAAGACCAACAGGCCACCAGAACCCCACCCCCTGCAGAAGAAGAACCACCCCGCAAGCAGGCCCTGAGATCCAGGAAGAAGACAGAGTAAGATGCCAAGACCCCCGCCAGCAAAGGATACCTCCCTGATTGTCATCCCACTGTCCCACATTGTCACCCTGTCCAACCTTAAACTGCCCCTGCTCCACTTTCCACAGGCATTTGGGCAATTCACCTGTGATACTGATAGTCTGGACTCTGCCATGGACAATCCTCCACCATCACCCCTCACCGATTTGCAACCACCCACCAATTTAGAGCACTGTAATAAACACACTTATCGCACAAAACAATCTGGAGTCTGGCTGTGATTTGGAACTAATGTATTAGACATGACCGTGCCAAAATGTTTATTTACATTGTGATGCCAACATACCATTGTCACACAGCTGTAGTCCATGGGGAAACAAAGCAGATGTCACGCAGTGGGGCCCACATCTCTGAAATCGGAAGGGAAAGTCACAACAATGTTACCATACACTGGGGGAGAAGGTCAGACAGTAGAGAGGTAGCAGTCTTTAAGGAAATGTAATATGCCGGTGGGGATTCTTACCTGTGTGTCATTGGAAATACTGCTGTATTACTGTGTTCCTGTTCTCTATGTCGTCCTCTTCGCCTTCCTCCTCTTCACTCTCCACAGGCTCCACAGCTGCTACAACACCACCATCTGGACCATCCTCCTGCAGAAAAGGCACCTGGTGTCGCAAAGCCAGGTTGTGAAGCATACAGCAGGCCCCGATGATCTGGCACACCTTCTTTGGTGAGTACATTAGGGATCCACCTGTCATATGGAGGCACCTAAACCTGGCCTTCAGGAGGCCGAAAGTCCGCTCGATCACCCTCCTAGTACGCCCATGTGCCTCATTGTACCGTTCCTCTGCCCTTGTCCTGGGATTCCTCACTGGGGTCAGTAGCCATGACAGGTTGGGGTAACCAGAGTCACCAATTAGCCACACACGGTGCCTCTAGAGTTGACCCATCACGTAAGGGATGCTGCTATTCCGCATGATGTACGCGTCATGCACTGACCAGGGAACTTGGCATTAACATGGGAGATATACTGCCAAACACATCATCTGGACATTCATGGAATGATAACTCTTCCTGTTCCTGTACACCTGTTCACTCCTGCTGGGGGGGACCAAAGCAACATGTGTCCCATCAATGGCACCAATGATGTTGGGAATATGTCCAAGGGCATAGAAATCACCCTTCACTGTAGGCAAATCCCCCACCTCAGGGAACACGATGTAGCTCCACATGTGTTTGAGCAGGGCAGACAACACTCTGGACAACACCTTGGAAAACATGGGCTTGGACATCCCTGATGATATGGCCACTGTTGTTTGAAATGACCCACTTGCAAAGAAATGGAGTACTGACAGAACCTGCACTAGAGGGGGGATCCCTGTGGGTTGGTGGATGGGTGACATCAGGTCTGCCTCCAGCTGGGCACACGGTTCCTGTATAGTGGCTCGGTCAAGCCTGTATGTCAGTATGACATGTCTTTCCTCCATTGTTGACAGGTCCACCAGCGGTCTGTACACGGGAAGATTCCTCCATCTTCTCGCATGTCCCAGCGGACGGTGCCTATGAAGGACAACAACGAGCACAGAGTCAATCAACCCCCAGGTACGTTCCCACAGCTTGCACATAACACGATTCCCAATGCATTGAATGGCTTGTATGAGTGTCGATGCAAGGCCTAGGTATGTGTGACGCAGTACAAATTAAGCCATGTGGGCCCTTTAAATGGCAGCTGCCTGATCTGTGAAGTGAGACAATGGGATGTGAGGTCAAAGCACTGGCGTGGCACACCGTGGCGGTAGGCGGTCGAAGACCGCGGCGCAAAGCAGCATTGGTTAACATTGAACCCTATGGGTTTCAGGAGCCAATGACGATGTGCGCCGGCGGTCGCGGTACGCACCGCCGCGGTACGCACCGCCGCGAGCTTGACCGCCATTTTCTATCTGCTTAATCACTCGATACCTGATCTTCCACAGGAGAGGACCTACACTGCAAGTGCTGCTGTGACCTCGGTCTGGAAAAGACAATGGCTCATGCGACTGGGGAAGGACCCCTGCCTTCACTGCGGAGGAGTTGGAGAAACTTGTGGATGGGGTCCTCCCCCAGTATGCGCTACTCTACGGTCCTCCAGACCAACAGGTAAGTACACTGGGACCATGCTTTGTGGGCAATGCCTGTGTTGAGTGGTGTGGATGAAGGATGGTGGGGAGGGGAGCGATTGAGGCATGCATCAAACGACAGATGAGAGCATGTGCCACATGGCAAGGGTGGGGATGGGGGGCCACTCACATCGAGCATGCAGAAGGTGATGATTATACTTCTCTCCCTGTACATGTCACATAGGTCAGCGCCCACCAGAAAGTCGATATTTGGCGTGCCATCGCCAAGGACGTCCGGACCCTGTGGGTCCACAACAGACGGGGCACCCACTGCCGGAACAGATGGGAGGACATCCGACACTGGAGCAGGAAGACGGCGGAGGCTGAGCTGGGGATTGCCTCCCAACGTGGAAGGGGTGTCAGTCGTACTTTGACCCCTCTGATGTCCCGGATCCTGGCGGTGGCCTACCCCGATTTGGATGGGCGCGTGAGGACATCACAGCAGACACAAAGGGGTGAGTACACTCCAATCCTGGTGACTTTGCGCGCAGTGGAGGTGTCTGGGTGGGGGAGGAGGGCTGTGGGTATCCCTAGGCCAGGGCGATTTCTGTAGGCTAGGCCCCTCTGTTAGGCAAGGTGTCTGGGTAGGGGAGGAGGGCTGTGGGTATCCCTAGGCCAGGGAGATTTCTGTAGGCTAGGCCCCTCCGTTAGGCAAGGTGTCTGGGTGGGGGAGGAGGGCTGTGGGTATCCCTAGGCCAGGGCGATTTCTGTAGGCTAGGCCCCTCCGTTAGGCATGGCCCTGTGCCCCCGCCCCCCACCTCTGTAGGGTGCCAAGTACAGGTATCCATGGCCCTGTGTCATCTATGTGTGCAGATGTCGCCCATAGGCTTGTAGGCCTTGTCCCACGGATTGAGTAATGGACCCCTAGTGTGCGGCGTAGTGCAGGGGGCTTCTGTGTCTCTCCTGTCCGCCAACGGTGTCACCAATGCATGCACTCAACATTTCTTTATTTTCACCCCCCCCTTTTTTGTTGCCTTCCTGTTCATGTGTGCATTAGCATCATCAGGCGGAGGAGAAGTGGCATCGGAGCACGAGGGAGCTGCATCTCACATGGCCATGGCGGGCCATGCAACCGAATCGGAATTCACCAGTGAGACGGAGGGTGAGGGGAGCTCCACAGCGGGGACTCGTGCTGGTGACAGCGACTCGTCCTCTGAAGGGAGCTCCCTTGTGGTGGTGGCAACACCTGTGCCCCCCGCAACAACAGGTACAGCCGCCACCCAGTGCACCAGCACCGCCCTCCCAGCAGCCCCTAAGCGTTTGCCCTGTCCCCGCTCACCCAGGAAGGTGGGCATCTCCTTCGCCCCAGGCACCTCAGGCCCTGCCCCAGTCACCCCTACTTCCCTCAGTGAGGAGGTCATTGACCTCCTGAGGACGATCATTGTTGGGCAGTCTACCCTTTTGAATGCCATACAGGGTGTAGAAAGGGAGGTGCACCAGAGTAATGCATACCTGGAGGGCATCCATTCTGGTCAGGCTGCCCATCAGCGATCGTTCAACACTCTGGCCTCAGCACTCATGGCAGCAATTGTCCCTGTCTCTAGCCTCCCCCCTCCAACTTCCTCCACCCATACCCAATCTCCTGTACCTCTGCCTATCCCAGACACACCATCAGACCAGCCTGCACACACCTTAACACCCAAGGGTAGCTCATCCAGACATCAGCACCACACATCACACAAGCATTCACACAAGCAACATCCACATGCAGACATACCAACACCCACTGCCTCCACTGTGTCCCCCTCCTCCTCGTCTCCCTCCTCCCTCCCTGTGACGGCTCCACTCACACCTGCATGCACAACATCTTCAGCCACTACGTCCATCACCAGCACACCCACCAGAACACCCCGCACACGTGCAGTCACCACCCCCACTACCATTTACACGTCCCCTGTGTCCTCTCCCACTGTGTCTGTGACCCCCTCTTCCAAGCTACACAAACGCAGGCAGCCACCTACCCAACAGGCATCCACCTCAAGCACCTGCACCCAAAGACACCAGACTGAAAACTCCTACAACCACAACCTCTTCCTCCACTCCCATACCCACTACACCTACCCATCCCTCTCTTCCTAAATTGCTATTCCTTTCCAAACTTGACCTCTTTCCAACAACTCCCCCAACCCGTCCAGCTCATAGGACTCCAGTCAGCACCTCAGCCACCACAAAAGCGGGACCTGTAAAGACTGTTTGCCATGGACTGTGGAGTCCCCCACCCTCAAGGGCAGCCAATTCAGTAAGGAGCCAAGGCACGGCCACCCCACCCCCCAAAAAGCATCCAAAGATTGCCAGTGCCCGGTGCCAGAGGCCCAAGACACCAGGGACCAAAATACCTACCATGGCTCCGGCAGGAAGTCTGGTGCCACCTGGCACACCGCCAAAGGTGGGGAAGGGCCACAGGCGAACAGGGAAGGGTGGGAAGGGCAGCACGCCCGACAAGTCCACCAGCAGGCCAGCTGCCCAGGAGGGCCCCGCCAGCCCCATCCCAGGTGGGCAGGAGGACACCCACAGGCCCGGTACTGCAGCCCAGGAGGGCCCCGCAAGCCCCATCCCAGGTGGGCAGGAGAACACCCACAGGGCCGGTACTGCAGCCCAGGAGGGCCCCACAAGCCCCATCCCAGGTGGGCAGGAAGGCACCGCCAGCCACAGGTCAGGTGGCGAATGACCTCCATGCCATAGCCGGATCCGCTGACCTGGACACTCATCCGATGCACTGCTAAACAGGGCCCTTCATCTCAAGCACCGCTGAACTGGGCACCGCCGTCTCAAGCACCGCTGAACTGGGCACCGCCGTCTCAAGCACCGCTGCACTGGGCCCTTCCTCTCAAGCACCGCTGCACTGGGCACCGCCTCTCAAGCACCTCTGAACTGGGCACCGCCGTCTCAAGCACCGCTGCACTGGGCCCTTCATCTCAAGCACCGCTGAACTGGGACCTTCATCTCAAGCACGGCTGAACTGGGCCCTTCCTCTCAAGCACCGCTGAACTGGGCCCTTCATCTCAAGCACCGCTGAACTGGGCACCGCCGTCTCAAGCACCGCTGCACTGGGCCCTTCATCTCAAGCACCGCTGAACAGGGCACCGCCGTCTCAAGCACCGCTGCACTGGGCCCTTCCTCTCAAGCACCGCTGCACTGGGCACCGCCGTCTCAAGCACCGCTGAACTGGGCACCGCCGTCTCAAGCACCACTGCACTGTGCCCTTCATCTCAAGCACCGCTGAACCGGGCCCTTCCTCTCAAACACCGCTGAACTGGGCACCGCCGTCTCAAGCACCGCTGAACTGGGCCCTTCATCTCAAGCACCACTGAACTGGGCACTGCCGTCTCAAGCACCGCTGGCCCATTGGCAGAAGGGGCAGGCCCGCATCTGTGTCGGGCAGGGCTGCACGAAGCACTCTGGGCACCAGTCCCCCTCCAGAACCAATGGAGACTGTTATCCACTGTAGAGACTTGAGAGACTGTGGCTTTGCACTCCCCAGGATGTAACAGTGGGCAAACCACCCACTGTAGAGAATTGAGAGACTGTGGCTTTGCACTCCCCAGGATGTAACAGTAGGCAAACCACCCACTGTAGAGAATTGAGAGACTGTGGCTTTGCACTCTCCATGATGTAACAGTAGGCAAACCACCCACTTTAGAGACTTGAGAGACTGTGGCTTTGCACTCCCCAGGATGGCACAGTGGGCAAGCCACCCACTGTAGAGACTTGAGAGACTGTGGCTTTGCACTCCCCAGGATGGTACAGTGGGCAACCCACCCACTGTAGAGACTTGAGAGACTGTGGCTTTGCACTCCCCAGGATGGCACAGTGGGCAAGCCACCCACTGTAGAGACTTGAGAGACTGTGGCTTTGCACTCCCCAGGATGTAACAGTGGCCATGGAGGCCCCTCGTGGATCTGGCGTCGTGGACTCATCTGTCTGAGGTGCCCCCCCTTCTCTTCCCCCTGAGGTGCCTGTAGTTTTGCTATCTGATGCCCCTGCAGTGTTCTCTCCGTTGGAGTCAGGTATCCTGTGTGGGCTTTGCCCATGTGATTTGGGCCCAGTGGTCCACGAACAATGGCTTCAACAAATATCTGACTTGACAATTTATGTATATAATAGTTTTAGATGTGTGATATATTTGTAAGCCATTTTATATTTCAATGTTTATAATCATTTCCTTTTGTCTTTGCTTTCTTCCAGGGGGTGGGGGGGGGGGACTGTGATGCATTGCTATGCATTGATGTGTGTGTTGTAGTGGGTGAGGGTGTGGGTGGGTGTGTGGCGTATGTGTGTCCCCGTAATTTTTTGCCTCCCCTGTGTCGTAGGTGCAGTACTCACCGTTGTCTTCTGCGCCGGCGTTCGTGCTCCTGGTAGAGGAGCAGGAAGACAATCGCTGGGAGGATGTGGAGTTCGGGTTCCATGCTGTCCAGATTCCTCGTGAGGTGTATGGAGGTGAGCGTTTTCCGTTCGAAATGTCTGTTTCCGCCTTGTTTTTATCAGCGGGGCTACCGCCCCGGAAAAGGTGGCGGATTGGTGGGTTGTGATACGGTGGGCGGTACATTGACTCCCGCCTGTCTGTTGGCGGTGACCGCTGAGCTGTTTGTTTGACCGCCAGGGTTGGAATGACCCCCATAGTTTGCTTCTGCACCACCCATCCTTTCTTTGCACCCACATAACCTTAAACGAGTTGATCGTCCATCCAGAAATCATTTGTACAGTTGAGGTAGAACGCCAAGGCTCTTTTTAGATCCAGACGGCGGAGTCTCTCCTCTTCGTGAGAAGGATGTTGGGGTGCGTAAATGTTGGCAAAGTGATAGATTGGCCTACACGAAAGGGTGTGACCACTTTAGGGAAGAAGGGGGCCCTGGTACAAAGCACCACATTTTCAGGATGGACATATAGAAATGGCGGCTTTGAAGAAAGAACTTGGAGCTCACTCACTCTGTGAGCAGAGGTGATGGCAATAAGGAAAGCAGTTTTCAGGGTGAGAAGCTGCAAGGGAAAATTATGTAGTGGCTAAAGAGGAGCACACATAAGGTATGTAATTATCAGGTTCAAATCCCACAGTGGCATTATAAACGGGGTAGGTGGGAATATGTGTGTGAGTCCCTTAAGAAACCTGCCAATGATGGGAGATTTGAACAACAATGGTTGATCTAGCAGTCTGAGGAAGGCAGAGATGGCAGACAGGTTGCCTTTAAGGGTGCCCAAAGCTAAGCTCTGCTAAGCAAGAGGATGAATAGTAGGACCTCAGACAGAGGTGCAGAAAAGGGATCAACAGATTTGTTTGTATACCATGCCATCAATTTGTTCCAACAACAGACGTGTACCGTTTTGGTGGAGGGACACCTGGCGGGCAAGATAACATTACAGACTTTGGGTTTGAAGGTCAAAAGCTGTCAACTGCTGCCGTTCAATCTCCACGCAAGAAGGTGGAGACTGGACACATTCAGGTGGGAAACTGTCCCCTACTGCTATGACAGAAGATCCTCCCAAAGGGGCAGTTTGACCGGGGGATTGATGGCCATGCCCAGAAGCTTGGGATATCAGACCCTTCATGCCCAGTCCGGAGCCACCAGGGTTACTTGGGCCCGGTGGTTCTTGATCTTCAGAATTCTGGATGAAAGTGGTATTGGAGGAAAGGCGTAAAGGAGGCCGGAGTTCCACTCAAGACATAAAGGCCCTCATTATGTGCTTACCGCCATGCAGACTGCTGCCAACATACTGCCGCCGCTGCGGATTACCGCTACACATAATATGACACACACATAGCAATCCGTCTTTAAACAGCCACACACACAAGTCCACCAGCCCAAAGGTCAGTGATAAACTGGCGGTATCCAAACCCACACCGTTACACCAACAGAACAACACCCACAACATTATGACCCACGAATCACCACAGCGGACATTCACTGGCGGTAAACCATTGGAGGTACATATCGCCGCGCTCAAAATACACACACGCATACAAAACAACACCACATTGGACAATTCAAACTATACATACCTGCTACCCATTCACACACCACACCCACACCAATATAAAACACACACCCACATTATCCACAACCCTTTACGACTACAAACAAATGCCACAAGAGATAGCAAGACCACAGACATGACCACAGTCAGACACCACCATCACCTATACACCATCCAAGCACCTTACACAACACACCCCAACACATCACCCTACACACCCTCACCCACACCACTCACACTACATGCATGGCACCACAATGACACTCCAGGTTCTCAGAGGAGGAGCTAAGGGTCATGGTGGAGGAAATCATCTGGGTAGAGCCACAGCTATTCGGATCACAGGTGCAGCAGACATCCATTGCTAGGAAGATGGAGCTATGGTGGAGAATCGTGGACAGGGTCAACGCCGTGGGACAACACCCCAGAACAAGGGATGACATCAGGAAGAGGTGGAACGACCTACGGGGGAAGGTGCGTTCCGTGGCAGCAAGACACCAAATAGCTGTACAGAGGACTGGCTGTGCACCCCCACCTCCTCCCCAACAACTAGCAACATGGGAGGAGCAAGTCTTGGCAATCATGCATCCTGAGGGCATGGCAGGAGTAGGAGGAGGACTGGACTCTGGTAAGTTAACTCTTTACTACTTTCACCCCCCTACCTGCATGCCATCACATACCCCCACCCTTACCCTCACTCCCATCACTCCATCACCTCCCACACACCCCACCATCACAAACCACCCCTCCCAATACCAAGCCCTGCATGCAACACCAAGGCATGGACACTCATCACAGACCAGTATGGATACCTATCACTAAAGCATGCACACTAGAGGTAAACAGCTGGCCCACCAAATACCAACTCACACAAGGCAAAGCTGCCAGGGCAATAACAACCATAGAGGGCAACACACCCATGCACAAGATGTCACACACAGAAACAATAACACTGCATTTACATCCCCACAGGTCCCCCACCCAACGTCACCAGAGAGAAGGGGCCAGCAACATTCAGCCCCCCCCCAGAAGAGGCCCACAGTGATGACAGCACTTCCACCTCTGGATGCCTGGATCTGGATGACCAGCCTGGCCTATCAGGGATCTCTGGACAGTCGGTTACTCAGGCACAGTCCCATACCACCACAGAGCCTCCCTCCCTCAGGAAATAACAGCAGAGTACCCACCCAGCTGGCCCATACCTCTGTCCCCAGGACACATCAATCAGCAGTGTGTCCACCAGTAGAGGGACCCCAGGCCACACCACAAACACAGGACGATCAGGGACCTGGGGTCAGTGGCAGTGGGCATACGGTTCAGGGGACAGAAGCACAGGACAATAGGGAAGCTGAGAGGACTGCTGTGCGACAGGGGGAGGACAGGCCCAGGGAACTGACTCTCCAGGAGGCACTCACCGCGATCCTGGGAGCATACCGCCATTCCCAAGAGACGATGGTCCAGATGCTGGACAAGATGCAGGAGGACCAGCAGCTGCAGGAGGGACAGTACCTGGGGATCAGGGAGGACTTGAAGGACATCAACATCACGTTGGTCACCATTGCAGGGGTGCTGGCAGGTATGGCCAACACTGTGAGGGAGGCAGTGGCACACCACCGGGCCCCTACCACTAGCCAAACTGATGAAAAGCCCTCCACCTCTGCTGCCGCTAGTGGACAGGAGGCCCCGCCACAGGACCAACTGGCCTCCAGCATCCCTCTCCATGCAGAAGGAGAACCACCCTCAAACGTTCCCTGCAATCCAGGAAGAAGCCAGAGACTATTGCCAAGACCCCCACCAGGAAATAAGACTCTCCTGAATGTCACCCTTGTATCCCACCCTGTCACTGTGTCCACCTTGAACTGCCATTGCTACCCTTCCTATGCCCCCTTGGACAATGCACCTGTGATCCACATAGACTGGACTCTATCCTGGACTTTCCTTCACCATCACCCCAGCCCATTGCAGATCCCCCTCTACTTATTACCTCTTAAATAAACACCCTCTGAAAAAATACAAATATGGAGTATGTCAAGTGATTTAACTATGTATTAGTTTAACAAGGTTTAAACACTGCAATACAACTGTACAGTAATGTATACATAGGATAGACCTGTAGTTGGCTGCAGTCAACACACCAGGAGCGATAGTGGGTCACAAATATCTGCAAATAGAGATGCCAAAGGCTACAGTGAGTAGCCATAGAAGTGGTAAAATCAGCCTGCCAGTGACAATGTCAAACACAAAACTATCAATTAAAAGTGAAGTTACTCTGTCTTACCTGTGTGTCATTGGATGTATTGACGAATTATTGCACTTCTGGTGTCCTCATCCTCATCCTCTGCCTCCTCATCTTCACTGTCCACAGGGTACACTGCTGCCACACGGCCATCTCCTGCCTCATCCTCCTGCAGAAAAGGCACCTGGCGACGTAAGGTAAGGTTGTGCAACATACAGCATGCCACGATGATCTGGCAGACCTTCTTGGGTGAGTAGCACAGGGATCCACCTATAAGATAGAGGCAACGAAACCTGGCCTTCAGGATGCTGAATGTCCTCTCTATAATTCTTCTTGTTCGCCCAAATGCCTCATTGTAACGTTCCTCTGCCCTTGTCCTGGCATTCCTCACAGGGGTCAGTTGCCCTGAGAAGTTGGGGTAACCAGAGTCATCTTCAAATATCGAGGGACACCTGTTAGACACACACTAACCCTTAGGGCCCACACCATACCCATACACCAACATCCTCTGGGTGGGAACCATAGCTCACCTATTAGCCACACCCGGTGCCTCTGGAGTTGAGCCATCTCATATGGGATGCTGCTATTCCTCAGGATAAAGGCATCATGCACAGACCCAGGATACTTTGCATTGACATGGGAGATGTACTGGTCTGCCAGGCACACTATCTAAACATTCATTGAGAGAAAGCTCTTTCGATTTCTGAACACCTGTTCATTTCTCCGGGGAGGGTGGACAAATGCAATATGTGTACCATCAATTGCCCAAATAATGTTGGGGGTGTGTCCCATTGCATAGAAGTCGGATTTCACTGTGGCTAAATCCTCCACCTGGGGGAAGACGATGTAGCTGCGCATGTGTTTAATCAGGGCAGACAACACTCTGGTCAGCACTTTTAAGAACATTAGCCGGGACATTCCTGCTGCCAAGCCCACTGTCACTTGGAAGGAGCCAGTTGCTAGGAAATGGAGCACAGATAGGACTTGCACAAGGGGGTGGATCCCGGTGGGGTGACGGATAGCAGATATCAGGTCAGGCTCCAATTGGGCACACAGCTCTGTGATTGTGACCCTGTCCAGACTATAGAAGAGGATAATGTGCCTGTTCTCCATTGTTGCCAAGTCCACCAGGGGTCTGTATACGAGGGGATGTCTCCATCTCCTATTCACCCGCAGCATTTGCAATCTATGGGGCAAAACAGTGAGTAGCTGGTCAGTATCCCATATTTCCAAACACTACACTTCATTGTATGTTGTGATTGTAACAGTATATTGTTGGATAGGTCCAAATGGTGCCTATGTGTACTGTGATGCAGTTGGTGCCATGGCCTCCCCCCCAACTGAAATGTTGTCTGCCTGTCTTGTATGGAGGGACATTTGTAAATGAGGTCATTCCGCTGACGTTGTGCACCATTGTGGGAGGCAGTCGAGAACCACTGTGCAACTCCTCATTGGCTATCATTTGGCCTTATAGGTTACAGTGGCCAATGGTGATGTATACCGGCAGTGAGGGTACCCACCGCCGCAGACGTGACCGCCATTTTCTCTCTGTTCACTCACTTGCTACCTGACCTTCAACAGGAGAGGACCTACACTGCATGTGCTGCTGTGCTGCTGTGCTGCTGTGCTGCTGTGACCTGTGTATGGAACCGACCATGGCTCGTGTCACTGGGGAAATGGGCCCTCCCTTTACGACAGAGGAGTTGGAGAGACTGGTGGATGGGGTCCTACTCCAGTACCAAATGCTGTATGGGCCTCCAGACAAACAGGTGAGTACACTGTGAGCACAATGCCTGGGGCATGAATGCATGAAGTGGTGTTTGTGAAGGCCTTGTGTTGGGGGTTGGTGGAAGGACACTGGGAAGCATGCTGCATGTATGGTGGGCCATGTCTGTGCGTAAGGGATGTGAAGGGCTATGGTGGGCCATGAGTGTAACAGGCAGGATGGTCTGACTGATACCTTTTCTTATGTGTATTTCTCTGCAGGTCAGTGCCCATCAGAGAAAGGGTATATGGCGTGCCATCGCCAAGGATGTATGGACCCTGGGGGTCTACGGCAGGTGGAGCACCCGCTGTTGGAAACTGTGGGAGGACCTGAGACGATGGGCATGGAAGACGCAGAGGCCCAGCTGGGGATGGCCTCCAAACGAGGAAGGGGTGCCCGTCGAAACCTGACCCCCCCCCGATGGCCCGCATACTGATGGTGGCCTATCTGGAGCTGGATGAGCGCTTGGGGGCATCACAGCAGCCACAAGGGGGTGAGTACAGTGCCCCAATATACTACTTGCGCGTAGTGGGGTGGTATGCGGGTGGGGGATGTGGGCCTGTGGGTGCCCCTAGGCCAGGCCGAACATTGCAGTGTAGGTTCCATGTTGGGCAGGGTCTGATGTAAACTTCCTCCAACCAAGCTAGTAGGCATCCACTACTGGGCAGGGGTATGTGGGTCTCAGGTATGCTGCAATTGGCGTTAGGTGTCCCTGTCCATGGGCTGGTGACTACCATTGTGACTGGTAGTGCATTGCCTAGTGCGTAGGACTGTTCCCTGTTTGTGTGTGTCGTGTACGCCAACTGTGGTGTTCTTGCCGCCATTGACCAAGTGTATCCTTTGTCTCTTCTCCCCCTTCTTGTTTTGTCAGCCTGTCCTTAAGTGCAATAGCATCATCTGGCGGAGGAGTAGAGGCACTGGCGATGGAGGGAGCTGCATCACTCAGGGCCCAGGAGGCCGAATCCACCGATGGTGAGGGCACCAGTGGAACTGAGGATGAGGGGAGCACCACAACGGAGACAGGAGTGAACAGTTCGGACAGTGATACCTCCTCCGCTGGAAGCCCAGTGGTGGTGGCAGACACCTCTGTGCCCACCCCAACTACAGGTACAGCCACCACCTCCGTACCAGCACTGCCCTCCCAGGCCCTGCGCCAGTTAGCCCTGCTGCCCTGAGTGAGGAGGCTATTGACCTCCTGAGATCCATCTCTTTTGGGCAGTCAACCCTTGTGAATGCCACCCAGGGGCTGGCAGCCCAAATGCAACAGACAAATGCATTCTTGGAGTGCATTCACACTGGCATGGCGGCCCAAAAGAGATCAATCCAGGCTCTGGCCTCCTCTCTGATGGCAGCCATTGTCCCTGTTTCTAGCCTCCCCCCTCCAACTTCCTCCATCCAATCCCATTTCCCTCAACCCCAACCTATCCCAAGCACACAGGCAGATCAGCATGCACACAAGACAACACACAGGAGTGGTTCAGGCAAACACAAGCACCACACATCATCCCACAGGAACTCACACAAACACCATCCAGATGCAGTTGGACCAACATCCACTGCCTCCACTGGGTCCCCCGCCTCCTCGTCGTTCATCTTCCTCCCAGTTGCATCTACACTCACACCTGCATGCACTACATCCTCATCCACTACCTCCATCACCATCACGCCTATCACTACACATCCCTCACTGGCAGTCACCACCCCCACATCCATGCACACGTTCCCTGTGTCCTCTCCCACTGTGTCTGGGCACCTTCCTCCCAAAGTACACAAACGCAAGCACTTAGACACCCAACAGCCATCCACCTCACAGCAGCATCTAGCCCATGCACCCAAAATCAGCAGGCACCTCCTACAGCCACTTCTTCTTCCTCCACTCCCAAACCTTTACCCTCTTCCTGCCCCAATGTCCCTAAGAAGCTTTTCCTCTCCGTTGACCTCTTCCCTACCACTTCTCCCCCCCCCGTTCTTTACGTCGAGCCAGGGTGGGCAGAACCCAGGCGAGCACCTCAGCCACCCAGTCCACGGCCACAGTAGTATCAACAGGTACTCCAGGTGGGAGAGGATACCGGGCCGGGCACTAAGCAGCCACACTGAAATGGTGCCTGCACCAGGTGCTCTAAGGAGGGCCAAGAAGGCACCACCAGATGCGTCAAGGAAAGGGAAGGAGGCACCCCAGATGCTTCAAGAAAGGGCAAGGAGGCACCACCAGTTGCGTCAAGGAAGGGCAAGGAGGGACCACCAGCTGCGTCAAGGAAAGGCAAGGAGGCACCACCAGCTGCGTCAAGGAAGGGCAAGGAGGCACCCCCAGCTGCTACAGGGAAGTGCAAGGACTGATCCCCAGCTGCTGACAGGAAGAGCAAGGGGCCTGTACCAGTAGGCAGGAAGGACAGGAGGCCTGGTGCTGGGACTCATTCGGAGTCCCCACCACCAACCATGGGGGTTCCGCTGAAGAAGGCTGCAGGGGATGGGCTGGAGCCTCCCCCCACCACCGCTAGCGCTACCACCTGCACCGCCGCCAGCAGCAGCAGCAGCAGCCCCAGTGGACAGCCGTCCGAGGCTGCAAGGGATGGGCTGGAGCTTCCCCCCACCACTGCCAGCACCGCCACCAGCACCACTGCCACCACTGAGCAGCTGTCACCGTCGGCAGACAGTGTGTAGTCCTGCATCCATGGGCTGTTGTGCGGCCTGGCCCCTGCAAATCCTGTGGGTCTGACACCCAGGTAAGAGACTGTGACCTTGCACTCCCCAAGATCTGCATCACAGGGCACAATGCCCCCTCCAGAACCAGTGGAGAAGCCGTCCACTCACCCCATCCTCCACAGGATGAAGTACACTGGGCACTATGCCCCCTCCAGAACCAGTGGAAGAAGCCATGCACTAGAGAGACTATGGCCTTGCATTCCCCAGGACCGAGGAGTGGGCAAGTCACCTACTTAAGAGACTGTGGCCTTGCACTCCCCAGGACCAACCAGTGGGCAAACCACACACTTGAGAGACTGTGGGCTTGCACTCCCCAGGACCAAGAAGTGGGCAAACCACCCACTTGAGAGACTGTGGCCTTGCACTCCCCAGGATCAAGCAATGGGCAAGTCACCCAATTGATATACTGTGGCCTTGCACTCCCCAGGACCAAGCAGTGGGCAAGTCACCCTCTTGAGAGACTGTGGTCTTGCACTCCCCAGGACCAAGCAGTGGGCAAACCACCCACTTGAGAGACTGTGGCCTTGCACTCTCCAGGACCAAGCAGTGTGCAAACCACACACTTGAGAGACTGTGGTCCCAGGACCAAGCAGTGGGCAAACTACCCACTTGAGAGACTGTGGCCTTGCACTCCCCAGGACAGCGCACAGGGTATGTTGGCCCCTCCAGGACTAGTGGTATTGTACCATCTTCCGGCTGAGGTGCCCTCCCATTCCCCATCCCCCTGAGGTGCTTGTCTATTTTTGACCTGATGCCCCAGCAGTGTTCTTTCCGTGTTGTTGCAAGAGTGATGTGGGGCCTTGGCCTATGTGTTGTGGCCCTGTGGCCCATGGACATTGAGGACTGGGCAGTGTCGCTGCATTTGTAAAAATGTATATACATTTGTAGTTTGATGCACTTATTAATTGTATTTTATCGTATTACACTCACTTTCTTCAAATCATTTTGCATTATTCCTGAGGAGTACGGGGTATATATGTTATGTTGCTGCATCTGGTTGTGTGTCTGGGGGTGGGTGTGTGTGTGTTGCGTGTGTGTGTCACTCTCTTTTTCCTCTACCCTCCCTTGTGTGCTAGGCGGAAGTACTCACCGCGATCGTCTTCGCCGGCGTTGGTGTTCATAATGAAGCAGAAGGTAGACGAGCATGGGGAAAACTTGCAGCTCGGGCTCCATGACATCATGGTGACGTCTTAGTCTCCACAGGTGAGTCCTTTGACTTCTGAGATCTGTTTCCACCAGGCTTTTGATGTCATTGGTACTGCTCCGGAAAAGGTAGCAGATAGGCCGGTCATAATAGAGTGGGCGGTACATTGTCTTCCACCTGGCTGTTGGCGGTTACCACCGTGGTGCTTGTTGATTCCACGCTAGCGGACGGTGTGTTAAAGTGGCTGTCTGTTTGAGCGGTTTCCGCCGTAGTCATGATTCCATTTTTGTTACCGCCACTTTATCACCGACCGCCAGGGTTGTAAAGAGAGCCAAAGTGTTGCAGCGCCAGTGCTGCCTTGAAAACTCCAACGCACAAAACAGCTGACATTGTGCATTCTCTGCGGGGGTGAACAGATCTAACCAAGGCTCTCCCCACTGCTGAAAGAGACCTTGTACCACCTCTGGATGGAGATGTAATTCGTGATCGACCATGCATCAATGGCTGAATTTGTCTGCTCTGGTGTTGAGAGAGCCCGCCATATGTTGAACCACCAGGGATATGCCCTGATGTTCCAGCCATGTCCAGAGGTGCAGACCCTCTTGATAAAGGGTCCACGTCTTCACTCCGCCCTGTTTGTTGCAGTACAACATGGCGGTACTGTTGTCTGTGAACACCGGCACTACTTTTCCTTGGAGAGAGGGAAGGAATGCTTTCAATGCAAACCTGATTGCCCTGAGCTCCAGAAGGTTGATGTAGAGCCTGGACTCCGCCAGAGACCAGACGCATCTGATCTCCTCCCTGTGGCTGCCCCATCAAAGAAATGACAAATCTGTCACTACTGTGAGAGCTGTTTAGGGATGGGAAAGGGATCTGCCTCTGACCCAATCTCGATTCGAAAACCACCACTACAGATCTTGCACAGTTCCCTCCGATATCTGGACCATGTCGTAGAGATTCCCCTGATGCTGCGCCCACTGGAACTTCAGGTCCTACTGCAGAGCCCACATATGCCATCTTGCATGTGTCACCAGCAGGATTGAGGAAGCCATGAGGCCCAGCAGCCTCAGAGCCATTCTCACCGAAACCCAGGACAGAGGCCAAAATACTGGCATCATAGCCTGAATATCCTGGACTGGCAGGATAGGCCTGAAACTGCACTGTGTCCAGAACAGCTAGAATGAAAGGGAGAGTCTCAGAGTGAGTCAGGTGTGACTTTGACATGTTTACAGTGAACCCCAGCAAATGCAGAAAGTTCACTGTAATCTGTAGGTGGGAGACGACAGCCTGCAGCAAGCTCGCCTTCAACAGCTAGTCGTTGAGGTAGGGGAAGACTGAAACCCCTAGTCTATGCAAATAAGCTGCGACCACTGCCATCACTTTCGTGACCACCCGAGGGATGCTGGTAAGGCTGAAGAGGAGCACAGTGAACTGAAAGTGCTTGTGACCTACCATGAACCCCATGTAACATCTGTGGGCAGGCGGGACGGGAATATGAAAATAGGCATCATGCAAGTCCAACGCTACCATCCAGTCTCCAGGGTCCAGGGAAGAAAGGACGTGAGCCAGAGTGAGCATTTGGAACTTCTCCTTCCTGAGAAAGAGATTGAAGGCCTGAGGTTAAGTATAGGATGAAGGCCCTTGTCCTTTTTAGGCACCAGAAAGTAGTGGGAATAACAACCATGACCTACTCCTGACACAGGAACCCTTTCTTTGGCTCCCTTGGCCAACAGAGCCGTAACTTCCTTGTGGAGAAGTGACAAGTGATCCTCCGCCCTCCGATTGTAGGATGGTGGAATGGTAGGAGGGATAGTCTTGAAGGGGAGGGAGTAGCCCCTTTGGACTATCTGCAAAATCCACCTGTCCGTTGGAATGGATTCCCAGTGTGGCAGGTGAAGGCAGATCCTGTCTCCAACTGGTCCAGGATGGAGCAATGGATTAGGAAGGTTTGGAGGCTGCAGAGGGGGCGGTGGTGGACTGGCCAAAACACTGGCTTCCTGAGCCACAAGCAAGTGGAATTCTGCATACGCAGCCATCCAGAGGCTGTGCAGCATGCACAGCTCATGGGGAATGGATGCGGTTTGGTGCCCCTCCCATAGCCATGAAAGGGGCAAAACATGGACTGTGGGGGTCGAGGAGTGGAAGCGAGGCCAAGGGACCGAGCCATAGCTTGGGATTACTTAAAGCGCTTGGGAGGCGAGTCTGCTTTGTCTCCGAAGAGACGGGTGCCATCAAAGGGTGCCATCGAAGGACATGTCCATGAGTGATTGATCGTTAGACATCCCCCGAAATGCCAGACAGCCTCAACCAGGGCTGGTGCCGTTAAGGCAACCATCGACACAACCAATCTGCCCAGTGAGTCGGTCGTGCCCAGCCCACAATGGATGGTGAACTTGGCTGCATCCCTCCCATCAGCAATGGCTTAGGAAAGAACGGCCCGGGCCTCCTCCTGGACCTGCAGCAGCACCTGTGTAGGAGGCTGCCCTGGTTTGTAGTGGGTACCTTGGGTACTTACACCTTATACCAGGTCCAGTTATCCCTTATTAGTGAAGTAGTAGTGTTCTAGCAGTTTAGGCTGATAGAGGTAGCTATAGCAGAGCAGCTTAGGCTGAACTAGGAGACATGCCAAGCTCATGCAATACCACTTATAGTTACACAGTACTTATATACAAGTAAAGACAATACTCAGTGTTACCAAAAATAAAGGTAGTTTATTTGGGTGACACAGTACCAAAAATATCTTAGAGGCAATACTTCTGGAGATAAGTATCATACACAATATATACACTAGACACCTAAATAAGGCAAGTAATTAGACATAGGATAGTGCAAACGAAAGAAATGCTATAGAATGCAATGGGAGAAAATAGGTCTAGGGGCAACCCAAACCATATACTAAGAAAGTGGAATGCGAATCACAAATTCCTCCCTAGACAAGAGTAGTGTGTGCAGAATCGCTGGGAGAGTAAGAATACAGTAAAGGTAAGTAAATTACCCCACCCCAGAAAAGCAGGAGAAAAGTACTGCAAGTTTCCTTAGGACACCCTACACCTCATGACTGGATTATAGCAGTAACCAACTAAGGCCCTCATTCTGACCTTGGCGGGCGGCGGAGGCCGCCCGCCAAAGTCCCGCCGTCAGGTTACCGTTCCGCGGTCGAAAGACCGCGGCGGTAATTCTGACTTTCCCGCTGGGCTGGCGGGCGGTCTCCTTCAGACCGCCAGCCAGCCCAGCGGGAAAGAGGCTTCCACGATGAAGCCGGCTCGGAATCGAGCCGGCGGAGTGGAAGCTGTGCGACGGGTGCAGTTGCACCCGTCGCGTATTTCACTGTCTGCGCAGCAGACAGTGAAATACATTTAGGGGCCCTCTTACGGGGGCCCCTGCAATGCCCATGCCAGTGGCATGGGCACTGCAGGGGCCCCCAGGGGCCCCGCGACCCCCCCTACCGCCATCCGGATCTCGGCGGTCCGACCGCCGGGATCTGGATGGCGGTAGGGGGGGTCAGAATCCCCGCGGCGGTGCAGCAAGCTGCGCCGCCGCGGAGGATTCAATGGGGCCGCGGTACACTGGCGGGACCCCGCCAGTGGTGCCGGTCCGACCGCGGCTTTACCGCCGCGGTCGGAATCCCCATTGAAGCACCGCCGGCTTGTCGGCGGTGCTCCCGCGGTCCTCCGCCCTGGCGGTCAAAGACCGCCAGGGTCAGAATGAGGGCCTAAGTGTGCAAACAACAACTCCTGGATTCCTGGACCTGAAGACCTGCAAAAGAAGGGGACCAAGTCCAGCAGTCAAAAGAAGTTCCAGGAAGGACAGGAGCACCTACCAACCCAGAAGAGGATGCAAAAGAAGAGTCCCCGGTTGGACGAAGACTGCAGGAATGTGTAGGAGGCTGGCCTGGCTTACAGTGGGTACCTTGTGGTACTTACACCCTGTGCCAGGTCCAGTTATCCCTTATTAATAGAATAGAGGTGTTTCTAGCAGCTTAGGCTGATAGAAGGTAGCTATGGCAAAGCAGCTTAGGCTGAACTAGGACACATGCAAAGCTCCTACTATACCACTTATATCATATAGCACAATATCATAAGAAAAAACAATACTCAGAGTTACTAAAAATAAAGGTACTTTATTTTAGTGACAATATGCCAAAAGTATCTCAGAGGATACCCTCACTTAGGAGGTAAGTAATATAGACAAATTATATGTACACAAACCCAAAACAGGTAAGTAGGAGTAAGAAAAGTAGTGCAAACAATGTAGAATCACAATAGGATGCAATAGGTAGACATAGGTCTAAGGGCAACACAAACCATATACTCCAAAAGTGGAATGCGAATCACGTGTGGACCCCAGACCCATGGGAGATTGTAGAGGGTCACTGGGACTGTGAGAAAACAGTAAGGGTGTCCATAATACCCCACCCCAAGACCCTGAAATGTAGGAGTAAAGTTACCCTACTACCCTAGAAAGACAGAATGGTTGTGATAGGGGATTCTGCAAGTACCACAAGCAAAATACTGAAGATGGATTCCTGGACCTGAGGACCTGTAAAGGAAGGGGACCAAGTCCAAGAGTCACGAAAGTGTCCGGGGGGGCAGGAGCCCACTAAACCCCAGATGAAGGTGCAAAAGGGCTGCCTCCGGGTGGAAGAAGCCAAAGATTCTGCAACAACAAAAAAGGCTAGGAGCTTCTCCTTTGGACGAAAGATGCCCCAAGGCGTGCTGGAGGTTTCAGAAGTGTTTCCAGGCAGAAATACTGCAAAAAAGCCTTGCTAGCTGCAAGAGTCATGGTTGAGTTTTTTGGGTGCTTCTGAGGACCAGGAAGGACCAGGATGTCGCCCCTTGGAGGAGGAGACAGAGGGTGCACTCAGCAACTCACAGAGCCCCCACAGAAGCAGGCAGCACCCACAGAAGTACCAGAGCAGGCACTTCGAAAATCTGAGGACAGCGGTCGACTCATAGTCACAAAGGAGGGTCCCACAACATCAGAGTCCAACTCAGTAAGTTGGGCAATGCAGGACGGAGTGCTGGGGACCCAGGCTAGGCTGTGCACAAAGGAATCCTTGGAGAAGTGCACAGAAGCCAGAGCAGCTGCAAATCACTTAGTACACAGGTTTGCTGTCTGGCATTGGGAGGCAAGGACTTACCTCCACTAACTTTGAACAGAAGGGCCACTGGACTGTGGGAGACACTTGGACCCAGCTCCTGTGTTCCAGGGACCAAGCTCGTCTGGATGAAAGAGGACCCAGAGGACCAGTGATGCAGAGGTTTGGTGCCTGCATTAGCAGGGGGAAGATTCCATCGACCCACGGGAGATTTCTTCTTGGCTTCCAGTGCAGGGTGAAGGCAGACAGCCCTCAGAGCATGCACCACCAGGAAAAAGTCGAGAAAGCATGCAGGATGAGGCGCTACAATGTTGCTGGTAGTCCTCTTGCTACTTTGTTGCGGTTTTGCAGGCGTCCTGGAGCAGTCAGCGGTCGATCCTTGGCATAAGTCGATGAGGGAAATGCAGAGGAACTCTGGTGAGCTCTTGCATTCGTTATCTGAGGAATAGCCCAGAGGAGAGACCCTAAGTAGCCAAAAAAGGAGGTTTGGCTACTACGAAAGGAGGCTTGGCTACTGAAAGAGGTAAGCACCTATCAGGAGGGGTCTCTGACGTCACCTGCTGCTACTGGCCACTCAGAGCTGTCCATTGTGCCCCAACTCCCCTGAATCCAAGATGGCAAAGGTCTGGGACACACTGGAGGAGATCTGGGCACCTCTCCTGGGAGGTGCAGGTCAGGGGAGTGGTCACTTCCCTTTCCTTTGTCCGGTTTCGCACCAGAGCAGGGTTGGGGGATCCCTGAACCAGTATAGACTGGCTTATGCAGAGATGGGCACCATCTGTACCCATCAAAGCATTTCCAGAGGCTGGGGGAGGCTACTCCTCCCCAGCCCTTCGCCTATTTCCAAAGGGAGAGGGTATAACACCCTCTCTCAGAGGAAATTCTTTGTTCTGCCTTCCTGGGACTGGGCTGCCCAGACCCCAGGGGGGGCAGAATTCTGACTGAGGACCCCGGAAAGGCAGTTTGGCAGTACCCGGGTTCTGTGCTAGAGACCCAAGGATGCATGGAATTGTCCCCCCAATACCAGAATGGTATTGGGGTGACTATTCCATGATACTAGATATGTTACATGGCCATGTTCGGAGTTACCATTGTGACGCTATATATAGGTAGTGACCTATATGTAGTGCACATGTGTAATGGTGCCCCCGCATTCACAATGTCCGGGGTAATCGCCCGGAACTATGTGGGGGCACCTTGGCTTGTGCCAGGGTGCCCTCACACTTAGTAACTTTGCACCTAACCTTCACTAAGTGAGTGTTAGACATATAGGTGACTTATTAGTTACTTAAGTGCAGTGTAAAATGGCTGTGAAATAACGTGCACTGCAGTGGCAGTCCTGTGTAAGAATTGTCTGAGCTCCCTATGGGTGGCAAAAGAAATGCAGCAGCCCATAGGGATCTCCTGGAACCCCAATACCCTGGGTACCTAGGTACCATATACAAGGGAATAATAAGGGCGTTCCAGTGTGCCAATGAGAATTGGTGAAATTAATCACTAGCCTGCAGTGACAATTTTAAAGCTAAGAGAGAGCATAAACACTGAGGTTCTGGTTAGCAGAGTCTCAGTGGCACAGTTAGGCACCACACAGGGAACACATTTTGGCTACAAACTATGAGCACTGGGGTCCTGGCTAGCAGGATCCCAGTAAGACAGTCAAAAACAAACTGACACACAAGTAAAAATGGGGGTAACATGCCAGGCAAGATGGTACTTTCCTACACCATACCTGTGTAAAATGTACTTGAAAGGCAAGAAGCCGGTCTGGTATAGTACAGGTTATGGGGGGTAGAGGTCAGGATTAGCATCAGAGACTGACAAGTTGCTTCTCAGCCACTGTGTGCCACATCCCAGGATAATCCCAGTGGCAGTGCTCCTCGACAGAATGTGGCACAGAAGCAGTTTTTATAATACAAGCACTGTTCGTGTCATACTGTGTCGGAGATGCAGGCTCAATGCTGTGATATATCTGCAAGTGCAGAGCTGTATCCAGTAAGTAATACTTAGGGCATTGCCTAGTGTACTGCAAATGACAGTCACCCTGCACTGGAAGCCAAGAAGAAATCTCCAGTGGTTCGACAGACTCGTCACCCTGCTAACGTAGGCACCAAACTTCTGCTTCACCAGTTTTCTGGGTCTCCTCTCATCTCGACGAGCGTGGTCCCTGGAACACAGGAGCTGGATCCAAGTGACCCCAACAGTCCAGTGTCCCTTTTGTCCAAATTTGGTGGAGGTAAGTCTTTGCCTCCCCACGCCAGACAGTAATCCTGTGTACTGCGTGAACTGCAGCTGCTAGGCCTTCTGTGCAC
The DNA here is from genome assembly GCF_031143425.1 of Pleurodeles waltl. Taxonomy (NCBI): domain Eukaryota; kingdom Metazoa; phylum Chordata; class Amphibia; order Caudata; family Salamandridae; genus Pleurodeles; species Pleurodeles waltl. The sequence goes on from NC_090443.1 coordinate 725,645,309, forward strand.
TTTTGCAAGGAATCCTTCGTGCACAGCATAGCCCAGGTCCCCAGCACTCTGTCCTGCATTGCTCAGCTCGCTGAGTTGACCACTGACTTCGTGGGACCCTCCTTTGTAGTGTTGAGACGACCGCCGTGCTCAGATTTCTTGAACGCCTGTTCAAGTGCTTCTGTGGGTGGGCCCAGGCAGCACCCATTTTCTTCAACAGCAACCTTTGCAGCTAGCAAGGCTTGTTTGTGGTCTTTCTGTGTGTAAACAACTCTGCATCCTCCAGCACGCTGTGGGACATCGTCTATGCAAAGGAGAAGTTCCTGGCATCTTCCGTTGTTAGACAATCTTCAGCATCTTCCGCCCGGAGGCAGCCATTTTGCACCTTCATCTGGGGTTTAGTGGGCTCCTGCCCACCCCCCGGACACTTGCGTGACTCTTGGACTTGGTCCCCTTCCTTTACAGGTCCTCAGGTCCAGGAATCCATCTTCAGTGCTTTGCAGTCAGTTGTTGCCTTTGCAGAATCTCCTATCACGGCCTTAGTGTGTTTCTGGGCAAGTAGGGTAAGTTTACTCCTACTTTTCAGGGTCTTGGGATAGGGTATCTTGGACACCCTTAGTGTTTTCTTACACTCCCAGCAACCCTCTACACAGTACACTAGGCCTGGGGTCCATTCGTGGTTCGTATTCCACTTTAGAGTATATGGTTTGTGTTGCCCCTAGGTCTATTGCATCCTATTGTGATCTAAAGTGTTTGCACTACTTTTCTAACTGTTTACTTACCTGATTTGGTTTATGTGTATATTTTGTATATTTTACTTACCTCCTCTGAGATATTTTTGGCACATTGTCACTAAAATAAAGTACCTTTGTTTTTAGTAACTCTGAGTATTGTGTTTCTTATGATATAGTGCTATAGGACATAATTGGTATAGTAGGAGCTTTGCATGTCTCCTAGTTCAGCCTAAGCTGCTCTGCTATAGCTACCTCTATCAGACTAAGCTGCTAGAACATTACTATTCTACTAATAAGGGATAACCGGACCTGGCACAAGGGGTAAGTACCATCAGGTACTCACTATAAGCCAGGCCAGCCTCCTACATTGGTGGTGCAGCGGTGGGATAAGTACTTGTAACTGCTTTACCACTTTGTCATTGATGATTTTCATAAGAAAAACATATACCAAATACTTCAGAATATACACAGTTAACTAAACAGTTTAACTTTCTTTCTTTAAACTTTCTAGAAAGTTTCTGAAAAGTTTTCAAAGGTTTTGAAAAGCTTGTAAAAGTTTCTCTCTTTTCTTTAAAAGCTTCCAAACTTTTTTTCTCTGTCCTAAACCCTTTTTAACAATCATGTCTGCAGTAGAACTCTCTCCCACAGTTGTCCAGGCAACATATGGTAGTTTAAACTTTAAAAGTTTGAGGGGTCTCTGAATTGAAAGAGGTTTAAGCATTGGTAAGAATCCTACCAAAGATCTTCTCCTTAGCTTTCTCATAGAAAATGACCAGAACCAGTCTGGCCCATTCCAGGATCAGGACGTAGAGGAGGGGGGTACCCAGTAAGACTCAGAGGAGTCCCCTGAGGATGCTGGGGAGGGTTCTTCCAAAGACCTGCCAGCTAACAACCCATCTAGTGACACTGGTAGTGGGAGGGGGTCACACACTAGTAGGACACCTTTCACTCCTAAAGGCCAGATTACTAGAGTCCAGCCAGTTAGCGACATGTCTCACTCTGCCAATTCCCACATTTCTTCTGTGTCACAGAATTCCCAAGCCTCCCACCCTGAGGATAACATTATGGAAAGGGAACTCAGAAAGCTGAGGTTGGAAGAGGCCAGGCTGAAGCTAAAACAGCAACAGCTGGCCTTAGACAGGGAATCTCTGGATGTAGAGAGGGGAAGGCAGAGGTTGGGGTTAGTTCCCCATGGTGGCAGCAGCAGTGTTTTTTAAATCAACCCTTTGACAGAACAAGATTCCAGAAACCTGCATAAGATTGTCCCCACTTACAAGGAAGGGGATGACATTAACAAGTGGTTTGCTGCACTTGAGAGGGCTTGTATGGTACAGTTGGTCTCTCAAAGGCAGTGGGCTGATATCATGTGGCTAGCTTTCACTTGCAAGGGTAGGGATAAGCTCCTTACTGTCAGAGAAAGTGATGCTAATAATTACAAAGTTTTGAAAGATGCACTCTTGGATGGATTTGGCTTAACCACTGAACAATACAGGATTAAGTTCAGAGACACCAGAAAAGAGTCCTCTCACAACTGGGCAGACTTTGTAGGCTGTTCAGTGATGGCCTTGGAGGGTTGGTTACATGGCAGTAAGGTGACTGACTATGAAAGCCTGTATAATCTAATCCTGAGAGAGCATGTTTTGAACAATTGTGTGTCTGATTTGTTGCACCAGTACTTGGTAGACTCAGATCTGACCTCTCCCCAAGAATTGGGAAAGAATGCAGACACATGGGTCAGACAGAACAAGAATGAACAGAAAAGTTCATATTGGGGGTGACAAGGATGGCAAGAAGGATGGTAAGTCTTCTGACAAGGGTGGGGACAAAGATAAAAAACATTCTGAGTCTTCATCAGGCCCACAAAAATCCTCTGGGGGTGGTGGGTCCAAATCCTCTTACCACAATCAAAAGAAGCCATGGTGTTATTTATGTAAAGTAAAAGGCCATTGGGCAAGTGATCACACTTGTCCAAAGAAAAACACCAAGGCTCCCACTACCACAACCCCAACTGCAACCTCTAGTGCCCCTAGTAATAGCAGTGGTGGTGGGAAGTCTACTACAAATAGCCAATCTAAGGGTGTAGCTGGGCTCACCATTGGTAGTGTAGTTGGGGATTGGTCTTGTTAGGGAGACCACAGAGGCTGTTTTGGTCTCTGATGATGGTATTGACTTTGCCACCTTGGTTGCTTGTCCCCTTAATATGGGTAAGTACAAGCAACTTCCCCTAATAAATGGTGTTGAGGTTGAGGCCTACAGCGATACAGGTGCCAGTGTCACTATGGTGATTGAGAAACTGGTCCACCCTGATCAACACCTACTTGGTCAGCAGTACCAAGTGACTGATGCTCACAATAACATACTTAGCCACCCCATGGCTGTTGTGAATCTCAACTGGGGCGGGGTTACTAGTCCAAAGAAAGTTGTGGTAGCCACTGAATTACCTGTAGATTGCTTACTGGGCAATGATTTGGAGACATCAGCTTGGGGTGAAGTGGAGTTGGAGGCTCATGCAGCAATGCTGGGCATTCCTGGGCATATGTTTGCTTTGACAAGGGCTCAGGCCAAAAAGCAAAAAGGACAGGGAAATTTGGACCCTGGAACAATGGACCAAGTGCTCCCAAAAGCTAGGGGTAGGAAGGGTAAATCATTGCCTACTATCCCTCCCTCTCCAGAAGATTGCCCTTTTGAGGAAGAGGAATCCTCTCCCTGTGCAGAACCTACATCAGATGAGCTATCAGCAGACATTGCTGAGCTTTTGGATGCAGTGGGGCCTCCTAGGGAAGAGCTGAGTGTAGCACAGCAGACCTGTCCCACCAGAGGGTTTGAGACAGCAAGCTCTCAAACAACAGAATGGGGATGTCAGTGATAGCCATAAGGTGTATTGGGAAGACAACCTCCTGTATACTGAGTCGAGGGACCCTAAACCTGGAACTGCCAAGAGATTGGTCATCGCTTTGCAGTATAGGGAGTGTCTTCTAATCTTGGCACATGACATTCCTTTGGCTCGGCATTTGGGCCAGAGTAAAATTTAGGACAGGCTTGTTTCATTGTTTCACTGGCCTCATATGTCAGAGGACACTAAAGAGTTTTGTCGCTCTTATGTGACCTGCCAAGCCAGTGGCAAGACTGGTGGCACACCAAAGGCCCCCTTAATTCCACTTCCTGTGGTTGGGGTGCCCTTTGAAAAGGTAGGGGTTGACATAGTTGGCCCCCTTGAACCTCCAGGAAGTGGTGTCAGACAGAGGTAGTAACTTCATGTCTGTATATCTCAAAGCAATGTGGAAGGAGTGTGGTGTAACTTACAAGTTCACCACTCCTTATCATCCACAAACAAATGGTCTGGTTGAGAGGTTTAATAAAACTCTCAAAGGTATGATAATGGGGCTCCCTGAAAAACTCAGAAGGAGATGGGATGTCCTACTGCCATGCCTCCTTTTTGCTTACAGGGAGGTACCCCAAAAAGGAGTGGGATTTACCCCCTTTGAACTCTTCTTTGGGCACCCTGTGAGAGGCCCCCTTGCACTTGTGAAGGAGGGTTGGGAACAACCTTTAAAGGCTCCTAAACAAGACATTGTGGACTATGTACTTGGCCTAAGATCAAGAATGGCTGAGTACATGAAAAAGACCAGTAAAAACCTTCAGGCCAGTCAAGAGCTGCAAAAGCAATGGCATGACCAGAAGACTTTCCTCACCCAGTACCACCCAGGACAGAAGGTGTGAGTATTGGAGCCTGTGGCCCCAATAGCACTCCTGGAAAAATGGAGTGGACCCCATCTCATTGTTGAGAAAAAGGGTGAGGTAACCTACTTGGTAGACCTGGGCACTGCCAGGAGTCCCCTTAGGGTGCTCCATGTCCATTGCCTAAAACCCTACTATGACAGGGCTGACTTAACCCTGCTTATAGCAACTGATGAGGGACAGGAAGAAGAGAGTGACCCTCTCCCTGATCTCTTCTCCATCAATGAAGCTGATGGCTTAGTGGAGGGAGTGGTGCTTGCAGATTGACTTACTGCTGAGCAGAAGGACAACTGTGCAAATCTCCTAAGGCAATTTACTGAACTCTTCTCACTGATACCAGGTACCACTACTTGGTGTGAGCACACAATCAATACTGGAGACAGTTTACCTGTCAAAAGTAAGATTTATAGGCAGCCTGACCATGTCAGGGATTGCATAAAACAAGAGGTACAGAAAATGCTGGGCTTAGGAGTGATTGAGCCTTCAGAAAGCCCATGGGCTAGCCCAGTGGTGCTTGTCCCAAAACCTCACAATAAAGATGGTAAAAGAGAAATTAGGTTTTGTGTTGACTACAGAGGTCTCAATCAAGTAACCAAGACTGATGCTCACCCAATACCCAGGGCAGATGAGCTAATAGATACACTGGCTTCTGCCAAGTATCTAAACACTTTTGATTTAACTGCAGGGTATTGGCAGATTAAGTTATCAGAAGATGCTAAACCTAAAACTGCATTTTCCACCATTGGAGGGCACTATCAGTTCACTGTGATGTCCTTTGGTTTGAAAAATGCACCTGCTACTTTTAAAAGGTTGGTGAACACAGTCCTGCAAGGGTTGGAAGCTTTTAGTGCAGCATATCCAGATGATATAGTTGTCTTTAGCTCCACCTGGGATGAACACCTGGTCTACCTGTGGAAAGTTTTGGAGGCCCTGCAAAAGGCAGGCCTCACTATCAAGGCTTCAAAGTGCCAGATAGGGCAGGGGAAAGTGGTTTATCTGGGCTATGTGGTAGGTGGGGAACAGATTGCACCACTGCAGGGGAAGATCCAGACCATTATGGAATGGGCTCCCCCTACAACTCAAACCCAGGTGAGAGCCTTTCTAGGCTTCACAGGGTACTATAGGAGGTTCATTACGAACGATGGCTCCATTGCAGCTCCTCTTAATGACCTCACTAGTAAGAAGATGCCTAAAAAGGTATTGTGGCCAGCTAGCTGTCAAAAGGCTTTTGATGAGCTCAAACAGGCCATGTGCTCCGCACCTGTCCTAAAAAGTCTTTGCTACTCCAAGAAGTTCATAGTCCAGACTGATGCTTCTGAATTAGAGTTTGGGGCAGTGCTATCACAGCTTAACACTGAGGGCCAGGATCAACCTGTTGCTTTCATCAGCAGGAGGTTGACCCCTAGAGAAAAGTGTTGGTCTGCCATAGACAGGGAGGCCTTTGCTGTGGTCTGGGCACTGAAAAATGTTAGACCATACCTGTTTGGTACTCACTTTATCTAGACAGACCACAAACCTCTATTATGGCTAAAACAAATGAAAGGTGAAAGCCCTAAATTGTTGAGGTGGTCCATCTCCCTAGAGGGAATGGACTATACAGTGGAACATAAACATGGGAATACCCACTCCAGTGCAGTTGGCCTCTGCAGATATTTCCACTTAGACAATGAAGACTCATCTGGGCACGGTTAGCCTTATTGTCCCTCGTTTGTGGGGGGATTGTGTAGGAAAGTACCATCTTGCCTGGCATGTTACCTCCATTTTTACTTGTGTGTTGATTTGTTTTTGCCTGTGTCACTGGGATCCTGCTAGCCAGGACCCCAGTGCTCATAGTTTGTGACCTAAATATGTTCCCTGTGTGGTGCTCAACTGTGTCACTGAGGCTCTGCTAACCAGAACGTCAGTGCTTATGCCCTCTCTGTCTTTTAAATTGTCACTGCAGGCTAGTGACCATTTTCACCAATTCTGATTAGCACACTGGAACACCCTTATAATTCCCTAGTATATGGTACCTAGGTACCCAGGGTATGGAGGTTCCAGGAGATCCCTATGGGCTGCAGCATTTCTTTTGCCACCCATAGGGAGCTCAGACAATTTTTACGCAGGACTGCCACTGCAGCCTGAGTGAAATAACGTCCACGTTATTTCACAGCCATTTTACACTGCACTTAAGTAACTTGTAAGTCACCTATATGTCTACCCCTCACTTAGTGAAGGTAAGGTGCAAAGTTACTAAGTGTGAGGGCACCCTGGCATTAGCCAAGGTGCCCCCACATAGTTCAGGGCAATTTCCCCAGACTTTGGTGGTCATTACAACCCTGGCAGACAGTGTTAAAGCGGCGGTAAGACCGCCAACAGGCCGGCGGTAAAAAAATTGCAATTACGACCGTGGCGGAAACCGTCAACAAAGACAGCCACTTTAACACTACGACCACCACGGCGGTACAAACAAACAGCGCGGAGGTCACCGCCAACAGACAGGCGGGAGACAATGTACAGCCCACACTATTATGAAAGCCCAATCCACCACCTTTTCCGGGGTGGATTCACTGCGGATAAAAACACGGCGGAAACAGGAATCCCGAAGAAAAAACGCTCACCTCTACATACCCCACGAGGACACCATGGAACCGGAACTCCAAATTCTACCTGCAATAGTCTTCCTGCTCCTCTACCAGGAGCACAAACGCCGGCGGCAAAGACAACAGTGAGTACTGCACCTACGACACAGGGAGGGGGGAGGCAAAAAACAGGAACACACACACGCAACACCCCCACCCCCACCCACTACAACACACACACTAATACATGTTGATACATTACAGTTACACCCTACAAGCCCCCGGAAGAATGCAAAGACAAAAGGAAATGATTGTAACAATTGTAATCTATTAAAATGCAGTACTCCAAAATATATATACACCATAAACAAATATATACACCAATAATACAAGTCCAGGTACTGCACCATTTATAGTCCATGGACCACTGGGCCCAAAATGCATGGGCGAGGCCCACACTCGATACCCGATCAAAACAGAGAGAACACTGCAGGGGCATCAGATAGAAATACAATAGGCACTTCAGGGGGAAGGGAAGGGGGGGGCACCTCAGCCGGATGAGTGTACGATGCCAGATACACAAGGGGGCTCAATGCCCACTGTTCAATCCTGGGGAGTGCAAAGCCACAGTCTCTCAAGTCTCTACATTGGGTGGGTTGCCCTCTGTTCAATACTGGGGAGTGCAAAGCCACAGTCTCTCAAGTCTCTACAGTGGGTGGGTTGCCCACTGTTCAATCCTGGGGAGTGTAAAGCCACAGTCTCTCAAGTCTCTACAGTGGGTGGGTTGCCCACTGTTCAATCCTGGGGAGTGCAAAGCCACAGTCTCTCAAGTCTCTACTTTGGGTGGGTTGCCCACTGCCATATCCTGGGGAGTGCAAAGCCACAGTCTCTCAAGTCTCTACAGTGGGTGGGTTGCCCACTGTTCAATCCTGGGGAGTGAAAAGCCACAGTTTCTCAAGTCTCTACAGTGGGTGTTTTGCCCACTGCCATATCCTGGGGAGTGCAAAGCCACAGTCTCTCAAGTCTCTACAGTGGGTGGGTTGCACACTGTTCAATCCTGGGGAGTGCAAAGCCACAGTCTCTCAAGTGGATAACGGTCTCCACTGGTTCTGGAGGGGGACTGGTACCCAGAGTGCTTGATCCTGTGAAGGACAAAGGTAGTGGATGGATGTCTCCACTGGTTCTGGAGGGGGACTGGTGCTCAGAGTGCTTCATCCTGTGAAGGACAGAGGTAGTGGATGGAACGCTCCACTGGTTCTGTAGGGGGACTGGTGCCCAGAGTGCTCCATCCTGTGAAGGACAGAGGTAGTGGATGGATGTCTCCACTGGTTCTGGAGGGGGACTGGTGCCCAGAGTGCTTCATCCTGTGAAGGACAGAGGTAGTGGATGGATCTCTCCACTGGTTCTGGAGGGGGACTGGTGCCCAGAGTGCATCACTCACCCCGTGACGGACCCAGTTGCGTCAGTGCCCCTGCCGCTCGTTGGCTAGCGGTGCTTGAGTTGGTGGTCCTTTATGGCCCAGTGCTGCTTGTGCTGGCGGTGCCCTGTTCAGGGGTGCTTGTGCTGGCGGTCCTTCATTGCCCAGTGGTGCTTGTGCTGGCAGTGCCCTGTTCAGCGGTGCTTGAGTTGGCAGTCCTTCATGGCCCAGCGGTGCCCTGTTCAGCGGTGCTTGAGTTGGCGGTCCTTCATGGCCCAGCAGTGCTTGTGCTGGTGGTACCCCGTTCAGCGGTGCTTGAGTTGGCGGTCCTTCATGGCCCAGCAGTGCATGTGCTTGCGGTCCTTCATGGCCCAGCGGTGCTTGAGTTGGTCGTCCTTCATGGCCCAGCGGTGCTTGTGCTGGCAGTGCCCTGTTCAGCGGTGCTTGAGTTGGCGGTCCTTCATGGCCCACCGGTGCTTGTGCTGGCGGTGCCCTGTTCAGCGGTGCTTGAGTTGGCGGTCCTTCATGGCCCAGCGGTGCTTGTGCTGGCGGTTCTTCATGGCCCAGAGGTGCTTGAGTTGGCGGTCCTTCATGGCCCAGCGGTGCTTGTGCTGGCGGTGCCCTGTTCAGCGGTGCTTGAGTTGGCGGTCCTTCATGGCCCAGTGGGGCTTGTGCTGGCGGTCCTTAACGAATCAGCTGGGCTGGGGCTGGTGGTGGCCTCCTGGGCAGCTGGGCTGGGGCTGGCGGTGCCCTCCTGGGCAACTGGGCTGGGGCTGGCAGTGGCCTCCTGGGCAGCTGGGCTGGGGCTGGCGGTGGCCTCCTGGGCAGATGGCTGGGCTGGGGCTGGCAGTGGCCTTCTGGGCAGCTGGGCTGGGGCTGGCGGTGCTGGCGGTGGCCTCCTGGGCAGCTGAGCTGGGGCTGGCAGTGGCCTCCTGGGCAGCTGGACTGGGGCTGGCGGTGGCCTCCTGGGCAGCTGGGCTGGGGCTGGCGGTGGCCTCCTGGGCAGCGGGGCTGGGGCTGGCGGTGGCCTCCTGGACAGCGGCGATGATGACGGTCTTCTCCGCCTTGCAGCTCTTCCCAGACTTGCCGGGTTTTTTGTGGACCTTCCCCACCTTGGGAGGTGTCACAGCTGACTCCACACTCCCACCGGGACCCCTGGGAGCAGCTTTGGTGGTTGGAGTCTTCCATATCTCCCGCCAGGCACTGGGCAACTTCTGATGCTTCACAGGTGGGGGACTGGCTGTGCTGTGGCTCTGTGCCACACTGGCTGTCCTGGTGGCCGGTGCACTCCACATACCGGTGACTACAGGCACCACTAGTCCCGGAGATGTTGTGGCTGAGGTGCTAGTTTGGGACCTATGAGTTGGACGGGTGGGGGAGGTGTGGGAAAGAGGTCAAGGGTGGACAGGAAAAGTTTTTTGGACACACTGGGACGGGTAGCTGGAGGGGGTTTGGGAGTGGAGGAAGAGGTGGTGGTAGTAGGTGTACGTTTGGTGACTTTGGGTGCAGGTGCATGCACTGGAGGCTGTTGTGAGGTGGATGGCTGTTGGGTGGGTGTGTGGATGCGTTTGTGTGCCTTGGGAGGAGGCGTCACAGACACACTGGGAGAGGACACAGGGCACGTGTGAATGGTAGTGGGGGTGGTGACTACACATGAGCGTAGTGGCTGTAGAGGTAGTGCATGCAGGTGTGAGTGTAGACGAGACTGGGAGGGAGGAGGGAGACGACGACGAGGGGGACACAGTGGAGGCAGTGGATGTTGGTGTGTCTGCATGTGTGTGTTGCTTGCGTTAGTGTCTGTGGGATGTGTGGTGCTTATGTTTGCCTGAGCTTCCCTTGTGTGGTGAGGTGTGTGCAGGCTGGTCTGATTGTGTGCTTGGGATAGGTAGAGGTACAGGGGATTGGGTCTGGTTGGAGGAAGTTGGAGGGGGGAGGCTAGAGACGGGGACAATGGCTGCCATCAGTGCTGAGGCCGGAGTTTGAAAAGCTCGGTGAAGGGCCGCCTGACCAGAATGAATGCCCTCCAGGAATGCATTAGTTTGTTGTAACTGCATTTCTACACCCTGGATGGCATTCAAAATGGTAGACTGCCCAACAGTGAGGGACCTGAGGAGGTCAATGGCCTCCTCACTGAGGGCAGCAGGGGTGACAGGCGGGGGCTGAGGTGCTTGGGGCGAAGGTGATGCCCACCCTCCTGGGTGAGCGGGCACGGGGCGAAGGCAGAGGGGCTGCTGGGAGGGCGGTGCTGGTGGAGGGGTGTCGGCTGTACCTGTAGATGCGGGGGGCACAGATGTTGCCGCCACCACAAGGGAGCTCCCATCAGAGGACGTGTCGCTGGTGTCAGCTCCTGTCCCCGCCGTGAAGCTCCCCTCGCCCTCTGTCCCACTGGTGAATTCCAAGTCCGTAGTCTCGCCCTCCAGGGCCATGTGGGATGCAGCTCCCTCGTGCTCCGGTGCCACTGCTCCTCCGCCTGATGATGCTAATGCACACAAGAACAGGGAGAACACAAAAAGGGGGGACGACGACAGTAGAAAGACATGTTGAGTGGATGGATTACCGCTACCGTTGGCGGACAAGACAGACACAGAAGCCCCCTGCACTACGCCGCGCTCCTGGGCTCCACTGTTCAATTACTGGGAAATGGCCTACAAGCCTATGGACGACATCTGCACACATAGATGACACAGGGGCATGAATAGCTGTACTTGGCACTCTACAGAGGTGGGCTGGGGTGCCACATGGCCTGCCTTACGGAGGGGCCTTGCCTACGGAACCTGCCCTGGCCTAGGGAAACCCACAGCCCTCCTCCCCCACCCAGACAACTCCACTGTACGCAAAGTCAGCAGAATGAGAGTGTACTCACCCCCTTGTGTCTGCTGTGATGCCCTCAAGCGCCCATCCAACTCAGGGTAGGCCACCGCCAGGATCCGGAACATCAGGGGGGTCATGGTGCGACAGGCACCCCTCCCACGTTGGGAGGCCATCCCCAGCTGAGCCTCCGCCGTCTTCTTGCTCCAGCGGCGAATGTCCTCCCATCTTTTCCGGCAGTGGGTGCTCCGTCTGTGGTAGACCCCCAGGGTCCGGACATCCTTGGCGATGGCACGCCATATATCTTTCTTCTGGTGGGCGCTGACTTACATGAAATGTACAGGGGAAGAAGAGAAGTCATTACCAACTGCACCGTCAAAGTGATTGGCCCCCATCCCTACCCTTGCCATGTGGCACATGCATTCACCGTCTTTCATGCACGCAGCACTCTGCCCCCTTCCTTCTTACATCCAGCCTTCTCCACACAGGCATAGCCCATACAACCTGCTCCCTGTGTACTTACCTGTTTGTTTGGAGGACCATAGACTAGCATGTACTGGGGGAGGACCCCATCCACGAGCTTCTCCAACTCCTCCGATGTGAAGGCAGGGGCCCTTTCCCCAGACGCACAAGCTATTGTCTCTTCCAGACCGAGGTCACAGCAGTGCTTGCAGTGTAGGTCCTCTCCTGTCGAAGATCAGGTATCAAGTGATTGAACAGATAGAAAATGGCGGTCACGTCCGCAGCGGTCACGTCCATGGCGGTGCGTACCATCACCGCCGGCGTACATCGTCATGGGCTCCTAGGACCCATAGGGTCCAATGTTAACCAATGCAGCATTGCGCCGCGGTCTCCGACCGCCTACCGCAACGGTGTACAACGCCAGCTCAGTTACCTCACATCACATTGTCCCACTTTAGAGGTCAGGCAGCCGCCATTTCAGGGGCCCACATGGCCTCATTTTCAACTGCGTCACACATACCTAGGCCTAGTGTCAACACACATATAGGCCACCTTTTGTGTATGATTGATGTTCTGTGTTAACTGTGGGTACGTGCCTCTGAGTTGTTTAACTCTGTGCTCGCTGTTGTCCTTCATAGGCACCGTCCGCTGGGACGTGTGAGGAGATGGCGGCATCCTCCGGTGTACCGACTGTTGGTGGACCGTTCGACAATGGAGGAGCGACATTTGATAATCACCTACAGGTTTGACCGTGCCACAATCCAGGAACTGTGTACCCAGTTGGAGCCAGACTTGATGTCAGCAATCCACCATCCCACAGGAATCCCCCCTCAAGTGCAGGTGCTGTCAGTGCCCCATTTCCTTGCAAGTGGGTCTTTTCAAACAACTGTGGCCATGGCATCAGGGATGTCCCAGCCTATGTTTTCCAACTTATTGTCCAGAGTGTTGTCTGCCCTTCTGAAACATCTGCGGAGCTACATCGTTTTCCCTCAGGTGGAGGATTTGCCTACAGTGAAAGATGATTTCTATGCCCTGGGACATATCCCCAACATCATAGGTGCCATTGATGGGACCCATGTGGCTTTGCTCCCCCCCCACAGGACTGAAAAGGTGTACAGAAACCGGAAGAGTTATCATTCTATGAATGTACAGATGGTATGTTTGGCAGACCAGTACATCTCCCATGTGAATGCCATGTTCCCTGGCTCAGTGCATGACACCTATATCCTGCGGAATAGCAGCATCCCTTATGTGATGGGTCAACTCCAGAGACACCGTGTGTGGCTATTAGGTGAGCACCTGGAAGCAAGACAGTGGGAATGGTTGTCTGGGTATATCCCTACAGGTTAGTGTGTGTCTAACAGTTGTCCTCCGCCATTTGCAGGTGACTCTGGTTATCCCAACCTGTCATGGCTACTGACCCCAGTGAGGAATCCCAGGACCAGGGCAGAGGAACGCTACTATGAGGCCCATGGGCGAACTAGGAGGGTCATCGAGTGGACCTTCGGCCTCCTGAAGGCCAGGTTCAGGTGCCTCCACATGATGGATCCCTATTCTACTCACCAAAGAAGGTGTGCCAGATCATCGTGGCCTGTTGTATGCTTCACAACTTGGCTTTGCAACGACAGGTGCCTTTTCTGCAGGAGGATGGTCCAGATGGCAGTGTTGTGGCAGCTGTGGAGCCTGTGGACTGTGATGAGGATGAAGCAGAGGAAGAAGACATGCAGAACAGGGACTCAGTGATCCAGCAATATTTGCAGTGAAACACAGGTAAGAATACAATCCTGCCTACTACTTGTACTTTTACACTACTACCTCTCTCCTGTCTGTCGTTTTCACCCAGTGTATGGTCACTGAGTTGTCACTTTCCCTTACGGTTTCACAGATGTGGGTCCCACTGTGTGACATCAGCTTAAATTCCTCATGGACTAGAGCTGTGTGACATAGGTATGTTGACATTACCATTTCAAAAACATTTTGTCACTGTAATTGCAAATACACTATTTTGAAATCACAGACAGACTCCAGATCATTTTGTGCTTTAGGTGTGTTTATTTAAATGCTAAATATTGGAGGGGGAAGTTAAATGGTGAGGGGTGATGGCAGAGGAGTCCAGTCTATTAGTCTCACAGGTGCATTGCCCATATGGGCATAGGAAGTGGAGCTGGGGCAGTTTAATTGTGGACAGGGTGACAAAGTGGGACAGTAGGATGACAATCAGGGTGGTCTCATTTCTTGGCGGGGGTCTTGGCATCATTCTCTGTCTTGTTCCTGGATCTCAGGGACTGTTTGCGGGGTGGTTCTCCGTCTGCAGGCGGTGGGGTGCTGGTGTGGTGGTCCTATGGCGGGGCGTCCTGTCCACTAGCACTGGCGGAGATGGTGGGCAGTTCATCGTCCATGCTAGTGTCAGGGGCCCCTTGTAGTGCCACAGTGTCCCTCCTGGTGTTGAGTACTTCCTTCAGCACCCCTACGATGGTGCACAGGGTGGAGCTGATGGTTCTGAGTTCCTCCCTGAAGCCCATATACTGTTCCTCCTGCATGCGCTGGGTCTCCTGAAACTTGGCCAGTACTGTTGCCATCGTCTCCTGGGAGTGGTGGTAAGCTCCCATGATGGAGGAGAGGGCCTCGTGGAGAGTGGGTTCCCTTGGCCTGTCCGCCCCCTGTCGCACCTCAGCCCTCCCAGTTCCACTGTGTTCCTGGGCCTCCGTCCCCTGGACCGTGTGCCCACTGCCACTGCCCCCAGGTCCCTGTTGTTGTTGGGGTGGTGGGTTATCCTGGGTTCCCTGTAGTGGTGGACACACAGCTGAGATTGACGTGTTCTGGGGACGGAGGTGTGGGCCCGCTGGGTGGGTGCTGTGCTGGTGTTTCCAGAGGGGGGAAGGTCTGTGGTGGCCTGTGCCTGTGTGAGGGGAACCGACTGTCCAGAGGTCCCCGATGGTCCGGGCTGGTCATCTAGATCCAGTTGGGCAGAGCTGCTGTCATCACTGTGGGCCTCTTCTGTGAGTAGAGTGGACATGTCTGGACCCTCCTGTCTGGTGACATTGGGTAGGGGTCCTGCAGGGGTGGAAAGGCATGATTATTGCATCTGTGTGTGCAATGGGTGGGTCACCCTGTACCCCAGTGCTTCCATTCTTGTGTGGGACCTTCTGTGATAATGGTTTAGGGGTGTGTATGGCTATGTGCAGTGGGCATGCTTTGGTGATGGGTGTCCATGCTTTGGTGTTGCATGCAGGGCTTGGTGTTGGGATGGGTGGTTTGTGATATTGGGACATTTGTGAGGAGTTGGAGTGATGGGGTGAGGGCGAGGGTGGGGATATGTGATAGCATGCAGGTCGGGTGGGGGATGTAATAGTAAATCTTTGACTTACCAGAGTCCATTCCTCCACCTACTCCTGCGAGGCCCTCAGGATGCAGAATCACCAAGAACTGCTCCTCCCATGTTGTTAGTTGCGGGGGAGGAGGTGGGGTCCGCTGCCAGTCCGCTGAACCGCCAGGTGGTGTCTTGAGACCACGGAACGCACCTTCCCCCGTAGGTCATTCCACCTTTTCCTGATGTCCTCCTGATTTCTTGGGTGTTGTCCCACTGCGTTGACCCTGTCCACTATTCTTCGCCATAGCTCCATCTTCCTTGCAATTGAGGTGTGCTGCACCTGTGATCCGAATAGCTGTGGCTCTACCCGTACGATTTCCTCCACCATTACCCTGAGCTCCTCCTCCAAGAACCTGGGGTGTCTTTGCCGTGCCATGGGGTGGTGTAGGTGATGTGTGGGGTGGAGCGTGTGGTGAGAAGTGTGGAGATATGTAGTGATGTGTTGTGAGAGGTGCGTGGAAGTTGTGTGGGTGATGGTGTTATGTGCCTGTGGATGCTGTTGTACTTGCTGGTGGTGTCTCTCTCTGGCCTTCTTTCTGAATTTTTTATCGTGGGGGTTTGTGGGTGATGTGGGTGTTTTTTTTATATTGTAATGGATGTGTGGGAGTGGTGTATGTATGTGTCTCAGGTGTGTGTATTTTGAATCGTCCAATGTGGGGATGTTTTGTAGAAGTGTGTGTATTTTGAGCGCGGCGGTATGTACTGCCAATCGAATACCGCGGTTGAAAGACTGCCACGTGGATTCGTGTGTTGTGATAGTGTAGGCGTATTTCTGTTGGCGTGACGGTGGAGGTTTTGTTATCGCCAGTTTATCACGTGTGGCGGACTTGTGTGGGTGTCTGAATTTTGGCGGGTTCCGAGATAGCTGTGGCGGAATTCCGCGGCTGCGGCGGTGTGTTGGCAGTCTTCTGCACGGCGGTAAGCGGCTTTTACCGCCAATGTTGTAATGACCGCCTTTGTGAGTGCGGGGACACCATTACACGCGTGCACTACATATTGGTCAATACCTATATGTAGCTTCACAATGGTAACTCCGAATACCAGCAACATTGTAGCGCCTAATCCTACCGGTTTTCTCGACTGTTTCCTGGTGGTGCATGCTCTGAGGGCTGTCTGCCTTCACCCTGCACTGGAAGCCAAGAAGAAATCTCCTGTGGGTCGACGGAATCTTCCCCCTGCTAACGCAGGCACCAAACTTCTGCTTCACCGGTCCTCTGGGTCCCCCCGTCCTGCATTGCTCAACTCGCTGAGTTGACCACCGACTTCGTGGGGCCCTCCTTTGTTGTGTTGAGACGACCGCCGTGCTCAGATTTCTTGAACGCCTGTTCAAGTGCTTCTGCAGGTGCTGCCTGCTTCTGCGTGGGCTCTCTGTGCTGCTGAGCGCCCCCTCTGTCTCCTCCCCCAAGCGGCGACCTCCTGGTCCTTCCTGGGCCCTGGCAGCACTCATTTTCTTCAACCGCGACCTTTGCAGCTAGCAAGGCCTGTTTGCGGTCTTTCTGCGTGGAAACAACTCTGCATCCTCCAGCACGCCGTGGGACATCTTCTGTGCAAAGGAGAAGTTCCTGGTATCTTCCTTTGTTTCAGAATCTTCAGCTTCTTCCTCCCGGAGGTAGCCATTTTGCACCTTCATCCGGGGTTTAGTGGGCTCCTACCCTCCTGGACACTTGAGTGACTCTTGGACTTGGTCCTCTTCCTTTACAGGTCCTCAGGTCCAGGAATCCGTCTTCAGTGCTTTGCAGTCTGTTGTTGCCTTTGCAGAATCTCCTATCACAACTTTAGTGTGTTTCTGGGTAAGTAGGGTTACTTTACTTCTACTTTTCAGGGTCTTGGGGTGGGGTATCTTGGACACCCTTAGTTTTTTCTTACACTCCCAGCGACCCTCTACACACTACACTAGGCCTTGGGGTCCATTCGTGGTTCGCATTCCACTTTTAGAGTATATGGTTTGTGTTGCCCCTAGGCCTATTGCATCCTATTGTGATCTACTGTGTTTGCACTACTTTTCTAACTGTTTACTTACCTGATTTTGGTTTGTGTGTATATTTTGTGTATTTTACTTACCTCCTAAGGGAGTATATCATCTGAGACATTTTGGCACATTGTCACTAAAATAAAGTACCTTTAGTATTTTTAGTAACTCTGAGTATTGTGTTTCTTATGAAATAGTGCTATATGATATAAGTTGTATAGTAGGAGCTTTACATGTCTCCTAGTTCAGCCTAAGCTGCTCTGCTATAGCTACCTCTATCAGCCTAAGCTGCTAGAACACTACTAATCTACTAATAAGGGATAACTGGACCTAGCACAAGGGGTAAGTAACATCAGGTACCCACTATAAGCCAGGCCAGCCTCCTACATACGGGGGCTATTCAAACTGATCAGGCAAAGGGTACTCCCATTATGCTCTTGATAATATAGAAGGTAACAGATAGGATTGTACCAACATAGTAACACTACCGTGGTTGAACTGTTTATCTTTTTTACCATTATTGTAATGCTGGTTACTTTGCTTTGTCTCAGTTGCCTAATAACTGCAGCTCTTGTTTTTTATGCAAAAATAAGATTGTTGCAATAAATGCTCTAAAATATATTTGTCCATCTTTCTTATGTCTCATTTTGGGTGTGCTGAGTGACAAAGGAAGGCTAGATCTGTTACAGGTATTTCCTTGAGAATCTGAGTAGTCATGTTTGAGGTTGAGAACCCCATCTGGTACCCTGGTGTGTTTAGGGGTTCAGATGGGGCACTGTGAGCTAGCTTGGAACAGTGTCAACATTTCCTGATGGTATACACGCACTAAGGGTCCAATTTTGACATTGGCGTTCTAAGGACTGCCAATGCCGCTGTGGAGGACTGACCGCACAGTTGAGGCAGTCTGACTGCCACAGTAAAAGGTTGGCGGGGAGACCCTCCAACCTGCCGCCATCCCGCAAGGATCTTCGATTCCGATGGGCTGACGGCGGGTGCAGGTTGTAATCAGCCAGGGCAGCGCTGAATCAGTAGTGCCCTGCTGATTACAACCTTGTTTTCCGCCAGCCTTTTTATGGTGGTACCATCGCCATGAAAAGGCTGGCTGAGAACAGCTGCAGAGGACCACAGGGAGGGCCCTGCACTGCACATGTCTTTGGCATGGGCAGTGCAGCAATCCCCCTGCCCAGCTCCCTCAAATTGCGCACTGTCTGATGTGATGTCTTGTGGAGGGTGGTGGTGCCCCCAGCGTGTGGCAGCATTGCCGCCGCCTCAATTATGAGTCGGCAACAATGCTCCTGCCACTTTCCCGCTGGTCAGTTCAGTGGGAAAGTCTTGGCCAGCAAAGCGGCAACTACCCCATTGGAAATTTCACAGACGTGTGTTCCTCATCCTAAGTCCCCATACTCTGATGTTTATGTTGACCAGATACACAGCCCTACTTCATTTGTAGGGACTGTAAAACAGAACAAAATACTTCTCTTCTTGTGTGGCTAAATATGCTAGAAGGCAATAAGGAAACATCAAAATTCTGCCTTTCAAATTCACCCTTTCTGGCCATTATTGTGGCTGCGGTATTTAGGCCCAGGCTCAGCCAGCCCTCTGGATTAGTACCACTTCCAGACATTTCTGAAAACTAGACAACCAGATTGGCCATTCAAATCTCATACTTTGGCTGCAATCCCAAATTTTCACTGGTTGCAGTATCTTTAAGCCACAAAATTCCTATCACCAAGTGTTTACACACTCTCGATAAAAAAGGAACCCTACTTGTGTGACTTGGTCTTTTCCCAGTGATATAAAAGGCCTGCAGACACAATGTTAGGCCTGACAGCCTTAGGGTGGTTGTGGGAAAGTGCCCCTTTTGCCATGGTTACCCCAACACTTTTTGCCTGATATTGGTGCTGACTTGACTGAGTGTGTGCTGGGATCCTGCTAACCAGGTCCCAGAACCAGTGTTATTTCCCTAACCTTACCATTGTTTCCCCAATTGGCACACCCCTAGCACACAGCTAAGTCCCTTGTAAAAGATACTAGTGGTACAAAGGGTTCTGTCACCAGGGAGGGTCCCTAAGGGCTGTAACATGCATTGTGCATAAGGGACCCCTCACCAATCACATGCACACTGCCATTCCAGATTGTGGGTGCTGGTGGGAAGAAAAAGGTAAAGTCGACATGGCACTCCTTCCAGAGTGCCATGCCAACAAACCATTGTCTGTGGCATAGGTAAATCACCCCTCCAGCAGGCCTTACAGCCATAAGGCAGGGTGCACTATACCACAGATTAGGACATAGCTGCATGAGCAATATGTCCCTATAGTGTCTAAGTCTATTCTTAGACATTGTAAATGCAGTGTAGCCATATTACGTATATGAACTGGGAGTTTGTCATTATGATCTCCACAGCTCCATGATGTCTTCCCTGAAGGCTGGGAAGTTTGGTATCAAACCTCTCAGCACAATAAACCCACACTGATGCCAGTGTTGGATTTATTGTACAATTCACACTTGTATTTTACCCAACCCTTTAGTGCAGGACTGACCAGTCTGTGCCAGCCTGCCACTACCAGACATGTGTTTGACTCCATGGGGTGCGAGCCTTTGTGCTCTCTGGGGTCAGAAACAAAGCCTGCTCTGGGTGGAAGTGCCTCACACCCCCCCTCTGCAGAAACAGCAACACTTGGCGGTGAGCCTTAAAGGCTCCAGCCTCCTGTTATAGTGCCCCAGGGCACTCCAGCTAGTAGAGATGCCAAGCCCCCGGACCAGGCCCCACTTTTAGGGGCAGGTTCAGTGGGAAAATTAGGTAAAACAAGGAGGAGTGACCATTGCAGCTGGGACCACCTATAAGGTGTCCAAAGCTGAAGTGCCCCCCCTCCTTGCAAAATCCTCCATCTTGGTTTGGAGGAAAGGGACCAATAGGGGATAGGAATGTGCCCCCCCCCAAAGGGAGTGGGCACAGGAAGGTTGTAGCCACCCTCAGGGACAGTAGCCATTGGCTCCTGCCCTCTGCCCTGGTAACACCCTTAAATCTAGTATTTAGGGGCACCCCTGAACCTTTCTCACCAGATTCCTGGTGACCTCAAGAAGAAAGAAGAAAGAAGAAGGGATGCCGAGCCAACCCCAGCAGTGAAGACTCCAGACGACAACTGACTTGGCCCCAGCCCTAACGGCCTGTCTGCAGCTTCAAGACTACTGCTCCAAAAAGGCGACACATCCTGCAGGACCAGCAACCCCTACAAACCCCCAGAGGACTGTCTGCCCAGCAGAGGACTAAGAACTGTCGAGGACAGTGGCCCTGTCCAGAAGAAACCTCCCAAAAGGACTCCAGAACCACCCAGGATACGCTAGTTTTTGCCCACTCTGCACCTGATGCCCACGGCCTGAGTGCTGGTGGCCCTTCGGTCCAGCGAAGGTCCCCAGGTAATTCCAACCTCAAGTCCACCCTGGGTTGACCCCTCCTGGCCAACACGACGACGCCTGCAGGCTGAATCCATAGGACCCCACTGACTGACACCCAAGTAGACCCCTGCAGCCGCAGCCCTTTGGGGAATCCAACCAACAGTGTAGCCATGCCCAGCCGGTTCCACTTCTACTTGTTCAGAATTTGGTTTTCCAGAACTGACCCCCTTGACCCAGCCTGGAGCATCTTTTGTGACCCCCTTGGGTTCCCCTCTTGAAAAGCATTGGGCCCCAGCTCTGTGTTTGCACCCTGCTGCCCCTGAGCTACTGAGGGTGTGTGTTTGGGGTAGACCTGTAGCCACCCGGGTGCTGACCCAAACCCCCAGGACTGTGTCCTGGAACCATGGGTACTTACCTGCAATCTGCTTCCTACTGAGCACCCCAAGTCCTTATTGGATTCCATTGAAAACCTGACGCCAACTTTGACCTCTGCACCCAGCCAGCCCATGTTGCTGGTGGTGCACCTTTGGGGTCAGTCTAAACTTTGACCTGTGGACATCCTAACCCCCGAAGACTGGAATCGTAAGTCCTATGAGCAAAACCAATGCAGCGAAAGGCATCACCTTACTGTGGCTTCGGAACCTCCACAGCTCGACACATCCCCAGCGTTGTATCTCGCAGTGCAGCCCGCAGTCTCCTCAGAACTGCCGCTGGGCATTGCATCCTCACTGCAGACTTTCACAATGCAATCCCCTCGTCGACGCCATCCTTGATAATGACTTAGGATTTGGCTTTGCAGCCCTGTAACGTCATGGGAACTGCTGGTGCGTGACACAGCTTTGATGCAGGACTGTGCATCGTAGTTCCCTAATCAACTGCATCCTTGACATAAGACTCCACATCGCAGCCCTGCAGTTTCCTTGGAACCCCCGATGAAAGACACATCCTCCATGTGGGATTTCGTAAATCTCAGCAAACCAGGATTTAAGATACATTGTTCAATGGGCCTAACTTGGTTACTGTATCCGGCCCCCGCTCCATCACAGTTGGCCTGAACTTGTGACTTTGTCCTGGTCCAGTGAAACTATATAACCACAACTGGTACTTTGTGCTTCTAGGTGCTATTTCCACTTAAATCCTTAAAACTACATATCTAGTAATTGTACAAGTCTAATTTTACTACTAATAAAATGAATAGTAGTAAAATTACACTAAATATTTGTGAATATCAAAACAGTAGTAACATTTCTAAACTTATACAAAAAAATTTAGTTAGTCAACTTTACTACTGTTTTGGTATTTATACACTACAAGAATAATTTGACTACTAGTAATTTTACAAGTGTAATTTTACTGCTACTAATCCTACTAGTAGTAAAATCACACTTGTAGTTTGTGAATACCAAAAGTAGTAGAGTTACTACAGCAAATGTAAACTTATACAAAAGTGTAAGTGTACCTTTGCGAATCAGGCCCAGTGTTAGCTTGAAGAGTACTCCGTCGCCGTTGCCACCAATATATAAATCGGACCCCTATGTCCCTGGTGGCATCGAAGACGCTCTGGATGTGAATTCAAAGGTATGTCCTGGCCGGATAATATCCAAAACTGAGTGCCCCACTATTATTCAACGTCAGGCTGGGAAAATTGCCCAAACTTTCTCTCCTGCTGACTTGGTGTTTGAGGGTTTGAGGAAGGAGGTTAGCCCAAGAAGTTAGGCACTAGAAGTCATTGTCCTTTTAATTTTTTTCTGATGAGGATGAGCCTCTTCTGTTTGCTGGGAGTGTCCACGTGCTTGTCTTTGATGATCATATTGAAATTAAGGTAATGGTTGATTGTAATAACCTGACGGCTGGTTGGAATAAAGCATCCAGGGAGAAGTGGTGTTATGGTCAGGGCTTTAGACTTTGGAACTGGAAAACGAGGTTAGAGTGTCTGTGTTGGCTCAACATCCTGTGATTCTGGCTAAATCACCTACTCTCCCCTTTCCTAACGAAAAATAAATGCAATTGTCTGTAATGCAATTGGTGCTCATGTAAAGCGCTCTAATGCATTTGTGTGGAGTTTGCGCTATATAAAACTGAAAAACAAAGAAAGTTATTCCAGCATTAGCGTGCCCTTGCTGGCCACATGCTTGTCTTTTTGGATGACAACCCTGGTCTTCTCTGAAGTGTACCCAGAGTATGTTCTGTTGCAAGGTCTATTTTCATGATTTGC
Organism: Pleurodeles waltl; assembly: GCF_031143425.1. Lineage (NCBI taxonomy): Eukaryota > Metazoa > Chordata > Amphibia > Caudata > Salamandridae > Pleurodeles > Pleurodeles waltl. The sequence goes on from NC_090443.1 coordinate 725,667,958, forward strand.
AAAGTCTCTTCCATGCACTTCCCGAAAAGCGACTGGTAATCAAAATGCACATGGAGTATTTTGAATTTTACCTTTTAGTGGAAAGAAGTGCTCCATCCACAGAAGTACAGCGGCTCAATACTGCTCCAGCTGCCAACTATCTTCAGCTGTTGTTGAAAGCATCTAGGAAAGCCTGTCAGCAAAGAAGATACTAGGGGCCAGATGTAGCAACTGACGAATTTGCGAGTTGCAAAGTGCGAGTCCATGCGACTCGCAAATTCGTATGCAGTACGGTGTCTCAGACACCGACTGCAACTCGCTATGGGGTCGCAATGACCCACCTCATGAATATTCATGAGGTGGGTCGCAAATTGCGGCCCCATAGCGAGTATAGGCACTCGCTAACATGGAGGCCTGCTGACGTCAGCAGACCTCCATGTTCGTGACCTGCTTTTAAATAAAGCAGTTTTTTTTTTTTAAGTGTAGCCCGTTTTCCTTACAGGAAAACGAGCTGCACTTAAAAAAAAAACGAAACCTTTAGTTTCGGTATTTTTTCAGGGCAGGGAGTGGTCCCTTGAACCACTCCCTGCCCTGAAAAAATATTTTTGGGTCCAGTCACAAACTGGAAGGGGTCCCATGGGGACCCCTTCCAATTTGCGAGTGGGTTACCATCCACTTGAAGTGGATGGTAACTGCGATGCCATTTGCGACCGCGTACGCGGTCGCAAATGGTATTGCATCCCACTGCGACTCGCAAATAGGAAGGGAACACCCCTTCCTATTTGCGAGTCGGAAATGCATATTGCGAGTCGGTAACGACTCGCAATATGCATTTCTGCATAGCAAACCCACGTTTGCGAGTCGCAAACGGCGATTTTCGCCGTTTGCGAGTCGCAAATGGTTTGCTACATCTGGCCCTAGGCCCCATATTTATACTTTTTTTAGCGCCGCATTTTGACGCAAAAACAGCGCAAACTTACAAAATACCATTGTATTTTGCAAGTTTGCACCGTTTCTGCATCAAAAAATTATGCAAATGCGGTGCTAAAAAAAATATAAATATGGGCCTAGAGGCCTCCTTCATGAATAATAGCCTTGGTTTGCTCTCTGCAGTCCGCTGGCATTTTTGTATAGACTGCTGTGTCTTGTCACATTTGTCTGTCATATTGTGCTTAGAGACTCCATTTGGAGTGATAGAATAATTTACCAAAGCTCCCAAATATATAAATAAATTAAATGAATGGCATAGATTATTGTTACTATCACAGATTCAAAAGCCTCTGTTCTCTTGTCCATTGTTTCCAGGCACCATCCTTCCATGCCGATCGAACCAGACATGGTGAAAAGGGATTTTGTGATCAGCGTTGGTCTGCATGTGAAATGATGGAGCCTATTTTGACCCGACTAAGCAAGTAGGCTGGTTGCTAATTTAGAAGTTCTATATTTTAGTCCACTTTGGCTATGGGGATAGTGCCCATCACAGGAATTTCATACATACATAGTAGGTCTTCCCACAAGTGATCAAGTAGTGAAATAGTTGATTGAACTTTTGCTGTGAAGTCAAAAGGAAGATGTTTTTCCACGTGATAAGTACGCTACTTGGTAGTATTCCAAGGTATGTTAAATGTGTGATCTCTGTCCGAAGCCCAATGTCTCTCTTGTCAGCCTATCACTGTTCTTGGTGGGTTTCAGTTACTTCACTTTTATCCCAGTTGATTCTATAATCTGAGAAGATAGAGAAAAAGATAAAAATTGCTACCACATTGGGAAGTCATGACCCTGGATCAGTAAGGGTCAACAGGATGTCTCAACAAAGCAGGTTTTTAGATTGTATTGGATTTTACACTGGTGTCTATCCCAATGAATCATGATTGCCTAATTGCAACTTCCAAAGATTCCAGTGCAATAAGAAACAGCCATGGAGGATTGGATTCGAGAGAGCAGCCTTGTCGTTTTATCCAATATGTAAGAAAGGAATCTGACCTGAAGCCAATTCAGACTGTAAAAGTAGTTGGTTTGCGGTGTGCCCACTTTTCAACTTATCTTTTCATAGTGGGAAAGAGGAAAACGCATTCCACATGCCCAAACACCTTTTTAGTATCCAAAGAGACAAATATGGGTCCCCTAGGTCATTTTTCAGTCCCTATAGGATATTAGTTGAGAGCCTTAAATGAATCCTGAATTTTCACTGTGATACAAAACCCACTTGTGAGGAATTGATCAGGCCTTGTATTACTTTTCTTAGGCAGTAAGCCAAGATCTTGGACTTTTACTTCTGAATTGATGAGCAAGATGGGCCTATACTTAAAGCATTGTAGATGGTCTCTGCCTGGCTTTGGATGGAAACTGATAACAACTCTGTTAAATTCCATTTGTATCCCTGCAGTTCATTTATCCTCCTTGTATCCTTGTACACTACCTGTAGTATAGTAGGAAATTAAAGTTTAAGTCATTTTATAGAATTAACTTCGTCAACCATCAAACTCCGGGGTCTTGTTATACTGGAGCCCAAGATGATGTCCTCAATTTCGTCTGCTGTAATTGCATCATTTAATAATCTTCTGTTAAAAGTGTATGCCATGTGTAAAAGCTTCCTGAGCTTGATTCTTGCCAGGGTACTCAGAATGTTAAATTTCTCAGAAGAAAATTGCAAATGTGCTTGTAATGCCAAATAATTATGCAATTAGTAAGCTGGTACAGCCTTTTATTGCTTCTATGGCAGACATGTTTTCTGTTTGATGTGTGCTATTAGTCTACTTGCCTTCTCTCTCAGTTCCCTACATCATTAAGCAATGGATGGATCAGAAAAATGCGATAACGTGTATTTTGTGCATTAATTACTTTATAGGCGTATCTGATAAAGCGTTCCGACCTAATAAATTACCTGTATTTGGACGCTCTTGGGTCGATGAATCTTTTGACCAAGTGGGGCTCTCTTCACCCGAGATTAGTCAATTTAATCAAATCAATAATCAATAACGAACATAAGCAATGCCCTGATCAACATAACACTTCACAATTAATCCAGAAAACATTTCGGCGAACCATGACCTTTCGGCCATGAATAACCACACCAGTTTATTCAAAGTTAATGCATTTATTTCCCTATATTAACAAAGCTAGCACGATATAAATGTGTCTCAACACCAAATGATATATGTAAATGAACATTAATAGCTGTCCATAACGGCGAAAAAGATGCAATCTATGCAGCATTTGAATAACAATGCATTCGATGATAGCAACGCAAACCACTAAAACTATAATCTGTAATGGGCTAATTGCATACATTAGTCAGCATAACAAGGTCTCAAATTGCATCGTGCAACAAATGAATCCTCATCTAACCTCAAATTAGCATCTGCATGTGGAATTTCATGCAAAAACAATTTAGCAACATTGATTTGGAAAACTCCTAACTAGGGCTCTTATCAAAAATCAGCAGTTGGTTACCTAAAAGAAACACAATGCAATTGTACATTTTCCTTTCATATTTACCAAATTCAATCAGCATTCAAGGAAGTCTTCGTCTCACAGGTACCGGTTTCGATCAGCATGGGACGGGGCAAAGGGGGCAGAGTGGACGGGGCAATTGCCTCACAGCGGCAAGATAAAAGGACAAAACTACTACTTCATGCAACGGCGCAAATCAAAGTTAAAGTCTCTAGGGCGAGAATTACTTAAAGTCTCCTTCTCTCGATTAGAGAAAGCATCAAAGTCTCATTCAAAAGGGCGTCGAACATCAATTGGCATCGTAGAAGATGGCAAAATGACGAGGTCGGCAAGATGGGCCATAATGGCTGCAATGGGCAATAATGTCCAATGTCCTCAATGGGTGCAATGGGTAATGGCCAAAAATGGCTAAGGGCTAAAAATGGCTTATGGCTGGTAATGGCTAATGTCCGGTAATGGCCGCTTTCTTCTTGTGCACCAGGTTTAAATAAACAACAGTTCAAATCCAGTAGGGTCTTCCATTGGAGGGTTAAAAGGTTGGCTTCAAATTGTCCAATCAAAAACAACAATTCACAAGCTTCTACCTAGGCATACATTATCCTTGGAGTCGGGAACGTAAGTTGCAACATATTTTACCAATTAACTCACTTTCAGAGCTTCCATTGTCTGCACCTGCAGATTGACCTTGGAGCAAAGAAGAAGATGCCAGGCTGGCACGAAACCTTAAAGATAAGCATGTGAACCGATCTCACTGGAAAAGTACAGCTTCAAGCAAGAATACACGTTTTATTAGCACATTAGAAAAACACGAGCATCTAAACCGTGAGACAAGGCAACTAGGCCAAAGCCTCCACTAAAGTTATGCTAAGTTAAAACATTTCAAACAAGCAAATCATGGCACACGTTTACGGTTATGTCAGATTAGTACAATTCTAATACATCACGTTATATAAAGCACGCTTATAAATGTTGGCGAACTACTCTGAGGGCACATTTGTCCCCGTACAATCTTTATTAGTTCGGTTAAAGTCACTCTTGATTATTGCGGCACTACGTTTATGCGCTAATAAATGTAAAACCTTCATTTCTGCGTCATCAATCCCTCCTCTGATGACTATTTGTCATCACACAAAACCATTCCCACAAATTTTATTCCATTAAAATTCTGTCAGTTCTCTTTGCCTTTTAGTTCCCCTTGTTCTTGCCTTGTATTCTTCTGCCATTCTTTTCATCATTTTCTCTTCCTTCCTTCTCTTAATTCTTGCCATGATCATTAGTATTCCCCTCTTTATTCCCCAAATCCCAAAGATGCAAATTAGTACTATTAGTATTCCCTGTATTATTTTTAGTAATATTCCATTCCAAATGCCACCAAGCCAATTTCCCACTGAAGCAATTCCCTTTCCAACCTTCTCCCAAACTCCTGGTTCTTTCAATTCCTTCAAGTCTGCACTCTCTTTTGTTAGATTTGCAAGCATTGTTTTAATCTTCACACTGTTGTCTGGTATATACGTGCAACAGTGACGCGCACCAAGCATTTTGCAAACGCCGCCATCCTTTGCTAAAAGAATGTCTAGGGCAAGCCTGTTTTGAAGAGTCATAGCTCTTTCTGCTGCAAGTTCAGCATCCATCAGGATTATAGCACCTGAAAACTTTGTCAACATGTTATTCACTATAGTAGACAACTTTCTTATTTTGATGGAATTCAACACAACTCCCAATGAAGGAATCATGGCTCCAAATATATCTCCTACCACAGCAGCTGCGGTCTCTCTTTTCTGGATACGATGAGATCCAGGCGTCTTTGGAATCACTGATAGGTCATCCAGTTGATAAACCTTTGGGAACACTATACCCAAATAACATCTCCCCCACCATCCCTTTGGAAGACGATAATAGGCATTATGCCCACAAATGTAATATACACCAGGTATGACAGGGTCAAGTCCGTTCAGCATGAATGTCCATTTGGCCTTAAAGATAAACGTATGTTTACATTCACTCGCTCCCACGAAATTTTATCATAATAAGATTCACCACGATATATAAAAAATTTCCCTACATGCCAAGCGTCTAAAGCTATTTTTCCTTGTGTTTTTATTGCGGCAAAAGCATAATTATCTACTGAAGTCCTCTTACTTAGCTCCTTTTCTAATTTCGCATTCATTTGTGCCCTTCTATCATCTGTGCGATCTAAAAAGCTTATTTCTACTGCAGTGAGCGAGCAGGTAAGATTTTCCCTATGAGCGTGAGCTGTTTCAAAAGGTTGCATTGGCTCGAAAAATTCCCTCATTATTTTAGCATCCCAATCTTTAGCAATCTGGCTTAGTTGCGTTATTATAGGAACATATGCAAAGGTAACATCATAATTTGAGTAAAAATACTGTATGTTAGTTTGACCATAAAATCTAGAAGTTACTAAACTACATGTAATCCCATATGTAAGAGGCATGTGGTGATAAGTCATGTGTTGTGTTCGGGAGCGGGTCAAAAGTATCTCAACTGAGTGAGGGACCATGACTGTTAATGGGTGTCCCATCACTATTCCTTCACTCTGAGTGAGGCTGATACCAACTGCTGCTACGGCGCGCAAACACCCTGGCAGTGCTGCTGCGACCGGATCCAAAGTAGCTGAAAAATACGCTACTGGTCTGTTTATGCCACCATGGGCTTGGGTCAAGACAGACAAAGAACATGCATCACGTTCATGACAAAACAATGTGAAAGGCTTTGTGTAATCAGGCATACCTAAAGCTGGAGCCCTGCACATGCATTCTTTCAATTCAATAAAAGCATCCATCTCATCTCCTTTCAGCTCTATTTCATCCAAGGCATCCTTCTGGGTCAGTTTCAGTAAAGGCTTTGCTAGAGTTGAGAAGTTGGGAATCCACTGGCGACAGTAGCTCACCATCCCCAAAAACTTCCTCACCTCCCTCCTTGTCTTTGGTGGACTCATTTGAAGTACACTTGTTATTCTTTCCTTCATTATTCTCCGTGACCCTTTCTCTATTTGATGTCCCAAGTATTTCACCTTCTTCTGACAGAACTGCAACTTTGAAGGAGACACCTTGTGTCCATTCCTTCCCAAATGGTTCAGTAGAGCAATGGTGTCGGCTGTGCAGCCACTTTCTGTCTTAGATGCAATCAGTAAGTCATCAATGTACTGTACTAGGGTTGACTCGAATGGCAATTCTAACGCTTCCAAGTCTTTCTTTAGAATCTGATTGAAAATTGACGGTGACTCAGAGAACCCTTGAGGAATTCGACACCAACTGTAAACTCTGTCTAAGAATTTGAAACAAAAGAGAAATTGGCTGTCCTCATGAAGAGGCACCGAAAAGAATGCTTGTGACAAGTCGATGACTGAGAACCACTCGGCATCGCAAGGGACTTGAAACATTATCACAGCTGGATTCGGTACTACAGGGCAGCATTTTATTACGATGTCATTTATTTTCCTCAAGTCCTGCACGATTCGGACCTTTCCACTCGGATTTATTAGTCCCATGATTGGTGAATTACATGGACTGCTTAACACTTCTTTCAGTACTCCCTGTTTTACAAACTCGTCAATGAGTTGGGCGACTTTCATGAGGGTGTCTTGTGCCATGTGGTATTGTGGGGTCTGGGGAAAGGTTACATTGGGTTTTACGGTCACTTTCACTGGTTCCACTCCTTTCACCAATCCCACCTCTTTTCCTGTCATATCCCACACTTCCTTTCCGACTGTTTCCCGTAATTCAGCTGGAATATCCTCTTCAGTTATCATCGGAAAAAGGTTAATCAGAGGATATTCTTCATCGACAGTTTCCATCTCATCCCCTTCTACACTGTCCTCTTCTTCCCCATCACTGCTCGTCTGAATTCTAATTCCATTGTTCGAACACATAATCGAACATCCTAATTTGCACAATAGGTCTCTCCCTAACAGTGCTATCGGGCTTGAGTCACATACCACAAATTTATGTAACCCTTGATAGTTACCAATTCTGACTTGCACTGGATCTGTGATTGGGTTCGTCAGGTGCCTGTTTGCTACTCCCACTACTTGAACTGTTCTCCCTGAGAGTGGCAAATTTGGTACTTCAATGCTCCTAACATTTGAACGTGTGGCTCCTGTGTCAACCAAGAATGAAACACGATGACCCATAACACTTCCCTCCACATATGGACCCTTTTGATCAACTTCCAAGGATGCTGCAAGCACACAATTTCCCTCCTCATCTGAACTTTCACTCTCCCATACATTGTTTATTCCATTCTCACTGTGTAATGGGAACTGTTGTACTGTGCCATTTGTATTCATCACCTGACCCGAGACCTGTGGAGGAACCATCACTTGCTGCTGACTCACTTGTGCCAAAGGTATTTGCATTTGCTGATTAGGTACCATGGGAAACTGCTGTTGCATTGGCTGCATTTGCGTCATCTGCATACGGGGCATCTGCATCTGCTGCGGCTGCATGGGCTGTAATCCCTGCAGCTGATTTATGGTCTGAAAATGTGGGTTTGGACCTCTCATTTTCAGTCCCCTCATTGTCTGGAATGCATTGACATCATTGTTTTGCTGACCAACACCTGCACCTTCCTGCACCACCATCGGGCACTCGCGTTTCCAATGGCCGACGATTCCGCACACGTGACACGGAATCACCCTTTTCATTGCCTGCACACCATTCGGAATCGCAACAGTGTTCAAATCCGGACCATTACTCCCAAAGCCTCCTCTGCCTCTGCCTCTCACCTGTGGCTGAAACACCATATTTCCCTGCGGCTGCGGTATCTGCTGTTGGAACCCTTGCAACCCTTGTAAACCTGTCTGAGCTGCTTTAAGTTGCATCATCATCACTTTCTCTTTCAACCTTTTCTGTTTCACTTCAATTTCGTCGCTACAGTATTTCGCATAATTCAACACCTCATCAATAGGTTTCGACTGCCAACAAATCAAATGCGTCTTTATCATCTGACTTATCTCTGGTCTCAGCCCTTCCACAAATCTAAACACAAAATGAAGCATGTCCTTCGCCTCTATTGTTTCCGTGCCACTGTAGTTCTTGAACGCCTTCAACAACCTCTCATAGTAACCATGAATCGACTCTTTAGCCTCTTGGGCAGTTCGATCAATCTTCTGCCAATCCACATTTTTCGCGGCAACCTTCGTCTTCAAATGCTCAATCACCTTATAGTACAAGCTCATTACCATAGGTGATGGTGCACCCGTATCCCTGTCTCTCTCTGGTTCACTTGTCGGCCAACCTACAGCCCTTTTGCAGTCTTCCCACAAATCTGCCGGAACCACAATCTCAAAGAGGGTGTTCAGGTCTTCCCAAAGACATTTCGCAAGCTTCACAAACCTATCAGTCTGTTGATACCATTCAATCGGTTTCTCTCTCAGTTTGGAAAAATCATCCGTAAAAGACTGAATGTCGCTTCTGTGCCACGGTACATGTATTAATTTTCCCCCTGCTGTCTCCCTCATTGGTAACATGGTTATTGCATCACTACGCTGTGGTCTTTTCTCCTTATGCTCTGGGACACTATCTTTCCTCTTTTCCTTTTTCTTTGCCCATCTGCTTTCCCATTTGTCTAAGCACCTCCACACTTGTGCACTCTGCAGCAATTCTCTAAGGTGCGCTTTCATGCCTGCTGACCTCATGTGTTCAAAGTCTGTGGTCCCGAAATCCAATCTATAGCTCCTGCTCAAGTGTTTTGTCTTGTCTATCTCAACCCCGTTTTTGTCAGCTATTTCTTGCAACCTTCTATGTACTTTGTTCACTTCTCTCGTAATCCTAGGACATAGATACCTCAGCTCTTCTTCCGAGTAAGACTCTAACCTATTCAAACCCATAGTCCCTTCCACCAATTCTTCTGCTTCCATGTTCAACCTGACCCTATTCAGATAGTCTTCTCCCTTCCCACTGGCTGAGCTTTGTGTGGAATTCAGACTGTTGAACCACTGTGTTAGCTGTTGCGCATTCAACCCCATCAATGTAGCATTCACATCGACTGCCATTGATGGTTGCGGCAACTTTTCAGTGTTCGATGATAGCGGTATCATCAGTGGGGGACTCGACCTCACCACTGTTGACTGAGCACATATGGGACTAAACTCCATCAAGGACCCAGATCCAGTTGGCAGAGCCGCTATCGGAGTTGTCTCTGGAGTGTTTTCTATGTACCTCCTTTCCGTCCCATTCTGCACCACTGATCCTTGACCGCTCATACCTGAGTTAGGCTGAATGTACAAAGGTACCGGTGGACCTACAGTAATGGGTAGGGATATCGCATCTGGGTTCTGTCCATTCCCCAGGTTCTGAGGCATGTTCATTCCCACACTATGGGTCATCATTGCCGGCATGCCCGTCTGACTCCCCGTCATCTGAGCATGTGCGGTTCCCCCCTGCATCTGCTTTTGAGGCATCAAAAACTGGGTTGACTCAGCTTGTGCCAATGTTGGGTTGCGACCATTCTGTACTCCCATTACGGTTGGATCTAGAATCATTCCCGTACTGTTGTCACTGCTGTAGTACCTTGGGACCTGCGGCTGATAATTTTCTGCTGTTTTCAATATAGGCACATCTGGATATATTCTCCTAACCTGCGGTATCTGCGGGGTGAACAGTAAACTCGGGTCCTTAGATCCCGATGGCGTTTCTGAATTCGGAGTTTCATTATTCTGTACCGGTGCCGGAGGGGCAGAACTGGTACTTGGACCTTGTTCACTCTCTGCATAGGGTGGTGGACGGTCGTTCAGCAATTGCATGACGAACTCCTCATCCTCTGACTCTTCTTCTCTCCTCAACTTTTCCTCGTCCTCTCTATCTTTGGAACACCTCCTGTTTGTCTTACAGGTAGCTTTCTTGCCTGTCGCCTCTTCTTCCTTAGCAATTGCGGGAAACAATTTTATCCCCTGCAATATATCTGATCTCCACACCTTCTGTGCATTATCCCACCTAGCGTCCGCTAGTGTCTTTTCTACCTTTCTTATCCTGGCCTCGAACTTCTTTTGCTGTTGCTGTCTAGCCATTAGTTCCCAAATCGCTAGAGCCTCAAACTGTGCTGGCCTTGGAGGTACCTTCATGTCGTACATCGCGAATCTCAAATTCTCTAGGATCCTTATATTGAATGTCCCATGGATCGGGAACGCTACGCTCCCATGTTTCTCTGTCAGCTTGTGCCATTGCTTTAGCCAAAGGCACGGAGCTACCCCCCTTTCCTCCATTACAATGTAAGCTGGTGTACCTTCGGGTGGCGTCTCCTCTCCTACGCCCGCTTTAATGTAAGACTCGCCCTTCATCGCACTCTTTAATGCTTTAAAAAATTTCATTTTCTCGTCTTTTATTTCACAAAATTTGTAATCAATAAGTGACTTTAATTCCCGGAATACTCTTCGCTTGCCTTTCCCCTTCCAATCGAGCCCCACGGACTGCGTCCAATCCGTGCGCGACCCTTCTCTGCAACCAACCTATCCCAGCGCGGACCTCGCAGGGCCCGTCTCAACAACAACAACCACGTGGACCTTTTTCTGCACAAAGCGCCACATGCACATGAAGTTCGACGACTTCCCTACTCTCACACTCGGAGTCGCACCTCCGCTATTCTCTAAAATCCTCGCAACCTTTTCAAACAATCTGCGGCAATAAGTTGTGCAAGCGCAAAATCCTAACTTCACTCATACCGTCACTAGTACCGCCAACGCCGATTTCACACCTCCATTCTCTCCATTTGCAAGCTCCGAGATCCCGGGAAAGTCGCGGTGGACTTAGGGCATCATCATTCTCTCAATCTGTTTTACCCAAGAAAAATCTAATTCAACACCATATACTTCTCGAGTGAGGTCCCAAAGGGCGTAACCGTTACCTCTCGAGCGGGGTCCCAAAGGGCGAAACCGTCCTCTGCTACCATCTACTGATAGAGCGTTCCGACCTAATAAATTACCTGTATTTGGACGCTCTTGGGTCGATGAATCTTTTGACCAAGTGGGGCTCTCTTCACCCGAGATTAGTCAATTTTATCAAATCAATAATCAATAACGAACATAAGCAATTCCCTGATCAACATAACACTTCACAATTAATCCAGAAAACATTTCGGCGAACCATGACCTTTCGGCCATGAATAACCACACCAGTTTATTCAAAGTTAATGCATTTATTTCCCTATATTAACAAAGCTAGCACGATATAAATGTGTCTCAACACTAAATGATATATGTAAATGAACATTAATAGCTGTCCATAACGGCGAAAAAGATGCAATCTATGCAGCATTTGAATAACAATGCATTCGATGATAGCAACGCAAACCACTAAAACTATAATCTGTAATGGGCTAATTGCATACATTAGTCAGCATAACAAGGTCTCAAATTGCATCGTGCAACAAATGAATCCTCATCTAACCTCAAATTAGCATCTGCATGTGGGATTTCATGCAAAAACAATTTAGCAACATTGATTTGGAAAACTCCTAACTAGGGCTCTTATCAAAAATCAGCAGTTGGTTACCTAAAAGAAACACAATGCAATTGTACATTTTCCTTTCATATTTACCAAATTCAATCAGCATTCAAGGAAGTCTTCGTCTCACAGGTACCGGTTTCGATCAGCATGGGACGGGGCAAAGGGGGCAGGGTGGACGGGGCAATTGCCTCACAGCGGCAAGATAAAAGGACAAAACTACTACTTCATGCAAAGGGGCAAATCAAAGTTAAAGTCTCTAGGGCGAGAATTACTTAAAGTCTCCTTCTCTCGATTAGAGAAAGCATCAAAGTCTCATTCAAAAGGGCGTCGAACATCAATTGGCATCGTAGAAGATGGCAAAATGACGAGGTCGGCAAGATGGGCCATAATGGCTGCAATGGGCAATAATGTCCAATGTCCTCAATGGGTGCAATGGGTAATGGCCAAAAATGGCTAAGGGCTAAAAATGGCTTATGGCTGGTAATGGCTAATGTCCGGTAATGGCCGCTTTCTTCTTGTGCACCAGGTTTAAATAAACAACAGTTCAAATCCAGTAGGGTCTTCCATTGGAGGGTTCATAGGTTGGCTTCAAATTGTCCAATCAAAAACAACAATTCACAAGCTTCTACCTAGGCATACATTATCCTTGGAGTCGGGAACGTAAGTTGCAACATATTTTACCAATTAACTCACTTTCAGAGCTTCCATTGTCTGCACCTGCAGATTGACCTTGGAGCAAAGAAGAAGATGCCAGGCTGGCACGAAACCTTAAAGATAAGCATGTGAACCGATCTCACTGGAAAAGTACAGCTTCAAGCAAGAATACACGTTTTATTAGCACATTAGAAAAACACGAGCATCTAAACCGTGAGACAAGGCAACTAGGCCAAAGCCTCCACTAAAGTTATGCTAAGTTAAAACATTTCAAACAAGCAAATCATGGCACACGTTTACGGTTATGTCAGATTAGTACAATTCTAATACATCACGTTATATAAAGCACGCTTATAAATGTTGGCGAACTACTCTGAGGGCACATTTGTCCCCGTACAATCTTTATTAGTTCGGTTAAAGTCACACTTGATTATTGCGGCACTACGTTTATGCGCTAATAAATGTAAAACCTTCGTTTCTGCGTCATCATATCCAATACTGAGAGAAATCTACAGGTCAATTTGATAACATTGCGCACTTGTGTCGGAGACAGCTGCTCGCACATCTTATGGTATCAAAGGTATTAAGGGGCATAGGGGCCAGATGTAGCAAATTAGCAATTTGCGACTTGCAAATTGCGAGTCCCTGCGACTCACAATTTGCAAGTCGCAAATTGCTATGCAGTACGGTGTCTCAGACACCGACTGCAACTCGCAAAGGGGTCGCAATGACCCACCTCATGAATATTCATGAGGTGGGTCGCAAATTGCGGCCCCATTGCGAGTATAGGCACTCGCTAACATAGAGGCCTGCTAACATCAGCAGGCCTCCATGTTAGCGACCTGCTTTTAAATAAAGCAGTTTTTTTTTTTGAAGTGTAGCCCGTTTTCCTAACAGGAAAACGAGCTGCACTTCAAAAAAAACGAAACCTTTAGTTTCGGTTTTTTTTCAGGGCAGGGAGTGGTCCCTTGGACCACTCCCTGCCCTGAAAAAATATTTTGGGCTCCAGTCACAAACTGGAAGGGGTCCCATGGGGACCCCTTCCAATTTGCGATTGGGTTACCATCCACTTGAAGTGGATGGTAACTGCGATGCCATTTGCGACCGCATATGCGGTCGCAAATGGTATTGCATCCCAATGCGACTCGCAAATAGGAAGGGAACACCCCTTCCTATTTGCGAGTCTGAAATGCATTTTGCAAGTCGGTAACGACTCGCAAAATGCATTTCTGCATTGGGATACGCGTTTAGCGAGTCGCAAACGGCAAATTTTGCCGTTTGCGACTCGCGAAACGTTTGCTACATCTGGCCCATAGTTACAAGAAAGTGGCACATCGGTCCCTATGCACCACTTTTCTTGCGTTGACGCATCCCCACCTAATAACACCATGGTTGCGCCTTATTTACAATACGGCACACCATGGCAGTTGTTGGGTTAATAGCATCAAAAGTATGGATGCCATTGTGGTGCTTTGTTGCACTAGCATCAACATTTTTTACAGTAGTTCAGCAAAGCATAGGGAGGCCCATTGATTAAAATGGGTGCATAATTTTAACACCTGCTCTGAGCAGGCATTAAAAATGATGGAAAAAATGGTGCAATGAAATGTTGTAAATTTCACTGTGCCATTTTTCGAGCCTCCCTGCATTGGAACACCCCCTTTGCATACATTATACCTGGCACAGGCATAATGTGGCACAAGGGTTTACGAAGTTGGGCAAGGCAAGCATTGTGTGACTTTGTAAATATTTCACGGGAGAAAGGCCTGGTTAATGCCGCCTTAGTGCAAAAAAAATGACACTAGGGCGGCGCAAGGTGTCACTATGGGCTTATAAATATGCTCCTCTGTTTCAATGTTTCAGGGATAACCTTGATATTCACCGTTCTCAGCTGAGGCACATTTTTTCTGATCCATCCATTGCTTAGTGATCCAGTCCATGCTTTGCTGCTATGCAACCCTGTGATTAAGAGCCTGATTTAGATATTGGAGGACGAGTTTCTCCATCACAATGGTAACAGAAATCCCATCCACCAATATCTAAACCCAATAGGATATAATGGGAGGTAGATATTGGTGGAAGGGGTATCCATCTCCGTTGTGATGAGTAACTCGTCTGCCAGTATCTAAATCAGGCCTTAGGGACAGATTTAGAGTTTGGGGGACAGGTTACTCTGTCACAAACGTGATGGATATCCAGACTGCCGTATTACGATCTCCATAGGCTATTATGGGATCGCATGGGAAATCAGTCACATTTGTGACAGATTAATCCCCTCTACCAAAGTCTAAATCAAGCAGTTATTCTCCAGAGCTGCAGAGCTAAGGTTGTCAGTGGGGTCTTTGCTGGTCACTCACATCTCTCTTGTTTTCCAGGCCCTGAGGTGTAAAGACTGGAAAAGTTCATAGACAATGATTCCAATTCATTCATAGACTGTTGCTAGTCTTCAGGTTCATGGCATCTTAAATTTCTGTCCTTTATGGTTAAGAACATCATGGTCAATTCCAGTAATTCGTAGCAAATGTCCCACTTGCAGAACCATGGCTTTAGCATCAGAATTTTTTGCCGTTCCATTGCAGTGTCCTAGGAAAAATCCACTGTCACTATGATTTAGCCTCCCGTTTGTGGTTCTCGGAGCCATTCGGTTTCCTTGCAGCTGTGATCACTTGACATGCCTTTTGAAATTGCAGAAGGCTAGATATTACTGATCTGGTGCGTTTTCCATTTTACTAGCCCTAGAACATATCTGATGGGCTCTTTGATGTTCTAGTGTGGTAGCAAAGGCTTTTCAATTAATTCTGGCAGAAAAGTTAGTTAGAATGCCATCAGTTCATCTGAATCAAGCCCTGCCATCATCCTTAGGGAACCGGATCCCTAATGGACTTTTTTCCAATGGGTCCTGTCTTGTATTTCTATAATTGTTTTGGGTCACGTATTGCAGCTCTCTGCCTACATGAGGTCACTGTCGTGTAAATGTTTCAACAAAACTTTTGCAGCGTTCATACTTGATTAAAAGTTGCGTAGGTCCGCCTACTTCGATTCACCAAAGTATTGCCCCGCATTAAGGGCCAGATGTAGCTAGCATTTTGCATGGTGCAAACTGCGAAAATCGCTGTTTGCGCCATGCAAAATGCGCATCGCAATGCACATTCACATTTTGCGAGTCGGTACCGACTCGCAAAATGTGAATGTGACTCGCAAATAGGAAGGGGTGTCCCCTTCCTATTTGCGACTCGCACCGCAATGCCAAATTGCTTTGTGACCGTGAACGCGGTTGCAAAGCAATTCGCAGTTACCACCAGTGTCACACTGGTGGTAACCTATTTGCAAAAGGGAAGGGGTCCGCATGGGACCCCTTACCCTTTGTGAATGTTGCCAAAATGGTTTTTTCAGAGCAGGCAGTGGTCCAATGGACCACAATGGACCACTGCCTACTCTGAAAAAACAAAAACAAATGGTTTTGTTATTTTTTTTGTTTTGCAACTCGTTTTCCTTGAAGGAAAACGGGCTGCAAAATAAAATAAAATAAACTGCTTTATTTAAAAAGCAGTCACAGACATGGAGGTCTTCTGTCTCCAGCAGGCCACCATCCCTGTGAGTGCAGGGAATCGCTATGGGGTCACAAAATGCGACCCACCTCATTATTATTAATGAGGTGGGTCTTTGCGGCCCCATAGCGATTCGCAGACGGTGTTTGAGGCACCGTTCTGCATCCGGATTTGCGATTTTCAAAAATCAAAAATTACTACATCTGGCCCTTTGTTCCTCACCTTCCTGATGAAGTTAAATACCCTCATCAGCTTTCCCACGTGATCTCTGCTATGGCTGATTTCACTGACTTCTGCTTCCCAACAAGAGCATAAAAGAAATGCAGTTGCTTGAAAGCTTATATTTGGACAATTGTTGGCTTAATTGTTAATGTTCTTTTCAAAAGCAGCTATGGCCAGTGTGTGTGAGCTGAGTAGTATTGACAAGAAGCAGTTCAGCTCCTTGACATGGTAAGGTTGCTACGAAGGCGGTACTGCTGGGGAGCTCATGCTATCTCGTGATGATTCTAGGATATTGCCAATGCTTTTGATCATTCGGTGCTGTGCACTAGAAGATTAAAGCAAAAAAGGCCAGCATTCTCTAGCAGAGAAGTTTTAAGGTACTGGCAAAGTGGGCGCTGGCTCAGGGTCCCAGTCTTTCAATCGGGCCTGACAGAGCCAGCTCTGTTTTGCAAAGAGTCTTGCCCTGAAGACCTTGAATAATTCTCAAACTGATTGTTTCAAATACCATTTTCCTTAATTTATATTCACTGTGGGTGATATGTAAGGCTCTATTACAGGTCTTTTTCAGAGAATGTGGTGTTTATGTACATACAACATCTATAAATAAAGTTTCTTTTAGATCACAATAGGACGTCACATATGCAAAAAGGAAGGATGCCACAGAGATTATTTGCAGTCATATTAGTGAGCTGCTGCTGTGTTTTAATATGAAAAACACAGGTCACTATCCTTGAATATTAGATGTAAACACACTTAGAATTTGCACAGGTGCGCCTGCGCACTGTCAGTGACCTGGTTGAAGAGAGCATGAAATTGCGTGAAAGAGCAAAAATGGAACCATAAATTTAAAGTTGTTCCGAACATGGGTCCTGAAAATATGTTTGGCCCAGGGACCTCAAAATGCATTTGGCCCAGGGCCCTCAAAATCCTTACAATGTCCCTGTTCTCCAGTGTCCCTTGGGGTATGTATTGGTGCGTATATGCCATAGTGTATGTATTTCACGCAATACAGGGCAGGTTGGAGGAGACTGCACAACGTTCAATGCCCATAGTTCCTTCGGGCCTGATGTATCAAACATTTTTGCAATCACAAAAATGCATTTTGGTATGTAACAAGTCCAATTTGCGATTCGGCAACTTGATACCGAATCGCAAATTGGATTTGCGACTACATACCGATTCGGTCTTAGGAAGGGGCGTGTCAAGGGCGGCCTTCCTAATACCGAATCGCAGAGGTATGTATGATTGTTTTGTGACCGTGAATGCAGTCACAAAACAATCACAGTTACCACCAATTTCAAATTGGTGTAACCCATTCGAAGAGAGGAAGGGGTCTCCTTCCCCTTTGTGAATACATGCAAAAACGTTTTTTAAGAGCAGGCATGGTCCCACGGATCACTGCCTACTCCTAAAAAATGAGAAGAAAACTTTTCATTTTTCATTTTGAAATGCATCCCAAAAAAAAAAAAAAGATTGCTTTATTGAAAAGCAATCACAGACATGGTGGTCTGCTGAGCCCAGCAGGCCATCATCACTGTGATTATAGCCATTCGCAATGGCTCACAAATTACGACCTGCCTCATGAATATTAATAAGGTAGATCCATTTGCAAGCCCTTGTGAATCGCAGTATGAAACTCCTGGAGTTTCATACATTCCAATAACAATTACTTAATTGTGATTCTCTAAAAATCACAATTAGGTAATCGCTATTGTGAAGAATTATACATCTGTCCCTTCTTCCACAGTCTTGGGGGCATTTGTTGATCATTTGGTCGTGGGCACACTTTCCAGCAGAATTCCATCTTGTCTCAGAAGAGGCTGACTGGGTAGCTAATAGCAAGACAGTATTTTGGATCCCTTTGCTTCCTTGAAACACACATGCAGTTGAGGCTTGCTGACCTCTAAAGTGGCAGGCGGGTGAGGCACATGAAGGAAACATTTAATAATTTTTTTAAAAAACTAGCCTCCTCACTTGCCGCCGTGCTGCTCCTATCTCCCTCATCGCTGCAGACTGCATGCACAGGCTCCCAGCCAGGGTGCTCCCAGGCAGACTGGGAGCCTACTGCGAGTGTGTTTGGCCGGCCCGAGACGGCCGGCCAAACACACATGCGCTCTGAGGGGCATGCTCTGTGCACTCCCCTCAAGTGCTCTCCACCCCCAATGCCCCGCCCTTTTTCAAGAAAACAATAATAAACACAGTTTATTATCGGTTTCTTGAAAAGGTTTTGCAACTGCTGGTGGGGGCGATGATCATCCGCCCTACTGGATGAGCCGCCGTTGCACACATGGTACTATCCTAAGTGCCAATTTACATACCTTACCTCTCTTTGGCCCCCTTGATGTATTTTGTGGGAACGAGGTTGGAAATGGCAGACACTTTACTCTTTGAATCGACTGATCTCTACCCACTCTGTTCCACTGTAGTACCGGGCTGTAGTAGAGGACAAAAGCAAATGTGTCTGCTTTCGAAGGGGAATTAATGGTTGGACATCCAGTGAGGACAGGTGGCTGAACTGCATATCTAGGCCCGCCAGGCTTCTGAATCATCTCAGGTGTCTTCCCTTGTGAACATGACATTTCTGGTCCTCAATGTGTCTTGCAATCTTGGCAGGCCTTAACCCCTGATCCATGTTGCATCACTGATGGAAGCTGTTCAGAGTGAGTGATGCAGTACGAGATGCTCTGAGTGTGTCCCTGTCCATGATGCAACATCCAGCAGTGGCTCCTCTACTATGGCAGAGGAGCATCGTCTCCCCCCGACAACAGGAGGACCTGCAACACTTGACAAATAAAACGATAATAAACTATGTTTATTATTGTTTTATTTTTCTAGGGGGTCGGGCCATGGGGGATGACAGGCAGGGAGGGGGAGGGGTGTGCACTCCCTTCAGTGTGCATTTGCGTTTGTCTTTCAAACCCACATGCACACTGAGCTCTCCACAACCTGAGCTGTGTTGCCTGGTTAAAGACGGCAGGCATAGTCTCCCAGTCTGCCTGGTAGCGCAAATCCGAGGCACTCTTGTCAATCCTAACACTGCTGTCTTGCCACCAGCAGCATGAGAGCAGCATTAGAATTGGCCGCAGGGCAGGCTGGGAGCCTGTGCCTTCAGTGGAACCTGAAGGCCCAGGCTGCGGCAATGTGGCAGGTAAGTTTCTTTTTTTCCATTTTTGTTTTGTTTCTCCGGTGGCCCCTGTCCCCACGCCACACTGCCCTGACACCAGCTGCAACTGGCAACATCTATGCATTCACAGATTGCTTGGGCTTCTACAGACAGAGAGATGCAGCAGGGATAGCGAGGGACTCTGTCTGTAGCCAACCATTTTGGAAGGAACATGTTTATATTTCTTTTTTTCCAATCATGACTCAGATCATTAGCCCTCAATTAAGACAAGCTTTGCTCTGGCCCACAGGGAAAGGTATCAGACCAACCCTGCATATCCTGAGGAATCTTGATATTTATTTTAACTCTGGGCTAACAGTTGTTGCAGTACTTATCATCGGGTGAGGAGGCACAATAACCAGACCAGTATGAGAACAAAAGGCTGCTTTATTGGGGCAGGTATGCAGCTGAACAGTTAAGTAAGTTACAAAACAGCCCCCTCACCCTTAAGCTTCCCTTCCAACATGAACAAACCATCCTACAACCATCCACATCTTTCTTACCATCCCACTCTCATTTCATTCTCCATTGATTCACATGAGCTCCAACTATCGCTCCCCTGAAAGCCGTCTGCCAAGGTCGGCCCTGCCATGTCCCCAACCCTTGGTATACTGGAGGTTGTTAGGACTAAACTGATTAACATAGTGGGTAAATCATAAGGTAATACAGACTGTTGTAGAAATGATAGCACAGGCCAAACACAGTGCACAAACTTGTGTTGTATTTATTTCAGTACAGGGGGATCATCTGAAATTTGCAGATGTGTTCCTCCAAGTACGGTCAGCCAACACATGTTTCACTCCCTCCTGGCACAGAAACCTGGGGCTTTTTCAAGGTGTGGCGTTAAGATAGCTAAAATATCTTAAAGCAGTTTGGTCAGGACATGGACAATACAATACAGAGACCATACAGTTTGGTGCCTCTTTGACCTGCCCAGTTTATGACAATTTGCTGTCATCTCCTATGGTTATCATAACACCTGTGGTAAACGTCACATTGAGGATAAATGTTGGACTGAATGCTGTAAAGAGAGAACCTAGCATGTCATTTTAAGCTCATAGGGTTAGTTTAAAATCTTGTAAAGGTGCCTGTGCATGCCTGTTAGGAGGGTGGCTAGATCCTGTAATTGCATCTTGTGAAGTAATACAGTGGAATAGCTTGGGGCGAGGCATTCGATGCTCCGTCCCAGCATGTGTGCGCCTTTATTGTCCATGAATTGAATTCTCTGAGAGGGATACAACTTGGGAGAGGGTTAAGCAAGAAATAGTTCTCCTGCTTTGTGTGTCCGAGCAGCTTCAACACACAAATGTGTTTAATAGGTCCACTCCCCAGGATATGAAGGTTGGGGAGTAGTTCCCATGCTTTTGACCCACTGTCTATTTGTTTTTATTAGGAATAGAACTCCTTTCCTAATCTGACTCTTACCTTTTACATTTTACTTTAGGATTGTTTTGTTGCCAGATTTTTTAGGTCTTATTGGACTGTATTAGAGTTTGAGGAGTCAGGAAACACTGTGAGTTTTTTGAGGGATATCAATTATTCTTTAAATGCCACTTTTTGGAAATTGTGCATGTTCCTTGCAGCCAACTAGGGGTAGGTATTATATACACCTTGTATTTTTTGTTCATTACCCAAGACTTATACTTTGCTATTCCTTTAATCAGCACGGGGTTGTGGTGTGTAGTATCCACTACGAAGAGATAAAGGATATCAATTAATTAATACAATGTGTAAAAATCTGATCTTTGGTGCACAAAACCTATGGCCCATCCGGTGAAAACGATCATACAAATAACCAATTCTGCCAATTCTCCCCTTAATAAGTATCTGGTATCTCCAATTCTATCCCCATTAAGGAGTAAATGGACCAAAGAGAACAATAGTGTCAGAGTTAATTGGCATGGCATAATCATATTTCCTAACAGGGTGAAGTTACCCAATTTTGGGGCTTAACAAAACCTGGAGAAAAAGCATGGTACTTTACTGACACCAATGGAAAGAACAAGTTACTCACCTTTGGTAACGCCTTATCTGGTAGAGAATGTATTTAGTCACAGATTCCCTACCAATGAATATCCCCAGGCGTCAGACTGGATCTGGAAGATTTTTGAGCAATACCCTATGCACCAGTAGGTGGCATCGTTCAGCTCTGCGTTGGCGTCATCGGCGTTGTCCATTCCAGAAGTGGCATGCGTAGTACTTTTATAGGCGCCACCTAGGTGCGCTGATATCAATTACTTTGGTGACTTTCCTCTCCAGGAGCGCCGAGTGACAATCAGAACTGACCACTGGTTTGGAAAACACTAAGGCCCTGAAAAAGTATCTCTTACACCTGAACAGATTCACAGAGCGGAATGGATGGGAGGGTAAGGAAGGAATCTTCGGATAGTCTCTAACAGAGAAGTTGTTAGTGAAAGTAAGTAACTTGTTCATCTGATAGCGACTTCGAGCCACAGATTCCTTACCTTTAAATAGTTACCCAAGCAAAATCTCCTGTGGTGGATCTACAAACTGGATTAAACCAGAGTCCTGCAGGACCGAATGAGTAAAATACTTGTTATGACCGACCTGACAGGCCAAGCAGTAATGTTTTGCAAAGGTATGCAGTGATGTCCAGGAGAGGAATGCCATGTTCTAACCCAGTAGTTGAAGCCTTGACTCTATTAGAGTGAGCCCACAAACCCTCAGGGGGTTGTTTCGTGGGAAATGCATAGCAGCTCTTGATGCTAAGGGCAATCCATAGTGAGATGGTTCTCTTCTGTACAGCTTTCCCTTTTTTTTTAACTTCCATATAGCCCACAAAGAGTTGATCATCCACCCGGAACTGTCTTGTGCGGTCAAGGTAGAATGAAAATACTCTTTGGTTCCAGGAAATTGTCTCTCCTCTTCTTTGGAGTGATGTAGTGGGGCAAAGAAAGTAGGCATGGTGATGTTCTGGCATAGAGGGAATGGAATCAACATGATTGGAAGGAAGGAGGCACATGTCCGGAGAACCAGCTTGTCTGGGTAAAAGGTGCGCAGAAGGCAATTGCAGTTCACTAACTCTCTTGGCCGGTGTTATGGCTACTAAAAAGGCAGTTTTGGTGGTCAAAAGCCTAAGAGGGCAATTGTGCACAGGCTCAAATGGTGCACACATGAGAAAGGTGAGGCCCAAGGTTGAAGTACCACTGATGGATGAGAAGGGCGTAGGTGGGAATATATGTTGCAGGCCTTTGAGGAACCTAGCCACAACAGATGACTTAAACAGAGAAGGTTGGCCCGGTAACCCTAAGAATGGCAAGATGGTGGAGAGGTAACCCTTAACTGTGCGCAAAGCAGAGCCCCGCTGAACCAAAGGTGATGCAAAGAAAAGAACTCATGACAGAGATGCAGATAGGGGGTCAACATTGTGGGAAGCACACCATGACACAAATGTCTCCCAACAGTAGGCATATACTGACTTGGTGGAAGAATGTCTGGCTGTCAGTATAACATAACACCCTTCGAGAGGAAGATTGAAAGCTGTCAACTGTCACTGCTCAATCTCCACACATGTAGGTGGAGGGTGTGCAGGTTCGGTTGCAGAACCCTCCCCTGCTGCTACGACAGAAGATCCTCTTGAAGAGGCACCTGGACTGAAGGACATATGGCCTTGCTCAACAGCTTGGGTTACCAGACTCAACATGCCCAATCCAGAGCCACAAGAATGACTTGGGCCCGGTTGTTCCTGACCTTCTTGAACACTCTGGGCAGGAGTGGTTTTGGTGAAAAGGTGTACTGGAGGCTGGCGCTCCATTCAAGAAAAAAAGCGTCTCCTAGTGAGTGTCACCTTGGAGTGCAGAGCTACTGACATTGCACATTCTTGGTGGTGGTGAACAGATCTAGCCAAGGCTTCCCCACTGCTGAAAGAGAGTTTTCATCACCTTCAGACACCATTTGGAGACACCATTTGTGAGTCGCGAGCCATCTTTGGCTAAGTTTGTCCTCTCTGATATTAAGAGATCCCACCACATGCTGCACCACCAGGGAAATGCCCTTATTTTCCAGCCATGTCCAGAAGCACAGACACTCTTGAGACAGGGTGCATGACCCCCCACCCCGCCCTGTTTGTGCCAATACCACATGACAGAGGTGTTGTCTATGAAGTACTGCACCAGCCTTCCCTTGATTGAAGGAAGAAATGCTTTTAACGCCAAGTGCTCCTCCTATGCTCCAATAGCTTTATGTGAAGCTTGGAATCTGCTGAAGACCAGCATCCTCTGACCTCCACCTCTCCCAGATGGCCACCTCATCTGTCAACAAAGTTAGATCGGGTTGGGGAAGGGTGAGGGGGTCTGCCATAGACCGAATCACAGGGCCACCACTGCAGGTCTTTTGCAGTTCCCTCCAAGATCTGGGCCATGTTGGAGAGATACCCCTGATGCTGCACCCACTGGGCCTTTAGATCCCACTGCAGAGCCCACATATGTAAATGGGTATGTGTCACTAGCAGATTGCAGGAAGCCATGAGGCCCAACAGCCTCAGAGTTGGTCTCACCAAAATCCAGGATAGAGGTTCAAACATTGGTATCATAGCCTGAACATCCTTAACTCACCGCTTGGGAAAATAGGCCCAAATCTGCAGAGTGTCCACAACAGCTTCGATGAAAGGTAGCATCTGAGAGTGAGTCAGGTGTCACTTTGGCATGTTGATAGTAAACCCCAGTGAGTGCAGGAGGTTTGCCATAGTCTGAAAGTGAGTTACATTGGCTTGGCCTGAGCCCGTCTTCAGCAATCAGTTGTCGAGGTAGGAGACGACTGAAATCCCGACCTCCACTGATGAGCCCCAACCACCATAATCACCTTGGTTAACACCTGAGGGGCGCTGGTAAGGCTGAAAGGTAGCACAGCAAACTGAAAGTGCGTGTGGCCCACTGTGAACCGCAGATAGCGTCTGTGGACCAGGAGGATGAGGATTTGGAAATATGTGCCCTGGAAGCCCAGTGTTTCCATCCAGTCTTCTGGATCTAGGGTAGACAAAACTTGGGCGAGCATGAGTATTTTGAATTTCTCCTTCAAGAAGGGGTTGAGAAGGTGTAGGTCTAGGATAGTACAAAGCCTCTGTCCTTCTTTGGCATCAGAAAGTAGCGGGAAATAGCAACCACATCCTATTTCTGATGCAGGCACCATCTCTTCGGCTTCTTTGGCCAACAGAGTCTGCATTTCTTGATGCAGCAAAAAGAGATGGTCCTCCATCAGCCCATCATATGTTGGTAGCATAGGTGGAGGGTGTGTCGCAAAGGGGAGGAAGTAGCTTCTTTGGACTATCTGGAGTATCCACGGTCTGATGTTACTGACCACCAGTGTGGGAGGTGATGACGTATTTAGTCTCCAAATGAAAGCCCATGATGGTCTGAGGACTAAAGAGCATTGAAGTATAGGTTGCTGGTGGGTGGGATAGTTGCAGGTGAACTGACCTGACAGCTGGCTATCTGTCCCTCATGGTCTCGGGACACATGCCTTCAATCATGAAAAGGCCGTGAAGTCTGCTGGCCTTGGTGGCTGGGAGGATATGGATGCAGTTGGAGATCCCTTCTGTAGCCATGAAAGGAGCAGAAGATAAATTGTGGTTGATGAGGGGCCATAAACAAGTCCAAGGATCTGACTGTAGCTCTGCGGTTCCTGAAACGCGCCAGCTTTGAATCCTCCTTGTTTCCAAAGGAGCGAGAGGCATCAAAGGGCATGTTCGTGAGGAAAAGCAGGACAACCTCTGAAAAACCAGATGTTCTCAGTGAGGTGTGGCATCGCAAGGCCACTAACAATGATATCCCCCTACCCAGCAATTCGGTTGTGTCAGGTCCACGTCTTATGGAAAGCTTTGATACATTTCTTCCACCTACAAAAGCCTGAGAGAGTAAGGTCTCCTCTGGGACCATAGGCAGCACTTGCACAACATAATCCTATACCTAAGGGAATAATGGCCCAATAGGCTTGCAGTGTTCACCAACCGTATTTTCCAATTGAAGGTGTCCATCCTCTTGCATTCCCTACCTGGTGGGGTGGTAGAAAATGCACCAGGGTGGATGTGGGATTAGGAAGCTTGGACCACCAAGCTCTCAGAGGTGGGGTGCTAGGTAAGGAAACTGGAATCCCCAGGAGCGTGGCGGTGGCAGCAGGCAATCATTCTATTCACAGGAGCCCCTCTGCAAGGCATGGACCAGGCCCCAAGTAGGATGTTCATAAGAGGTTCATTAAATGGGAGTATCGGTCCCTAGGGGTGACTCCTGGGTGAAGCACATCTGTTAAGACGTTAGTCTTGACTGCCACGGAGGGTAGGTTAAAGTTCAGGACCTCAGCTGCCCTGTGCACCACTATTGCAAAAAAGGCTCTCTTTTCCATAGCCACAGTAGGATGGGAAATCAGGCCAGTGTCAGACCAGGTGTCCAACTTACTAGCTCACTCAGTGCTCATACCAGTTGTCCTCCTTAGATCGGTTGTCTCCATAAGTGTCCATAGACCCCTTCCAGACGTCTCCCTCACAAGAACTATCCACCAAATAAGGCACTGACTTTGCTCCCTGTAGGAAAGTACCATCTTCCTTGGCATTTTAACTCCATTTTTCACATGTGTGTCAGTATGTTTTTGCCTGTCTCACTGGGATCTTGCTGGTCAGGACCCCAGTGCTCATTATTTATGGCCTAATGTGTATGCCTGTGTAGTGCCTAACTGTGTCACTGAGGCTCTGCTAATCAGAACCTCAGTGCTTATGCTCTCTCTGCTTTTAAATTTGTCACTGTAGGCCAGTGACCACATTTACCAATTTCAATTGGCATACTGGACCCCCCTTATAAGTCCCTAGTATATGGTACCTAGGTACCCAGGGTATTGGGGTTCCAGGAGATCCATATGGGCTGCAGCATTTCTTTTGCCACCCATATGGAGCTCAGACAAACCCTTACACAGGACTGCTAGTGCAGCCTGCGTGAAATAGTGCACACACTATTTCACAGCCATTTTCACTGCACTTAAGTAACTTATAAGTCACCTATATGTCTAACCTTCACTTGCTGAAGGTTGGGTGCAAAGTTACTAAGCGTGAGGGCACCCTTGCACTAGCAAAGGTGCCCCCACATAGTTCAGGGCCATTTCCCTGGAATTTGTGAGTGCGGGGATGACATTACACGTGTGCACTACCTATATGTCAATACCTATATGTAGCTTCACAGTGGTAACTCCGAACATGGTCATGTAACATGTCTAAGATCATAGAATTGTCCCCCCATTCCAAATCTGGTGTTGGGGAGCCAATTCCATGCATTCTGGGGGCTCCACCATGGACACCCAGTACTACCAAACCAGCTCTCTGAGGCTTGCACTGCAGCTACAGCTGCTGCCACCTCACATACAGGATTCTGCCCTCCTGAGGTCTAGGCAGCCCAGTTCCAGGAAGGCAGAAACAAGCATTTCCTCTGAGAGCAGTGTGTTACACCCTCTCTCTTTGGCAATAGGTGTTACAGGCTGGAGAGGGGTAGCCTCCCCCAGCCTCTGGAAATGCTTTGAAGGGCACAGATGGTGCCCTCCTTACATAAACCAGTCTGCACCAAGTCAGGGCCCCCTTCTCCCCTGCTCTGGTTGGAAACTGGACAAAGGAAAGGGGATTGAACATTCCCCTGTCCATCACCACCCTAGGGGTGGTGGCCAGAGATCCTCCAGTGTGTCCCAGACTTCAGCCATCTTGCTTTACAAGGTGTGAGGGCACTCTGGAGGCCTCTGAGTGGCCAGTGCCAGCAGGAGACATAAGAGACCCCTCCTGATAGGTCCATACCTGAGAAGGTAGCCAATCCCCCTCTCAGGGCTATTTAGGGTCTCTCCTATGGGTTCTTTTAGGAGGCTGGCCTGGCTTCTAGTGGGTACCTGATGGTACTTACTACTTGTGCCAGGTCCAGTCATCCCTTATTAGTAGATTAGTAGTGTTCTAGCAGCTTAGGCTGATGTAGGTAGCTATAGCAGAACAGCTTAGGCTGAACAAGAATACATGCAAAGCTCCTACTATACCACTTATACCATATAGCTCTATACCATAAGAATCACAATACTCAGAGGTACTTTATTTTAGTGACAATGTGCCAAAAATATCTCAGAGGATATACTCCCTTAAGAGGTAAGTAAAATACACAAAATATACACACAAACCAAAATCAGGTAAGTAAACAGAAAAGTAGTGCAAACACTGTAGAATACAATAGGATGCAATAGGCCTAGGGGCAACACAAACCATATACTAAGAAAGTGGAATGCAAACCACTTAGGGAACCCAGGCCTAATGTACTGTGTAGAGGGTCGCTGGGAGTGTAAGAAAACACTATGGGTGTCCAAGATACCTGTAGGAAAGTACCATCTTGCCTGTCATGTTACCCCCAATTTCACTGTATGTATGTATGCTTTAGCCCTTGTGTCACTGGGATCCTGCCACGCAGGACCCCAGTGCTCACAGTATGTGCCCTGAATGTGTTCCCTGTGTGGTGCCTAACTGTATCACAGAGGCTCTGCTAACCAGAACCTCAGTGTTTATGCTCTCTCTGCTTTCTAAATTTGTCACTGCAGGCTAGTGACTAAATTTACCAATTCTCATTGGCACACTGGTACACCCACATAATTCCCTTGTATATGGTACTGAGGTACCCAGGGTATTGGGGTTCCAGGAGATCCCTATGGGCTGCAGCATTTCTTTTGCCACCCATAGAGAGCTCACACAATTCTTACACAGGCCTGCCACTGCAGCCTGAGTGAAATAACGTCCACGTTATTTCACAGCCATTTTTCACTGCAAATAAGTAACTTATAAGTCACCTATATGTCTAAGCTTCACTTAGTGAAGGTTGGGTGCCAAGTTACTTAGTGTGTGGGCACCCTGGCACTAGCCAAGGTGCCCCCACATCGTTCAGGGCAAATTCCCTGTACTTTGTGAGTGCTGGGACACCATTACACGCGTGCACTATACATAGGTCACTACCTATGTATAGCGTCACAATGGTAACTCCGAACATGGCCATGTAACATGTTTAAGATCATGGAATTGTCACCCCAATACCATTCTGGTTTCCTGGTTGTGCATGCTCTGGGGGTCACCTGCCTTCACCCTGCACCAGAAGCAGAAGAAGAAATCTCCTGTGGGTCGACGGAATCTTCCCCCTGCTAATGCAGGCACCAAAAGACTGCATCACCGGTCCTCTGGGTCCCCTCTCATCCTGACGAGCGTGGTCCCTGGAACACAGGAACTCTATCCAAATGACTCCCACAGTCCAGTGATCCTTCAGTCCAAGTTTGGTGGAGGTAAGTCCTTGCCTCCCCACGCTAGACTGCAAACCTGTGTACTGCATGATTTTCAGCTGCTCCGGCTCATGTGCACTCTTCCAGGATTTCCTTCATGCACAGCATAGCCTGGGTCCCCAGCACTCCGTCCTACAGTGCTCAACCCTCTGAGTTGGCCTCCAACGTCGTAGGACCCGCCTTTGTAACTCTGCGTGGACTCTGGTTCACAAATCTTCTAAGTGCCTGTTTGGGTACTTCTGTGGGTGCTGCCTGCTTCTGTGGGGGCTCTCTGAGTTGCTGAGTGCCTCCTTTGTCTCCTCTTCCAAGGGGCGACATCCTGGTCCTTCACGGTCCCCAGCAGCACCCAAAAACCTCTACCACAACCCTTGCAGCTAGCAAGGCTTGTTTGCAGTATTGCTGCGTGGGAACACTTCTGCAACCTTCATCGCAACGTAGGACATCTTCCTTCCAAAGGAGAAGTTCCTAGTCCTCTTCGTTCTTGCAGAATTCCAAGCTTCTTCCATCCGGAGGCAGCTTCCTTGCACCTTCATCTGGGGTTTCCCGGGCTTCTGCCCCCCCTGGACACTGTCGCGACTATTGGACTTGGTCCCCTTGCTTTGCAGGTCCTCAGGTCCAGGAATCCGTTTTCAGTTCACTGCTGGTGTTTGTTGTTTTTGCAGAATCCCCCTATCACGACTATTGGATCCTTTTGGGGTAGTAGGTGTACTTTACTCCTACTTTTCAGGATCTTGGGGTGGGGTATCTTGGACACCCTGACTGTTTTCTTATAGTCCCAACGACCCTCTACAAGCTCCCATAGGTCTGGGGTCCATTCGTGATTCGCATTCCACTTTTGGAGTATATGGTTTGTGTTGCCCCTAGACCTATGTTCACCTGTTGCAACATATTGTAATTCTACACTGTTTGCATTACTTTTCTGACTCTTACTTACCTGTTTTGGGTTTGTGTACATATAACTTGTGTATATTACTTACCTTTGTTACTGAGGGTACTCACTGAGATACTTGTGCCATATTGTCATAAAAATAAAGTACCTATATTTTTAGTAACTCTGAGTATTGCGTTTTCTTATGATATTGTGCATCTGATATAAGTGGTATAGTAGGAGCTTTGCATGTGTCCTAGTTCAGCCTAAGCTGCTTTGCCATAGCTACCTTCTATCAGCCTAAGCTGCTAGAAACACCTCTATTCTACTAATAAGGGATAACTGGACCTGGCACAGGGTGTAAGTACCTTTGGTACCCACTACAAGCCAGGCCAGCCTCCTACAATACCCCACCCCAAGACCCTGAAAAGGAGGAGTAAAGTTACCCTACTTTCCCAGAAACACACTAAAGTTGTGATAGGAGATTCTGCAAAGACCACAACTGATTGCAAAGCACTGAAGATGGATTCATGGACCTGAGGACCTGCAAAGGAAGGGGACCAAGTCCAAGAGTCACGAAAGTGTCCAGGGGGGGCAGGAGCCCACTAAACCCCGGGTGAAGGTGCAAAATGGCTGCCTCCAGGTGGAAGAAGCTGAAGATTCTGCAACAACGGAAGATGCCAGGAACTTCTCCTTCGCACAGAAGATGTCCCACGGCGTGCTGGAGGATGGAGAGTTGTTTCCTTGCAGAAAGACCGCAAACAAGCCTTGCTAACTGCAAAGGTCGCGGTTAAAGAAAATGGGTGCTGCCCGGGCTCAGGAAGGACCAGGCGGTCGTCACCTACAGGAGGAGACAGAGGGGCCACTCAGCAGCACAGAGAGCCCATGCAGAAGTAGGCAGCACCCGCAGAAGTACTTGAACAAGGGTTCAAGAAAGCTGAACAACACGGTCGTCTCAACACTACAAAGGAGGGTCCCACGAAGCCAGTGGTCAACTCAGCGAGTTGAGCAATGCAGGACGAAGTGCTGGGGACCTGGGCTGTGCACAAAGGATTCTTTGCAAAAGTGCACAGAAGCCCTAGCAGCTGCAGTTCACACAGTACACAGGATTACTGTCTGGCGTGGGGAGGCAAGGACTTACCTCCACCAAATTTGGACAGATGGACCACTGGCCTGTCGGGGACACTTGGATCCAGCTCCTGTGTTCCAGGGAACATGCTCCTCAAGATGAGAGGGGACCCAGAGGACCGTGAAGCAGAACTTTGGTGCCTGCGTTAGCAGGGGGAAGATTCCGTTGACCCACCGGAGATTTCTTCTTGGCTTCCAGTGCAGGGTGAAGGCAGACAGCCCCCAGAGCATGCACCACCAGGAAACAGTCGAGAAAGGAAGCAGGATTAGGCGCTACAATGTTTCTGGTAGTCTTCTTGCTACTTTGTTGTGGTTTTGCAGGCGTCCTGGAGCAGTCAGCAGTCGATCCTTGGCAGAAGTCGAAGAGGGAGATGGAGAGGAACTCTGGTGAGCTCTTGCATTCGTTAGCTGATGAGAAACCCACAGGAGAGACCCTAAATAGCCCTCAGAGGAGGATTGGCCACCTAGCCAGGTAAGCACCTATCAGGAGGGGTCTCTGATGTCACCTGCTGGCACTGGCCACTCAGAGGCCTCCATTGTGCCCTCACACCTCTGCATTCAATATGGGAGAGGTCTGGGACATACTGGAGGAGCTCTGGGCACCACCCCTGGGGTGGTGATGGAGAGGGGAGTGGTCACTCCCCTTTCCTTTGTCCAGTTTTGCACCAGAGCAGGGGCTGGGGATCCCTGACCCGGTGTAGACTGGTTTATGCAAGGAGGGCACCATCTGTGCCCTTCAAAGCATTCCCAGAGGCCAGGGGAGGCTACTCCTTCCAGGCGCTTTACATCTATTTCCAAAGGGAGAGGGTGTAACACCCTCTCTCAGAGGAAATCCTTTGTTCTGCCTTCCTGGGGCTGGGCTGCCCAGTCCCCAGGAGGGCAGAAGCCTGTCTGTGGGTTGTCAGCAGCGGAGCTGCAGAGAAAACCCCAGAGAGCTAGTTTGGCAGTACCCGGGGTCCATGCTGGAGCCCCGGGGATGCATGGGATGGGCACCCCAATACCAGATTTAGCTTGGGGGGACAATTCCATGATCTTAGACATGTTACATGGCCATATTCGGAGTTACCATTGTGAAGCTACATATAGGTATCGATCTATATGTAGTGCACACGTGTAATGGTGACCCCGTACTCACAAAGTCTGGGGAAATTGCCCTGAACTATGTGGGGGCACCTTGGCTAGTGCCAGGGTGCCCTCACACTTAGTAACTTTACACCTAACCTTCACTAAGTGAGGGCTAGTCACATAGGTGACTTATAAGTTACTTAAGTGCAGTGTAAAATGGCTGTGAAATAACGTAGACGTTATTTCACTCAGGCTGCAGTGACAGTCCTGTGTAAGAATTGTCTGAACTACCTATGGGTGGCAAAAGAAATGCTGCAGCCCATAGGGATCTCCTGGAACCCCAATTCCCTGGGTACCTAGGTACCATATACTAGGGGATTATAAGGATGTTCCAGTGTGCCAATGAGAATTGGTAAAATTGTTCACTAGCCTGCAGTGACAGTTTTAAAGACAGAGAGAGCATAAGCACTGAGGTTCTGATTAGCAGAGCCTCAGTTACACAGTTAGGCACCACACAGGGAACACAAACTATGAGCTTTGGGGTCCTGGCTAGCAGGATCCCAGTGAGACAGGCAAAAACAAACTGACACACAAGTAAAAATGGGGGTAACATGCCAGGCAAGATGGCACTTTCCTACAGTTCTCTTCAGATTCTGCTTGCAAGTTTTCTTCAGGAATCCTCTGCAACAACTTCAGACTCTTTTCACCTCGGATCAACCGCAGCCTTCTCCAAGAAACGTTGTAACTGCAACAAGGTGTCTACAAGAGACACTTTTCTTCAGCAACCTCAGCTCCAAGTTAGCAACTGCAACAGTTTCCATGGTGTGCACGCTCTGGGGACTCCCTGTCTTCATCCTGCACCAGAAGAATAGAAGAAAACTCCCATGGAGTGTCGGAATCACTCCCCTGCTCCAAGCAGGCACCTTCCAAGATGACGAGTGGTACCCTGGGACTCCTCAGACAGTGACGAGCATGCTCCTAAAGACACAGAGGGTGGACATCATCGAATTAAACTGTCCTGAGGTCCTACTGATGCAATTTGGAGGCGGTAAGACTTTGTCTTCCCCAAGAACGATGGTACCCCTGTGTTTTGTGTCTTCTTCACCTCCTGAGGCCTCTGTGCACTCTTTGCAAAATTCCTTCATGCACAGCCTGGCCCACGTCCCCAACACACCATCCTGTGATGCTCAACTCAATGAGTTGTTCTCCAGCGGCGTGGGACCTTCTTTTGTTGTACTGCATCAACTGCATTTTGCACCTCGTTTGAACCTGGATCCTGCAGCTTCTGGGGGAGCTGTCTGGCATCCTGAGGGCTCTCTAAAGTGCTGAGAGCCCCCTCTTCCTCCTCGCGTAGAATTGAAGCCCCCAGCTCCCTCCTGGGTCCATCCAGCACCACTTTGATGAAAAATTAATTCAGTTTTGTTGTAGCCAAGGCTTATTGGTGCCTTCCAAAACAAAATCTCATCTGCAATGATCTTCACGCTGTGGGACATCTTTTGCATTCTGCAGGAACCCGCTGGCATCTTCCTAGGGTGCATTTCTGTAGTCTTCTACTAACCGGGACTCTTCTTTTGCACCCTCTTCTGGGTTGGCAGGGGCTCCTGTCCTTCCTGGAACTTCTTTCGACTTCTGGACTTGGTCCCCTTCCTTTTCAGGTCTTCAGGTCCAATAATCCAGCAGTTTTTCTTTGCATACTTGGTTGACTGCTGCAAAATCCCAAAAACGAGGTGTAGAGTGTCCTAAGGAAACTTGCAATACTTTACTCCTGCTTTTCTGGGCTCTGGGGTGGGGTAATTTACTTACCTTTACTGTATTCTTACACTCCTAGTGATTCTGCACACACTACACTTGTCATGGGGGGAATGTGTTATTCACATTCCACTTTTTTATTACATGGTTTGTGTTGCCCCTAGACCTATTTTCTCCCATAACATTCTATAGGATTAGTGATAAAAACCTAGGCTAAACTCACACACACACACTTGCACTATGGCGCAAAGGTGTGTGCATGGCACATGGTAGCAGATTTCTGCACCTGCGCTAGGGAGGCTATGGCCCTCTCCTACTTTCTCCTTCTCACACAGCACAGATTTTTTTTTGGCTGCTGCACTGTATATAAATCTAGTAAATCTGGCCCAAAATGTGTTGTATTTTAGCAAACAAGCTATTTTTGTCCCCACTAAATAATTAGAGTTAGATATCATGAAGATGTGTCCCTTCTCTGCTACATCTGGTCACAGAAGTGTTAAGTGTTCAGTGGGGGTTTGGTGGTCATTGTATCATTCTGATGTTCAAGACTACGTTCTTGTCTAATGTTTTTGTACCTGATATAAATAATTTTAGGTCCTTTCAATATTTACAGTAGTCACCAGTGGCTCCTGAACATGACATACAATTTCTACAGATGTTATAACAGATCTTCAGCCTTCAAAAGAACATTGAGTAATAATGGTTACTTGCCTCTGGTTTCCATTTCATCAAGAGCATAAGAAATAGATCAATGTTTTTAGATGGGTATTTCAGTCTTCATGGATTACCCTCAACTGTCCACAATCCCTATGGTCATCCTCGGTGCAAAAGATAGGACAACCCTCTCCCTTTGCTTTGGTTCATCCTTGGTGCAGGCCATCGAGACCTTGTCCTCCCAGTCTTTGATGGCCTCTGGATTCATATGGAGGCAGAGGGTCCATGATGAAGAGCCATGCCTCAAGGCAAGCCGGCTTTAACAGTCATCGGACCTTTGTTCATCACACCTGTGACAGAGTTTAAGCCTTGACTCCTTTGGTGGAGGCATGTCTTTAGCACTACCCCAAAAATCATCTGGGGAGTAAAATCTTTTCACCTCAGGTTTCAGGAGAGAAGCTCTGGATATCAGTTAAAAGGCACAAATAAAACACAACTGACGTCCGTACACATAGGGCCATATGTACTAAAGCATTTTCCCATAGACACAGAATGGGTAAAATCCTTTGGTACATCTGGCCCATAGAGTGGGCACTATAGGGCTGTGGTACATTACAGTGATGCCGCTTCCATGGTCGACATGGAGCCAACATTAACTTCCAGATTCGGGGAGCTTTTTGGGAAGCTTTGGAATCCAGACAGGCATCTGGGAGACTCAAAGGCGAGGAATCTGCAGGTAGAAGTATCATCAGCAATAACCCATTTTTTTCAAAATGCCCTGTGAATCACTGATAGTAGGAGTGTTTGGACAAATATAGACTCTATAATCTTGAGAGATGGAAATTAAATACCGTGGCACACAAAAATCGTGATGCACAAATATAGTTGAGAAGGTAAGTAATATCGTTTTGAATTATATAGAGGCTTTTAATATCGTTTTCAATAGCATAGTTAATAAAAATATTGTGTTTTAATTATTTGAATGTATTTTAGTTAATATCTATGTTCCCGTTAAGGTGCATGCCTGCACGCATGCATCTTTCCTTTCAAAAACACCCAGGTTCTCTTTTGGAGCG
The DNA here is from genome assembly GCF_031143425.1 of Pleurodeles waltl. Taxonomy (NCBI): domain Eukaryota; kingdom Metazoa; phylum Chordata; class Amphibia; order Caudata; family Salamandridae; genus Pleurodeles; species Pleurodeles waltl. The sequence continues at coordinate 725,703,267 of NC_090443.1, forward strand.
TGCACGACAAACATGCACAAAGAGAGACTTTACCAACGTCTCATTCAAAATTAGCGACTTAAGACTTAAGAGTTTCTTTTGGTGCATACCTTGCACTCATGCTCACTCCTTGAGAGGATTTAGAGAAGTGTGGGGGAACTCAGGGGCATTTCTTTCGGCCTTTGGTGGTAAGAGCTCATCTAACAGCGTTATTCTGAAAGAAGCACAACCTTGCAAACTTATTTGTTGCTGTTTATATATGGTATTTTAAGTAAGAATAACAAATGAACACTGTAGGGATAAAAGGGATGTCAGAAGGGATTGTCATAAATTGAGTAGGTGGAGAATAGAGGCTCTCACTGCGAGTATGGCTGGCTTCTTTTCCCTTCAATACAATAGGATATGATATCTACTTATTAAGTGTTTTTTTGTGTGTCTTCATCTTTATATGTTTTCATTTTTGCGTCATACATTTATTTGTGTATCTTATATGCATTTATTTAAATCTGTGTGGCCATGTTAGCTACATGTATGTCTGAATTCAGGTAATGTATAAGACGCTCTATTAACTTAGGAGTCGATGCCTCAATGTTTTTCCGAGGGCTGCAGGGCATAGCGTATGTATGTAATGTGTTTCATTGGCGAAACAGTGCATGGAGTAAAGGGATGCTTTTGAGTGCTTTACATAGGGAAAGCAAGAAAACGACAGACTACATCACCTCGAAAACATCAACATAGACTCTGAGCTGCCATACAGCCGATAGACACTTTGCATAGAAGACATCTCAAAGCACAATGCACTGGGTGATAAAACAGTACACATACGTGATACAGTGAAAACTCTGTCCCTCCATCTGACAGCTTCTATGCCGATCTGATCCCTTTGCACTCTGCTCTTATGTAATTTTTGTATAGGCATTTGTATAGTGCACAATATGCCACTGACATGGCATCGCAACGCTTGGTCCACATTATGCTACGCTGTTTCGACATATGTAGTACTACAGAGCACACGGAATATCGAGATGTTCCTTGTTGGAAGTAGAAGGGCACATCTTGTTTTTCACGGAGTATTGGAAACAGGCAGGTGTCTCTCGAGGCGCCTTCTCAAGGCTGCATGGATGGATAACTACCCGAGGGGGGTGGGTGCAGCTGGGTACCTGAAAGGTCAGCCACCTATGCTGTTTGGAGATTTGTGGATGGGGTCCGGGAGTCGGGAGGCAGGTTGTTTTTTCAATTGGAAGATAGTTTATCTGAATGCTGCGTTTAGCAGGTGACCATACTCTTTACTTCATACACTCCAAGTGGGATATTCTGGTGGCTGGCCATGGCGTGTCAGTCTGGAGACTACAGAGGCATTCCACACGCTCTGATCTCTTTGCCGCTGAACGTTTTCTGATTCATCCTATCGATACAGCAATTTGAAGACCATTTTCAGTAAATAGCAGTTGGAGCGCAGTGGCAAAGGAGGATAGATTAGGGAGCTGGGGATAAGCAGGAAACACATAGCTGTCGAGATATTGACAGTAAGTATTAGAGGTCGGAGGGTCAACAAATTAACAAGTTAGTCCAGTTCAAGGTTCTGGCTTGGCTCTAAGAGCTCGTGCCCGACCAAGTGCTGATAATGTGTGACATGCAAATTATGCAACAAACATCATGCAAAAATAAAAGAATGTTTCTTCAAAATTCGTAAAAGCTTAGGGCCAGATGTAGCAACCGGTTCGCATGTCGCAAACTGCGAAAAACGCAGTTTGCGACATGCAAAACGGCCATCGCGATGCAGAGTCACATTTTTCGAGTCGGTACCGACTTGCAAAATGTGATTCCGACTCGCAAATAGGAAGGGGTGTTTCCTTCCTATTTGCGACCGCATCGCCATGCTGAGTTGCTTTGTGACCGCGAAAGCGGTCGCAAACGAACTCGCAGTTACCACCCACTTGAAGTGCGTGGTAACGCATTCGCAAACGGGAAGGGGTCCCCATGGGACCCCTTCCCCTTAGTGAATGTCGCTGAAAATATTTTTTCAGAGCGGGCAGTGGCCCAATGGACCACTGCCTACTCTGAAAAAATGAAACCAAATGGTTTCATTATTTTTTTGAATTGCAACTCGTTTTCCTTTAAGGAAAACGGGCTGCAATAAAAAAAAAAAAAAACTGCTTTATTAAAAAAAAGCAGTCACAGACATGGAGGTCTGCTGTCTCCAGCAGGCAACCATCCCTGTGAGTGCAGGGACTTGCTATGGGGTCGCAATTTGCGACCCACCTCATAAATATTCATGAGGTGGGTCTTTGCGACCCCATAGCGAGTCGCAGAAGGTGTCTGAGACACCTTTCTGCATGCACTTTTGCGAGTTGCAATTTGCGAGTCGGTATGACTCGCAATTTGCAAGTCGCAAATTTTTTTCTTGCTACATCTGCCCCATATTTCTTTAACATTCTTTCTTTTTCACTTTAGTATATCAGAATATTTCACTGAAAAACATTTAATTGAACAGCATTTAAGAAAACGGACAGTTGGTAAATACGAACTTAGAAAGATTCATGCCACCTGACATGACAACAATGCTGTTAGTGAACTTAAAAGTAAGGCAGTTGTCAAGTGCACCCGATGTTTTTTATTACAGGTGGAGAAATATTATAACCTATTACATCAAACAAGAGATATGATTTATACAACAGACATCCTTAACTTACGTGTTCCAAGATCTTCTCATATGCAGTAAAGAAGAAAAATTAGCACAGTTAAAATATTTGCACACATTTTTGTCAAACGGGATCAAAGATATATCCCAGATTTTTTGGTTTCGAATTGTTCAGTTCCGGCACTATATGGGTATCTTATCCTCTCTCCTGTTTTACTTCAAGGGTTCGCGCGCTGACATCATTAGAGGGTGCCAGACATGCTGGAAGCCATTTGCTTCCAGCGTGTCGAAGAACACAGAGGTAAGTTTTTCCTCAAAGGGTCAGGGGGGGGGATTGCAAAAAAAAAAGTGGCATCAGGGGAAAGGAAAGTGTTTTCCTTTCCCCCCAATGTCTCTTTCAGCATTCCTGCATCAGGAATGCCCACTAGACAAAGGGAATTTGTTTATGTGTGTGTTTATGTGTTTTTACAGTGTTGGGCAGCGATTCCTTGGACAAGGGTCGCTCCCCTTGGGGGGCCAATATATTTATTGCCGTTTCTGCACCCCTTGGGGGCAGATAGCCTTTTATTTTTAGGCTGAGCTGCCCCCAAGGGGGGCAGAAGCCACTAGAAACCAGGCATTGTTTTTGTGTCTGTTTTTTTTGTGTTGGGGGGTGGCCCTCTGGGCAAGGGTCGCCCCCCAAAGGGGACAAAGCACTGTTAGGTAGTTCTGACCCCCTTGGGGGCAGATCGGTCTATTGTTTTTAGACCCGTCTGCCCCCAAGGGGGGCAGAATCCACTTAGCGTCAGGGATCATGTGTGTGTGTGTGTGCGCTTTGTGTGCAGGGTGGCCCCTTGGGCAAGGGTCACCCCCTAAAAGAGGCAATATATTCAATGCCATTTCTGCCCCATCTGCCCTCAAGGGGGGAAGAGAACACTAGACACCAGGGAAAATATATAAATGTTTGGTGCCGGGGAGTTTGCCAACTGGCAAAGTATTTGCATTTGTGATTATAACAGTTTATTTCTCCTTTGTGTTCTAGTTCAAAGCTTTTGCTTCCTTTGCTGTGGCTTGTTGCGGTTTTGGCAGTTGTTGTCCTGCGGTTTGCGTAGTTGCATGTTTTAGGTAAGTAAATAAATGTACTCCAAAGGAAAATTGCTGCCATGTATGAATGACATGTTTGTAGGGGGTGTACTAAATGCAGGATTGTGTGTGAAATTGTCCTTAGATTTAGGCACAATGATATTTGGGCTGTCTTATGTCTAATTTGCTTTTCTTTTTTCTTTTTAGTGGGATATCATTGGTGATTGCTGTGGCTGTGCAGAGTAGTTGCTGGTGAGTCAAGCTTTTTCAGGCAAGTGAGCGGTATAGTTTCAGAGTTTATATCTCTTAGTGATAAAGCCACACTTTGGTGGTCATTCTGACCCTGGCGGTCTTTGACCGCCAGGGCGGAGGACCGCGGGAGCACCGCCGACAGGCCGGCGGTGCTCCAATGGGGATTCCGACCGCGGCGGTAAAGCCGCGGTCGGACCGGCACCACTGGCGGGGTCCCGCCAGTGTACCGCGGCCCCATTGAATCCTCCGCGGCGGCGCAGCTTGCTGCCCCGCCGCGGGGATTCCGACCCCCCCTACCGCCATCCAGATCCCGGCGGTCGGACCGCCGAGATCCGGATGGCGGTAGGGGGGGTCGCGGGGCCCCTGGGGGCCCCTGCAGTGCCCATGCCACTGGCATGGGCATTGCAGGGGCCCCCGTAAGAGGGCCCCTACATGTATTTCACTGTCTGCTGCGCAGACAGTGAAATACGCGACGGGTGCAACTGCACCCGTCGCACAGCTTCCACTCCGCCGGCTCGATTCCGAGCCGGCTTCATCGTGGAAGCCTCTTTCCCGCTGGGCTGGCTGGCGGTCTGAAGGCGACCGCCCGCCAGCCCAGCGGGAAAGTCAGAATTACCGCCGCGGTCTTTCGACCGCGGAACGGTAACCTGACGGCGGGACTTTGGCGGGCGGCCTCCGCCGCCCGCCAAGGTCAGAATGAGGGCCTTTGTTTCTTACTTATCCTACACAGTGCTGTTTGTTGGTGGTGCATTTGTCCAGTTACTTTTTGTAGAAAGGATCATGGCTAGCTGTAGGATGACCGCTCAGCAGGTTGTTGGTGCGCTTTTTGAGTAATCTTCTGACCATGATTATAAGACTGACTTTGCATCTAAGGGAGAGGAGGAAGTACAAGATTCTGGAAGTTAATTTTCTGTCAGAGAGGAAACATCTGATGATGAAGCCACTCTCAGTGCTGATGAAGTGCCAGTTTTAGAGGAGGACACTGATGTGCCAATGGTGCACCAGCCAGCGGCTGAAAGGCTTCCCATTGGAAGACCTGACACGTAGATTGCACCAAACATGGAGCGGCCACAGTTGCCTGCCTTTACTGGTTTCCCAGGGTGTAGAGTAAATACAGAAAACTTTTCGCCTGTCAACTTCTTTGAGTTGTTTATGGATGATGTATTTTTGTAAGAGATTGTTGAGCATACTAAGTTGTATGCAGAGTGGTATATGAGGGACAATGCTGTAAGACTTAGGCCACACTCCAGAGCTAGCCGGTGGATTCCCACATATCTGGAAGAGTTGAAAAAGTGTTTGGGTTTAACTTTTTTGATGAGGCTGATAAGGAAGCCATCACTGTCTTCATATTGGTCTACTTGTCCCTTGATGGCAACTGCTATATTTCCTGCAATCATGAGTCATAGCCGGTATGAACTTCTTCTTCGGATATTGCATTTTGTAGGTAATGCTTTAGCCTTGACACGAGATCACCCTGATTCTGACCGTCTTTTTAAGATTAGACCTGTCCTTGATCATTTGGTAGATTGCTTTTCAGAGATCTATGTTCCAGGCAAAGAAATATCTGTAGATGAGGCTTTGGTCCTGTTCAAGGGTTGTTTGGTTTTTAGACAGTACATTCCTAGCAAGAGGGCATGGTAGGGAATTAAATTGTATATGCTGTCTGAAAGTAGTACAGGATATGTTAATAATTTCCAGGTCTACACTGGTAGGGATTCCAGTATTGACCCCCCCCCCCTTGTTGTCCGCCCACTTTTGGAGTTAGTGAGAAAATTGTGTGGGAACTTGGTAGACGACTGTTTAACAAAGGTCACCATTTATATGTAGATAACTTCTACACTGGAGTTCAGTTATTCAAGGAACTGTTCAGAGTGGACACTGTTGCGTGTGGCACAATCCGCTCTAATCGGAAAGGCTATCCCAAGAGAGCTTGTCAGTGAAAAATCTGAGAAGGGACAGTGCAGTGCCTTGCGGAATGATGAGCTGCTATCTCTGAAATTTGTAGACCGGAGGGATGACTACATGCTAACTACCATCCATGATGAGAGTACTTCACCTGTGGCTGTTTGGGGTCAAGTTGCTGAAGTGCACAAACCTGTGTGCATTTTAGACTACAATAAGCACATGGGTGGTGTTGATAGAGTAGATCAGAGTTGTAACCTTACACTGCTGCTCGTAAGGCTTATGTTTGGTATAAGAAATTAGGGGTTCACCTGTTCCACTTGGCAACTTTTAATGCTTTTGTGTTTGTAGTTATGTACTTATTTATAATTAGTGGTTTCTTTGTTGTTTAAAAAACAAAAAAAAATGATGGCAGTGTGCATGGACTGGTGCTTGGCTGTCGGTGTCAGTGGGGTGGAGCTTGGCTGTCGGTGTGCGCGGAGTGGCGCTTGGCCGGCAGTGTGCGTGGGGTGGCGGTGTGTGTGGAGTGGCGCTTGGCTGGCGCTGCATGTGGAGTGGAGCTTGGCTGGTGGTACCTGCCAAACGCCAGTCCACATACTCCCATCAGCTGGTGTGATTGCTGTATCAAGCATGTGGGCGTATGAAAGTGATGGGCCCTTAATTGGAGCTGTCTGTTGATGCGAGTGTTGTAATGTGCTGGGCCCGCAGCTGGCGGTGTGAATGGTCTTGTGCATGTCATGTATGAAAGGTATGTGAATGGACTGTAAAGCGTTGGTGCCTTGATGCAGCTTTACAACTCACGAGCTGTGAGTAATTGGTCCCGGTTTTTTTGGCCTTTCGGTTATTAACAGTGCATTTCACTTTTGTCAAATCTCTTGTATAGAAAATTTGATCTACTGAACCATCACTCACCCTTGTGCCAAATCCAACCAGTATTTGTGGTAAAAATGACAAAACCTGCTCTGCTGTAATCAGGCATCGCAGCACACCAGTGACACGCTAGGTGTCTCGGGTGGGACCCCGATGATGAAGCATGCCACCAACTTGGTTGGTGGAGGAGGGGTCTTTTTAACATAACCTAAGTGCATTTCTTTTCACAGTTTTACTGTTTGGAACATCACAGAAGTATGTGGACACATCAAAATTATCAAGTACAAAACTACCTGTGTTTGGGGGGGGTCTATGTTTTTGGTCCCGTGTGTGGCCTTCATCTAGGGAAACCCACCAAACCCAGTCAATTTTTAAAACTAGACACCCCAAGGAGTCCAGGGTGGTGTGGCTTGCCTGGATCCCCCAACATTTTCTTACTCAGACTCCTCTGCAAACCTCAAAATGTGCTTAAAAAAGCATATTTTCCTCACGTTTCTTTGTAGGATCACTGCTCCGGCACAAATTTCCTACTATCAAGCATTTCCCTCAGTCTCCGAAGTAAAATTATACCTCACTTGTGTGGGTCCCAAAGCAGAGTCAGCCTAAAGATGTATAAAAGAAAAATATGTGCTTATCAACTTGCTGTGCTATCCCCTCAATCTCTACAGGTTTTTGGCCTTTTTCTGTTGCAGGCACCTGGGCCACCCACACAAGTGAGGTATCATTTTTATCAGGAGACTTGGGGGAACGCTCGGTGGAAGGAAATCTGTGGCTCCTCTCAGGTCACCGAAATGTGAGGAAAACATGTTTTTTCAGCCAAATGTTGAGGTTTGCAAAGGATTCTGGGTATGAAAACACTGGGGATCAACGCAAGTCACACCTCCATGGACTCCCTCGGGTGTCTAGTTTTCAGAAATGTTTGGGTTTGGTAGGTTTCCCTATATGGCTGCTGAGCCCAGGATCAAAAACGCAGGTGCCCCCCAGCAAAAACAGTTAGTTTTGTTTTTGATAATTTTGATGTGTCCACATAGTGTTTTGGGGCATTTCCTTTCGCAGGCACAAGGCCTACCCACACAAGTGAGGTACCCTTTTTATCGGGAGAGTTGGGGGAATGGTGGGTGGAGTAACTTTGTGGCTCCTCTTAGATTCCAGAACTTTCTGTCTCTGAAATATGAGGAAAAGTGTTTTTTAGCCAAAATTTGAGGTTTTCACAGGATTCTGGGTAACATAACCTGGTGAGAGCCCCGCATGTCACCCCATCTTGGAATCCCCTAGGTGTCTATTTTAAAAAAATGCACAGGTTTGGTAGGTTACCCTAGGTGGCGGCTGAGCTAGAGGACAAAATCCACAGCTTGGCACTTTGCAAAAAACAGCTCTGTTTTCTTTGGTAAAGTGTGATGTGTCCATGTTGTGTTTTGGGGGCATTTCCTGTCGCGGACACTAGGCCTACCCACACAAGTGAGGTATCCTTTTTATCGGAAGACTTAGGGGAACGATGGGTGGAAGGAAATTTGTGGCTCCTTTCAGATTCCAGAACTTTCTGTCCCCGAAATATGAGGAAAAAGTGGTTTTTTGCCACATTTTGAGGTTTGCACATTATTCTGGGTAACAGAACCTGATGAGAGCCCTACAAGGTGTCTACTTTTCAAAATGCACAGGTTTGGTAGGTTTTACTAGGTGTCGGCTGAACTAGAGGCCAAAATCCACAGCTAGGCACTCTGCAAAAAACAGCTTTGTTTTCTTTGGGCAAATGTGATGTGTCCACGTCATGTTTTGGCGCATTTCCTGTCGCGGGCACTAGGTCTACCCACACAAGTGAGGTGCAATTTTTATTAAGATTCTTGGGGGAACGCTGGGTGGTAGGAAATTTGTGGCTCCTTCCAGATTCCACAACTTTTTTTTGGCCAAATGTTAAGGTTTGCAAAGGATTCTGGGTAACAGAACCTGGTGAGAGCACCACGCGTCACCCCATCTTGGATTCCCCTAGGCATCTAGTTTTTAAAAATGCGCAGGTTTGGTGGGTTTCCTTATGTGCCGGCTGAGCTAGAGGCCAAAATCCACAGGTAGGCACTTTCCAAAAACCAGCTCTGTTTTCTTTAGGAAAATGTGATTTGTCTGCGTTGTGTTTTGGGGCATTTCCTGTCGTGGGCGCTAGGCCTGCTCGCACAAGGGAGGTATCATTTTTATTGAGAGACTTGGGGGAATGCTGGGTGCAAGGAAATGTGGGCTACTCTCAGATTCCAGAACCTTCTGTCACCAAAATGTGAGGAAAAAGTGTTTTTTAGCCAAATTTTGAGGTTTGCAAAGGGTTCTGGGTAACAGAACCTGGTGAAAGCCCACAAGTCACCCCATCCTGGATTCCCTTAGGTGTCTAGTTTTCTAAAATGCACAGGTTTTGTAGGTTCCTCAAAGTGCTGAGCTAGAGGCCAAAATCTACAGCTAGGGACTTTGAAAAAACACGTCAGATTTCAATGTAAAAATGTGATGTGTCGATGTTGCGTTTCCTGCCATGAGTATGAGGCCTACCCAAGCAAGTATTTGCTATTTTGTTTTCCACCATGCCTCCCGACAAAAATGGTACCTCAGTTGTGTGGGTAGGCCTAACACTCACAACAGGAAACGCAACATTCAGCAAGGGGTCATTTGGGTAGATCCTACAAGGTTTTCCTACAGAAAATAACAGCTGAAATAAAAAATATTGAAATTGAGGTGAACGAACAGCCATTTTTCTCCACGTTTTGCTCTGTAACTTTTTCCTACTATGACAGCTTTTTTAAAGCAATATACCGTTAAGTCTGCTAGGCTCCTCTGGTTGCGGGGATATATAGGACTTGTAGGTTCATCAAGAACCCTAGGTACCCAGATCCAATAAATGAGCTGCACCTTGCAATGGGTTTTCATTCTGTACCGGGTATACAGCCATTCATTTGCTGAAATATAAAGAGTGAAAAATAGGTATCAAAAAAACCTTTGTATTTCCAAAATGGGCACAAGATAAGGTTTTGAGAAGTAGTGGTTATTTGCACATCTGTGAATTCTGGGGTGCCCATACTAGCATGGGAATTATAGGGCATTTCTCAAATAGACGTCTTTTTACACATTGTCTTACATTTGGAAGGAAAAAATGTAGAGAAAGACAAGGGGCAATACCCTTTGCTGAAATCAAAATTTTGTCTACTTTTCACAAATGTTTAGCGTTCTGGGATCCATCATTGGTTTCACACCCATTTCTGTCACTAACTGGAAGGAGGCTGAAAGCACAACAAATTGTAAAAATGGGGTTTGTCCCAGTAAAATGCCAAAATTGTGTTTGTAGGAAAGTACCATCTTGCCTGGCATGTTATCCCCATTGTTACCGTATATATGTTTGTTTGTGTCTGTGTCACTGGGATCCTGCTAGCCAGGACCCCAGTGCTTATAAAGTATGCCCTGTATGTGTTCCCTGTGTGGTGCCTAACTGTATCACTGAGGCTCTGCTAACTAGAACCTCCGTGTTTATGCTCTCTCTGCTTTAAAAATTGTCACTGCAGGCTAGTGACTAATTTTACCAATTCTGATTGGCACACTTGAACACCGTTATAATCCCCTAGTATATGGTACCGAGGTACCCAGGGTATTGGGGTTCCAGGGAATCCCTATGGGCTGCAGCATTTCTTTTGCCACCCATAGGGAGCTCAGACAATTCTTACACAGGACTGCCACTGCAGCCTGAGTGAAATAACGTCCACGTTCTTTCACAGCCATTTTAGACTGCACTTAAGTAACTTATAAGTCACCTATATGTCTAACCCTCACTTAGTGAAGGTTAGGTGCAAAGTTGCTTAGTGTGTGGGCACCCTGGCACTAGCCAAGGTGCCCCCACATTGTTCAGGGCAATTTCCCCGGACTTTGTGAGTGCGGGGACACCATTACACATGTGCACTACATATAGGTCAATACCTATATGCAGCGTCACCATGGTAACTCTGAACATGGCCATGTAACATTTCTAGGATCATGGAATTGTCCCCCCAATACCATTCTGGTATTGGGGGGACAATTCCATGCATCCCCGGGTCTCCATGATAGAGCCCGGGTACTGCCAAACTAACTTTCCTAGTTTTCTCTGCAGCTACCGCTGCTGCCAACCCTCAGACAGGTTTCTGCCCCCCTGGGGCCTGAGCAGGCCAGTCCCAGGAAGGCAGAACAAAGGATTTCCTCTGACAGAGGGTGTTACACCCTCTCCCTTTGGAAATAGGTGTGAAGGGCCTGGGAGGAGTAGCCTCCCCCAGCCTCTGGAAATGCTTTGAAGGGCACAGATGGTGCCCTCCTTGCATAAGCCAGTCTACACCGGTTCAGGGATCCCCCCAGCCCTGCTCTGGCGTGAAACTGGACAAAGGAAAGGGGAGTGACCACTACCCTGACCAGCACCTCCCAGGGGAGGTGCCCAGAGCTCCTCCAGTGTGTCCCAAACTTCTGTCATCTTGAATGCAGAGGTGTGAGGGCACAATGGACACCTCTGAGTGGCCAGTGTCAGCAGGTGACGTCAGAGACCCCTCCTGATAGGTGCTTACCTTTCTCTGTAGCCAATCCTCCTCTGAGGGCTATTTAGGGTCTCTCCTGTGGGTAACTCACCAGATAACGAATGCAAGAGCTCACCAGAGTTCCTCTGCACTTCCCACTTCGACTTCTGCCAAGGATCGACCGCTGACTGCTCCAGGACGCCTGAAAAACCGCAACAAAGTAGCAAGAAGACTGTCAGCAACATTGTAGCGCCTCATCCTGCCTGCTTTATCGACTGTTTCCTGGTGGTGCATGCTCTGAGGGCTGTCTGCCTTCACCCTGCACTGGAAGCCAAGAAGAAATCTCCCGTGGGTCGACGGAATCTTCCCCCTGCCAACGCAGGCACCAAACTTCTGCATCACCTGTCCTTTGGGTCCCCACTCCTCTTGACGAGCGTGGTCCCTGGAACACAGGAGCTAGATCCAAGTGTCCCTGACAGTCCAGTGGCCCTTCTACCCAAAATTGGTGGAGGTAAGTCCTTGCCTCCCCACGCCAGACAGTAATCCTTTGTACTGCGTGAACGCCAGCTGTTAGGGCTTCTGTGCACTTTTGCAATACTTCCTTTGTGCACAGCCTAGCCCAGGTCCCCAGCACTCCGTCCTGCATTACCCAACTCGCTGAGTTGGACTCCGACTTTGTGGGACTCCCTTTTGTTGTGCTGAGTCGATAGTCGTGCTCAGATCTTCTGAATGCCTTTTTAGGTGCTTTTGCGGGTGCTGCCTGCTTCTGCATGGGCTCTCTGTATTGCTGAGGTCCTCCTCTGTCTCCTCCTCCAAGGGGCGACCTCCTGGTCCTTCCTGGGCCCTGGCAGCACCCAAAATCCTTAACCGCAACTCTTGCAGCTAGCAAGGCTTCTTTGCAGTCTTTCTGCGTGGAAACAACTCTGCATCCTCCAGCATGCTGTGGGCCATCTTCTGACCGAAGGAGAATTTCATGGCACCTTCCGTTGTTGCAGAATCTTTGGCTTCTTCCACCCAGAGGCAGCCCTTTTGCACCTTCATCCGGGGTTTAGTGGGCTCCTGCCCCCCGGGACACTTTTGTGACTCTTGGACTTGGTCCCCTTCCTTTACAGGTCCTCAGGTCCAGGAATCCGTCTTCAGTGCTTTGCAGTCAGTTGTTGTCCTTGCAGAATCCCCTATCTCGACTTTGCTGTCTTTCTATGGGAGTAGGGTACCTTTACTCCTACTTTTCAGGGTCTTGGGTTGGGGTATCTTGGACACCCTTAGTGTTTTCTTACACTCCAAGCCACCCCCTACACACAACACTAGGCCTGGGGTCCATTCGTGGTTTGCATTCCACTTTTGGAGTATATGGTTTGTGTTGCCCCTAGGCCTATTTTATCCTATTGCATTCTATTGTGTTCTACAGTGATTGCACTACTTTTCGAACTGTTTACTTACCTGATTTTGGTTGTGTGTGTATATTTTGTGTACATTGCTTACCTCCTAAGGGAGCATACCCTCTGAGATACTTTTGGCATATTGTCACTAAAATAAAGTACCTTTATTTTTAGTAACTCTGAGTATTGTGTTTTCTTATGATATAGTGCTAAGTGATATAAGTGGTATAGTAGGAGCTTTGCATGTCTCCTAGTTCAGCCTAAGCTGCTCTGCTATAACTACCTCTATCGGCCTAAGCTGCTAGAACACTTGTAATCTACTAATAAGGGATAACTGGACCTGCCATAAGGTGTAAGTATCACAAGGTACCCACTATCAGCCAGGCCAGCCTCCTACAGTGTTGAAAAATTGGGTTTTTTGATTCAAGTCAGCCTGTTCCTGAAACCTGGGAAGCTGGTGATTTTAGCACCATAAACCCTTTGTTGATGCTATTTTCAGGGAAAAAAACACACACCGCCTTCTGCAGCCCTTGTTCCCATGTTTTTAAAAAAATGCATTTGTTGCAGTTTTTTGGCTAATTCCTTGGTCTCCTTCAGGGGAACCCTCAAAGTCTGGGTACTTCTAGAATCCTTATGATGTTGGGAAAAAAGGACACAAATTTGGCGTGGGTAGCTTATGTGGACAAAAAGTTACGAGGGCCTAAGCTCGAACTGCCCCAAATAGTCAAAAAAAGGCTTGCCACCTGAGGGGGAAAAGGACTGGCAGCGAAGGGGTTATAGTGGTAGAACCTACTGACTTTGGTAGCTCAAACACTGCGCTTGCTTGCATAGTGAGTTGTTGCATGCCTTCAGCGCACACAGCTTTGTCTGCCGTGCACAGAGACCCTTCAAGGCCACACACAGAAGATAAAAATTAGAGGGAACATTGGTTGATATATTTATTTTATGTGTTTATATAAATATAATTTTTTGTAAATGTAGCTCGTAATTGTAAGTGAGTTTGAATTTTTTATTTGATTTTTAATAGTAATATTTAGTGTTTTTGTTGGTTGTTGGGTTTATAGGAGATGCGGTGGGAAATTAACTACATCATAATTAATTATGAATGTTTTATTACAGTTTATTTAATTATATGATTGAGAATTATTATGTAAATTATGGAATGCTGATTTATTTTGGTTAAATCTCATTTGCAGGCTGCTAGGTTTGTAGGGCTACAGGGTGAGAAGCTAATTAAGTAATAATTAATTAGCAATAAATTACACATTTTCAAGTAATTATTTAATTGATTTTTAATGATGTAATTTATTGACCACTTATTTATTTTACTTATGTTTTAGTGTAGGCATCTAGGTTTGTAGATTTGTAAGGTGGGAGCATAATTAATAATTAATTCACATTTTATTATTAAATATTAAAATATGGAATACTGATTTATTTTACTTATATTTTAGTTGCAGGATGCTAGGTTTGTAGGGGTATAGGGTAGGAAGTTAATCATGTAATAATTGATTAACTATTACTTCATATTTTAAGTTCATTATGTAATTAATTTAAAATATATACATTATGGAAACATAATTATTTTATTTATATTTTAGTTTTAGGCTAATAGGTTTTAGCGGTCTAGGCTAAGATGTTAATTTAGTAATAATTAATTAACAATTCATTATTAATTGTTAGTTAATTATTTAATTGCTTTTGAATATATAAATTATGGAATACTTATTTTTTAGTTATATTTTAGGTGTGGACTGCTAGGTTTGTAGAGGTACATGGTGGGAAGCTAATTTGTTAATAATTGAATTACAACTATTTTTTTATTGAATAGTAAGTATGTAGATTGATATATATATATATATTCTACATGGATGGTGCACTTTCTCTGCTGTTGCGCTGTTTGGAGTGAGAATAGAAAATTTCACCCTTTCAAAATCTAACTATTTTCCAACTGTTTCTCACACTGAAGTGGAAATAGTAAATTTTATCCCTCCAAAGTCCAACACTTTCCCCACTGTTGCACTGCTTGGAGTGGGAATAGTAAGTGTTACCTCCCCGAAATCTAACTGCTAGCCTACTGTTGTTCTGCTTGGAGTGAGAATAGTACATTTAACTCCTCCGATGTCCAAAACTTTCCCTACTGTTGTGATGTTTACGAGGTAATAGTAACTTTAACCACTCCAAACTCCAACGCTTTCACTACTGTCCCACAGATTGGAATGTGAATAGCACATTTTGGTAATAATAGTAATAATAATGATAATTGTACATTTTACCCCAACACTTTTCCTATTGCTGCGCTGTTTGGATTGGGAATAATACACTTAGGGCCACATGTACGAAATAGCGAGTCGCAAAACCTGATGTACAACAGTGTCAATGACACTGTTTGCGATTTTCAATAGGGTCGCAAATGACCTACCTCATGAATATTCATGATGTAGGTCGCAATTTGTGACCCCATTGGGAATGGCTGCACTCACAGGGATGGTGGCCTGCTGGAGACAGCAGACCACCATGTCTGTGACTGCTTTTAAATAAAACAGTTTAACCCCTTCGCTGCCAGGCCTTTTCCCCCTCCTGTGCCAGGCCTTTTTTTGCCTATTTGGGGCAGTTCGCGCTTAGGCCCTCATAACTTTTTGTCCACATAAGCTAACCAAGCCAAATTTGCGTCCTTTTTTTCCAACATCCTAGGGATTCTAAAGGTACCCAGACTTTGTGGGTTCCCCTGAAGGAGGCCAAGAAATTGGCCAAAATACAGTGAAAATTTCGTTTTTTTCAAAAAAATTGGAAAAAGGGGCTGCAGAAGAAGGCTTGTGGTTTTTCCCCTGAAAATGACATCAACAAAGGGTTTGCGGTGCTAAACTCAGCAGCTTCCCAGCTTTCAGGAACAGGCAAACTTGAATCCGAAAACCCAATTTTTCAACACAATTTTGGCATTTTACTGGGGCATACCCCATTTGTGCAATTTTTTGTGCTTTCAGCCTCCTTCCAGTCAGTGACAGGAATGGTCATGAAACCAATGCTGAATCCCAGAAACCTAAACATTTCTGAAAAGTAGACGAAATTCTGTATTCAGCAAGGGGTCATTTGTGTAGATCCTACAAGGGTTTCCTACAGAAAATAACAGCTGAAAAAGAAAAATATTGAAATTGAGGTGAAAAAAACATCAATTTTTCTCTACTTTTTACTCTGTAACTTTTCCCTGCAATGTCAGATTATCGAAAGCAATATACCGTTACGTCTGCTGGACTCCTCTGGTTGCGGGGATATATAGGGTTTGTAGGTTCATCAAGAACCCGAGGAACCCAGAGCCAATAAATGAGCTGCACCCTGCAGTGCGTTTTCATTCTATACCGGGTATACAGTAATTCATTTGCTGAAATATAAGGAGTAAAAAATAGCTATCAAGAAAACCTTTGCATTTCCAAAAAGGGCACAAGATAAGGTGTTGAGGAGCAGTGGTTATTTGCACATCTCTGAATTCCGGGGTGACCATAGTAGCACGTGAATTACATGGAATTTCTCAAATAGATGTCTTTTTTACACACACCCCTATATTTGGAAGGAATAAATGTAGAGAAAGACAAGGGGCAATAACACTTGTTTTGCTATTCTATGTTCCCCCAAGTCTCCCGATAAAAATGATACCTCACTTGTTTGGGTAGGCCTAGCGCCCGCGACAGGATATGCCCCAAAACACAACGTGGACACATCACAGAAAACAGAGCTGTTTTTAGCAAAGTGACTACCTGTAGATTTTGGCCTCTAGCTCAGCCGCCACCTAGGGAAACCTACCAAACCTGTGCATTTCTGAAAACTAGAGACCTAGGGGAATCCAAGGAGGGGTGACTTGTGTGGCTCGGACCAGGTTCTGTTACCCAGAATCCTTTGCAAACCTCAAAATTTGGCTAAAAAAACACATGTTCCTCACATTTCTGTGGCAGAAAGTTCTGGAATCTGAGAGGAGCGACAAATTTCCTTCCACCCAGCATTCCCCCACGTCTCCCGATAAAAATGATACCTCACTTGTGTGGGTAGGCCTAGCGCCCGCGACAGGATATGCCCCAAAACACAACCTGGATACATCACAGAAAACAGAGCTGTTTTTAGCAAAGTGACTACCTGTAGATTTTGGCCTCTAGCTCAGCCACCACCTAGGGAAACCTACCAAACCTGTGCATTTCTGAAAACTAGAGACCTAGGGGAATCCAAGGAGGGGTGACTTGTGTGGCTCGGACCAGGTTCGGTTACCCAGAATCCTTTGCAAACCTCAAAATTTGGCTAAAAAAACACATGTTCCTCACATTTCTGTGGCATAAAGTTCTGGAATCTGAGAGGAGCCACAAATTTCCTTCCACCTAGCGTTCCCCCATGTCTCCCGATAAAAATGATACCTCACTTGTGTGGGTAGGCCTAGCGCCCGCGACAGGATATGCCCCAAAACACAACGTGGACATAGCACAGAAAACAGAGCTGTTTTTAGCAAAGTGACTACCTGTAGATTTTGGCATCTAGCTCAGCCGCCACCTAGGGAAACCTACCAAACCTGTGCATTTCTGAAAACTAGAGACCTAGGGGGATCCAAGGAGGGGTGACTTGCGGGGCTCGGACCAGGTTCTGTTACCCAGAATCCTTTGCAAACCTCAAAATTTGGCTAAAAAAACACATGTTCCTCACATTTCTGTGGCAGAAAGTTCTGGAATCTGAGAGGAGCCACAAATTTCCTTCCACCCAGCGTTCCCCCACGTCTCCCGATAAAAATGATACCTCACTTGTGTGGGTAGGCCTAGCGCCCGCGACAGGATATGCCCCAAAACACAACGTGGACATATCACAGAAAACAGAGCTGTTTTTAGCAAAGTGACTACCTGTAGATTTTGGCCTCTAGCTCAGCCGCCACCTATGGAAACCTACCATACCTATGCATTTCTGAAAACTAGAGACCTAGGGGAATCCAACGAGGGGTGACTTGTGTGGCTCGGACCAGGTTATGTTACCCAGAATCCTTTGCAAACCTCACAATTTGGCTAAAAAAACACATGTTCCTCACATTTCTGTGGCAGAAAGTTCTGGAATCTGAGAGGAGCCACAAATTTCCTTCCACCCAGCGTTCCCCCACGTCTCCCGATAAAAATGATACCTCACTTGTGTGGGTAGGCCTAGCGCCCGCGACAGGATATGCCCCAAAACACAACGTGGACATATCACAGAAAACAGAGCTGTTTTTAGCAAAGTGACTACCTGTAGATTTTGGCCTCTAGCTCAGCCGCCACCTAGGGAAACCTACCAAACCTGTGCATTTCTGAAAACTAGAGACCTAGGGGAATCCAAGGAGGGGTGACTTGCGGGGCTCGGACCAGGTTCTGTTACCCAGAATCCTTTGCAAACCTCAAAATTTGGCTAAAAAAACACATGTCCCTCACATTTCTGTGGCAGAAAGTTCTGGAATCTGAGAGGAGCTACAAATTTCCTTCCACCCAGCGTTCCCCCAAGTCTCCCGATAAAAATGATACCTCACTTGCGTGGGTAGGCCTAGCGCCGGCGACAGGAAACACCCCAAAGCGCATCGTGGACACATCCTAAATTTTGGAAAAAAAACAGAGGTGTTTTTTGCGAAGTGCCTACCTGTAGACTTTGGCCTCTAGCTCAGCCGGCACCTAGGGAAACGTACCAAACCTGTGCATTTCTGAAAACTAGAGACCTAGGGGAATCCAAGGAGGGGTGACTTGCGGGGCTCGGACCAGGTTCTGTTACCCAGAATCCTTTGCAAACCTCAAAATTTGGCTAAAAAAAACACATGTCCCTCACATTTCTGTGGCAGAAAGTTCTGGAATCTGAGAGGAGCTACAAATTTCCTTCCACCCAGCGTTCCCCCAAGTCTCCCGATAAAAATGATACCTCACTTGCGTGGGTAGGCCTAGCGCCGGCGACAGGAAACACCCCAAAGCGCAACGTGGACACATCCTAAATTTTGGAAAAAAACAGAGGTGTTTTTTGCGAAGTGCCTACCTGTAGATTTTGGCCTCTAGCTCAGCCGGCACCTAGGGAAACCTACCAAACCTGTGCATTTCTGAAAACTAGAGACCTAGGGGAATCCAAGGAGGGGTGACTTGCGGGGCTCGGACCAGGTTCTGTTACCCAGAATCCTTTGCAAACCTCAAAATTTGGCTAAAAAAACACATGTCCCTCACATTTCTGTGGCAGAAAGTTCTGGAATCTGAGAGTAGCTACAAATTTCCTTCCACCCAGCGTTCCCCCAAGTCTCCCGATAAAAATGATACCTCACTTGCGTGGGTAGGCCTAGCGCCGGCGACAGGAAACACCCCAAAGCGCAACGTGGACACATCCTAAATTTTGGAAAAAAACCGAGGTGTTTTTTGCGAAGTGCCTACCTGTAGATTTTGGCCTCTAGCTCAGCCGGCACCTAGGGAAACCTACCAAACCTGTGCATTTCTGAAAACTAGAGACCTAGGGGAATCCAAGGAGGGGTGACTTGCGGGGCTCGGACCAGGTTCTGTTACCCAGAATCCTTTGCAAACCTCAAAATTTGGCTAAAAATACACATGTTACTCACATTTCTGTGGCAGAAAGTTCTGGAATCTGAGAGGAGCCACAAATTTCCTTCTACCCAGCGTTCCCCCAAGTCTCCCGATAAAAATGATACCTCATTTGTGTGGGTAGGACTAGCGCCCACGAAAGGAAAGGGCCCAAAACACAACGTGGACACATCACATTTTTTTATAAAAAGCAGTGCCTACCTGTGGATTTTGGCCTGTAGCTCAGCCGATACTTGAGGAAACCTAGCAAACCCGTGCATTTTTGAAAACTAGAAACCCAGGGGAATCCAAGGAGGGGTGACTTGCGGGGCTCGGACCAGGTTCTGTTACCCAGAATCCTTTGCAAACCTCAAAATTTGGCTAAAAAAACACATGTTCCTCACATTTCTGTGGCAGAAAGTTCTGGAATCTGAGAGGAGCCACAAATTTCCTTCCACCCAGCGTTCGCCCACGTCTCCCGATAAAAATGATACCTCACTTGTGTGGGTAGGCCTAGCGCCCGCGACAGGATATGCCCCAAAACACAACGTGGACCTATCACAGAAAACAGAGCTGTTTTTAGCAAAGTGACTACCTGTAGATTTTGGCCTCTAGCTCAGCCGCCACCTAGGGAAACCTACCAAACCTATGCATTTCTGAAAACTAGAGACCTAGGGGAATCCAAGGAGGGGTGACTTGTGTGGCTCGGACCAGGTTCTGTTACCCAGAATCCTTTGCAAACCTCAAAATTTGGCTAAAAAAACACATGTTCCTCACATTTCTGTGGCAGAAAGTTCTGGAATCTGAGAGGAGCCACAAATTTCCTTCCACCCAGCGTTCCCCCACGTCTCCCGATAAAAATGATACCTCACTTGTGTGGGTAGGCCTAGCGCCCGCGACAGGATATGCCCCAAAACACAACGTGGACATATCACAGAAAACAGAGCTGTTTTTAGCAAAGTGACTACCTGTAGATTTTGGCCTCTAGCTCAGCCGCCACCTAGGGAAACCTACCAAACCTGTGCATTTCTGAAAACTAGAGACCTAGGGGAATCCAAGGAGGGGTGACTTGCGGGGCTCGGACCAGGTTCTGTTACCCAGAATCCTTTGCAAACCTCAAAATTTGGCTAAAAAAACACATGTCCCTCACATTTCTGTGGCAGAAAGTTCTGGAATCTGAGAGGAGCTACAAATTTCCTTCCACCCAGCGTTCCCCCAAGTCTCCCGATAAAAATGATACCTCACTTGCGTGGGTAGGCCTAGCGCCGGCGACAGGAAACACCCCAAAGCGCAACGTGGACACATCCTAAATTTTGGAAAAAAACAGAGGTGTTTTTTGCGAAGTGCCTACCTGTAGATTTTGGCCTCTAGCTCAGCCGGCACCTAGGGAAACCTACCAAACCTGTGCATTTCTGAAAACTAGACACCTAGGGGAATCCAAGGAGGGGTGACTTGCGGGGCTCGGACCAGGTTCTGTAACCCAGAATCCTTTGCAAACCTCAAAATTTGGCTAAAAAAAACACATGTCCCTCACATTTCTGTGGCAGAAAGTTCTGGAATCTGAGAGGAGCTACAAATTTCCTTCCACCCAGCGTTCCCCCAAGTCTCCCGATAAAAATGATACCTCACTTGCGTGGGTAGGCCTAGCGCCGGCGACAGGAAACACCCCAAAGCGCAATGTGGACACATCCTAAATTTTGGAAAAAAATAGAGGTGTTTTTTGCGAAGTGCCTACCTGTAGATTTTGGCCTCTAGCTCTGCCGGCACCTAGGGAAACCTACCAAACCTGTGCATTTCTGAAAACTAGAGACCTAGGGGAATCCAAGGAGGGGTGACTTGCGGGGCTCGGACCAGGTTCTGTTACCCAGAATCCTTTGCAAACCTCAAAATTTGGCTAAAAAAACACATGTCCCTCACATTTCTGTGGCAGAAAGTTCTGGAATCTGAGAGTAGCTACAAATTTCCTTCCACCCAGCGTTCCCCCAAGTCTCCCGATAAAAATGATACCTCACTTGCGTGGGTAGGCCTAGCGCCGGCGACAGGAAACACCCCAAAGCGCAACGTGGACACATCCTAAATTTTGGAAAAAAAACGAGGTGTTTTTTGCGAAGTGCCTACCTGTAGATTTTGGCCTCTAGCTCAGCCGGCACCTAGGGAAACCTACCAAACCTGTGCATTTCTGAAAACTAGAGACCTAGGGGAATCCAAGGAGGGGTGACTTGCGGGGCTCGGACCAGGTTCTGTTACCCAGAATCCTTTGCAAACCTCAAAATTTGGCTAAAAATACACATGTTACTCACATTTCTGTGGCAGAAAGTTCTGGAATCTGAGAGGAGCCACAAATTTCCTTCTACCCAGCGTTCCCCCAAGTCTCCCGATAAAAATGATACCTCACTTGTGTGGGTAGGACTAGCGCCCACGAAAGGAAAGGGCCCAAAACACAACGTGGACACATCACATTTTTTTATAAAAAGCAGTGCCTACCTGTGGATTTTGGCCTGTAGCTCAGCCGACACCTGAGGAAACCTAGCAAACCCGTGCATTTTTGAAAACTAGAAACCCAGGGGAATCCACGATGGGGTGACTTGCGGGGCTCTGACCAGGTTATGTTACCCAGAATCCTTTGCAAACATCAAAATTTGGCCCAAAAAACACTTTTTCCTCTCATTTCGGTGACAGAAAGTTCTGGAATCTGAGAGGAGCCACAAATTTCCTTCCACCCAGCGTTCCCCTAAGTCTCTCGATAAAAATGGTACATCACTTCTGTGGGTAGGCCTAGCGCCCACAAAAGGAAGAGGCCCAAAACACAACGTGGACATAACATATTTTTTCACAGAAAACAGAGGTGTTTTTTGCAAGGTGCCTACCTGTGGTGTTTGGCCTGTAGCTCAGCCGGCCCCAGGGGGGGGGGGGGGCAGAAATGCCCTAAAATAAATTTGCCCCCCCAAACCCCACCCTCCCCTGCCGGGAGCGACCCTTGCCTACGGGCTCGCTCCCCCTGCGTGACATTGGCACCAAAAAACAAATCCCCGGTGCCTAGTGGTTTCTGCCCCCTTGGGGGCAGGTTGACCTAAACTCAGCCAATCTGCCCCCAAGGGGGGCAGAAATGGCCTAAATACAATTTGTCCCCCAGGGGAGCGACTTTTGCCTGATGGGTCGCTCCCCATCTCAAAAAAAAAAAAAAAAGAAAAAAAAAAAAAAATCCCCTGGCGCCTAGAGGTTTCTGCCCCCCCCCCCGGGGGCAGAAATGGCCTGAAATAAATTTGCCCCCCCAATCCCCACCCCCCCCCGGAGCGACCCTTGCCTACGGGGTCGCTCCCCCTGCGTGACATTGGCGCCAAAAAACAAATCCCCGGTGCCTAGTGGTTTCTGCCCCCTTGGGGGCAGATTGACCTAAAATCGGCCAATCTGCCCCCAGGGGGGCAGAAATGGTCTAAATACAATTTGCCCCCCAGGGGAGCGACCCTTGCCTGATGGGTCGCTCCCCATCTCTAAAAAAAAGAAAGAACAAAAAAAAAAAACACAAAAAAAAAAATTTGCCCTGGCGCCTAGAGGTTTCTTCCCCCCCTGGGGGCAGATCGGCCTAATAATAGGCCGATCTGCCCCCAGGGGGGGGCAGAAATGGCCTAAAATAAATTGCCCTCCCCCCCAGGGAGCGACCCTTGCCTAAGGGGTCGCTCCCTTTGCGTGAAATTCCCGCAAAGAAAAAACTCCCTGGTGTCTAGTGGTTTCTACCCCCCTTGGGGGCAGATTGGCCTCATCAAAATAGGCCAATCTGCCCCCAAGGGGGGCAGAAATGGCCAAAATAGAATTTTACCCCAAGGGGAGCGACCCTTGCCTAAGGGGTCGCTCCCCACCAAAAAAAAAAAAAATGAAACAAAAAAAAAAAATGGTCCCTGGTGCCTAGAGGTTTCTGCCCCCCCTGGGGGCAGATCGGCCTAATAGTAGGCCGATCTGCCCCCAGGGGGGGCAGAAAAGGCCTTCCCGAAAATATGCCCCCTCTGGGAGCGACCCTTGCCCAAGGGGTCGCTCCCTTTTGTCAATAACAATAAAAAGTAAAAAAAATCCCTGGTGTCTAGTGGTTTCTACCCCCCTTGGGGGCAGATTGGCCTCATCAAAATAGGCCAATCTGCCCCCAAGGGGGGCAGAAATGGCCAAAATATAATTTTCCCCCAAGGGGAGCGACCCTTGCCTAAGGGGTCGCTCCACACCTCAATAAAAAAAATGAAAAAAAAAAAAAAATGGTCCCTTGTGCCTAGAGGTTTCTGCCCCCAGGGGGGGCAGAAAAGGCCTTTTCAAAAAAATGCCCCCCCTGGGAGCGACCCTTGCCCAAGGGGTCGCTCCCTTTTGTCAATTTCAAAGAAAAAAAAAATAATCCCTGGTGTCTAGTGGGGTTTCAAAAGCCGGATTGCAAGCAATCCGGCTTTTGAAACCCTCGGAGGGACTTCAAAGGGAAGGAAATACTTTTCCTTCCCTTTGAAGCCCCTCCGGGCCTCCCAAGTGATTGAAAAAGAAATGCTTTTGCATTTCTTTTTCAATCGTGCTGGAAGCAGAGCTTCCAGCGCGACGAGGGAGGCCCCTGTGACACATCAGCGCGCGCGCGCGCGCGCGCTGACGTCAAAAGGGGGGTGGGGGGGTCGGGGGTGGAAGGGGAAGGTCTTCCCCTTCCATCCCCGACTTGGGGGGGGAAGGGGGGTGCACGGGGGGCGCGCTAGCGCGCCCCCAAGTTCCCCTGTGCCATGGACGAGATGATCTCGTCCAAGGCACAGGGGAACTGTAGCCTTGGACGAGATCATCTCGTCCAAGGCACCCAAGAGGTTAAGGAAAACAAGATACATTTCGAAAACAAAAAATGAAAAGTTTTCTTTTCATTTTTTTAGAACAGGCAGTGGTCTGTAGGACCACTGCCTGCTCTGAAAAAATATTTTTGCTACCATTCACAAAGGAGAAGGGGTCCCATGGGGACCCCTTCCCGTTTGCAAATGAGTTAGCACCAGTTTTAAACTGGTGCTAACTGCGATTGTTTTGCAGCCATATTTGCGGTCACAAAACAATCATACATGGGACTACGACTCGCAATTAGGAAGGGAACACCCCTTCCTAATTGCGACTCACAAACCCTTTTTGCGATTCGGTAAATAGATTACCGAATTGCAAAAATGGTCTGTAAATCCCAAATTGCATTTTTCAAGTCGCAAATGGCCGAATCACCATTTGCGACTTCAAAAATGCGTCGTACATCTGGCCCTTAGTCCCTCTGAAATTCAATGTTTTCTCTGCTGTTGCACAGTAGGAATAGTGAATTTCACCCTTATAAAGCCTGACACTTTTACTACTGCTCCTTAGAATTGAGTGGGTGTAGTAAGTTTAACCCCTCTGAAGTCCAATGCTTTGCAAGTTTAACCCCTCCAAAGTCCAATGCTTTGCCAACTGTTGCACTAACTGGAGTGGGAATAGCAAATATAACCACTCTGAAGACCAACACTTTCCATACTGTTGCTTAAACTCGAATGAAAGCAGTATATTTCATATGCTTAGAATACAATAGTTTTCAAAATAGTAGTAAAATGTAGCATTAATTGCTGTTCTCATATTTTATTGTATTTATTTTTATTTTTAATTCATTTTAATGTTATAGTATTTTCAGTAAATTCAGTAAATTTAAATGTATTTATTGTGTACAGTAATGAATATACTCTTCAAATATATATATATATATATATATATATATATATATATATATATATATAGTGTACACAATTAATAAAAATATGTATTTTACATTACATTAGTTTTGAAAATATGTTAAATGTATTGCTATTTCTATCACTATGAATATATATACAATAAATATAGATTTATATATATAAATACATATTCATAGTAATACATTGAAAATAGTAACAAGTAATAATGTAAAAAATACTTTTATTAATTATGTTACATTTTATAATCATATATTTATACAAACACACTAACACATATTCGTGTGTTTGTATGTTTATATAAGTATATATTATATCTGGTATTAAATATTAGTGAAACATTTTATATTATGTTAAATTTATAAATTAAAATATCAAACATTTAGTTCTTAAAACTCTCTTGATATTTAAAAAACAATATTTTTGTATATTTGGAGGATATGGCTCCAAATGGTGCTAGAGGTGGCGTTGGATGATGCCCCTCCAACATATCTCCTGGTGTAGCAGGGACACTACCTTGTGGACTGGACCATAAAAATGCTCAGATGTAATAATATATTGATTTGAAACTCATGTTAAATGGATTTCAGTAGATTTCATGTTTACAATACACAAAGGGGCAATTTGTATATATTTTTTAATTCTTCGCTTATAAAGAATTCTAAAACACAGACGTACATTTAAAGTATACTATTTGATTTTTTTGTTCTCTCTTGGTAGATTATTTTGCTACTTTTATAACTGATATGGCTCTGAGAGTGCACTGAAGCCTGCTAACCAGACCTCAGTGTCAGTGCCCTGATACTAAAGTGTATGGGGCATTGGATATACCCAATTTGAAATGGCTAACTCTCCTGTAAGCCCCTAGTAAATGGTACCCTGGTACCCAGTACATGTACATGAGAGGGGTACACCAGGGCTTGCAGCACTGATTGTGCCACCCTGGAGGTCTCCAAGTAAAATAAGTTCCCCAGTCCACCATTGGTGACTGGTAGAGCAGTTGTGCACTGCTAACCTGATTTTGTTGTTGAAAGAAATTACAAAGTCACCACTTCCCCTGGATATGTGTGTAAGTCACCGCTCAGGCAAGCCTACCAAATTCTAAAGGCAGGGTGCAACATGTGATACAGGAAGGACATGCACTCTACACGTCCTGACAGTAAAACACACAAAACATCCGTCTATACTGTTGGTCACCCAATTGGTGAGTACAGGGTTATACACTAACCTTTCGGCTGTGCTAACTCCTGAACGGTGCGACCAAAGTGGGCACACCAAGGTGTCAATCAACTTGTTGCATTAATCCCGACTTGTATCACAAGTTGAAATTAATGTAACCTGTTGTAGTGTAGAGCTTTAGCAGAGCTGCTGCTTTGTTGTCTTTAAACCACCTGTGAGCTCTTGGGTACACATGGAACCTGCTCCACGAGACAGCTTTCTACCCTCAAGGAGAGATGTGCTAATGATTTTCAGGAAGGAGATCAATGAGGGATTGCAGGGCAGGGAAGAGTCCCCTTCCTCCTGTAGGAAGCCTCTTGGGTGTTAGCCCTGAAATGCAAGCGTCAAAGGTGAAGCTGCCTTCGAAGGGCAGATGAGTAGCACCAGGTGAGGAGGGTTTCCCCATTGTTGAGATACACAGGCTGGCACAGGAGACAGAGAGGAGAAACCATCTGCCAAACCAGTTTCTAAAGGGCATGTAGCCCTGAGGTAGCTATACCCCAGGGCTGGTCTACGGGGACCTGTGCATTGAGGGGAGTATCACCATCTTGTGACTGGGTAGAATGGTGCATCCTTGGATAGCCAGATGGCACACTCCCCAGGAAATGGTCACCAGACAGGAGGGAACCTGGTAGCCCATTGCCTAACAACAGGATCCTCACCTAAGGACACTTATCCAGCATAAAGAGGGCACCCAGACCTCAGATCTCGACTGACTCAGAAGAAGGACCAGAGAAGGACAGCCCTGCTGTACCAAGGGATCAGCAAATAGAGGATGCACCAATGAGGACTGCACATGTTGTCTAGCAACCAGAGGGAGTGTGCCTGCTGTGTCCTGCTCAAAGAAAAGCTGTCTCCACAGACCAGTCAGGCCAACAGAACTTCAAGACCTAGCTGACTGGCCTCCTGTTCGCAACACAGGCACACAACAGATGAAGAAGCCTGCTGAGGCAAGTTGGTAGCCGAATGTCTTCAAGCTACTACAATCTCTACCGGCCAGCACTGAGGACCAAGAACTGATACACAGAGTTGCACTTGAGGTGGCTGAACCCGGAGTTGTGTGACCCTCTGAAGGTGAGTTATTGACTCAGGAATGACTGGTTTGTGACTACAACAATGGGCAACTGGTAGTCCAGTGAGGACTTAATGGGACATCAACCCTGCAACCAGGACTCCCTTAACATCTTTGTGGACCAAGTAATCCTTGCAGGAAGAGCCCTGTTGACTGTGTCACAGCATCCTTGAGGCATCTTCAGCATCCTTTATCCCTAAAATCAGGCCCACTCCATAGGAATCCACTGCAACACAGATAATGTGCCTGGAACTGCTGAAGGACTGCTTCCTCTGTGAAGGTAACTGTTCTTGAGGGCCTTGCTGATGCCCCGGCTGGCTCCCTGCCAGAGCTGGTCACCCCATGTACTTCTAACGGACTGCATTAACATCTACCTAAGTTTTCTCTAAAAAGATTTCTGTCTAATCTGTTGACTTTGCCAAGGCTTGTTCACAGCTGAGTAAAAATTGCACCTATTTATTATAGCTTGTAGAATATATATCCTCAGAACCCTCAGGAGGATCCTTTTCGTTCTAGTGTCTGCATTTTTATTTTAACACAAAATATTTCTATAAATTGGTATCAGATTTCTTGAGTGTGGTGTTGATTTCTTCTTCAATTGTTTTGGTGCTGTTTAAATGCTTAACACTTTTTCCTCTGTGTATTACTGCTCAGTGCCATAGCTACCCTGGGTTGAGCTGAGGGCTTTTCAGACACAATCTACTGGACTAAAAGGGGTTTGTACATGTATTACATGGTGAGGTCACACAACCACACCATATAATACACCACATTTTCTCATAACTGGCAATAAAGACATATTAATACTAATAATACTAATACTACCAGTACTACTACTACTACTACTACTAGTACAACTACTACTATTAATAATAATGTGAGAAAGTGGAGTTCTAGTTGACAGAGGTATGCACGCTGTCCAAGCACGAACCACAATCCTAATCAGGGCAAGTCAGATATACACTCCTGTCTTCACCCTCTGGTAGCTTGGCAGAGAGCAGTCAGGCTTACCTTAAGAGGCAATATGTAAAGTATTTGTGTAACACTTCAATTAGTAAAACAGTGAAAGCACCACACAAAAAGACACCACACCTGATTAGAAAAAGATTGCTTAATTGTATGAGTAAAATAATAACAAAGTAGCAAGATGACTACCAGCAACATTGTAGTGCCTGATCCTGCTGGCTTTCTCAACTGTTTCCTGGTGGTGCATGCTCTGGGGGTCACCTGCCTTCACCCTGCACTGGAAGCCAAGAAGAAATCTCCCGTGTGTCGACGGAATCTTCCCCTGCTAATGCAGGCACCAAAAGATTGCATCACCGGTCCTCTGGGTCCCCTCTCATCCTAACAAGCGTGGTCCCTGGAACACAGGAACTCTATCCAAGTGACTCCCACAGTCCAGTGATCCTTCAGTCCAAGTTTGGTGGAGGTAAGTCCTTGCCTCCCCACGCTAGACTGCAAACCTGTGTAATGCGTGATTTGCAGCTTTTCCGGCTACTGTGCACTCTTCCACGATTTCCTTCATGCACAGCCTAGCCTGGGTCCCCAGCACTCCGCCCTGCTGTGCTCAACCCTCTGAGTTGGCCTACGGCATCATGGGACCCTCCTTTGTGACTCTGAGCCAGCTCCAGTTCACAAATCTTCTAAGTGCCTGTTTGGGTAATTCTGCGGGTGCTGCTTGCTTCTGTGGGGGCTCTCTGCATTGCTGAGCGACCCTTCTGTCTCCTCCTCTAAGGGGCGACATCCTGGTCCTTCCTGTTCCCCAGCAGCACCTAAAAACCTCTACCGTGACCCTTGCAGCTAGCAAGGCTTGTTTGTGGTATTTCTGCATGGGAATACTTCTGCAACCTTCAGCACGCCGTGGGACATCTTCCTTCCAAAGGAGAAGTTCCTAGCTCTCTTCGTTGTTATAGAATCTTAAGCTTCTTCCATCCAAAGGCAGCTTCCTTGCACCTTCATCCGGTGTTTCCTGGGCTCCTACCCCCCCGGACACTATCGCGACTCTTGGACCTGATCCCCTTGCTTTGCAGGTTCTCAGGTCCAGTAATCCGTCTTCAGTGCTTTGCTGGTGTTTGTGGTTCTTGGAGAATCCCCCTATCACGACTATTGTGTCCTTTTGGGGTAGTAGGTGTACTTTACTCCTAATTTTCAGGGTCTTGGGGTGGAGTATCTTGGACACCCTGACTGTTTTCTTACAGTCCCAGCAACCCTCTACAAGCTCCCATAGGTCTGGGGTCCATTTGTGATTCACATTCCACTTTTGGAGTATATGGTTTGTGTTGACCCTAGACCTATGTCTGCCTATTGCAACCTATTGTAATTCTACACTGTTTGCATTACTTTTCTGACTCTTACTTACCTGTTTTGGGTTTGTGTACATATAAATTGTGTATATTACTTACCTTCTTACTGAGGGTACTCACTGAGATACTTGTGGCATATTGTCATAAAAATAAAGTACCTTTATTTTTAGTAACTCTGTGTATTGTGTTTTCTTATGATATTGTGCATATAAGTGGTATAGTAGGAGCTTTGCATGTCTCCTACTTCAGCCTAAGCTGCTTTGCCATAGCTACCTTCTATCAGCCAAAGCTGCTAGAAACACCTCTATTCTACTAATAAGGGATAACTGGACCTGGCACAGGGTGTAAGTACCACAGGGTACCCACTATAAGCCAGGCCAGCCTCCTACATTGGTGGTGCAGCGGTGGGATAAGTACTTCTAAATGTATTCTCAAAGTTAGAAAACGTTTTTTTTCTGTGCTTTCAAAAGTTCTAAAACTTTTTCTTTTCTCACTATCCTTAAACCTTTACAATCATGTCTGTTGTAGAGTCCACTCTCAAGACTGTTAATGCAACATATGAGAGTCTGAACTATAAAAGTTTGAGGGGTCTCTGCATGGATAGAGGTTTGAGTATAGGAGAGAACCCTACAAAAGTGTTTCTCTTTGACATGCTTGTTGTAGATGACCAGAACCAGTCTGGACCATCACATGAGAGGTTACAAAAGGGAGACGCTTCGCAGTCTGATTCAGAGGAGTCCCCAGGAGAAGCTGGTGAAGGTTCTGACAAGGGTATGCCCCCTAGCAGGGCACCTAGTGATGCCGGTAGTGATAGAGGTTCCCATAACAGTAGGGCATCCTTTATCCCTAGAGGCCAGTTTACCAGGGTCCAGACAGTTAGGGACAGGTCCCCCTCTGAAACTTCCCATATTTCATCTGTGTCAAAGCATGCCCAACCCACCCACCCTGAGGATAACTTGTTAGAAAGGGAACTCAAAAAGTTGAGGGTTGAAGAGACCATACTGAAGCTTAAACAGCAGAAGCTGGCCTTAGATAGGGAATCCCTAGACATAGAGAAGGAAAGACAGAGGTTGGGGTTAGTTCCCCATGGTGGCAGCAGCAGTATTCCTGATAGCAATCCTGTTAGAGAGCAAGATTCCAGGAATCTGCACAAGATAGTCCCCCCTTACAAGGAGGGGGATGACATTAATAAGTGGTTTGCTGCACTTGAGAGGGCCTGTATGGTACAGTTGGTCCCTCAAAGGCAGTGGGCTGCTATTTTGTGGCTATCTTTCACTGGAAAGGGTAGGGTTAGGCTCCTTACTGTTAGAGAAAGTGAAGTCAATAACTACAAAGTTTTGAAAGATGCACTCTTGGATGGATTTGGCTTAACCACTGAACAATACAGGATTAAGTTCAGAGACACTAGAAAAGAGTCTTCTCAAGACTGGACAGATTTTGTGGACTGTTCAGTGAAGGTCTTGGAAGGGTGGTTACATGGCAGTAAGGTATCTGAGTATGAAAGCCGGTACAATCTTATTCTGAGAGAGCATATTCTGAACAACTTTGTGTCTGACTTGTTCCACCAATACCTAGTGGACTCGGATCTGACCTCTCCCCAAGAATTGGGAAAGAAGGCAGACAAGTGGGTCAGAAGAAGGGTGAACAGAAAAGTTCATACAGGGGGTGACAAGGATGGCAAGAAGAAGGGTGGTAAGTCTTCTGAGAAGGGTGGGGACAAAAGTAAACATTCTGAGTCTTCATCAGGCCCACAAAAATCCTCTGGGGGTGGTGGGTCCAAATCCTCTTCTAATAATCAACCTAAAAAGCCTTGGTGTCATTTGTGTAAAGTCAAAGGCCATTGAGCAACTGATTCCAGTTGTCCAAAGAAAAACCCCAAACCTCCCACCACCACAACCCCTGCTTCAAAATCTAGTGCCCCTAGTAATAGCAATGGTGGTGGGAAATCTACTACTAATAGCCAATCCAAGGGTGTAGCTGGGCTCACTATTGTCAATGTAGTTAGGGTTCGTCTTGTTAGGGAGACCACAGAGGCTGTTTTAATCTCTGATGGTGGCATTGATTTTGCCACCTTGGTTGCTTGTCCCCTTAATATGGATAAGTACAAGCAACTTCCCCTAATAAATGATGTTGAGGTTCAGTCCTACAGGGACACAGGAGCCAGTGTAACTATGATGATAGAAAAACTGGTCCACCCTGAGCAACACCTTCTTGGTCAACAGTACCAAGCGACAGGCGCTCATAACAACACTCTTAGCCACCCCATGGCTGTTGTGAATCTCAACAGCGGGGGGTTACTGTTCCAAAGAAAGTTGTGGTAGCCACAGATTTACCTGTAGACTGTCTACTAGGAAATGATTTGGAGACATCAGCTTGGGCAGAAGTGGAGTTGGAGGCCCATGCAGCAATGCTGGGCATTCCTGGGCATATTTTTGCTTTAACCATGGCTCAGGCCAAAAAGCAAAAAGGACAGGGTAACTTGGATCTTGGAACAATGGACCAAGTGCTCCCTAAAGCTAGGGGTAGAAAGGGTAAATCCCTACCCATTATCCCTCCCTCTACAGATGATTCCCCTTCTGAGGAAGAGGAATTTCCTTCCTGTGAAGAACCTACACCAGAGGAGCTGGCAGCAGACACTACTGAGCTTTTGGGTGGAGGGGGGACTGCCATGGAAGAGCTGAGTGTGGCACAGCAAACCTGTCCCACATTAGAGGGTCTCAGACAGCAAGCTGTCAAGCAGCAGAATGGGGATGTCAGTGACAGTCATGGAGTATACTGGGAAGATAACCTCTTGTACACAGAGTCAAGGGACCCAAAACCTGGAGCAGTCAGGAGAATGGTCATTCCCCTGCAGTACAGAGAGTTTCTTCTCACTCTAGCACATGACATTCCTTTGGCTGGGCATTTGGGCCAGACAAAAACTTGGGAAAGACTTGTCCGCTTGTTTCACTGACCTCATATGTCAGAGGACACCAAAGAATTTTGTAAGTCCTGTGTGACCTGCCAAGCCAGTAGCAAGACTGGTGGCACTCCAAAGGCCCCTCTAATTCCACTTCCAGTGGTTGGGGTGCCCTTTGAAAGGGTAGGGGTTGGCATAGGTGGCCCCTTTGACCCTCCTACTGCTTCAGGCAATAGATTTATCTTGGCGGTAGTGGACCATGCCACAAGAAATCCTGAAACCATACCTTTAAGGACCACTACAGCTCCTGCAGTGGCAAAGGCCCTCCCTGGAATCTTTTCCAGGTTGGGTTTTCCTAAAGAGGTGGTGTCAGGCAGAGGTAGCAACTTCATGTCTGCATACCTAAAAGCAATGTGGAAGGAGTGTTTGTAGGAAAGTACCATCTTGCCTGGCATGTTACCCCCATTTTTCACTGTATATATGTTGTTTTAGTTGTATGTGTCACTGGGACCCTGTTCACCAGGGCCCCAGTGCTCATAAGTGTGCCTGAATGTGTTACCTGTGTGGTGCCTAACTGTCTCACTGAGGCTCTGCTAATCAGAACCTCAGTGGTTATGCTCTCTCATTTCTTTCAAATTGTCACTAACAGGCTAGTGACCAATTTTACCAATTTACATTGGCTTACTGGAACACCCTTATAATTCCCTAGTATATGGTACTAAGGTACCCAGGGTATTGGGGTTCCAGGAGATCCCTATGGGCTGCAGCATTTCTTTTGCCACCCATAGGGAGCTCTGACAATTCTTACACAGGCCTGCCACTGCAGCCTGAGTGAAATAACGTCCACGTTATTTCACAGCCATTTTACACTGCACTTAAGTAACTTATAAGTCACCTATATGTCTAACCTTTACCTGGTAAAGGTTAGGTGCAAAGTTACTTAGTGTGAGGGCACCCTGGCACTAGCCAAGGTGCCCCCACATTGTTCAGGGCCAATTCCCCGGACTTTGTGAGTGTGGGGACACCATTACACGCGTGTACTACATATAGGTCACTACCTATATGTAGCTTCACAATGGTAACTCCGAATATGGCCATGTAACATGTCTATGATCATGGAATTGCCCCCTCTATGCCATCCTGGCATAGTTGGCACAATCCCATGATCCCAGCGATCTGTAGCACAGACCCTGGTACTGCCAAACTGCCTTTCCTGGGGTTTCACTGCAGCTGCTGCTGCTGCCAACCCCTCAGACAGGTTTCTGCCCCCCTGGGGTCAAGCCAGGCTTGTCCCAGGATGGCAGAACAAAGGACTTCCTCTGAGAGAGGGTGTTACACCCTCTCCCTTTGGAAAATGGTGTGAAGGCAGGGGAGGAGTAGCCTCCCCCAGCCTCTGGAAATGCTTTCTTGGGCACAGATGTGCCCAATTCTGCATAAGCCAGTCTACACCGGTTCAGGGACCCCTTAGCCCTGCTCTGGCGCGAAACTGGACAAAGGAAAGGGGAGTGACCACTCCCCTGACCTGCACCTCCCCTGGGAGGTGTCCAGAGCTCCTCCAGTGTGCTCCAGACCTCTGCCATCTTGGAAACAGAGGTGCTGCTGGCACACTGGACTGCTCTGAGTGGCCAGTGCCACCAGGTGACGTCAGAGACTCCTTCTGATAGGCTCCTTCAGGTGTTGGTAGCCTATCCTCTCTCCTAGGTAGCCAAACCCTCTTTTCTGGCTATTTAGGGTCTCTGTCTCTGGGGAAACTTTAGATAACGAATGCAAGAGCTCATCAGAGTTCCTCTGCATCTCTCTCTTCACCTTCTGCCAAGGAATCGACTGCTGACCGCGCTGGAAGCCTGCAAAACTGCAACAAAGTAGCTAAGATGACTACTGCAACTCTGTAACGCTGATCCTGCCGCCTTCTCGACTGTTTTCCTGGTGGTGCATGCTGTGGGGGTAGTCTGCCTCCTCTCTGCACTAGAAGCTTCGAAGAAATCTCCCGTGGGTCGACGGAATCTTCCCTCTGCAACCGCAGGCACCAAAAAGCTGCATTACCGGTCCCTTGGGTCTCCTCTCAGCACGACGAGCGAGGTCCCTTGAATCCAGCAACTGTGTCCAAGTGGCCCCCACAGTCCAGTGACTCTTCAGTCCAAGTTTGGTGGAGGTAAGTCCTTGCCTCACCTCGCTAGACTGCATTACTGAAAACCGCGACTTTTGCAGCTACTCCGGCCCCTGTGCACTTCCGGCGGAAATCCTTTGTGCACAGCCAAGCCTGGGTCCACGGCACTCTAACCTGCATTGCACGACTTTCTAAGTTGGTCTCCAGCGACGTGGGACTCCTTTGTGTAACTTCGGGTGAGCACCGTTTCATGCATCCTTGTAGTGCCTGTTTCTGGCATTTCTCTGGGTGCTACCTGCTGCTGAGAGGGCTCCTTGTCTTGCTCGACGTCCCCTCTACCTCCTGGTCCAATTTGCAACCTCCTGGTCCCTCCTGGGCCACAGCAGCGTCAAAAAACGCTAACCGCACGATTTGCAGCTAGCAAGGCTTGTTGGCATTCTTTTGCACGACTCTCCACGGCGAGAGGGATCCGTCCACCAAAGGGGAAGTCTCTAGCCCTTTTCGTTCCTGCAGAAACCTCAGCTTCTTCTGTCCAGTAGAAGCTTCTTTGCACCCACAGCTGGCATTTCCTGGGCATATGCCCATCTCCGACTTGCTTGTGACTTTTGGACTTGGTCCCCTTGTTCCACAGGTACCCTAGATTGGAAATCCATCGTTGTTGCATTGTTGGTTTGTGTCTTTCCTGTATTATTCCTCTATCACGACTTCTTTGTCTTTTGGGGAACTTTAGTGCACTTTGCACTCACTTTTCAGGGTCTTGGGGAGGGTTATTTTTCTCACTCTCACTATTTTCTAATAGTCCCAGCGACCCTCTACAAGGTCACATAGGTTTGGGGTCCATTCGTGGTTCGCATTCCACTTTTGGAGTATATGGTTTGCGTTGCCCCTATCCCTATGTGTCCCCATTGCATCCTATTGTAACTATACATTGTTTGCACTGTTTTCTAAGACTATACTGCATATTTTTGGTATTGTGTACATATATCTTGTGTATATTTCCTATCCTCTCACTGAGGGTACACTCTAAGATACTTTGGCATATTGTCATAAAAATAAAGTACCTTTATTTTTAGTATAACTGTGTATTGTGTTTTCTTATGATATTGTGCAAGTGACTCTTGTGGTACTGTAGTAGCTTCACACGTCTCCTAGTTCAGCCTAAGCTGCTCTGCTAAGCTACCATTATCTATCAGCCTATGCTGCTAGACACCCTATACACTAATAAGGGATAACTGTGCCTGGTACAAGGTGCAAGTACCCCTTGGTACTCACTACAAGCCAGTCCAGCCTCCTACAGTGTTGCGTTACCTACAAGTTCACCACCCCTTACCATCCACAAACAAATGGTCTGGTTGAGAGGTTTAATAAAACTCTCAAAGGTATGATAATGGGACTCCCTGAAAAATTCAGGAGGAGTTTTGCCTCCTTTTTGCTTACAGGGAGGTACCCCAAAAAGGAGTGGGCTTCAGCCCCTTTGAACTCCTCTTTGGGCACCCTGTAAGAGGTCCACTTACTCTTGTGAAGGAGGGTTGGGAACAACCTTTAAAAGTTCCTAAACAGGACATAGTGGATTATGTACTTGGCCTAAGATCCAGAATGGCCGAGTACATGAAAAAGGCCAGTAAAAACCTTCAGGCCAGCCAGGAGTTGTAAAAGCAATGGCATGACCAGAAGGCTGTTCTGATCCAGTACCAACCAGGACAGAAGGTGTGGGTATTGGAGCCTGTGGCCCCAAGAGCACTCCAAGACAAATGGAGTGGGATCCCATCTAATTGTTGAGAAGAAGGGTGAGGTTACCTATTTGGCAGACCTGGGCACTGCCAGGAGTCCCCTTAGGGTGATTCATGTCAACTGCCTAAAACCCTGCTATGACAGGGCTGATCTCACCCTGCTCATGGCAACAGATGAGGGACAGGAAGAAGAGAATGACCCTCTCCCTGATCTCTTTTCTACCACTGAAGCAGATGCCTTAGTGGAGGGAGTAGTTTTAGCAGATTGTCTGACTGCAGAACAGAAAGACAACTGCATCAATCTCCTAAGCCAATTTTTAGACCTCTTTTAACTTGTACCAGGCACAACATCCTGGTGTGAACACACAATTGACACTGGAGACTGCTTGCCTGTCAAAAGTAAAATTTATAGGCAGCCTGACCATGTCAGAGACTGCATTAAACAAGAGGTGCAGAAATTTTAGGATTTAGGGTGATTGAACCTTCTGAAAGCCCATGGGCTAGCCCAGTGGTGCTTGTACCAAAACCTCACACCAAAGATGGAAAGAGAGAGATGAGGTTTTCTGTAGAATATAGAGGGCTCAATCAGGTATCAAAAACTGATGCTCACCCTGTACCCAGGGCAGATGAGCTCATTGATACACTGGCTTCCGCCAAGTATCTTAGCACTTTTGATCTGACTGCAGGGTATTGGCATATCAGATTGGCAGAAGATGCTAAACCAAAGACTGCATTTTCTACCATAGGAGGGCATTACCAATTCACAGTAATGCCCTTTGGTTTGAAAAATGCACCGGCCACTTTTCAGAGGTTGGTGAATACAGTCCTGCAAGGGTTGGAGGCTTTCAGTGCAGCATTTCTAGATGATATTGATGTCTTTAGCGCAACCTGGGATGATCACTTGGTCCACCTGTGAAAAGTTTTGGAGGCCCTGCAAAAGGCAGGCCTCACTATCAAGGCCTCAAAGTGCCAGATAGGGCAGGTGAAATTGGTCTATCTGGGCCACCTGGTAGGTGGAGAACAGATTGCACCACTACAGGGGAAAATCCAGACTATCATGGATTGGGTTCCCCCTACAACTCAGACCCAGGTGAGAGCCTTTTTAGGCCTCACAGGGTACTACAGGAGATTCATCAAGAATTATGGCTCCATAGCAGCCCCTCTTAATGATCTCACAAGCAAGAAAATGCCTAAGAAGGTGTTATGGACAGCTAGCTGTCAGAAAGCTTTTGAGGATCTCAAACAGGCCATGTGCTCTGCACCTCTCCTAAAAAGCCCATGTTACTCCAAGAAATTCATTGTTCAAACTGATGCATCTGAATTAGGGGTAGGGGCAGTCTTATCACAACTGAATTCTGAGGGCCAGGATCAACCAGTTGCTTTTATCAGCAGAAGGTTGACCCCTAGAGAAAAGTGTTGGTCTGCCATAGAGAGGAAGGCCTTTGCTGTGGTCTGGGCACTGAAAAAGGTGAGGGCATACCTGTTTGGCACTCACTTTATTGTTCAGACAGACCACAAACCTCTACTTTGGCTAAAACAAATGAAAGATGAAAATCCTAAATTGTTGAGGTGGTCCATATCTCTACAGGGAATGGACTATACAGTGGAACATAGACCTGGGAGTACCCACTCCAATGCAGATGGACTCTCCAGATATGTCCACTTAGACAATGAAGACTCATCAGGACAAAGCTAGTCTTATTGTCCTTCGTTTGGGGGGGGGGTCATGTAGGAAAGTACCATCTTGCCTGGCATGTTACCCCCATATTTCACTGTATATATGTTGTTTTGGTCTATATGTCACTGGGACCCTGCCAGGCAGGGCCCCAGTGCTCATAAGTATGTGCCTTGTATGTGTTCCCTGTGTGATGCCTAACTGTCTCACTGAGGCTCTGCTAACCAGAACCTCAGTGGTTATGCTCTCTCTGCTTTCCAAATTTGTCACTAACAGGCTCGTGACTAATTTACCAATTCACATTGGCATACTGGTACACCCATATAATTCCCTTGTATATGAGGTACCCAGGGTATTGGGGTTCCAGGAGATCCCTATGGACTGCAGCATTTCTTTTGCCACCCATAGGGAGCTCTGACAATTCTTACACAGGCCTGCCACTGTAGCCTGAGTGAAATAACGTCCACGTTATTTCACAGCCATTTACCACTGCACTTAAGTAACTTATAAGTCACCTATATATCTAACCTTCACCTGGTGAAGGTTGGGTGCAAAGTTACTTAGTGTGTGGGCACCCTGGCACTAGCCAAGGTGCCCCCACATCGTTCAGGGCAAATTCCCCAGACTTTGTGAGTGCGAGGACACCATTACACCTGTGCACTACACATAGGTCACTACCTATGTGTAGCGTCACAATGGTAACTCCGAACATGGCCATGTAACATGTCTAATCAAAGGAGGCAAGGTAACAGGACATCCCATCTCCTCCTGAGTTTTTCAGGGAGTCCCATTATCATACATTTGAGAGTTGTATTAAACCTCTCTACCAGTCCATTAGTCTGTGGATGATAAGCTGTGGTGAACTTGTAGGTAACACCACACTCCTTCCACATTGCTTTCAAGTATGGAGACATGAAGTTGCTACCCCTGTCTGATACAACCTCTTTAGGGAAACCCACCCTGGAAAATATTCCCAGGAGGGCCTTTGCCACTGCAGGAGCTCTAGTGGTCCTTAGAGGAATTGCTTCAGGATATCTTGTGGCATGGTCCACAACCACCAAGATAAACCTATTGCCTGAAGCAGTAGGATGGTCAAGGGGGCCAACTATGTCAACCTCTACCCTTTCAAAGGGCACCCCAGCCACAGGTAGTGGAATAAGGGGAGCCTTTGTAGTGCCACCAGTCTTGCCACTGGCTTGGCAGGTCCCACAAGACTTGCAAAAATATTTTGTGTCCTCTGACATCCTAGTCTAGATCAAAACAGGGGGACAAGTCTCTCCCATGTTTTAATCTGGCCCAAATGCCCAGCCAAAGGAATGTCATGTGCAAGAGTTAGGAGGAACTCTCTGTACTGCAGGGGAATGACCAATCTCCTGGCTGCTCCAGGTTTTGGGTCCCTTGCCTCGGTGTACAAGAGGTTGTCCTCCCAGTAAACTCTATGTGAGTCACTGACATCCCCATTTTCTGTTTGACAGCTTGCTGTCTGAAACCCTCTAATGTGGGACAGGTTTTCTGTGCCACACTCAGCTCTTCCCTGGCAGGCCCCCCTCCACCCAAAAGCTAAGCAGTGTCTGCGGCCAGCTCATCTGGTGAAGGTTCTGCACTGGGAGGAAATTCTTCTTCCTCAGAAGGATAATCATCTGTAGAGGGAAGGATAGTGGGTAGGGATTTACCCTTGCTACCCCTAGCTTTAGGGAACACTTGGTCCATTGTTCCAGGATCCAAGTTACCCTGTCCTTTTTGCTTTTTGGCCTGAGCACCTTGTCACAGCAAAAATATGCCCAGGAATGCCCAGCATTGCTGCATGAGCCTCCAACTCCACTTCTGCCCAAGCTGATGTCTCTAAATCATTCCCTAGTAGACAGTCTATAGGTAAATCTGAGGCAACCACAACTTTCTTTGGACCTATAACCCCCCCCAGTTCAGATTTACAACAGCCATGGGGTGGCTAAGAGTGTTGTTATGAGCGTCTGTTACTTGGTATTGCTGACCAAGTAGGTGTTGTTCAGGGTGGACCAGTTTCTCTATCACCATGGTAACACTGGCACCTGTGTCCCTGTAGGCCTGAATCTCAACACCATTTATTAGGGGAAGTTGCTTGTACTTATCCATATTAAGGGGACAAGCAACCAAGGTGGCCAAATCAATGGCACCTTCAGAGACTAACACAGCCTCAGTGGTCTCCCTAACAAGACCAACCCCAACTACATTGCCAATAGTGAGCCCAGCTACACCCTTGGATTGGCTATTTGTAGGTTTCTCACCACCACTGCTATTACTAGGGGCACTAGAATTTGCAGCAGGGGTTGTGGTAGTGGGAAGTTTGGTGTTTTTCTTTGGACAACTGGAATCAGTTGCCCAATGGCCTTTGACTTTACACAAATACCACCAAGGCCTTTTAGGTTGATTATTTGAAGAGGATTTGGACCCACCACCCCCACCAGAGGATTTTTGTGGGCCTGATGAAGACTCAGTATTTTTACCTTTGTCCCCACCCTTGTCGGAAGACTTAACATCCTTCTTCTTGCCATATTTGTCATCCCCTGTATGAACTTTTATGTTCACCCTTGTTCTGACCCACTTGTCTGCCTTCTTTCTCAATTCTTGGGGAGAGGTCAGATCCGAGTCCACTAGGTATTGGTGCAACAAGTCAGACACACAGTTATTCAGAATATGCTCTCTCGGAATAAGATTATACAGGCTTTCATAGTCAGATACCTTACTGCCATGTAACCACCCCTCCAAGGCCTTCACTGAACAGTCCACAAAGTCTGTCCAGTCTTGAGAGGACTCTTTTCTGTTGTCTCTGAACTTAAACCTGTATTGTTCAGTGGTTAAGCCAAATCCATCCAAGAGTGCATCCTTCAAAACTGTGAAATTGTTAGCTTCACTTTCTCTAACAGTAAGGAGCCTATCCCTACCCTTTCCAGTGAAAGATAGCCACAAAATAGCAGGCCACTGCCTTTGAGGGACCGCCCGTACCATACAGACCCTCTCAAGTGCAGCAAACCACTTGTTGATGTAATCCCCCTCCTTGCAAGGGGGGACTATCTTGTGCAGATTCCGGGAATCATGCTCTCTAACAGGATTACTATCAGGAAAACTGTTGCTGCCACCATGGGGTCCTAATCCCAACCTCTTTCTTTCCTTCTGAATGTCTAGGGATTCCCTATCTAAGGCCAGCTGTTGCTGTTTAAGCTTCAGTCTTGTCTCTTCAACCCTCAACTTTTTGAGTTCCCTTTCTAACAAGTTATCCTCAGGGTGGGTGGGTTGGGAATGCTTTGACACAGATGACAAATTGGAAACTTCAGAGGGGGATCTGTCCCTATCTGTCTGGACCCTGGTAACTTGGCCTCTAGGGATAAAGGATGTCCTACTGTGATGGGACCCTTCATTACTACCAACATTACTAGGTGTCCTGCTAGGGGGCAGACCCTTGACATAACCCTCCCCAACTTCCTCGGGGGATTCCTCTGAATCAGATTGGCGAGCTTCTATTAACCTCTCATTTGATGGGCCAGCTTGGGACTCATCATTTATAATAAGCATGTTAAACAGAAACTCTTTTGTAGGGTTCCTTCCTAAAACTAAACCTCTATCTAAGCATAGACTCCTTAAGCTCTTATAATTCAAATTGTCATAAGTTGCATTGACAGTTTTAAGGGCTGAATCTACCACAGACATGATAGCAAAAGGTTTAGAGATAGTAATAAGAAAGAAAAAGTTTCAGAACTTTTTAATGCACAGAGAAAAAAACCTTTTTCTAACTTTTAGAAAACTTTTAGAAGTTTTATGAAACTTTTCAGAACTTTTGTAAAAAGGTTTAGAGAAGAAAAGCAAACTTTTTGGTTAAGTGTACAGACACTGAACTGTTTGGTATATGATTCTCTTATGAAAAGTACACAATGACAAAGTGGTAAGTAGTTACAAGTACTTATCCCACCGCTACACAACCAATGTAGGAGGCTGGCCTGGCTTGTAGTGGGTACCAGAGGTACTTACACCTTGTGCCAGGTCCAGTTATCCCTTATTAGTGTAGAAGAGGTGTTTCTAGCAGCTTAGACTGATAGAAGGTAGCTATGGCAAAGCAGCTTAGGCTGAACTAGGAGACATGTAAAGCTCCTACTACACCACTTGTGTCATATGCACAATATCATAAGAAAACACAATACACAGAGTTACTAAAAATAAAGGTACTTTATTTTTATGACAATATGCCAAAAGTATCTCAGTGTGTATCCTCAGTAAGAAGATAAATATGAACTATGCAGTGCTCTACCAGTAAGAATGCTAGTCACCAGGGCATGGGGAGGGACACATACCGCCAACTGCAGCATACCTGGGACCCACACAGCCCTGCTCAGTAAAGGATGCCTACTAGCTAGATAGAAGGAATATCACATCTGAACCCTGCCCAACATGGGACCTATTCTGCGATGTCAGGCCTGGCCTAGGGGCACCCTTAGAGTCACATCCCTCACCCGGGTACCACCCAACCATGCATAAGTTGTAATGATGGGCACTGTACTCGCCCACTTGTGGCTGCTGTGCTGCCCTTAAGTGCCCATCCAGCTGTAGATAGGCCACTGGCAATATGCGGGCCATCATGAGGGGTCAGGGTTCAACGGGCACCCCTTCCTCGTTGGGAGGCCATCCCCAGCTGGGCCTCCACTGTCTTCCATGCCCAGCGTCTCAGGTCCTCCCACAGTGGGTGCTCCATCTGCCAGAGACCCCCAGTGTCCTCACGTCCTTGGCGATGGCAT